>NW_028256714.1:7972500-8626788 GCF_048593485.1 Apis florea | reverse complement strand
AATTGTCCTTTCATTTCGGTTTTGTCGAAATAGCAAAAACGTGTCGGAAAGTAGAAATTTTCATCAAAATCGACATTTCTGTACAGAATCGTCCAACATCGACATATTTTAACTGGAAACTTGCAAGAATTCGGTTTCTTTCGGTTTTGTCGAAATAGCGAAAAACGTGTCGGAAAGTAGAAATTTTCATCAAAATCGACATTTCTGTACAGAATCGTCCAACATCGACATATTTTAACTGGAAACTTGCAAGAATTTGGTTTCATTTCGGTTTTGTCGAAATAGCAAAAACGTGTCGGAAAGTAGAAATTTTCATCAAAATCGACATTTCTGTACAGAATCGTCCAACATCGACATATTTTAACTGGAAACTTGCAAGAATTCGGTCCTTTCATGTCGGTTTTGTCGAAATAGCAAAAACGTGTCGGAAAGTAGAAATTTTCATCAAAATCGACATTTCTGTATAGAATCGTTCAACATCGACATATTTTGACTGGAAACTTCATATACAACAATTAGATATGAAATCTATTACCTTTTTGAATGGAGAATTAAGTAAAACTATTTTAATGAAATTTTTTGTTTACTAGTTTTTAAAGAAACTTTAAGACGTATGATAATGAATAATCAGTTGTAAACTAAGGTTCAAAAACAATTTAAAACTTTAAATAAAGAAAAGGTATGCCTATTAAAAAAAACGCTATGTACTATTTATGTCAGGCTAAATATCAATAGAATTAGACTTTTAATCAAGCTCTGAGATGTGAATAATTGCATCAAAATCGAATTCCTGTTGTTATGTTGCTAGAAGAAATAACCATATAATGATTATAATCATATATGTTGATTCTTGTACATTCTTATAGCGTTTCAGATTTAAATTGGATATCAAAGATAAAGAAAGGTTTCACGAGTAAATTTGATATTAAAGATTTAGAAATTAAATCTTTAAAAGGCGGGATCAATCACTGCTTGGGTATTGATTTCACTCAAACTTCAGGAAAGATAACGATATCTCAAAAGGTATACATTGAAGAATTATCATTTTGATATGCAAGAAACAAATCCGGTATCTAAATCATTATAAACAAGATTAGATAAAAAATTAGATAAGCTAAAGGAGATTGATATTGATCGTATGAGAAGATATCTATAGAATATAATAATAATCAGTTGATAGCCTCTTTGATGTATCTAGCAATACAGCAATCAACCAGATATCACATTTTCAATATGTATGTTGTATCATTTTAATGGCTTTAATCATTAATCAGCAATCAAATATCTTAAGGGCACAATCGAAAATATTTAATTTTTGAAAAGAGTATCGAAAGTCTTCAGAGTTATGTTAACTCTCATTGGGAAGATTGTATTCATTGTTCATATACAGGATACGTTTTCAATATATGATTCTGTCTAATGGTCCTTTCAAAAGCAAGCAAGGAAGCTATTTATCTCAATAGCATTTAGTATCAACCGAATTCACCATAAGTAATTCATTAAGATAATCAGAATACACTAAAATTTGGAAATAACCTTGTATATTAGAAGAACAGAACATATTGATATTAGGCATCATTTTGTTCAGGAAGATCTACGTGATAATATTGTGAAATTAGAGTATGTCTCAATTAATAATATCTTAGTAGATGTTTTCACGAAACTAGGTAGCTCTAAACACGTATTGCTTAGAAATAAAGCCAGTTTAACATATCATTACTTTCTCTACAATACTTATATTTTAGATATTTTATAATTTTAAGTTAACTTTGTGTATTAAAAGAAGATGTTGAAAATGTTTTCTTTTTTTTAATATAATCCGCATATCCTATATACAGATAGATGGCGTTGTCTTATGTACTTATTCTTTTTTTTTTTTATTTTGTTTCCTATATATGTGAATATATGTAAATTCTAATAAAAGTTAGAGTGTTGTTTGTTCTAATAAAAGTTATTTTTTTTTATTAATTGATTGATTATATGTGTTTATTATGTATATTCTTATATTCTTATGTATATTCTTATACCCTATGCGCCTTAGCAAACACCAAATATAATAAAAATTTTTCCAATTCATATGAGTTAAGTCTTTGTTAAATAAATTACATAAATATCATAATGAAAAGCATTTAAATCCTTTTTTAATTTTATAATTATAAAATATATTCTTTTACATTTCTTTTATACATTTCGGTATAATTAATATTTAAAATAATATAAATATTTATAAAATGTATTAAAATGAATCAATACATTCTAGAAATATTAATCATATTTCGGAAGTTCCTTTCAACATATATTTCCTATTATTAGAGAAACAAATGAACTCTGCTGATGTCCGTTTATCAGAGACAGATGTGGAACGCCCCGGAAACATTCCTTCACGATTTCGTATGATGAATATTCATTCCTTCTAAGCATCTGCATCTTGCCGTTATGTCTAAGTCTATAGTTAGAATCAATTAGAATGATACATGATTCGCATGCGATGCCTCCAATATGAATGGTTGTTCCAGGTTTGTCGGAAGGTAACTATGGATTATAAATTTATCGAGTTATCAATAGCGAAGAAAAATTGCATCTACGTGCGCTTTCTCTCTCTCTCTCTCTCTCTCTCTCTCTCTCTCTCTTCCTCCCTCCTTGGCCTGCAACTTTTCACATATATTCTGAATTTTTATATTATTACATTCATGGATAGTTTTCAAAAATCGATTTTAAATTAATAAAAATAATAAATAAGAATAAGAATTATTTGATATAACTTAAATAATAACTTATTTATTTCGCAAAATAAAAATATTTTTTTTATATTATTATATAAAAATAATGAAATATTTTAATATATATTTTATTTCTAATATTTATAATATTTTATTGTTTCAATTTTTATTATTTTATTTCAATATAATATAATATATATCCAATATATTTGCTATTTGTTTATTTTGATTTTCAAAGTGCAGAAAGAATAAGTAACATTGAACAAAAAAAATATATTTAATGAAAATAGAAAATTTAGATATAATTTAGATCGAAGTTGATTATCTATCAAAAAAAATCTTATAATTATATTTTATCTTATTGTTTTAGTTGACGAAAAGCAAAATTAATTTTTTTTTATTCTAAAATTAAAATAATCTATAAAATCTATAAAAATCTAATCTATAAAAATTGTCTTAAATAATTATAAATTTTTCTTTGCTGTTTTTAATGTTATTATAGCAAACAAAAAGAATGTTAAAGGAATATGTAGCATAATAAAATTGTTTTCATTTTACATTCTGTTTCTACATTATTGATAATTGACAAATGAAAGAAACAATATAATTTTATACAATCACATTTTATACAACAATTTGTTAAATTTTTTATAGTTACAATCACAGTTAACAATTTGTAGCAATTTTATATAGTGATGATTTTTTTTATTCTTAATCTTATTTTTTCTATCTTTTATACATTTGCAGATAACAATCAGTTATAATATATTTTTAATATTACATACAATCAGATAATTTTTTAAGATATTTATTTATATACACATTAAATTGGTTCATAAAAATATTATCATTCAATTAACTTCGATGTAATATTTGAAGCAAGATAATAATATTTTCATAAAAGATAATTTTTAAATAACATGATTCGGTTCATTATACAGAAATAAATTAATACCTGAAACTGTCATTTTTTATTAACTTAATTTGAAAGAGAAAAAAAAAAGAAAAACTATCGTTTTATAAAAAAGATAAAAAAATTCTATAAAAGCAGATTATAATAAATGTATTTTTTTTTTTATCATTGTTCCTTAAATCAATAGAAAAATATATTTAGAAAGTTATTGTAATACTCGTATATACGAATACAAGCACAGATATTTTATATATATGTACGATATATACAAATATGTTACTATATATATATTTTTTTTTGTATACGGGATAAGATAAGACATTGTTACAATGTTTAAATAATTTTTTTGTATTCTTTTTGTTAACTATTTGTAAGTTTATTTTGCTATTGAATTTAATATTTTGATAAACAAATATTCTACTAAGTATAATATTTTCTATAGATAAGATATTAGTAAATATAGTACTTTAGAATAATTTTATTTATATTATATTATATTATATTATATTATCATTTTCTATCTCTCATTCCTATAAGTTAGAAAATCTATAACTTAAAAAAGTTAGCTTATTAAATATAAAAAAATTAAAAAAATTTCATATTTATCATTTATTTCTTGATTTATTTTATACTTCATGTTGTATAATTGTTATATAATTAAAAAATTTCATAATTTTATATATATTTTATACATAATTTATATATTTATATATTTATTTATATATTTTATACATAATTTATAATATAATTTTATATATTTTTTATAATTTTATTATTTTATGCTATTGAATTAAAAAAAAATTGAAAAATAAAAAATCTAAAATTACAATTGCATTCAGTGAAACTCAAAACAAGATATTGGATTCTTGAAATTTTCACGAATTCCGAAATTTTCCATAATTCATAACATACTCAAGACATAAAATAATTTTATTGAAAAATAAAATAAATTGAAAACTTAAACTGATTTGATTTTATATGTTATAAACTCAAACATAATATTTTCAATTTATCATAATTTAATGAAATTTTAATAAAATTAAAATCCAATAAACTGTAAAATTATATTGAATAAATATACGTATTATGTAATGTATACAAAAAAAAGTTTTTCTTTTTATTAATATCATTGCGCAAAATTAAATATAAGAAAAAGATAAAATAATATTTCAAAATTATCTATTAATGATTATTTATTTACTTATTTATAATCAGTGAAATTAGTTATAATCATATGAACATTATGAAAATTATGCAAGTTTATGCGAGTCATATCATTGACATATGCTCCATAATAAAGTTTATTACATATTTATGCAGAATCACATTGACGAACAATGCTGATGTTGTGATCTTGCATGCTTTTTATTATTCCATCATTTACCCATGTCGATAATCAGTAATTGTAATTGAAAATCCGAGATCAAATGCGTTTACCATTTAACCGAGATTACTTTAGTTGGATGATATAACGTAGATCAAGAATGACGCTGCTGATAATGCAAAACTACTCTATAGAGAATTAACGTTGCAATTTAATGATGATCAATATATAATTCGATATTTCAGTATTGTTTATATATTTTGTCGATTTCCTTTACAATTTAAAAAGTTACACATATTTTTATAAAATTTCTGCATTTCCTTATTATCCTTTTTCTTAAGTTTTCAATATTTATTCATCATATTTGAAATTTTAAATTATAAATTTTTGTAAATGTAGAAATATTACAAAAAAAATCTTAGTAGTAAAATAAAAAAAGTAAAATAAAAAATGAATTTTAAAAATATTTAACATTGAAAATATTAATTTCAAAAAATAATAGAAATAAAAATTAAATTATTTAATTGATATAATTAATTTTCTTTATTAAAAAAAAATTTATTTTAATAAATAATCTTTTTAAAATAATAAAAATATTATCTAATAAAGAAAATATAAAAGTTAAATATTAATTTTTTTCTTTTTTATTTTTTGCATTTTTTCTAAAAATGTGTTGTTTTCAAGATATTTAAATAAAATTTTCAAATAAATGTTCTATATATATAATTTTTACATAAGAGTAACAATTATGAATAAAAACAGAATTTATTTCTATTATGTAATAATTTACAAATTTTGTATAAAAACAGAGTATGTATTTATTTTTTTATAACATAATTCAAGTTCTTTCATTAAATTATAACAAATATTGCAATAAAAATAATGCAACATAATTAAAAAAATTAAAACTGGCAAAATACTTTGAAACGTCTTTTTCAAAAAACAATATATATTAAGTTATATTTCATCTTACTTTTACGTATTATTACTTTTACATACAATTACAATTTATGTATATTATAATTTTCGTATATTAAAATTTTTGATAGGACATATTTGATTATTTAATAGGGAAACCAACTAAGTTATTTGAAATATATTTGTTCAAACAAAACTGTTGCAAAAATTTAAAAAAAATCCAAAAAAGATGAAATTATAAAAGAATTATCTCGATGATTTTCTGATTTCGATGATTTTTAAATATGTTATAAAAGATAAGATTCTAAACAATTTTTTTCTATTTACAGAATATCTCAAAAATATGGAAATCTATGAATTGAAGATTTCTTATATAATTTTAAGTAACATTTTTTTTATAAAAATTTTCGGTTATCAATATTAGTTACGTCCAATAGATATTAAGCATAATAATTCTAACAATATTTTAGTATCAATAATAATGTGTTTACATAAATAGCTAAAATATTTGCATATTTGTTATTGCTGTATGGATGCACATAGACAAAATTTTATATCATAATAATTTTTTACAAACATCTTAAAAATTAATTTTTAATTTATCGATTATATATATAAAAAAAATTGATCAAAATATTGATTTCTATATATATTTTAAAATCATTAAAATCGGAGAAGATATTTATATATGCTAATATCAATTTTTTTTACTACTAGAATTATTCCACAATATTAATCTTATCAGATCAAATTATTATTAGATTAACTTTCAAATTAAAAATTTCTCATTTTGTAATGAAAGTTTTTAATTGCATTTGAACAACAAGATAAATCTCGGAAGTATTGAGTATCCATCGGCGAATGCCGGCTTTATCTCTGTTAGCTGCCTAGAATATTGAACAACGGCAATCTATCTGATCGAATATCCAACAAGCCTGCTTCAATAAACGATGAAGAGTTGGGGGCAAAGGTTAGCGAGTAACAACTCGCGGTCAAAAGCTACGTATGCAGGATCTCCCCGGATAACGGTATTAATTGAATATAACGGACGTGCTGTGCTCACGCGTTATTCTATTATCGAAGCAACTATTGTCTTTCGTGGTTTATAGTTATCTCAACCATTCCCTCATTCCCATATTCACTTTTCGTATTCAAATACATTTCACATTAGTTGATGCTTTCGATCATCGAAATTTTTCTTATTTACTTTTTTGTCTGATGCAATTAATATTTACAAATTTATCTTCTTAAAATATTTTATTATTATAAAATTCTTATATAAAGTAAATATAATATAAAGTATTATTTTTCAATAAGAGATAAAGAAATTCTTTAATAAAACAACTAAAGTCTGTCTAGTCTAAAAAACTTTCTAAAAAATATAGATTTTTAATCAACGTGAAATTTGGACAGATTAAGAAGAAAAGGATAAATTAAAAATTTTAATTTCGGATATTTATTAATTTTTGAAATAATAACAAAAAACTTTCAAAACTTTCAAGAAATTACAAAACTTTGTCAAAAAATTATTAGATCATATAATGAAGATAAAGCTATCTCATTTTATTCTGTCTCGTTTCTAACATAAATTTGAATTTTTTTAAGATTATGATATAATTAATAGATATTAATTGTTAAACCGACATTTTCGCAATTAATTTTTAAATAATTATTATCCTATAATTATGTATATATAAAAAATCGATGAAAACGTATTAAAATATAAAATATTTTTAAATTTCACATTTGAAAAAAAATAATTTATAAAATTTTAATCATTTTCAAATATTCAGTATTTATTTTAAATGTACATATGTATATCTATCTATTATTATTTATTATATTATAATTTATAATTTAAATGAGTACTTTAATATAATTACATATTTAATTAAGTACTAATAGTTAATAACATATAAACATTAATTCATTCCTCTTATAAATTATCTGTTATTTAAATTAAAATTTGATCTAATATGAAGTGAAAATAGAGAATTTTTGATACATTATATTAATTATTGAAATTTATTAATTTTTTTTTTATTAAATTTTTTAACAAAAGCGCAATTCTAATAAATAAAATATATTAAAATCCAACGAAGAATTGTATATAAACATAAAAGAAATAAATTATAATTAATAAATAAGTTATGAAATAAATAAGTTATAAAATATCAAGAAAAAAATGACATATTTCAGAAAACATAAATAATTATGATAGCAATCATTAAAATATATAGTATATAGTGTGGTAATTCTAAAATACTATTATATTCAACAATGATATAATAATATAAATGTCGATCATTAATTATTCGATTGCATATTGTTGTTGTATCGAATATTCTTATTCGATTGGATTTGCATATGATAATTCACTTTCATGTAACATTCATAGGAAACAAATTTAAATTTTATTTATATTTATAACCTTTTTTTCTAAATTTGCTTATTTGAATATCTATTAAATTTTCCTTATTTTTTATTTTTTCACAATTTCTTTTTTTTTTTTTTTTGCTTTTTTATTCTTACTTATACTTTTTTCTATCTATTTTATTATCAATTTCATCTTTTGGTAATTATTAGTACTTATTATTATTACTTATTATTATATTTGGTATTTAGAGAAAAACAAAAAATAATTAATATTTTTAAAAAATAAAATTAGATGAGGATTTTTCCATTAGAATAATTCATTAGAATAATTCAAATATTTAAATTTATAAATTTTTAGATATTTGTTCTTTCCTATTTTTGTAATAGATCTTTTAATTATTTGAAATAATATGCGTGAAAAAATGCTTTCAAAAACTATATATTTTATCCAAAAATATTTTATTCATCAAATTTATCATACTGATATATGATTTTCTCATAAAATCTATAATTTATTATTATTTATTATTTTATCTCATTTATAGATTTGGATTTAAATTTAAATTATTAGATTAGATTTAAATAGATTTCGTTGTAAATAATTTTTTAATGTATTTAAATTATTATGTATAAATTATAATGTATAAATTATTTTTTAATAATTGTTTTAAAATGAATATTATTAAAAATATTTAAAGTTTAATTCATCAGCAATTATTCATTAAAATATTTTTAATCAATTTTATTTTTTGAATGAATTGAAATTGAAAGATTGAAAACAAAATAAAGCAAACTACTAGCAAACTTTGACAGAACAAAGGAAACTTGCATCGTATGTTAAACAATGGATGTGCTATAACACACGATCATAATCTATTGCGAACATATTCATGGATATCTCTTCCCAAAAGTGTAAGAAGCGAATATAGATGCACACAAAGATCGATCTTATGTATTCGCTTATGTATTCATATATTAAATTATTCTCATAAGAAGGAAGAGCAAAAATGAGAAATGACAAAGGAATGCTATAGAAATATATGCTATCTATTGTTTGCAAATGTAAATCTGTTTGAAATTCGAGTTCAAATCTAAACTTACTCTTTAATCAATTTCTACAAAACTTCAATTTGTTCTTTATTCAAATTTTCTTTTTATCTTCTGCTAATTATTTCATTTTTTCTAATTATATATATATAAAATATCATATATAATTATAATATTCACATTAGAAATTTTTACATTAAAAAAGTATGTAATTATAAATGATGAATATGAAGAAAATATAAAGAAATAATATAAAGAAAGTTTGGATATTTTATCATGAAAGTAATACATTGTCATTATAAAATAATATCATTTACAGCAAAGAATAATTACAAATATTTTTGTGTAGATAAAACTTATAATATTTATACACATAGTCAAATATAGAATTTTTTTACGTTTATATAATTTATTACAATTTACAAGATGATTACAATTATACATTATTATTACAATTTATACAAGATAAAACGAATGAAATATTATAAATTGTTTTCTTCGAAATTACTGCATCAATTTGAATTAAAAATTCAAATTAAAAATTTGAAATTTTTAGATATTAAATATAGAAGAACATCATTTTAGGATGTAAAATATTATGGAGATGAGCTTTTTGACATGATTTTAATTATTAATAAGACATTAATTTTTTATTCTAAAAGATGTTCAGATCAAATACAATAATTTTTATCTAAGATTTTTTTTTATTTTGTATAATTAAGAAGTTATAATAGAAAATATTTTATGCAAAGAGAACTGCATAAAAATGTCGAAGATATAAAAAAAAAATATTTTCTTTTGAAAATTATTTTATTAAATATGTAAATAATTATTAAATATTAAATATTCAAGAAATTATCTATTTATATATTTATTTTTATGATTATAGCTTTACAAATATAAGATTGCTGTGTGGATTTTTCTTTTCATACTTTCTTTCATAAGTGGTGTATAATACCACTAATTCTTTAGTAATTTGATAAAAAAATCAAGCGATGTAAAATAAAATAACCCTGATAGCTATGAGATAATTTATCTTGTTTTATTTATTTATTTTTAAATTGCTAAAACAATGGAAAAATATTATGTTGAAAAAAAATTTTATTTATCATTATATATCATATTCAATGAAATATTTTCAAGAAGATATTTTTTTCATTTATTAAAGATTTAATAAAAAAACAATTTCTTAAGAATCTATCGAAAAAATATAAATTAATTATTTAACTTTTTTTATAATGCATTCAAAGACCAATGATTGGAATAAAATAATTTTTGATAAAAATTTTTGAGAATTTTGAAACGTTAATATGCTATGCCAGTAACAAAAAATGAAAATAGTATTTTTTCTACATTAAAAATTTAACTTTCACAATATTTTATATTGTAAAATTCATATATATCATTTAACATTTGAAAATTTTAAGTTAATATTTGAAAAAAATTAATTGTAATATTGTATGTACTCTATAAATTCAATTTAAGAAATATATGAATAAAAAAAGTTATGTTTCAAGTATAAATTCTAATAATCAATATATTAATGAATATTTATAAACAAAATGCAAATATTTATTTCAAAAATTAATTTTTTTTATTTATTTATTTATTTTATTTTATTTTATTTTTTTTAAATATTACATGTGTTTGCATAAAGTCTATTTTATCTTATGAGCATACGTAAACACATATACACATAAAATATTTGTAATATTTATACTAAATATTTCTTATGATAGATATATAATTTATATAACTTATATAACATTTATTATGATTTATTATATTTATTATATTTTATCTAAATTATTCCTATAAAAATATTTTATACATGAAACATCTATATAAATATTGAAATTTGATGAAAATAAATAAATGAGAATTCTTTAAGATTACAAATAATATTATTGAATTTTTGGATCAATTTTATTCAGTTTCGGTCATACAATAAATGAGGTTTTTTATAAAAAATATTTTGATTAATAATCTTTTCTTTTTTTAGAAAACTTTTAATAATAAATAAAAATTCTTCCACAAAATATTGATCTAAATATTGTTTCATTTCGACTTCAATATTAAAATTTTTTCATGAAATTTTACAGAAATCAAAAACAGACAATATCAGAAAGAGAAAGATCGGGAAAATATGAATAATAAGGAAGAACATTTTGACCTAACTTTTATAATTTCTTATATGTTTATAAAAAGATATATTATTATAAAAAAAATGATTTTTTAATTTATCAGATTTAAACATTTCTTTTAGATAATATGTATAATCAATACAACTGATTGCAGTAAACATAAATTAATTATTATATTTCTTGGAAAAAATTCATAATATGGCATATTTTTCCAATCTCACCAAATTTTATGTAGCTTTGCTATTAATATGTTTTGTACTTTCTTCACAAAATGCTCACAATCTTTTGCAATTTTGATTTATTTTCATTTAGTCATTAAAAATAGATCTCTTTCTTTTTGCATTTTTTAAGAGAATCACAAATTCGCTGGATGAAATTTTATTCATAATTAATTTATGTTATATAAATTCAAAAATTCAAACATTTATTAATGCAAATTATTTTGTATTATATAATATATAATTATATATAATAATTATATATATGTATATAATAATAATAATATATTAATAAAAAATCGCATGAATTTTTTATTTATATAAAAATAATAATTTTTGAATTATATATCTCGCAATACATCTCTTAGATTTTTAATGCTGGAACTGATACAAAATTAGTATATAATAATTAAGAGAGTATTCGTTGGTTTTTTCTTGTGTGGATTGATTTATCAATATCAATGTGATGTCATAGACTTCTTCTATAATAATCTATAATAAAATTGTATAATATTGTAAGTAAATATTATTTTTAAATTTAATTTTATTATATCTATTTAGTATTTTATAAATTTTTTTGAAGATATATGGATATAATAATAGCATGCTGAAACTTATCTTTTAAACTTTCAAGAATCATTTATTATTAAAAAGTATATCCTATATTTGTAATAAATGATATAAAAGAAATAATACTTAATTGATATGAAATGGTATGAAATTTGAAATTGGATTAGTATTCATAAATTGAACTTGATTTAATCACTAATATTTATTAATTTATATTATATTTATTAGTTTATATTTATATATTAAGTAATATAAATTTTATATTTATATATTAAATAATATAAGTTTTATGAAACATATTATAATACAAATATATTTTTAGATATCTTTATTTCTTCATATAAAAAATTTTGCAATATAAATACGATTTAAACAATTATAATTTATTGTATATTATAATATTAATATAATACATTTAATATATGTGATCTAATATATAATAAATATTTTTATTATAATATGATATCAAAAATCATATTATTATTATATTTTACTTTAATAGTAATAATAATAATAATAGTAATATTTTTCTTAAGAGATTATAGATAAATATATGCTTTTTCGTCTGAAAATAGACGGAATCAATATTACATGATATAGAAGAGGCATTTCCTTTAAAAGATATCTTCAAGGAATTTAATAAAGCACTATTGCCATCTCTTTGTAAAAAAGAATCATGTAATGTGTCTTTCCAGAAGAAAAGCACATTGATTGCACCCACAAGTGCTATTAGATTATCTATAGTCTTCAAGAATTTATTCGATTCTTTGATCGAACAAGATATGAGAATCAATATCAAACTGTAATATTATTGTGATTTATTAAAATTAAAATTCTTGCAAAAATCATATAAATTTTATGTTTATCGCACATAATCACGTAAAATTATATTTTCTTTTTTCTCCTATTATAACAATATCAATTTTCTAATAATTAAAAATCATTGTGATTTTTTTGTCTCTGAAAAATTTATAGATACAAATCAATGATTTTAAATTATTTTCATATGAAATGCTTTATTTATAATATTATACAATATTTAAAACTTTTTATTATGTTACAATATCTACTTTATTAGAAAATAGAATTTTTTAAAAATCAAACATGCTTGATCTAAAATATGTTTCACACATAAAATTTATAAATATTATAAATTTATCTATCATTAGTTACAGATTAATGTAATGTAATGTAAAAAAAGCTTATTGCCCTAATGTTTATAAATACAGTAAAAGTTATCTAGTATTATTCCTATTATTTTAAATGAACTTTAAATAAACTATTTGCACTATTAATCTCTATTTTTATTCTTCATTTTAATTATAATTCACTACTTTCCTACTTTAATCTTTTTTTTTTTTTTTGGTTCTTTTTTATATATTTCAATTATGTATATTAGAATAACGATATCTAATTTTTTTTTCACTCGATCTTATGCACATTGAAATCTATAAATATTAATATGACATATAAAATTATAATATCTCATACGAATTATAATATAATGAAATTATTAAGAATAATATTTTTCTTGAAAAAATAAAATTGAAAAATAAAAAAATTTATTATCATTTATAATTAATACAATAATGTATATTAACTTTTTACAATAAACTTTATTTACAATAATTTTTTATTACTATTAATTAGAAAAATTTTGATCATAATATCAAAACATTTATGCGATTATTATAATTATATGCCAATGAAATAAAAATTTTGTAATATTCCTAGCATATTTTTTTTCGAAATGTAGATCATCAATCCTGATGTCATATGTATTCTATAATGTTCAAAATATAATGTTCAAAAAATAAAAACATCGTTAAATCGATTAAATATAAATTTCTGAAGTAATTTCAACGAACATTTTTTTTTCTAAAAACTTTCATTATAATTTTTCTAATAAATTATTAACAAAAAACATCACTATATAGCCTATCGAACTGCGATAATAATATTAGCATGTTATCGATCGAGCAACAAATCCAAGCTACATATAACTAAAAAAATGTATTGAACTTGATATTGATTATTATAACAAGAATAAATTGAATTTATTCTTCAAAATGTTCAAAATGTATAATGTAAAATTATAGGCATAAAAAGATAAATATAAAATTTTTCTAACAAACAAAAATATTTCTACCATTATGGAATTTTACTATTGGATTTTTTTGCACTGTGAATTGTCAATTGATGATCACGACTTTTAGAAACTCAAAAATTTATGATACGATATTTGTTATTGAAATATTGAAACAGTTAAAGATTAAATTAATTGAATTATATCAAATTATAATTATAATCATACCTAAGTTGACACATGATAATGAAAATAATATTCTTTTAAAATTTTAAAAATTTTCAAAAATTTTAAAAAATGATCTTTTCTGTTATAAACTGTTCTAATTATGAATCTAACATTTATTAAATAAATTTATTTTATAACAAAAAATTGATTGCATTCATACTCCATTTATAATTAAAAAATAAAATAAAAATTGAATATTCAATCCATATTACATTTTCATATTCAATTTATTTATTATTCATATTTCAATTATTATTTATTTTTCATTTGGATTATTATAATAATTAGAGATATAAAAATGTAAATTGGCATAATTCAAGTACATACTGAATAAAGACGATAAAAGAAAGAAATTTAGAATTTTTTATTTCATTAGAAATAAAAGTTTATTAAATTAGGAAATTTTTTTATTAAATAAAAACTCAAAATCATTTTAATTCTTTTAAACTTTTTATATTTTTTTCATCAATCAATATATTTTTGTATTCTTTTTAAAAAATATTAAATCTTAAGTCGAAATTGAATTAATTTAGAAGTTATGTATTATATCCCAATTGTCCAGATTCTTGCAGTCAATACACTTATCTAAATAAATTTTTTTATAAAATATGCCAATTAGCATCTACATTCTTTATATTTTGATCTCTTCTAAAAAATAATATCTTAAGAGTTCAAGGAAGAACGGATTATTTGAATTATTATAATAACTTATAAATAAACTTAAATTAAAAACTCTTATAGAAATGAAAAATTGTTTTTAGATTTCGTACAACAATATAAATTCATCAAGAATTATTTTAATATTAAAAAAGTATAGCAGAATATCAAAGTTAAGGATGGATATAAAAAGAGGTGATTCAATGACATATTTTTCAAAATTCGGATTTGAATTTACAATAAGTGACTAATTGTATCTATTTTTATTTATTTCTAACTTAATTCACCTGATGAATTATTTTTTAATTTAATATAAATAGTAATTTATCATTTATTTTTTTATTCTTAATACGTAATTATATTATTCATTTGAAAAATTTTATATTCATCTTTTTTACATTACAAAATTTTATATTCATTTTTTTTATATTACAATTTTGTTCATCACAATAATTTATTTTAAATAACGAATAAATTTAATATTCTAGTAAATAATTAGATATAATGTTTTTTCGATAAAAAAAATATTTTTTTTATTCAACATACTTTTTCCATATATTGCTTGAATTTATTTATTCGAATTCAATATATTTAATCTTCGATTAATCTATCTGTTCCATAAATAATTAGTATTTTTTTTAATTAATAACTAATTAATAAAGTCATAACAAAAAATCTAAAAAAAAAAAATATTATTCAAATTATTCTAAAATTTAGAAATTACTGGTATTCTCTTTCATTTTTGAAACATTCTATATTCTTGTAGGAATTATTATAAAGTAGTTAAGTGCAAAATGGAAAATATGCTTTTTTATATTTATTTTTCTTTAATATATAATATTGCAAAAATAAATTTGTTTTTTGTTGAAAATATTAATTCAGAATATTAATTATTAAGTCAATTGTATAATGTAATTGTCTTTTCTTATTACATAAAAAAATTTAAAAGTTTCATATAATCAAGGCAGAAAATTTTATAACTAAAAATTATGAGTATTTTCTTTCTCAATTTTTTAAATAAATTACTCTTGAATATTCGATTAAATATTTAAAATAATTGAAATTATAATATATATAATATATATCAAATTTTTATACATAATTAATTAGATTTTATCTTGTTTATTATTAATTTATTTTTCAATTTTAATCGAATAAATTTTATGACATCAACTTTTAAATTTTAAAAAATACGATACAAAATTTTAAAAAATACGATATAAAAATAATAAATTAGAGATACATACATTGTTAAGAATACATATACATATACATATACACATATATATTACAAATATAATAATAACAAAATTTTTGTTAGTATTCCGAAAATTATGAATTTACAACAAATAGAATAATAACCATTATAATTTTTAACATATGTTTTTAATCAATTTATTATATCCAATTTATATTTATATTTATTGTCTTGATAATTAAAATGTAATCAATAACTAATATCGTATGAAGAATAATCATGGTAAACATACTCAATATGAATAGATAGTAAATATAATATAAATTATAATTAAAGAGTTATTAAATTACTTGCATTTTCACTGGACTTCGTTATCTTTTGCCAATATCACTTATAGGTAAAGTTCATTGACAATGCATTAATTCATGTTGAACTAAAATATGTTTGTGATAGTTTTAATAAAGGGAAACTTTTACTTGCAGGCTGTTTATTTATTATATAAATAATCATTTTCTATCTATGGATTTTATCAATGTCATGACTTAACCAGATCATATATAGGATATTTATAAAAATTTAAAATATCTTTGGAAAATGAATTCTAAGCATCAAAATGATAAAAAAATTCAAATATATATAAATTCGATAAGATTTAGTTAACAAGTTCTAAGCATTTTAAGATGTTAAATGAAATAAAATAGCGGCAAAATGAAAATACAAATTTAATTAAGATATGGTAATATTTTATTACAATATTTTAACAAAAGAATTTACATTCCTTTAGATATATAACTATAATGTAATATATATAATATAATTTTTTAAAAATTTTAATGTAATTTAATATGCAATATACAACAATGTATAGAAAATAAGTATTGATCATCATAGTATGATTCTACAAATAAAAATCTTAAAGGAAATTCATTCATCGAGAAGACGGATCATATCTGAGAGCAGTGTGAAAATCGTAATCCTAGATGCAATACTTCGAGATCGAGAGCGAGGCCGACAAGGAAGTCGAGCAACGACTCGAGAATCGCGGCGAGCTCGACTTGCAGGCTCGCGCACCCCCCCGACGACGAGACCAACGACGTTTTTAATACAGGTGATAGCGAAAGCCGAGAGGAAACAATAACAATGAGCGCAACGGTGAGCTCGCAGAGTGCGAAGGATGGGACCAAGACGAAGAAAAAGAAGATCGAAGGCATCGCCCAATCTCACTCCCCGCAGGAGTTGCAAATGTTATCGCCGAGCCGAATTAACGTAGTCACTGTGAATCAGTGCTGGGCGATGTCTTATTAAAGAGTTGTGTCTCCTCAATATTTCATTCGATTTACCAATTGACTACCGCAGAAATTCTCGTACAAAACAAGTCGTAGTTAATAGATAAATATAATGAAATCGTGTTCCGACCGTCGGACAAGATATTTTGTTCATACGTGGGAGACACAGCTCTCTAATAAGCCTCATCATCCAGCGCGTAATTGGTCCACAGCGACTACGTTAATCCGGCTATAGCGATAATATAGTTCGCAACAAAAAAAACAATTCACAAATTTCATAAATTATTTTATTTCTTTATTAATATATTTATATTTTTATCGAAATATTGCAATTTAGATAATATGCAATTGAGTCAATTAAATATATATTATATATTAGATATTAGATATTATACATTAGTTCGCGAAATATATAAAAATTTAGCGAGGAAAATATATAAAAGAATTTATATTATTCGATATATTACATTTGATATGATTTCTATTAGTTAAATTAATAATTTATTGATCAGAAATTAATATTATATCATCTTAACACTCATTAGAAATCAAATCAATCTCATAATAAAAAACGTATTGCATTCATCAATAATAGCTCCATGAATAAATCAAAGAAATCATATAGATAGTATTCAGATAAGTAATTATGTAACTTAATAAGATTTGCCGATAGATTATACAAATTGGAACGCAAATCATACTTTTTGAACGTATTAATACGTATTTAAAATTTTAATGCTAATAACAATCAAAACATAAGATTTCGTATTAAAAAAATTAAATATGTTTTTATACACAAATTTATTTCTTCTATTCTTACGTGTATGAGAAAATCATGTAATGACAATCTTGTTTTCAATCAATTTGAATTTTACGGATGATTAAATGTAGATCAATTGACAAACTTTTATCTTTATCTCACTTATATTTAACATTAGTACGAATCGAAGAGAAATAATAATCGAAATTTAACATTTATATTTTGATATAAATATATCAAAATATCATATCATATTAACATGAAATATTATATCGATTGAAAATTTGTATAAATATTATTTTCTTTTCCATGTTGATACCATGTAATGTAATGTAATTATATTTTTATTTACTAATTTTATAAAATAAAATTATTTCAATAAACAAAAATGATTAGATGTTATTTATTACGATATAACTTATATAGAACTTATGTAGTTTTTATATAGAAATTATTTAATTAATAAAATTCTAATCTAAATATTTATTCGAATATTATTTCATCAAACTCTGAATTCTGCAGCACAATTGACAATGCCTTATTGAAATAACATTGGTAATAATTGCATGTTGTTTAGAAAAATGAAAAATGGTAGATAGAAAAAATGAGATAATAACATAGAATAGAAAATCGATATCTTCTCAAAAAAGCTAACTTAATAATATTTTTAGTTATCAAATTATTGTAACTTTATCTTTTGTTTTGATTATAGTGTAAAATATAAAACAAAATTAGTATATTTATATATTCGAAGCATATATATAAAAAATATGATTGTAATATATATCATATAAACATGTATATATATATATATTGTTTGCGTCCGAAGCAATGTAGCGTGGTTCTTTACTCGTGGACTATGTAAACCAGTTAACCGCTAAGCGCTGACTATTAGAGAGCAGTGTCTCTCAAAGTTACAACTATGGTATCATATTCGACGATCGGACACGGTTCTACTCAACTCGATTGTCCACATACAACTTGATCGTCAACGGGAACTTGTTCTCTAATGTCGATTAGCCTAGAAGTAAGTATTTTAACTTGAATCCTTCCTAATTGAAAAGGTCCTAATTCTTAGTAGGATAGCAATATAGCAATAACAAATAATCACGGATAGTGTCTGATTCGCAATTTGTCCAAGGACAAAGAAATTCCACGCCTCGACGATGGCTTGTATACAAACATCGCACGATATAAGCAAATGTCCTTCGTTAGATCTATTAAGACCTAAACAAAGAGCGGTGTTCGCACGCAAAGTTGGTGCGACTCAGGCTGACCAGACCGTAAACAAACAAAAACGGAATAAGGAGTCACTCTTTGTTAGATCTATTAGTGGTCCGTTGGCCATGGAAACAAAAGGACAGCAAACTTTCTCAAACGAGTGTCTTACATCTTGCGAGCCATAGGCGCTCGCGATATATATAATGTAGATAAATGTATACATATTTTTTATGAATATATGATTAATATATAATATTAATTTGTATTATTAATACATGATATGTAATATTTAGTTTCAATTATTATTTTTCTTTAATAATCTTCATTCAGTAGCAAAATAATAAATATTGAATGCAAATAAAATAAAGAATATTTCTATTGATTCACTTATTAATTATTTGTAGAAGTTAAATTAATTTAAATATTATTAATAACTTTTTTGTACAAGTTTGTTTGTAAAAAAAGTTTAAGTTATCTAATTCAAAATCTTATGAAAGTATATTTTAGTTTTAGTTTATTTTTATAAATTTTGCAAAATAAACAAGTTGAATATAATATAACATTTTATCTATTATTTTAAATGAAACGTATAATAATCATACAATATATCACTAATCCTCATTATAAAATAAGTAGATTCTAATTAGCGTTTGTTGCAAACAAATCATATCCTGACTATTGGATACAATTACTCATTGTAACATTATGAAAATCATCTAATTAATACTTCGTTGTGAACACGTCTTATTCTTCGACCATCAAATACGACAAATAAATAGTTTCTTTGTAAATACGCATCATGATATCGTCGGGCACGACACATGACATTATGAGAGGTCCAACTTTTGTATAGACATATGTACCGCATTTGTAATGCAGTCTCACATTAAGAAAATATCAACGATTATACGAAATATAGTACTAGTTTTTATATACATAAATCCTTAAGCAAAAGTATTTGATATGCATATTAGATGTATTTAATGAATTTCCATCCATTACCAACATTATTGTGAACACAAATAATATTAATAGATTTATTTTTCGATATATTATGTTACAATATAGTATTAATATAATATTATTTTTATTTACTAGTATTTTAATATTACTTTTATTTATTATATTGGGACCCCAATATGCAATATCACTGCGATACTATGATATCCAATCTCATTTTATCGCTATTTTATTTTAATACAAATGTAAAATGATTATAATTCTTTAATTAATCTTATTGGATAAATATATATTTAAACTCGTTTTGATATTTAGAATTCACTATGTCAATTTTATATTTGATATTTGTTCAAAATTTTTTCATAAATAGTAAGTATTAAAAATGTTAAAGTGAATGAAAAAATGAAAAATTTTTTTATAAACTATGCATGATATGCATCAATTTTTTACATTTCTTATATATCTTTTATATATCTTTTTTATTTTTTTTATAAAATTTTTTAAATTATATATATTTTTATGTCATATAAAATTATATGTCAAGACAAATTCATTCATGCAACATGATCATGATTTTTAAGGCTATGGAAGATCAGAAATAATAAGGATAAAGGAAAATTTCTTTTTAAATTGTTTATTTGAGAGACTGTTATAAACAATATCTTTAACTGTCCCATAAAAAGAAATTTAAAAGATACAAATCTGAAAATCACTGGTGACCATTTTATAAGTCTGTTATAAGTTTCAATTCATTTATTTGGGAATATATTCAAAAAATTTTTCACTATTCTATAATTATGAGATGAATTTTATAAAATAATAGACGTCTGTGAATCGATCTCGAGCAAAAAATGTTTGCATAAAGCAAAAAAATGTATTTCAACTAACGGAAATCATATTAAACATGAAATAAATGTACAATAAATCAAAAATACATACAACAATATACAAAAAATATACAACAATATCGATAAATATAATAATATAAAATATGTAAAATTTCTTTATTCCTAATCCTGTGTAATTTTGAAATTCATAATTGTGCATATAAATGAATTTATTTCGACATATGATTCATATGATATAAAAACATATAGTATTTAAAAAACTGAAATTTGTTGAAAAATATTGAAGCTATAAAAAATATATCATTTCATAGTTTATAAGAAACAATCTTTCTTTCTAACATTTTTTTCAAATACTCACTATTGTGTTGCAACAGCTTATCAACATGTCCCAAGTCACTACAATTCTAACGAAACACATGAATATTGATTTATAATACAAATGTACGAACAATTTTTCAGTGAAAATTTTTAGAAAGTTTTTAGTGATAAATTAGATACTTCAAAATTTCTAGCTTCCTACATTCAATATGTTATTTTGAAATTCGGACACAATTTATGACAATTTTCTTGATTACTCAGAAGACTTGCAGGTTTCATTCCAGACTCTATTCCATTAAAATGTTCTTCCATTAAAAATGTTTGACAAGACGGACATGACTGTATATGTCTTGATTAGTTTTTTAAAAAGGACATGACTGTTGACATATATGTCTTGATTAGTTTTTCGAAAAGATAAAAATCATTAATTTGCGACGAAATGAACCGCCATCGTTTCAACGAGATTCAATATTATTAAGTTAAAATAAAATCACTGGGATTATACAACGATAAGGTGTAATAGAAATACTATTAACATTCATCATTTACAAGAAAAATGCTAGCTAATAAATTTTTAAACATCCTATATATATTAAATATACATATATATATATTAAACATTTTATAAATGTATAAATAATACACACACACACACATATATATATATATATATATATATATATATATATATATAATTAACTTATATATATAAATAATTGAATATTAAACATTAGTATATAATAAATGTTTTATATAATATATGTATAATAAAATTTTTATATATTATATATTTGCATTTATAAATAAAAAATATGAATATGTGAATATTTATTATTATTACATGATCATTTTCATAGTTATTTTTATCATTTTTTGAATAAATTTTATTAATTTTTTATTAATTTATATTATTTTGTTCAGATAATGAACAAATGGTACAGAATGCAAAGACAATGTCATTTTTAAGAGAATTTAGAGGATCCTTCAAATTTGTACATTTGTTAGAAACAATTGATGTGACTGGAATGTGGTTTTGGGATTTGAAATGATATTTTCCAGTCATATATGTCAGTCTCAATGGTAATTAGTATCATCCTTGAAAAAAATTATTGCAAAAACTCCTCAGTTTTCTGGAAACAACGAATTCTATTGGTGGCATAACTTCTCAGTCTTATTCTAGAAATTTTTCTTAGATTGGGGGAGGGTGGAAGGAGGGAGGAAGTATCATTCAATCAAAGAACTGTATTATTGATGTCTGTATCATAGCAAAGATCCATGATCTCGTAATATGAGCATGAAGAGACCCTTAGTAGGTATGAGCGTTTTGAGAAAACTTTTAAACTTCAAAACTTAGGATGTCAGAATCTTTGCGATATCAAAACTATTTGAACTTTAGAATCTTTTGAACTTTAGAACTCTTTAAAATTAGAATCTTCTGAATTTAGTAATAAATGTAAATTTTCCTTAGTATATGAAATTTGTTTTTGATTGGTTTAAAATAGAATTTGTTAACAATGAATTGGTAATAGATTAATTTTATTACTATATACCATGGTTCCAAGAACAAGTCGGATACATTTCCTTCAGAATATTTATATATAAAATAGAAATTTAATCAAATTTATCAAATATATATATATATATATATATATATATATATATACATATATATACATATATAATTATTAAGTTTTACAATGATTTAATAAGAATTAAAATATATTAAAATTTTTTAATTAATAAACGTTTAAATATTGCCAGAATAAATGCATTCAATTTCAATATAATTAAAAAGATTTCATTTTTAGCAATTGCTGTCATTTGCTATCGCTAAAAAGCAAATTATTGCATCAAGAGTGTCATGATAATAAGAAATATAAAAAATAATTTGGAATGAAAGTCCAATAAAGAAGACAAGTAAAAAGAAAAAAAAAATGGGCGAATTTCATTGGAAACTATTTATAAACATATATAATATATTCATTTACATATATATATTCATCTTGTGTGATATTTTACTTGCTTCTTTATTATTTTTACAAGAATAGTAAGCATTCAAACGTTTTCATATACTATTAGCTTGATTCACAATCCGCGCAAACTAGTCAAAGATTTTTGTCTTACATTATATTTTATTCTAGTCGTGTTATAGATTTAAAATTTTTTTTTAAAATAAAAAGTTTTTAATAATTTATTTTGTTTTATGTTTCTATATGTTTCTTTAAAATTTAAAAGAAAAAAGAAAAAGAAAAAATTAAAAGAAAAAACAATGTACAATCTGAAAAATAAAAAGATTTTCGAAAACTTTTCTTCGAATGATTTTTTCATTTCATTCAATTGTTCATTTATTTCTAGTACATTCATACAGAATAAAATCAATATTTTCATCTTGATAAAAATTATTCCATATAGTTTATAAAATTATTATTATTTATTAGAGATATGTTTTTCTTTAATAAGCATTTGATTTATATCAATTAGATATAATCAGTTTTCCATATTTAGTTCCTTTTTCTCTTATCCAGATTGATAAATTGTAAGAAAAACATATTTATAATGCTTTATAAATATATATTACATAATAATAATATTTTATTATCCGATTCATTTAGCAAATTCATTTTATATTAAAGTTATTTTATATTCATATAGAGATATAACAATTAACATCTATAAAATTAATGTGATTTTTTTCATTATAAAATTGATTATTCTATGCTTTATGTATTTAAAAAATGATCTTGTAAATATAATTCTTATGAATCTCGATATTTCTATACATTCTAATATACAGTGATTTATATTTTATTATTTTCTATGCAATAAAAAATCTTTAAAATTCAAAATTAAAATCTATTGAAAATTAAAATAGCACTATTAATAATAATTTGAAATTATCGTAAAATGTCTTCATTAAGAAATACAATAACATTTAGATTTTCATTCTTATTTTGATTATATTTATTATATTATACATTTAATATTGTTCTAAAGAATCATTTTTGTTAAAATCCTCATATTTACTTTTTTAATGATAATATTTTGTCTTTAAAGACAAAAATTTTGCTAATATATGCAAATTTATGATATTATTCAGGAAATAATGTAATAAATTAAAAAATAATATAATATTGAATGATATTGTTTTTACTACATATGAATTTAATTAAAAAAGTATCAAGTTATGCAAAAAAAAAAAATGTGGTAAAAGGTAAAAGAAAAAAAATAATAATAAAAATATCATAAAAATCTATTTCTTAATTTTGTCGACGTAACATCTTAACTTCATAATTACATGGATCGTAAATTTCTTAATAATCTGATTTAGAGTTTAATGATATCATTATCTATTCTAATATTTAGATACATTATCTAATTTAATTATTCCAGTTTAATTATTTCCATTTCTTTATTTTTCCCCCATATCATTGACGATATAATATAATCGTTCCTATCTTAATGTCTAAGGATTTCTTATTGTGATTATCTCATCATTTATACTCTATTTATCATAATTGGATGCATGCAATCATCTATTAGACGCAATATCTGCATGCAAATATATATTAAACATTTGCATAATGCATATTTTGTATTGATATCAATAATAATTGTTTAGTATATTATTATTGTTAGGAGGATAAGATGAAAAATTATTTTCAATAATAAATTTTTAAAAAATAATTTTTATTTTTATTTATTTGAATAAATTAAAAATAAATATTAATAAAAAAAATATAATACTATAAAACTGTTAAAAAAATTATTATAGAATTTCATTATTGAATATAATTATTTCTTTCATTTCTATCAATATAATAAACATTAATAAAAAAAATTTAATACTATAAAACTGTTAAAAAAATAATATATAAAATATAATAATATAAAATTTCATTATTCAATATAATTATTTCCTTCATCAATATAATAAACATAACAGATAATCTCAATTATATAATTGTTTATAGTAAAATCAATATTCAGTATTTCACAATCATATAAACGGAAGAGTCTCGATTCATTATCCAATTCTAAAATTACAGAGAAGCATCTGGAAAATGTTAAATGATGGAATGTGTTCAATTAATGTAATAACGATTATCACGAAACAGAACATTTCACTTAAATAATTAGAAAATATTAAATATAAATTCCTTATAATTAACTTTAAGTAGATAAAATTACTTTCATTATATCAAAATCAATGTAATTATGGATTCAATCGTGTTTCTTGAATTTAATTCGTTAAATTATCATTCTATTACAATAAATGACTTTTCTGTATACATCGTACATCGCTAAGTATCATTAAATTTAATTTTTGTATGTAAATAATAGATATAACATCATAATCATCATTTTTCATATTTATTTAATTATTATTTTACAAAATATTAAATATTTTTATATTAGAGGAAAATATCCATATTTTCTTTAAAAATTTTTAGCATTTAATAAAATCAAATTAATTTTTTAATTCGGAAAAATTAGTATAAGTACATTAGTAATATATTTTATTTACAAAATTAATTATGTATTAAAATTTCATAAACAAAATAAAACAAAATTTTATTCTCTTGATTTTTGGGGGAAAAAATTAAAATATATATATTATTCACTTTTTATATATTAAAAATATATTATATATGTATATTATATACACATATATATATATATATATATATGTGTATAATATACATATATAATATATTTTTATTATATGTATATTATATATTTTATATTATATTATATTTATATTATATATTATATATTATATATATTATATTTATATTATATATATTATATATTATATAATATATTATATATTATAATTTTATATTATATATTATATATTTTTATAATATATATATAATATATATTTTTCATATAACATAAGGATATATATATATATATATATATATTTTTCCATATAACATAAGAATATATATATAATATATTTTCCATATAACATAAGGATATAAATATATATATATATATATATTATATGTATATATAAATAATGAAATTATTGATCGTGTCATAAAATTCATTGATGACAGTATTTCAAACATTTTTCAATAAATTATTAATATTAATAAATAATTTATTATAATTATTATATTATTAATTATTATATTAATTATTATAATTATTATATAATTATTATATTTTTATATTATAATAAATAATATAATAAATAAAAATTAAATATATAAAATAATTAATAACATTATACAATATTATTAATACATTAATTTCTATAAAAATTACTAAAATAATATATTTTAATACCGATCACAATAATATATTCATAAAAATAATAAATAAAAATATAGAAACAATGGCAATTGTATATGTTATTGCATAGATAAAATTTAATATAATAGATAACAACAATTTTTGTTAATATGAATTTTCAATAATATGGATGTTTATGAACATTTATTCCTCGGGAAATTTATGACCAGCTTATTCGGAAAAGTTTCTTACAGAAAAATCTTTTTCCATTATTATCATTCGCCAACTTTTATTGAGATTGAATGAAGGATTATTTTGTTTGAGAGAACTGTCGTTTTTAAGATGAATTTAGACAATTGTTTCAATTATATAATTTTGATATATTTTAGCTTGGCTAAAGCGCCAATATGATTCCAAAGATAACATTCCGGATATGGCTAATTCAATGACAATCAACCTCATTTCATGTTTGAGAAATCTATAATAAACATATGCTGATCCCTGATTATTTTATTTCCTTATTTTTATACAATGCTTAACATCAACTTCGAAAAATTTTCTTCTAACTTGGGATATCAATTAAAATACTGATAGCGATCTTACTTATTATCGTGTCCCTCTCTGTGATCATCTCAATTGAAAAAGGGATTTTTGTTCTATATTCTTTGCGTTCGCAACAATATTGTAATGATGAATAATGGATTGTTAAGTGCATGTATATATGAATCGAATGCTCTTTCGATTGAAGTGTGTGTGTGTGTGTGTGTGTGTGTGTGTGTGTAAAAGCTGATGCTTGTGAATGTTAATGTATTTTCTCTATATTATTTAGAGTGAACGATATTAGTATAGTTACAAGTACATATTTACAAGTTACATATAAGTATCTCAATGCAAATCGTGTCTGATGGTCAGAAATTATAAATTATAGATATAATTATTTAGAAAGGGTAATTTTAAATTAATTTTTTTTTTCAACTATTTTTTTTATTTTTATTTTAATAACAATTTTTTTCTTTTTGGTCACATTTTTAAAGTTTCCTCTTTTAATTTCCATTCTTGATGGAAGAAATTAAGAATTAATCTCTTGATTTTTGAAGATGGATTTGAATTTACTGCTTCGATACATGAAAAAGAATGAGTGAAAGAATAAAGATCTTAAAGAATCTCAATTAATGTATTTAATCTATCTTTTTGGAATAAAAAGCCATGTGTCGATAATATCATTTCAATATTTATAACAAAAAATTTTAATATATAGTGAGCAAAAGTATAAACATATTAGCAATTTTGGAAAATTGATTCTATATTAATTAAAATACAAAGAAAAAATTAATATTTTAACATTTTATAAATCAAGTATTTTATTTCAAATGGAATATATATAACAGAAACATATATATATATAATATGTATATATGATTAATATTTTATTTGCTTAATATTTTTTTTTAATTTTTTAATATTATTTGTAATTATTAGCATATACTATATCAAGTTTATGATTCAATATTATTCAATATTATTCTATATTTATTTTATTTTGATGAAGTTTATAAAACGTGATAAATTTTCTAATTTTTCTAATCTCATTTTGACAATTGATTATATAATAATTTTGATACTATAATATAAGTATGGACTCAATTGGATTAGGATAAGACATTGAGATTATATGATCAGAAAGTTTTCTATTCATTTTAGTTTTTTATTAATTTATATTTTCAATTTTAATATAAATCAATATCAATATATTTTCAATCATCATTTTATTGAAATATTATTTTTTCTTCCTCATAATTATTCTTTTATATGACTATTGATAGATTTTGTAAAATGCTTAAATATTCTTTGTGTATATTATCAATTTTTATCAAAAGACCATTTCATTATATATATTCAAAATATTTCTCATATATAATTAATCCACCAATTATTTTTTGTAATTATGTTTTGTTAGTTTTTGTATTTTTTGTTTAACTTTCACTACCACTAATCTAATTCTAATTAATAATATGTATTCCAAAATGATCATTTTACTGTTATAATTTAATTTATTTAAAAAGATAATACAAATTTTTATTCTCTTTCTACATTTTTAGATACATAAATAACCATAGTTTATTTTGCTGTTAATAATTTTTTAATTAATAGAATGAATTTTATTGTACATATTTTTGTTGATTCTAGAATTTCTATGTATCCTATTTATGTATTCTTTTTTCTTGTATTTAACAGAATAATGAACCGAATTAATTATAAATTTCAAAAATTTATATTTAAATTTTAACTGATTTTTTTGTTCATTTATTGATTGGAACTCTATATTCTCAAGAAATTTTATTATTAATTTTATTAATTTCATAAAGATAAAAAAACTAGTACATAAATAAAAAATGAGAAATTCAAATAATATATTTAGAAATTTAAAGTATAAATTAATAGTGCATACTTCTAAATACTCTAAAGTTATTCAAGAATAACTTTATAACAGATTTATTATACATAAATCTTTTAATTTAAAATGATTTATACTTATAGGTTTATTTTATTTTTTAAAATCTAAAATATGCGATCAATTTGGTTTGTGCTAAGTATGGTTAGTACTAAAAATATGAGAATAAAAATTGATATTTTCCTTCTTCATAATCTTCAATTAATATTTTATATAAGTATCATCAAATTTTTATCTTTTTTTCTTTAGTAAGCTAATTACTATATATTTTTCTTGGATGATTGAATATTTTTCTTTTTTCTTAAACATTATGTGTAGTAATATATTATATGTAGTATAAATTCTGTGCTAAAAAATTTAAAATAAATTAATTCTCTATATTTCCTAACAATTTAATCTAAAAGATTTTAATCTCCTTATAATCTTCTTTTATTCTTTTGTCGGTTTTTTTTTCTTTAATATCTGTTATTATTTGAAGGCAATTATTTGAACTTGATTATATTTCCAGATATTAAATTTTATTTGAAATAATGTATGATGTATACATTTTTTTGTTGTATATTCAACCTTTTTTATCCGATTAATGAATTTTTTAAATTTAAAGTTTGTTTATAGACACATAAATAGTCTTTTTTCTTGGATTATTTTTTTTATATCTTTGACTTTATTATCTTCTTTTATTTATTTTCAAAGCCATTTTCATTTCATTTTCTTAAAAACTACTTAAATTTATTTGTTATGATATATTCGGATAAATGTTTACCTTAATCGTTTTCTTTGTGTCATTATGATGCATTATTAATATAATTTAATATCTGAATTAACTCTACTTTATCATTTTATCTATTTTATTTGTCATCTCCAATTTTTGATTTTCTTGATTATCATAAAATACTGTCAGAAATTATCACAATTCAAAGAAATCATATTTCAATAATAATTACCTCAAAAAAAAATTTCTGATTATAAGAATTCAATGATTTTAAGAAGGACAATTTAAATATTTTAATTAATATAATTTAAATTCTATCCTTATGTAATAAAAGAACATAAAAAATATTTCTGTGTTAGAAACCAAAATACTTTATCAGATAAAATCTTTAAACTTTTCCTATTTTTTAAAATATTTATATAATGTTAATTCCAAATGTATAAAATTTATTTTCTGCAACACTATTCTTCTCCAGATGATTTACTTTTTCTGATACTTTCTACAGAAATATTAAAATTTAATGTGATTTTTCTGAATATATTTTTTTCATAAGTCTATTAAATATTTCAGATCTTTCAAAAAGTGTAAATTCAAAAATTTTTTGCATTCTAAAAAAACATTATTTTAAAATATAAAAGAAAATAAAATGATATTAATGTTATAAAATACAATTAAAATATAATTTAAAAAATAAAACAAATTGAACAAATTAGAATAAAATCACTCGAAAATCTGTTTACTTTTATTTTTTGCGTAACATTAAGTAATGTTTCAAGAATAAATGCTAATAATGAATATTAACTATTTGTATCATCTTACAAAATATTGATGAAACATCTTGAGCGTTTCAAGAATACATAATTGTTTACAACTATGGAAAATTTAAAATAACTTTGAAATTTTTCAATATATTTTCCGTCAGTAAATATAAACATACATATACATAATATTAATGTCATATAAAATAATAAGAAAAGTATATATTATTAAATTAATTTTTATATTTATTACATTATAACAGTTAATAAGTACATATTTACTATATAATATATATTATTATATATTATAGATATGATATGTATGTAGTAGATATGTAGTAGATATGATATGTAATAGACATATATATATATATATATTATTATATTAATATATATTAACGTTTTATTAATATTATGTTATTAATATTATTAATATTATATATAAAATATTAATATAATTTTAAACTATTATAATTTTAAGTATTTAAATAAAATACAAAAATTTTAAAAGAAAAAAATTATGATAAGAGTAAAATTAAAATATAAAAGATATTATGAAAATACTTTGTTTAAATAATCAATCAAAGAATACGAAGAACAAAAAAGTTCTTATAATTGTATAATGTAAAAGACTTTTGAGATAATTATTAGATAGAATATTTGTTTTTAAAATTGTTTTTAAAAAGTTTAGTCTGGAATGCAAAGTAACAGAATTATTCACTGTCTAGCTGACATTTTGTTGAAGATCTCATATCCGTCTGAGACGGTAGATAACGCCGGACGAACGTTGAGAGCGTTGGATGACGGTCGCTGCGAAATATTATAGGACCGTGTCATTTCCGCGTGTTGATTGGAAATTGTCAGGTTGTGGAACCATTTCTGCTTCATTGGTTGCACGGATATTAGCCGATAACGCAACTATACAGCAAAATCTTTTGCGTTTTATGTAATAGATAAATTTAATTTTTAAACAATACCATGCGGATGATTATGTTATAATTTCGAACATCAATTTAAACTCAATAATCTGAATATTTGGCTAATATTGAAAAATGTTGTTGATAAAAATATGAAAATTATTCCAAACAAGATAATTCAACAAAATAGATGGTGATATATCTTTCGGAAAAATTTCATAAACATTTAATAATAGCATAAATATTTTTTAGCCTTAAAAATTAAGAGTTAAATGTTCAATAAGATCATGCAGCATAAATTATTCAATATAGTGTAGAATACAATTTAGGATTTATTTCTTAACACAATTTACAAGGATAGAATTTGACTTATTGATATCTAATTATTTCCATAATTAGATTCAATTACCATTGAATCTCTATAAATTGAAAATCTCTATAATTTTATTTTATTTCCTTCCAATCCTTTAAAAAATCTAAACAAATTAAATTTATTTTCATTCGACTTATTTATCAAATATTTAATTTATTTATACAACTATATATACAACTATATAATTTATACAACTTGAATTCAAAATAATTCGACTTAAAAAGAAAAATTAGATATTATCAGTATCAATATAATACAATTTGAAATAATTATATTCATTATTTATATATCATAATTTATATACTTTTTTAATAATCGTTTTAAATATCTAAAAATAAAAGATAATATTGTAAAGAGAATATTATAAATAATGAAAATTACGAAAAATTTTATTTGAATTTCAATCCAGAATTTTTGATTAATAATTCGAGATTTTACTCACATCTAAGATTTTCTTTTATCTATTTTTCTTTACTTTGTTTTTATAGTAAAAAAGAAAATTATTCATAGTAATAGTAATGTAAAAATAAAAAAGATTGAATTTTTTACATTATTAATTATATTAATATTTTATTGTAATATTTTATTTTATTATACAATATTGTACAATAATGTCAGTATTAATAAATATATAAAAAATAAATATGAATAAATATAATTTAATTAATTAATTAATTAAATTAATTATAAATTGTAACAATTAAATTAACAATAAATTATAATAATTAAAAATTATAATGTTAATATTTCATTGTATACTTATATATATATATTATCATTAATTATTTATTATTATCCAATATTACTACTTTATATAATAACTACTTTTACAGTTTATTATTTATTTGGTGTATTATAATTTTTGGAATGTATATAATTTTTAAATCAAGTGATATTTTATGTCATTTCTTTCTTAGAATTTTTTCAAGATATTTTTTGACATAGTATATATATTATTTATTTTATATTATATATTATACATTTTATATTATATTATATAATATTTTATTATCTGTTTTCAAGTTCCATTGGATTCATGTTTGATTATTGCGCGAAAACACTACTATTATTGGAATATAATACATGTTGATAGTGGATGGATAATTGTATCGGAATTTTAATCTAATCTATGTAATATATATTTTTGATTTTTAGTTTATTAATATTTTTTTTAAAATTTTGTTTTAGAATATTTAAATAAATGTGTTTATCCATAATATAATTAATAAATATTAATTTTCAAACTTTCAGTCACATTACTTTCACTTAATTTTTTTGCCTATTTGAATATAATAAATAATCAATATCCGATGAAACAAAATCATTTTAAATATAAATATAAAAATAAATTTGAAATTTTTCGAATCTACCGCTACATCACAAGATAGGAATTGTGGGTATCCACTTCATGAATATTTGACTCATATATTTTACTGCAGACTGCAGTAACTAACAATTCCTAGTTCGCAAACCCCTGCTATATTTTCGTCAGCTCATTCCCTCGAGATACTTGAGAACCACTGATTTATTACCGCGTCGTTATGTTTTCCCTTTATACTATCAGGATGCTTAAGATTTTTATTTAAGCATAAAGCCAAACAGCTGATTATTCAATTTTGTTTTGTATAAAATATATTAAAAATCTTTTAAACGATTTTTAATATTTTATATATATCTATAAAATTATCTTAAAATTTAAAATAATAATGCAATGTAATTTAGAAAAAATAAAAATATTTATCTTTTATTTAAAAATTTAACATATTTTAACTAATACAAATAATTATGAGTTTCCAATTTTGTAGATATGTATTCTTATTATTATTATATTATATAATCATAAATATAAATATGTTTTCCCTCTTCTCCCTCAAAAATGTCAACACTTCAATAATAAATTGAAATTTTATCATGTAATTGAGAATATAAATAAAATTCACATCTTTAAAAAATTAATGTGCAAAAATGTCGATTAAGCAATTATTATTAACTTATAAGCAATTTAAATTTGCATTAGAATACATATCAAGAAAAAACAATTTAACTTTGGACTTGATTTGATGTATAAAATAAATATGTAGAATAAAATGTATAGAATATATATAATGTCCATATTGAGCTATATTTTGTTCAAATAATTTAATATATATAATATCTTTATTTATATAATATTTTAGTAATCTAATAATTCAAAAAAATTAGATAAAAATTAAAGAATTTAGTTCACTCACTATAATAAATTATATTATTTGCAAACTGGACTTTTATTCCTTAAATTTTTATTTTTATTTAGACAAAGTACTTTGAAGTATTATTATGTATGAATAAAATTATAATTATTAAACATATCCTAATATATAAACACATTTTCAAATATTTTATATGAACAGTTATATCTTAAAATTTAATAATAACATACAATTATTTAAAATGAGATAACTAGATAATGCATTAAAGCAGAAATCAATTACTTTCTGTTATTATTTATATTATATTAAATGTAATAATATATTATTTTCTATTAATATCAAATAATTATCATAAAAATGATTTAATTACAGACATAATATTATATAAAAATTATAATTATATATTATGTATAATAAATTATTATTATACAGAACTAAATAATTCTAAGCTCAATGTATTTCATTATTTGATTAATTATTTAAAAAATAAAAATTTTGAAGTTTTATAAAATTTTGATAAAATATGCAAAATTTTATTTCTATTTATTATATTATTTTATTTACTTTTTACAGACAAAATAATTCACACATTATTATCATAATGCATACTGCTATTTTTAAATTATTATCATTATAAATTCAAAAATACTGATTAAATATAAGGAAGATAATGATTTTGATGTTAATATATGTTAGCAAAAACTCTTGAATAGTTGAATAATAACCTTCAAGAAATATTACTCATTATTTATTTTTTCAAATTCATAATTTTCAATTATTAATTCTTAAAAATGAATAAAACACAGATACATTTTGCAATAAAATTAGTATATATTGTATTTATTTACTTAATGAAACATTTATTTAAATTTTCAATATACAAATAAGAGAAAAACAGAAAACTATCTCCTAACTCTATATTCTAAAAATATTTATCATAATTAATATTTATAAGAAATAAAATATTATTTTGATAAATATTTTATTGCTTAAATATGTATTACTTATGTACATATATAATCAGCATATTTTTATAAAAATTACAATTAGGTTCAAATATATAATAATAATATATACTTTAGTTATTTTACTTTGTTATTATATAAATATTAATTTTTCTTCAAATATATTTTCTTAATATTAAATTTTAATGATGAATAATAAGCAATAACTAAAATTTTTTGAATTTAGAAGAGTGTATTTGATATATATATATATATATCAAGATCAAGAAACCTCTTTTATTCTTATATAATTATAAATTATATTGCTTATATATGTACTACTTTTTGCAATTTATAGAATTGATATTTCTATACTAGTTTCTATACTATGCTTATTTTATTTTATTTTTTAATTATTACAAATTATGAAAGAAAAAAATCTGAAATATTAATGATACTAAATCAATTTGAATTTCAAATTATTAAAAATGAACCAATCAAATTATTTATAATCTTTATTTTTATTTTATTTTTATTTAATATTTTTTATTTTTACACAGAGAAAAATAATAATCGATCTGGATATCACATAATAATATGAATCAATATTATATATTAAATATCATATCTATAAAAAATTCATATATACTGTAATTATTTTCTTATTTATGCTTCAATATTACAAATTCATGATTTTTTTTTATATTTTTTTTTAATATATATAAATTGAATATTAACGAACAAACCGAAACCAGAACAAAGCAACATAATCTTAGCAACGGAAAAAATTGTTGATTAAGGCTTTATGTCCTTGTATTTATAATACATACAAATATTCAATTTATAATTTACAAATTTGATTGCTATTCAAACATTTCATTTTTTCTTTCTATCTAGTTTTTTTTCTAAGACTTACAATTAATATCCAAGTAATGCTATTTCAGTAATACATAATTGTATTGCAGAATCAAGTTCAGAGTTTGATGAATAAATAATTTCAATATATGTTTAAAATAAATAATTAAATAATCTTCATATGAAATTAAATATAATAATAAATAATAATTGATATCGAAATGATTCAAAGAAATTATTATGAATAGTAAATAAAAAATGTTAATATGCAATAATAATGTAAAAAAAAAGTACAATGCTTATATGATTTTTTTAATGAATATAAAATGTGGTATCACATGATTATAATATTGAAATAAATATTGAAATTCGATTATTATTTTTTTCTGTTTAGTATATATATATATATATATAATTAATGCATTGTTCTGTGAAATTCAAATTGATCATTAGTGCTACTTTCTTGTACGTGTGAGGAAAAATAAGTTTGTATAAAAAAATACATTCAATCTTTCTAATTTTGGGAATTCTTATGGGAATGTGTTTTAATTTGTTTCTATAGATTTAGTAAGTAGTTTGAGTATTATGCAATGATTCAGCTATTTAAATAAAATATAATGATATAAATAAAATAAGATTTAAATAAAATGTTAATGTAATGACTAAAGATTTAAATAAAGTAATGTCAATATTCTGGAATTACTGAATTTTATTTGAAATATTTGAGATAAAAGTATGTAAATAAAAACATATGTATATTATATATTACTAAAATTGTGTATATTTTTTGTGTATAAAAAAATATTACTGTATTTATTTTTATTAAAGAGTTCCATTTCTACAAGATTCCACAAGATGTCTACACAAAATGTACATAAGTATGCAATGACATTGTAATACGATATTACTGCACATGCAACTGAACATTTTCACTCTTCCGCTATCTCACTCTATTTAATATAAACTTAAAATATTTATAAATTAATCGTAAATTAAGCCTTATTGAACATATAAATGAATTTTTTTCATCGTTTAAAATCTATTCTAAGAATATATATCTTCAAAGATAGATGTATTCTACATTTTTATGAATATAGGAATATTTTATGAATATATACTGTATATATAGGATTAAATAACTGAGTTTTAAGTACAATTGAAGGAATTATATAACTGAAAAATTAAGTATAATTGGATAAGAAATATAATAATAATTATATATGTAAATATACAAAAAATAAAAAAAAGTATAAGATTTTTTTTTTGAAGTTACATTTTGAGTTTCAAAATTGAAAATTTTTGTTAGTATTTTTAGTATTGTGTTACGTTTAGTTTTATTTAATACAAGCGAAATTGGTTAATTTCAGATTAATAATGCATTATTGGTAAAGTTATTGTACATGTAGATATGTAAAAGATTTAAAATAATATATAATAGAATTTTATTATTTAAATCTTTATTTTTGAAAAAGTTGAAACTGAAAATGTACAAATTTTTCTAATATTCGAATTTTCAAATTTTATTGTCTTAATTGAAAGTAATTGTTAAATGGAAAAAATTTTTTTCATATTTTGTTTTCATATATGGAATAATCTGGTGTTAATAATTAAGTTGAATCTATGAAAATTAATCAATTTTATTTATTCTTAAAAAATTTTTAAATGTAATTTATGAAAACGAAATTTAAAATGAAAAAATTTTATTATTATTATCCTTTTTTTTTTGTTTACTTATTTTTTATGTAAAAATCATCTTTCGCGTACTCACTTATCACTAATAACTATGTACTCATATATTGCCAGTTATATGATTCTATACAATTACATTCTATATGTATTATTTAATATTTCAATAATTTATGATCTTTCTTGTTATCAATAAACTATTATATTATTCTCAAAATTGTATAAATTCAAAATTGAAGAATAAAGTAAGAATATTAAAATAAAAATATTATCCGATGATCATTTTGAAATTAATATTTAGCATCATATAGAAAATAACAAATATAAAAAATAGATATCTTAAATTAAAGAATTTAATAGTAAATAGAATTGTAAATATTGAAATTTTCTATAATAGAACTGTGAGAAAATACAATTATTATTTATAATGAGATGTATACAATGATATTAAAATTTCAAATCCTATATATTAATTTTATACTTATTGGAATAATGATCATGACGAAGTTTATTTATAAAGTAGAAGTTTAGAACAACAGTGAACCATATTAAACTCTGGCCGGATAAACTTTCTAGACTTCTGCATCGTCATCGATTGTGGCCGAAAGCCAAGACTTTCTTATCCTACATAATATTTTACGGACTTTGTTTTGCACTCGGAAAACCTAGGAGGAAAATTACAGAAATGGGTCCGTGATGAATGAATAGAGGAAGATGAAATATAAATTTTTTCATCTATAATCCTGTTCTCATTTTTTAAAATTGAAAAAATTGATTGACATTTCACAAATTTTTTGCAAGAAACTTTAATACAATAATAACAATTAAAATTTTATTTAAAATCTGCATTCATTTCCATTTCGACTCAATAAATTTATTCGGATGTTTGATCTCATAAGAAAAAAAAAACATTTTGAGGGAAAAGTAATTACGTAATTTATTAGAAATTAATAAAAAAATTCTATTTTATTATACACTATTTTTCATATAATTATTATATAATTCTTATTATATAATTTTTATGATTGTGAAAACACTAATAGTGAACATTTTTCTAATTAAAAATTTAAATACGATATAAATTAAAATAATAATAAAATTAATAACGATATTATATATATTGATTTTTCAATTAATTATTAATAACTAATAATATTAAATAATATTAACTAATATTAACTAATAATTATTAAATATAATTGAATGTAACAATAAATAATTAATTATTTTTTTCATCGATTCTTATTTCATGGATTTTGCATTTAGATTTATTTTAATTCAAAAAATTAGTAAATACTATTATCATAAAGATAGCGAAAATTAATTTTTCACTTTCAATATTATTATATGACTTACTGTATTTATTATTCACATATTCTAATTATATTTAATCTCTTATTTTATTATATATATCATTTATCTCATTGAATTATGTTTGATTAAATTTCACAAAAAAAATGTTTAATTAAATTTAATTAAATATTTTGTTGACAAAAAATTCTCTATAAAAAATAGTTCTTTTCAATAAATCTAATTAAAATAAAATATTAATAAAATTGAGCATGTATATTAGTCAGTGTCACATTTTTAAAATAAAATCATGTAGCATCATATATTAAACAAAAGAAGAAGAGTTCTTTTTGTTCTTTTTATTATTCCATGAAACTTTTCATAGTAATAGTAATATTAAATATTGAAAATTTAATAATATAAATATTGAAAATTTTATAAATTTTCAAATAGATATAGATCTATTTATTCAGTATGTCAATATTAAAATACATAATTTATGATCCGATTGATATGATATTTTTTTAAAAAGAAATGTTTTAAACAATTTCTCAAAAATTATATAATTATATGTCATGAACATTGTAATATTTATATATCGCGAATACAATAGAATTAAATATGAAGAACTTTAATTCCTAAAAGTTAAATCTAGAAAATAAAAGGAGAAGTTTATTTAATATTTATATGTAATATAATTATTTAATAATAAATCAATTAATTACACTAATAATTATAGAATTTAAATATAAAGTTCAGATATAAATATAATACAAAATTCTTACATGTATTCAAAATATAAAAATATTAATTATAATTATAAATGGAAGAATTCGACAAATTCTGAAGTTTAATAAATATAAATTTGGCTATTTAGTGAATAATTATTTAACTCTAGAATTTAACTCTTTAATTAATTCTAAAATTTAACAAGTTTCAATAATTTAATTTTATTTTAACGATCAATCAAAAATTCAATCAGGTCTAAAATTCAATAAATTCTGATTTTTCCTTAATTTAAAAAATTGATTCTATACTTTCGGGATTCTTTCTTATATAAATTTTGAATGATTGCAATTTTCAGTGGGACATACAAGTAATCCTCCAACATTTCTTGATGCCGTGGATCTTTTGATTACACGATAATCGATCTTCAAATCTAAGGAAAATTTCTTTTAAATTAAAAAGAAGTGTCGCTCAAAGAATTCATTTTTTTGAAAATCCATGGATGTTTATTCATAAATTTCACGTAAGTAATATTAATTGCTCCTAAGATTGGATAAAAAATGTTATTTTAAGTTTCAAAATAATCTAAAAAAGTTATGTTCATACTGCAGCTACGCCAAGTATTGTAAGAAATATAAATACAGAAATACAATATAAAAATTCTGTAATTTTTTAAAAATAATTTTAAATATTTTCCTGTAATTTGTCTTGAAAAATATTTGGCATTTGTTTTAATTAAAAATAGCATGAGTGTACTAATTCCATTGAATTAATATTACTAGATTATAAGAATATGTTTATGTTGCATCACAAACTCTTCTAATTGTTTCTGTTTTTACTTTTTTAGTTGTATTATCAGTATATAATGTGATAGTTAAAAGATTGTTTATTGATTTATATCTATCAAATAGTTCCTCGTTTACGATGAGGATTTATAGATCTTTGCATAGTTCTTGATTTGTCGTATAAATAATGTCATATATTTATCATATAAAAATAATATATAATAATTAATATATATAAAAAATATTATACAAAATATTATATAATTTTTATATTCATCAATTTTTTATTTTTTCTTTGAAGTAATCTTTATCGTTTCATTAATTTATTTAGTATATTTTAAAATTTTACAAAATTTTTTCTATTTGAAAATATTTTAAAGTTATTAGTTTTGTGATATAATAATTTAATTTAATCACTACAACTAATTTATTTTATCACTACAACGGATTTAAATTAATATATCTGTAACGACTATTTTAATCATAGAAATAAAAAAAATAGTAGAAGGTTTGATCATAAAAGATGAGTATAATTGCAGAATAAGATTTGCTAAAATTCTATACAAAAATTGCAAACAAGCATTGAAATGAACATTATCATGATGCACAACCTAAAAATGACTAATCACTCGAACTTCAATTCAATAGAAAAAAATAACTGAAATATGTACTGATTAAAGACAATATATAAAATAAAGAGAAAATAAAAAAAACAAAAATAAATTAAATACTTAAATAGAAAATAAATTAGAAATTATTTTAATTAAATTAGAAATTTCAATCATTAGTTAATTAGTACAATACATATTCTTTCATTTATATTTGATTTATTATATATATATTACTTTCAGGTTAATTTCGAGTGTAAGTAGAATTCTAGATATTTGACTACATTTATTTATAGTATGTTATTATTTTGAAATTTGATTTTTAAAATTTTTTCTTTATTATTGAATTGTTATAATTATAATCTACAAATTTGTATAATTATATAATTATAATTAACTTTTATTTTATTTAACACTGTACAATTTTTATTTTTCCAGTGATATTGTAAAATTCTAATTATTTTCTATGTATTTTTTTGAATTAGTATTTTTAGTATTTATTAGTAAATATGTTATAAGATTTTATCTTGGGATCTATTATATGTATAGAGTATAATAGTAATAGAATTTATAAAATAAAATACCATTCTTAATATACTTGCTTGTGATACTTTAGTTGTTATTGTATATTTAAATACAAATTTTTTACTTTTATATTTTCTTTAAAATTATTTTTATTTAAATAAAGTTCCATTTTTTAGTTAAGATTTCAATTAAGATTTTAATAATCTAGAAAATGTTATTTTATTGTTTTCAATAAATTTTTGTGCCAAACTTTATCAAATGTTTTTTCTATGTTTAAAAATAAATATATGCAATATTTTTGATTTTCTGGAACGTGTTTTTGTTAATTAATCTGTAGACTTGTTTTATTGTATTGTATTATATTTTTCTTTGAAATTGATATTATAATTGTATGCTATTGATTATATTTCTTGATTCTTGTTAGAAATAATTTTTCTAATATTATAAATAATATTTCGAGAGAAATGGATTTGTATGAAGAGGATTTATGAATGTTTTTGTTTAGTTTCGACTATTAGTTTCGATTATTTAGATTAATTTTCATATGTTTGAATATAGTATTAAATATTATTATAATTATTTTGAAAGCCTTGTTTCTTTAATTATTCTTTAATTAATTAATAGTAATTAATTTAATTAATTAATAGTTCTTTAATTATTTTATCGTTGATTGAATTAAAACATAAAGTTTTATTAGTTTTGATTATTGAGATTAGTTTTATTTCTCTTTTTTGTAATACTATATATTGTATTGATTTATTTTTTATTATCAATGGTATCATTTATTCATCATATTATTGATTCTATTATTTGATTGGAAAATTTAATATAACTATAACTATCTGCAAATATCAAAACTTATTCCAAGATTTATCTTCTATCAGAGAAATCATCTATTATTTTTTTTTTTATACTGCTTTATAAATAGATATATTATTAATCTTTTTAATTTTTTTTAGAATATAATCTGAATATGATAGATTTTAAGACATATCCTAAATCCATATCATAATATAGATATGATTGGTTTTAATTTTATCAATTATGAAAATGAATGATTAAATTTAATGTTTTTGGATTATTTATGTTAGATAATCCATATTTTCGATGTGTTCAAGTTTTTTTAAATATTCTAATTAATCTATCTCATTAATTTGTGCTATTATATAATCAGAATGTGTTTTCTATTTTTTTAATTTAAATTTTGTAAATAAACAGTAGCATAAATTTAAAATATGTTTAGAATTTCATTCTAAATTTGGTAACAATTTGAAATGCATCCTATTTAATTTTTTTTTCGTTATTTAATTGTTGTTTGTCAATAGATAGCTTTAGCTATTATATATTAAAAATATTAACAGTTTTTTTGTAACTCATTTTTTATCTTTAAGTTCTTTTTAATTTCTTCTTACTGTTTTTTAATATATTTTTAGCATTATAATCTCCTTGATATAAATTTGTTCTAAAATTAGTAGTGAGTTTATATTTTGGAGATGAGTAAATGATATATTTTTCTATTTATTTTTTTTATTATTATTGGTATTGTTTCCAATTATGTATAATGTATATAATAATGCTATATAAATTTTATGATTATTATTTAATAATTTTTAATTATAATAATTTTTTTGTATTCTTTCTTTGATAAATACTTGATGTCATGGAATTTGTAAATCGAGTTTATTTGTTATTCAAAATCAATATATCAAATTATGTGGTAAAAAAGACGAATATAAAACTTTTATAATAAATGGATTAAATAAAACATTAAATAATATATTATATTTAAAATAAAAAAAATAAATGATACATTATAGTCTATATTAAATTAAGAAATAATTGATCAAGTAAGTAAAAAATAAAATCAATCATTCACAGAAAAAATTTAATTCAAGTTTTGAAATTCTTTTTTCTGGATATCTTTTCTTAAAATTGATAATATTCTGGTATTTTTTCTTAGTATTGAATTAATTCTACAAAGAGATTTGTATATAATATTATAAACAGATTATAAATGGAAAAATAGCATAAAGATAACATTACTCAACATATTTATCATTCACTTCATGCATGCTCGTCAATAACAATCAATTGTAATCATTTCTGTAACGAGAGAAATGAATTTAATTTTTCTTAATTTTTCTTTCACATTGTTATACTTTAAGACTAAATACTTTTTGTTTAAATTTTGTATATATATATATATATATATTCAATATGAATTTCTGATTAAATAGGTAAAAAAATGGAGCATTTGATCATATCTTGATGATGAATAATGAATTTTATTGATGGACGATGCTATATCAGACTACTATTTCTCATAATAATTCATAATAAATAAAATATGATGAAGTTTTAATAAACTTCAAATTTCAAACTTCAATATCAAAGATTAATGTCTAAAAACTATGGTAAATTTAGTAAAATCCATGAAATATATCATAATATATATCAATATATCAATGATACTGCTGATTATGAGATTTCTGATAATATATCGAGTTTAAGAAAAATTTCTCATAACAAAAAATAATGTCTGAACTTGTATTACGATAATCCTAATAGTTGTGTTATGTACATTTAATTTTCTATTGAGGAACTATAAGTTTTTTCACTATTACTATTTGTATATGTATACAATTAATTATGATAATAATTATAGCTTTCAATAACTTAATAAAGACTTCGATTTTTATTGAATTCTAAGTAAGCTCTAAATTTTCAAAAATAGTAATCTTCTTAACATTATCCATTATGTATTTTAGCAATATATTTTTCATATAAATTTGGTTTATAAATTATTAAATAAAAAAAAATATTAATAAAATATTATTAAATAAAAAAAAAAGATTTTTAATACATGAAAATAACATTTATCTTAAAGGAAAAAATATTGTACTTATATCGTTTATTTTACTTATATCATTTCTATTTTATTTGTATTAACACGACTTTTTATGCAGTATATTTGAATTGAAAAAGAAAAAAATATTCAAAAGAAGAATTTTTTAATATATAATAGGTGCATTCAAAATTAGAATGAAATTTTGGAAAGAATATTATGTAAATGATGTCTTTTTCAAAACTATTCGTTATATTACTTTAAATTTGGCAAATAAATAAAAAACCTAACTAAAAAATATTATATCAAATGTTCGCAAACACTTATTACTAGCGAGATTTATAAACAGTTTATTCGAAGAATAATTCAGAAAATAATATTTCAGAAAAATTTTTCATAACTCTTTTCTATTATTATCGCTACCGACCATTAAGCGCCCCAAACAAAGAATGATGTTATCTGAAAAGACTGCCATTTTTGAGAAGAGTTTAATCGACACTTATAATTGTATATTTTTGATGTTTCAACTTGACTCGAGTTGAATTCTTCGATTCCAAGGCTGATATACTCCAGATATGACTTAACAACAACCAATATTCTAATTCGAAAATTTTCCTCTAATTTGATATCATGAGTCAGACACTGATTCCGATATTATTAGTTATTATCGTGCTCTCGGAAATCGTGATCTTTCCAATTGAATTAAGAAGAAATTTTCTGAGGGCACAAAAAAAAATCATTTGAGAGAGAATTTAAATTAGAATTCTAATTTGTGAATATCTGTAATCTGACTGTTGCGACTGTCGGATAGATAGTTTTTTTATAACCAAATCATACTCTGACCATCGAATACGGTTATCTATTGCAGCATTGTAAAGAAAATTTAATTAACTCTTCATTGTGAACACATCATGTGTATGATTGCAAGATATGACAAATAGATAGTTTCTCTATAATTACGCATCGTGCTCTGACTATCGCGACGCATTGGACATGATCACCTACTGTGATATAATGAGATTCAGCTCTCATATACACCATACTAATACAATTTTCTCATTGTTAAGAAAATACATCAAGAGAACACAAACACCAGCTTTTACATATACAATTGTACATCTCAGTCAAAAGAGTATTTGAGAATATATATGCACTTAATTATTCACCATTCATCGCATCATTACTATTTGGACGCGAACATTAAATATTGAATATTTTATGTTATTGTTCATGAATAAATATTTATAAATGTAATAAGAAAGAAATTAATTACAAATAATAGTATCTCAATATCAAAATATTTTGAGAAGTTAAAAATTTTAATTTTGTCGAAATAATTAAATCGTATATTATTACCATGATATATCATGATATGATATGATTTGAAATTGGATACAAATGTATATGCACAAATATCATTACGAAATTAAAAAATGATTATCTTGAACAAATTTTTCATCTTCAAAAAATTTACAATATACATAAAAGTTTATATATTTTTTCAATTCTTTTCATACCATTTTTTGTTTATGTCAAAAAATTATTTGGTAATTTAATATTTTTAGGTAATCTAACTTTCAATGAAAATTTGTTGAAAAAAGTGATCATAAAATTGATTTTGAATTTTTCAAGATTAATTTATTTTTAGTGAAATATGTAATTCATAAAGATTATGAATCTACATAGAAAAATCATAAATCATAAATCATAGAATCAAACAAATTATGAATCGTGAATGATCTATTTTTTTAGAAAATTAGATTGAAGAATCATTATATAAGAATAAAAAAATAATAAGAGTCTTAAATTGATTTTATGTATTTTTGTTATTATATAATATTACAAATAATAAAATATTATAAATAAGCAATACTGTATTAATTATATAAAATTAATATAATAATATAACAATAAGCAATATAAATATTGTTATTAATATTTATATTATTATAATGATATTATTAATATTGTTATTATTTAAAATTTAAGGAGTATGCTGTTGATGGATTTTGAAAATTATATTTCATTTATTTTATTTTGTATCAACAATTGGCAAGAAATAATAATAAATTAAAAGAAATTCGTTATAATTATTGAACTAACTTAATAATTCATAATTACTATAACAATTTATCAACAGAAAGACAAGTATTAGAGTCATATCATATTTGTCGAATAGAGATTTTATACAAAATTTATAGTAAGAAGTAATATTATAGTATATTATAATATTATAATAAGAAGTTTATTGTAAGATTGAACTGAAAAGTTTTGTTTTCATTTAAATAAAAAATAAATGGAAAGATATATTTTTATAAATCAATAATAAAAAAAAACTTAAAATTATATATTTATTTTTTCACATCATTATCTTACTGCGATATTAGTTTTTGTAATTCGTTCATGAAAAGTTAATTTTTTTTTCATGAAACCGGATATAGATAAACATTTCAGTTCTGATGAAGAGATGGAAAAATAGACTTTAAAATTTTTTCATCAAAGGATAATTAATGTAGCATTAGAGAAAATATATTGTAATATAATGATGATTATATAAAAAAATAAATATATAACTTTAAAAATAAAAATAAAGATTTTTTTTTATTATTGTTTCATATGAATATATTTTTCCGTTTTTATTTAAATGAAGATAAAAAGTTTTTGACTAATTTTCGTATTACATCTAAGAAACAATTGATTTTAATCAAATATTTCTGCAACAAAAAAAAATTTTAAATTATAAATTATAATTTTAAATTATAAAAAAAATCATCAATATATTTTGTTTTGAAGTTTTAATTTTATCTTTATATTTTTTTAATTTCTTTTTTTTATTTTTCTCTGTTTTCTATAATATTTATCGTTTTCTTATTTTTATTTTGTTCTACATTTGCAAAATTTTTTTTGCAAGAGCATTTTGTTCTTATTTATTTTGAAATGCATTTATTACTTTTTTTTCAAAGATGTAAATAAATATGTATATAATAATATAAAATAATAATGTAAATAAATGTTTTTATTTCACAGATGTAAATAATTGATTTGAATGATATATTATTTATTTGTTTGTTCTACAAAAAAAAAGTCTAGATCATCAAGTTTATGTAGTTATAAATATGAAACATTTGTGGCCTATTCAATGAGTTTCAAACATTTCATTTAAAAATTGTGAATACATAAAAAATGAGTATCTCTATGTGTCATTTGCAATATGGAATATTGTGCAATTAAAAAATCAATGAAAAAATTATAAATAATTTTGACTTATTAAGAGAGAAAGTAAAAAAATAGAAGTATAATATTTTCTCTAATAATATCTGTATATATTAAAATATAAGCATCCTTAAATCATTGTGCTGCATATAGATTTTTAAAACCTAAATTTTAGCATTCTAATAATTAAAATTATTATTCAAAAAACTGTTTTCATTTTTATATAAAATATTTTTAATAAATAGATTACACTCTAATTTCAATAACAAAATTTTTGATGTAAAATTTATTTTATGCAGTTTTTACACTCGATGAATTTTATAAGAATAAAAATCTTTCTTATATATTTTTTTTTTTCATTATTTTGTGTGAAATCTCTATTCAACGAACTATTCTTCACAAGGTGATACATTCATACTTTGTAATAATTTGATGTTCCTTATAATAGATACGAGTTATTCTGTTTCTGCCAGAATTGGTGAGATAATTCAAAATCGTTAAACTAGATCAGCTTTTGAAAATTATGGCGATCTGAAATTTCCTTGATGAAATAATCTTTTCACTAATTTTTCGATTGCATATATATTTCATGTGCTGCAAAATAAAATTACCATCGGCTTCATTAAGTATAATATATATATATATATATATATATATATATATATATATATATATATATATATATATATATATATATATATGCTTTTGGAGCAGTTTCAAAAATGAAAATGGATTTCATTCTGATCCTATTTATAGCTATTATTTTTAATAAATGACAAATTAGTTCAAACAACTTTTGAATAATGGAAAGCATATGAGCAATGGAAAGCAAAAACAATATTATAAATCTCATAAAGATTTTTATGTTTATATCTTCACTTTGTTCTACTACAATTTTGATGATTAACTAGTAACTAGTAAAGTTTCATACTAAAATATCTATCCGTATTTAGTAACATGAATGCGTTATAATTTGAATAATCAAAATAGTAAAATTTATTTTTAATTATCAAGTTAGAATAATTTAAGACTACAAATTGAAATATTTTCGAAACTATTAATTATTTTAATATAATATTAGTATATATATAAAAAATATATAGCATGTCTAGCTTATTTATATACATTTTGATACAATTACTAATTGAATACAAAATTACGTTTATAAATTAAATTATTGTTACAAATCAGTCGACATATATCGTGAGAAATAAAAAAATTTTTGTATTATATTCATTCATTAGAATTCTTTAAATTCTATACCTAATGCTAATTCATTGAGATTTAAATACAAATTATCGTTTTGGTTTAGTATGTGGCAAATATCACGGTAGAAACGGTAGAAAAATGTGTGTGAAAATAGATATTTCCTCCTACATTAATCGTATTTCTTCCGCAAGATTTTTTTCCAGCAGTGAACAGTAGAATACTGGTGCTTGTAATCAGTGATATATTTTCTTAACAATAAGTAGATTGTATTACAAATGCGTCTATATGAGATTTGAATCTCTTACAATATGATAATAGATAATCATGTTTGATGGTTAGAGCACAATGTATATTTACAAAGAAATATAATATTTATTTATTGTATCCGGCGATCACAATATATCGCGACGTGTTCGTAACGGAGTATTAAGTAGATCTTTCCTGTGTTATTTTTTAATGAAACCTCATTATTTTTTAGTCGTGCTCTTAGGAATCTCTTCTACACGTCTAATCGTAATAGGGTAATAATTAAATAAAATCGCAGTTATGATTTGCGATATTCCTAAATAAAAGAAAAATTCCTCGAATTAAGTTCATGATCAGTGTAAAGATACAGATCAGGAATTGATTGGCATATATATTATTATAAATTTCTTGAATGTAGAATAATTGATTGTCATTGAGTCAACCATGTTTGGAGTATATCTTTAGGATATTGCACTCTAACCTAAAATATGCCAAAAATATACAATTAAAAGTCGTCCAATCTCTTCAGGCACTATCCTTTGTTTAGGCTTAATGGTGAGCGATCAATAATAATAAAAAAAGGATTTTATGCAAAGAACTTCTCCGAACAAGCAAATCAATTTCATAAGCACTATTGCTCACACACAATTAAGATATAAAATGTTATATTAATATAGACAAAGAAATATTTTAAATAAAAATTAGATATTTTGGAGAAATTATTTATTATCATAATTTTTTGTGGTTACAAAAAATAAAAAATTATTAAACATATGAGAATAAATTTTTTTTGATGATGAGATTAATAATTAAAGAAAATATATTATCATATAGGTTGTTTTAAAAATATGGGAATATTTGTTAACTGGAAATTTCTGTGATAATTTCAAATAATATTTACTTTATTAAAAACTTTTGTTAATGAATTAATAAAAAACATTAATCTATCATAGAGCGCGTAATGGTAGCGTTAGCTACATGCCGCAAACTGAATACAATCCAAACAACATATATCAAAGAAAATATAATAAATATAACAAATATGTTTTTATTGATAAAAAATTATATCGAATTATCACGAAAACTATAACATTCAGCAAATTTTGATAATAATTATTATTTTTCACAATCATTCACAATATGTGATTATAATCAAAACGATCTTTTAACAAATTTATATCAAAGTATCATAGCCAATGATAGCATGAATCAATCTTTTGAGTAATAATAGTTTTCTGAATAAGTTTTCTCGATAGATTTAGAATGATACATAATTGTACATAGTATCAATTCGCGTATGTTTATTCTCGTTAAATCTCGTCAAGAATAAGATCGTTGCTGTTGAAATTGCCGTGAAAACGAATCATTCTTAAAGTCACATTGCACTGTAATCAGTAAATTGAAATGTCTTAAAAAATATTTAATTCCAAATGTTATTTTCTTAACTAGTATTAACTATTCACAGCATTTGTAGCAACATCCTAAACTCTTCGTTTTAGGAATCTTTTGCATTCGTATGTGTTGTATGCATTCTTATAAATGACATGATATCATTTTATCGTTGTATCCGTATGTCTCTATCGTACATTTTATTATTATAAATACATATATTTACATTAGTATTATATTCTAGGGACTCTTGTTATAATGTTTTCTTTTTAGTTTCTACTTAAATATGTGTGTATATACAAAATAAAATAAATGAATAAAAGATAATAAAAATAATAAAATATATATATATATATATAGATTATAGTATATATGTGATATATTATATTATATATATTATATATATCATATATATGTGTTTATATGTATAGATTTTCACTGATCAAGGGATTGAGATACAGATAAAATTTATGTATTTTTCAAATTTTTTTTTACTAAAATGACAAGTCAATTTGTAATATATTTCCAAAAAAATATTTTCATTTTGATCGAATATGAAACAAAATTCTGAGTTGATTGGTAACCTTCTTAAATATAAATATGACTACAAAGGCTAATGTTCGACAATAATAAAGAAAAATTTCCATGCGAAGTGAATTATGAATGTCGTCATTCATCATCATTTACTACTTACAAACATTTTAACTTTGATTTTGAACAAATTTTATTTACTATAAAAAAATATTAAAATAATGATTAATTTGGTTTTAATGGTGACTTAATTTGATAAAAAATTTTTTAATTTAATTTTTTGTTATAAAATAAATGTTTCTGATAAATAAGATTGATTGCCATTTTTGACAAATATTTTTATCATCTGTGTACTAACATTGCGATTCAATATAATTCAATTAATAAACAGTTCTTGACTCTAAGCTATTTACATATTTCAATTCAAATACTGTATCATAAATTTTTTAATTTTGGACTTATATTCAAAATTGCTAATTATTAGTATTATAATTATTATTATTATAGTAATTATTAGTATTAGTATTGCTTATTATACTAAAAATTTTCAATTATGACTACGAAAACTCAAAGATTTCATACGCAACACGCTTTTTTTTATGTAGATGATGAAAATATTTTTTAATTATTTAATAATAGGTATAAATTAATTATTTATAATAAATAAATTAATTGATTATAATTATTCTAAAACATATAAAGTATATTTGCAATGGAATTCAAGAACTTTGCTTCAATTATAAGAAGAAGTTTAAGACGCTAAAAGACATTCTTATTTTAATCTCATAATTTCAACATCGATAACATATCAAAATGTTCTTATTATAAGACAAGTTTTCATGTCCAAGAAATCAATATATAAAGACCGACAAAGCGCTGGAAATAAGACAAAGAACCTCGGTTATTGGTACGTCACGATTAATCGTTTTGGTTGGCCCTAGTATAATTAAATTAAACTTCTCAAGAATTTCACTTAACTTTTGAAGAGGGTTCAATTGTTATCGGTTTCTATAACTTACTTGTCCACAGTAAATTTGAATCACCTGTCTTAGTATAAAATTATCTAATTGTTTTTTATATGTTTTTTAGTTGTTTTTCAATTTTTTTCTTCTAATTTTATTAAATATATATTAATAGATTTGAAATAAAATACAAATATACTTTACTAATGTATAGATAATAATATAATAATAGAATTAATGTCATGTAAAAGAAAGTTATAAAAAATCATAATAAAAAAGTAATATAAATTTATGAAAAGTAATATAAATTTTGTAAATGTCTATATTTTTATTTCAAAGTATCATTTGTCTTTGAATATCAATAAACTATTGAATTTATAAAATTTATTTAATTCATAAATTTATTTTATAAATTTCAATTCAAGTTTTATTTAATTTTATTACATATATAGTATAGTTTAATTTTCAATATAAATAATTAATTTGTTCCGTGTATGTATTTGTATATTATAAACTTTGATCATCGTTCATAATATGTAATAATATATAATTAAGTTAAACAATATGTTTTATATTTTTATTATGATTTTTTAAATAAAACATTTATGAATTTTTTATAATATGATAATTTAATTTTATAACTATAGAATACTGATGAACTCTAAAAAAAAGAAACACTTTATATAAAGATTTGAAATTTTTAAATAAATATTAGAATTCAACTCCTTCGAATATTCAAAATAACGAAAGTTATATGTAAACTGAGATATTTTTCGAATTCGGCAATTTTAATATAATTTTAAATTGTTTATCATATAAAATATTTCAATGTTTCAGATGAAAATTGTTTAGTATAGAAACTAGTATATGATGTAATAATTAATTTTTTTATATTTAAGTTTTTTATTGAAATATTATCTTGAACTTTTATTGAAATAACATTTGATTATGAAATTAGAAAAAATATTGCATGTTGAAAAAAAAAACTATTAAATACACAAAGTTAAAAAGAAATAATTATTGAAATATTAATTGATATATATATATATATATATATATATATATATATATATATATATATATATATATATAAAATTTAGATACATTTTAAGAAACATTGAAATTATAGAGATATCGTTATTATTTAGTTCAATATTGTGTGTAATTACTTTACATTACACAAAAGTATTGATTTCTTAGTTCAGATTGAAAGTACCATGTACGAAGAACATTATTTAAATATTTTGTATAATAATTTACTCATAATTTTATTTTATTATTTTATATTAATATATTTTATATTAATATATTAGTTTCTTCAAATTAAAAAAAGGAACATTTTAAAAATATAATTCAAAACATAAACTAAACAAAAATATTAAAAATTTTACTAGTAGATCAAAAATCAAATATTTATTTTGCAAAGTCAATATAAATAAATATCAATCTAATATAAAATATGTAATAGTATACAATAGTAAAAAAAAAGAAAAATGTAAATAATATAATATAAATATAAATATAAATAATATAATAAAATATAAAAATGATTTACTTTTAAATATTTATAAATTATAGATAAGAAAAAAAAGAAATGATTTTGATCTTGTCGAATCAAAAATTATTCATAATTTAACTAATAAACCACACAATAAAAAAAATGTTTAAAAATTAAACAAAAAAGATTTAAAAATATAATTTAAAAAATAATATTAAATATAAAACTTTTTATCGATTAATTGAAAAATTGATATTATTGTTTTTTTTATAAGACTGGAAACTTATATATTTACATTCGTCATTATATATACAAAGTGTAAAGAAATGTTATGTCTTAATTATTTTATATTTTCGGATTTGTAAATATCTGTAAAAAAAATTCCACAAATTTGATTTTGAGCACGATTTTTTTTTTATTATTATTTTATTTATTATAAAAATAAAAAGTATCAAAAAAATTATAAATTGTAACGATCTAATTTTTGGAAAATTATATTATAAAATTTTGTTGTTAGTTAAATAAATTTTGTTTAGAATATTTTTATAGTTGAACCTTACTATTTGAATTTAAAATTTTTATCTTCTATGTTTTGTTCATCTGATTCAACAGAAATCTGATCAAACAGAATTATTTTAGTTAATATTTCGTAACAATCAAGTTTCAGCTTCAATATGACTATCTCTATTTCATAAGCATGCTCACAAGTCTGACTTTTATATTTTTGCGAATTCTTTAAAGATTTGAGAATTTTATATTTTAAAATTTCGAAAAATCTCGTTTATATCATATATCATATAATCATATGTGTAATTCATGTATGCTTCTTATTTGTTGGCTTAATTTATATACATGATTCTTAATTGTGCTCAGAAAAAGAAATTCACTAGATGTAAATCACAAGGTCATAAATGCAAATCTTCTTCCGATTTACCGAGATCCAAATACAAAATTCAAAAAGTTTTAAATCTAGTGATGTGTAGTGATGTACCATTATGCATAAAATATATGAATCGTCTTTCCGGAATAATTTGTTACAATTCGTTTAATAAATGTGAATGTGAAAAAAAAGAAAACAGAAGATATTCTGCTTCTACTTATTAAACAGTTAACAGAATATAAATTGGATCAACAATTCTATTTTTTAAAATACTAATCTACACATTAATTGTAAAATCTTTCTTAATTAAAATGTTGTATCATAGCATGCGGATTTCGAAAATATCATATTTTAATATTTTGCCTATTTTGTAAATTTTTACATGAAAAACTATTTTTATCTATGAAAAATACGTTTTCTAGGAAAAATTTATTTTGTTGTAATTTATTCAACAACAAAAATTCTTTCTTTCTTCTAATTTCATAATAATTATTTTTCAACTTAAATTCTTTGGATGCAAAGGACGCAGATTTTGTTTTCGCATTATCCTATGAACTATTATATGCAATATATCTATGCAATGAACAATGCCGCATAATTACATTAATGAATATGTGTTAATAAATATAATTACTATAATTACCACTTTTTCTTTATGAAAATATATATGAATTTTTCTTATAATTATTTATGATATTTCAAATGAATTCTTCATCTTCAAAACAAAAATTATTAAAAATCTTATTAATTATTTCGATATATTCTATTAACTATTTTCGATATATTATTAACTATTCTCGATATATTTTCCATGCTGACATATAATTTTCAAATATTTTATCAATTGTACAAAACATTTGATGATATCTTATATTTTTTTTTGATATTATTATACACTTAATATAAGTTCTGTGAATAAAATAGTACAAAACATGTATTAAAAATGATTTTATAAATTGTAATTAAATTGTAATATATATATTATAAATATTATATATATATATATTATAAATTCCGCAAAACTGAAAAGAATTATAATAGAAACAGGATGAATATTTCATATATACGTACGTGGAAATGGGATCATATTATATAAAATGATAAACAAAAAAGAATTCTTTTTACTCCTATCATATACTAGATATCTTGAGACGCATAAAACATTATGTTTATGCTAATTAATCCACATTCAAATTTAAAATGTGAAGAAATTTTAAACAAAATGCAATTAAGTGATGACAAAACTTCAATATAATTTTCAAGAGAACGAATGATCTACAATCTATAATTCTTTTGAAACTTTTTATTTTTGATACAATACACTGGAATACAATACAATAAAAAAATTTTGATCTTGAAAATCATACTCAAGATTAATGTATTAATTAATATATGAAAACTTCTTTTTTATAGATCTCCATTAATCAAAAATATAAAATACAAATCTTAAACAAAACATGTTTTTCCTAAATTCCTTCTGATTAAATGTTAAAATATAACTAGTTTAACTTCTTCGAATTTAATATTGTCTTTAATTTTCTCATTTTTTAATTTTGATTTTCAGATAATAAAAATCATTGACAGTTCCGATCATATTTCCGATTATACGTTATCGTCGTCCCCAATGATTCAGTTTCAATTTAATGATGCTGAATATCGTTGAAATGGATAGATGCTTGTTGATACGAATAAATACTGCTGATAAATGAGTCTGCTTGAAGATAATGTTACTGATCGATCTTGTTCTCGTAATGATTAGTTTCCGTTTCATTGCTCATTCACTTTGCTCATCTTGTCGCAGATTTGATGATTTTTGTCTTTATGGAAAATCAATCAAGGGACATATTAACGATCACATTTGTCTCTTTCATATTATCAAACATTTTTGATGAAAAGAATGGGATGATATTTAAAATCTACTAAGCTTGAGGTCATTTTCTGGATAAGAGCAGATCAAGAAGACTATTATACTTACTTTCGAATTATCCTTCAGAAATCTTGGTTCATAACATATCTGCGACTATTGAGAGTAATAAAGGGAAAAAGTTGAAAAATTTAGACACTTTTATCACTAAAAATTTTTTAAATGAAAGCTTCGTGTTGGTAAATCAATTCTCACGTTTTTTAGAATTCCAAGACCAAATAACTTGGAACATAATATGTAATGGTATTGATTTCTATCCATTTATTTTAATATCTTGTCTATATAAATTTTTTGAAACAATTATAAAAAATAAATTTCAATGAAAACGTTTTCCTTGATAAATAAATTGTATAAAGAAAAATAGTATTGACAACATTCTAATTTTAATCATAATTGTAACAAATTTTGTAAAATTAGAAACAAAATGAAGTATTATTGCAGCATTAAAAGCAATAATTATTAAATATTTTGACGATAGATTTCTATTATAGAACGGCCAAAAATAATAATATGTTTTTTTTTATTAATTGTGTATTTCAAATTTGAAAAGTTAAATCGATCCTGAAGTTTCATTTCTAAAAATTTAACACAGAAATATTAGAGAATAAATTATTTAATTTAATATTTATCTTAAACATTTAATATTTAATTTAATAAAAATTAAATATTAATATTTTAATACAAAAAATATTAAAATAAGAAAGTATATATAATAAATAGTATAATAAATAAGAAAATAAAAGTCTTTAATTTTTTTAAGAAAATTGATATATTTAAACAAGATACAATTATATCTAAATTAAACCGCCATTGATTATGTGCCATTAACTGTGCATGAATAACTTTAAGCAATATAGATTAGACTGTGCGCTTCGTAATTAATCAATGTTAATAAGTTATTAACAAAGTCGTAATAAAATCTTTTGTATAGAGAAATATTGCTTGAAATTACCTCAGAAATCTTAAGTTAAGAATTTTCATTTTTGGATATTTGAATTGTTATTTTTGTAATATAAATGTTATTTGTTGTGTTATATAATTGCTATTTATATTGTTTTTTCAAATGCTAAAAATGACCAATACAATATTTTTAAATTTTTTAAAAAGTTTTTATTAAAAATTTATTGTTAATTTTAATATTTTTTTAATAGAAAATATTTAATTTCTGTTACGAAATTTATTTTCTATCTCTAATCATTTTCAAATTAAATTTAAAATTGAATTTTGAAAATTGGTTTTACTCCTTCAATTTGAGTTATTGCAATAAAGAATACGTACATATTATTTTTGATTATTTTTGGTCATTTTACGAGTTTGAAAAATTTCATCAAAATCGATATCTGAGTAATCATGATTTTTATTGTTAAATATTTGTAATGTTTTTAATAATATAAATAATATAGTAATAAAAAAACACATTAAAAAGTTGCTTCATGAATATTTATGAATATATTATTATATTATCCACTCCATAATGAAATAGAACTTATTTAAATTATTTATTTATTTTACTAATTTTTTATAAAAATTTCATTCGTTCAAAGATTGATTTTTGTACACTTGTATATTATGTAAAGATTCAAAAAAAAAAAAAAAAAAAAACAGATTCAATACTAAAACTTAATATACTAATACATTTGACTTCTATTCTGATGAATATTTTTTTCATAGAATCAAAATTTATGTGAAATTTACGTGTGAAAGATTAAACTTTTACATATATATTAATGTCTCGTTAATCTTTAACGAAAAATTCTTTTAAATTCTTTAAAAAGCAATTAATAACTTGAAAAAAATATATTTAAAAATAATAAATATAAACAAAATATATTTTATGAATTATATATTAATAATGTGTAAATTTTAATTTATTATTTTTCTATAAGAAATAAATTCTATGAGGAATATAGTTTATATCATTATAATTTTGATATAATAATTAGCTTAATTCAATAGACTTTTTTCTCGATTAGAAAATAAAATCAAATGACTTAAATGACGAAATTTGTCTCATTCAAAATCTTTGCGATAATTATAGATTGAAATAAAAATAGTAAATCTTTTTCAATCAGTTCAACTTATATATGCTCTTAAATTATATTGCTCTTAAATGAAATTCGCTATTAGAAGTTTCTAAATAAAAATACATTAATATTTATTATTAAATATATTGCAATCAATAATGATTAATTTCAATAATTTTCTTTTTCAAATTTTATCTTTTTTTAGAATCTTAACTAAAAGATAAACCAAATCCGTAAAACATTTATTACAACTCACTTATTTTTCAAAGTAAAAAAAAATATTTAAAATTTTTAAAGAACAAATAGAACTGTATTAAGTGTGGTTGAATATTATTGTATATATATGTATATATATTCGAAAATGATATGATTCTGTTTAAAAATGAACAACAAATGAGTTTTATGAAACAAATTTTTTTCTTTGAATTTTTTTCTAAAAAATTTCTAATCAAATTTGGATCAAAAAGTAAAAAGAAAAAATATTAAATTTTTATAATTATAGTTTTAAATCTTGATTTATCAGAGAAGATCTTTTCATTTGTTATAATCAATTGCTTTTAGAATAGAGCTCTTATTGTATTTCTAATATGTTATCTTAAATGTAATAGAAACAAAAAAAAAATATCGAACACATTAAATAGCAATACTTAACTATTATTATTTTTACTTTTACTATTATTGCATGTAATAAATTATTATTTAAATATTTGTCCAATATTTTAAAATTTTTATATAGATATATATATATATATATATATATATATATATATATATATATAAAGGCAATTAAATTAAATTATGATATATCATATGTAGAAAATAATGTTATATTGCAAATATTTGAATGTTTAAAATAATTATGGTAAACAATTCTAATACATAGAAATATTATTTAACATAAATGAATAAATAAGAAAATGAATAAATAATTATATAAATAAATGAATAAAATAAGAATAAATAAATAAATAATAATATATAAATAAATGAATAAATAAGAAAATGAATAAATCATATAAGTATGTATAAAAAATTTTAAAGATGATTATAAATTAAAATTAATCATTAATTATAAAGATGATAGTAATATTTAATAAATACATTTTTTTCTATTTGATATAAAAATCTTTGTAATTATTTGTAATTTTTATATTTATATAAGTAAATATAATAATTTTTTACAAAAGAAATATTTTTTTTTCCTATTTAAATATATATTTTTTTTCCTATTTAATATATTTTTTTCTGTATTTTCTAAATCTATGATTAGAATTAGAAAATAATTATAAATGATAAATTATATGTATATTTAATTTTTGTTTAACTATTATTTTTAAATTGTTATTAAAATATTGTTATTCTAATTATTTTGTATCATATTATATATTATATATAATTAATATAATATGATATAATAATAACTAATGATGTAATAATAACTTTAATATAATTAAAAATTTTTATTAAAGAAGAAAATAAATAAATATAAAAAATATTTATAATGATATAAAGAAAAACAATATTAGAAATGCTAACACTTGGATTATCAAATTTAAAAAAAATATTATGTATATAATTATTATTACAGATCAAATTTGATTTTCGGTGGAAGAAGGAGAAATTGTGCTATATCGTACAATTGATAAACAAAAATTACTATCGTCTCATTAATAGCTAATACAATAGATATTTTTTATCCATCTATTTCTTAAGTTTAATATGATATATTATTATTAATTGTTAAGATTCACATTTAATATACGAAAATATAAAAAATCTTTTCATTCTGAAATAATACAATGTATTGTATTACATTTATGCTATTATTTTATTATTTATTTTTCACATAAATAAATCATGTTTATAAAAAAATTGTAGTTTAGGATTGATATTTTTTTACATTATTAAGGAAAAATATAAAGTATTAATATTGTTGCTTTCAAAAATCACTCTATCTTCCATACAGATTTCTTTATTTACAAATTTCTTTACAATAGACTAAGTTTACTTATTATACTAAGTAATAATTATTTATACGATTATAAATATTATTTATAATTATTTATATTTATTTATTTTTCAAATGATATAATATTTATGGATAATATATATGTATGGAGAGCAGAGTGTAATATGACCATTCTGCATATTCGCAAAATGATTTTATTAAATCCATATCAATGATAACCGATATTATCATTTATTGTTTCATGGTTTATGTTAACTATAATGTTATACACTATCGCTATCAATATTCATAACATTATCTTCTCTAAAAAAAAGCAGGCATCTTGTCCGCAATAATTTTATTCAAGCCTCGTTATATCACTGTGTTATTGAATACTTTTATCTGAAAAAGAAATTCATAAATATATTATGCATGGCTTTCGTCGAATAGCGAATCGAAATTAGCAATAAATTATACCATTTATTTTGTCTATAATTATATAAAGTTTTTCACAATCCGATTATAATTTCAAATATTTTACTTTTGTTTTTTTGATCAATGTAAACATATTCTTGAACTTCAGTGATATACATATGTCTCTCATATCACGTTTTCATTTTCGCTAAAGAAATTTACAATCTTAGCATTACAAATAAATAGATCTTTTTCATTTTTCTATCTTATCTCTTCAGTGTATATTAAAATATCTTCTTTCTAAAAAGAAGAATCCTCTTAGATTTAGAGATCCTCTTCATAATTATATGGGCAGACAAAGTTCTTCATAATCACAGTTAATAACATTTATATTGATTTATATTTTGAAGTACGATAAATCAAAAGAAACAATGAAGTCTATCTATCCCAATAATATTGATTTTTTTTTAATAAATTGCCGAATATTAAAATAAAATTAGATATTCTACCAATCTGATTGAGATAGTGAATTGTTCTTGTCTTTTTAACTTTTAACAACTTCATTCCTGAAAAATTTTTAACTCGAAATTATGTCTTTGATTGGAACGAATCTCTAATGACTTATAACATGTTTAAGAAAAAGTTTGGCAATTATAGATTGTAAATGTTTGTTGATTTTGATTTTCATTGATATTACTTCAAATCATTTTACAAAATAATCGATCACAATCAAATCGATCATTTTATTATATATTCTAATATAAATCAATTTCCAATTCAGGATTTCGATGGATTCAATACATTGAGTCTTTCTTTCTCAAATGATGCTCTGTTCACGAGCGCTTATTATTTCTTGCGAGATTGTAAACAGACATTTGTTCGTGAAAGTTCTCTTTCAAAGTCTTTTCCTGTTTCCATATCCAGCGGAAGCCGCTAATAAGATCTAAACAAAGAGTGATAGTGATACTTCTGAAGTACTGTTTTTATTATTTTAACCGTTTGGATTTTATTATTAACGGTCGATTCTCAAGTAAACACGGTTGACTTAGTGTGCTACACCGTTCTTTGTTTAGAAAAAGGACTATACTGTTCGTTTACTATGTTATCTTTCTGTCAAGTCACCGCCTAAGCGGAATTTCTTTGTCTTTGGACTATATTGCGAAGTGGGCATTGCCTGCGATGTTATTGGTCATTGGTATGCCCCACCAAAAACTAGGACCCTCCCAATTAGCAACAAAGAAGGGATTCAACTGAAGACACGATTACTTCTTCTAACTTCACTTTAAAATAGACTCTCGTGAAGATCGGGTCGTACACGGACAATTAGTTAGTTTTGTAAAATCGTGCTTCAAATCAATAAGTAAAAAAAATTACGTTAACATTGCTTCGAGCGCGAACATTGGTCCTTCGAGCCGGATTCATTAGTCTTTCAAGAAGAATTTTTGGCGAACATCGATCCTTGATAAATCCAATCAATTACAAGTGTGCTGAGAATTGGTTTTTCGAGCGGTGGATTTTTTGTTGGATTCAATCAACAACAAGAGTCCTGAAGAAACCAGTTATTGTGGAGGCTCGAGCTACAAGCGTATATCCCAGAGGGAGAGTCACTTGCCTTTTCTGGGAGACAACGTTCAATAGATATCGGACTCCTGCGAACAGCCAAGTTTCAGTAACAAGGACTGATCAGATGACATCTTCAATCCTATCTACATCCGGTGAGTCAAGAATTTATTGAGTCTTGTTTCGTGTTAATACTTGAACGATGTTAAAGAAATTAGTTGAGAAAAATGTGGTTGGCTCAAATCTAACCTAACAAGATTCAAAAATTATTATGACATGCATGGAAAAACTAGTTCAGTTGACTCCCTTCAGAAACAGCTAAATCGAAATGTAATATTGATCGAAAAATTTGAAACCTTCATGTATAGAAATATTAGTAGAATGAGTACTGCGGATCAAGAAACGCACTATCAATTTCGCGAAAACTTTGAAAAAACATATTTTGATCTTACCGATGAGTCCGTGCAATATGCACGGGCATCGTTCGTTTCCACAGAAGACTTGCGAACACATCAACATCCGTATCCGAGACAACGGTTCTATTCCTATTACTGCCAATCCCTTTGCCGAATTTTCACAGCAAACTCTGCGAATTGTGGTCTTTCGTAACGGCTTTGAGTTTATGGTAAATCGTAATGAGTCTCTCGCCTAATATTGAGAGATTTCATTACCTAAAGTTCGCTTTAAAAGGTGAAGATGTTTGAATATTAAGATCATTAGCAATATCATATGATAACTACGTGATCGCGTGGAAGTTATTACATGAACGATGATATTAATGAATCGATCATCATATGTGCATTCGGGTTGATTTTAATAGAGACAGATTCGATCTCGGCTTTATGCTAATTAGTAGATGATTTCTCTAATAATGTCAGGTCCTTCAAATCGTTATGGGAACCTGTTGATCACTGGAATACTCTTTTGATGCATTTGTTGGAAATAAAATTACATTCGCAAGTATATAAAACGTGAGCGCGGCGCGTGTTCAAGCTGGGGTCTCCGGAAAACTCTAAACGATTTCCAAATCTTTCTCGAACACGGTGCAAATTTTTATCCAGGATATATAATTCCGGGTACAACTGCGCCGAGGTTAATGAAATCGCAAGCTCAAGGATTGCGTTCGAGACCGTTGGTCACTGCCGAGAAACTATGTTCGTTGTATTCCTCGAATCGTACATTCGCACGGTGTGAGGATTTTAAAGCTCTCGTGATCGATGAATCGTATCAAGAAGTTAAAGATCTGTTTTAAGTGCCTCCAGAGAGGACACGGACGCTAAGGCATGCAGCGATTCGTGCAGTCAATGTCGTGCTAAATATCATACTATACATATCGCGAAAATATCCAACAAACAGATTCAAGACATTGAGGAGACTGTGGCGTCAGAAAATATTCCATAATTGTCTTATTCCACGTATTGTAACTATGATATAGAACACGTCATGCTTTCTACCGTAATTGTTCATATTATGAACGATAGAAGTGAAAGGCAATGAATATTGAGCATTATTAGATCAGGGTTCGCAAGAGAATATATCATAAAGGCATCGTTTACGAAGCACCAATCTTCCCAGCTTACCTTATGGAGCATTTCGGGGTTGATGTCGAGAGATCTATTCAGACAATGAAAATCAATTTCGTGTTTGAAAATCAACAATCGATTTATGATTTCACGATCGCGGAAAGTATTGAGTAGTGATTTATATCATCATCATATGTTCCACATTTCGATGGCTTGTAGGAAAGCGCCGTTGTATGATAGAATGCCTACGTATGATAGGGGAAACGCATGTCAATTATACACCATGTTAACTTGAGTATGAATTCTCGATCCCTACATCCATCTCATCTGATACGCTTATTGTTTGCGAGATTATAGACATTTGTTCAGGAAAGTTCTTCCTATGAAGGTCTTTTCCTGTTTCCATAACTAGCGGAAGCCGTTAATAAGATCTGAACAAAGAGTGATAGTGATACTCTTCTGAAGTACTGTTTTTATTATTTTAACCGTTTGGTTTTTTTTATTAACGGTCGATTCTCAAGTAAACACGGTTGACTTAGCATGCTACACCGCTCTTTGTTTAGAAAAAGACGCTGTACTGTTCGTTTACCATGTTATCTTTGTGTATAAGTCACTGCCCAACATCGAATTTCTTTGTCCTTGGATCATGTTGCGAAGCAGGCACTACCCGCGATGTTATTGGTCAGTGGCATGCCCTACCAAAAACTAGGACCCTCCCAATTAGCAACAAAGAAGGGATTCAACTGAAGACACACGATTATACTTCACTTTTTCTAACTTCATTTTAAAATAGACTCTCGTGACGATCAGGTTGTATGCGGACAATTAGTTGTGTAGAATCGTGCTTCGACTATCGGATACGATAATCATAGTTCTATTTTTGTGCGAGAAACATTGCTCTTCAATAGTCAGCATCCAGTAGTTAGCTGATCTACAGTCCACAAATGAAGAACTACAACATTGCTTCAGGTGCAAACACATAAATCTAATAAATATTTACAATTCTCGCTTTTTTCTTAAGAGATTTTGTCTTCGTTCGGTAAGTACGACAATATCGATACTAATCTTTAATATCTTATTAACAAAAAATTAAATATATTTGTTAACATACTTTTGCTAATATTTTATTTACCTCAAAGACAGACGAATCATGGCAGTCTTTTTATAACTTTTGGTATCTTTTTTTAAGGTTCTATCAGCAATCGCGTCATTTTCATCATATCTTTCAATAGTACTTCGTAATAGGCGAAAATTGCGTTGTCTTGCTAAATCGTTTTCTTCTTGTTTGCGAGCAGTAAGTTAGCAATAGCTCGCAATATTTATGATTTGTTTATTCGAAGAAGTTTCTCGTATGAAAACTTTTTCTTATTGTTATAGATCATTTGCCTTTACATTAAACCTATTAAACAAAGGATGTTGCTTAAGGACATGTTGCTGTTTTTGAGAAAAATTTAAACAATACTATATATATAAATATATATATAATTATATTTTTTGATTTCATTATATATTTTTGATATATTTCAATTTGGCTGGAATGCAACACGAACTTAAGTGACATACTCGGTAGATACAGCTGACAATTAATATCGTCCTACGTTGGGGGAAATTTATAATAAATATACAATTTCTAATTATCATCTTTATTATTTTTATTATGTTAAGCATCGGCTTTTTCTCTAGTTTCAATATCGCAAATCAATTGCGATTTTATTGCATTATATACTCATAAAGATTTGTAATAGATTTTCTTGATACAGATATAAGGATACATTCTTTATATTTATTAATTTCTCTTCTAATGTTTTTCCAAAGGTAATTACATCATTCAAACATACCATATAGATTTTCCAAGTAAAATCTGCTAATACGATATTTATTAAATAATTAAATATGGCAGAGTCATTATTAAGATATAGAACCAGAATGTATCATTATAAATTATTACAATCCAATTCCTATACAAAAAGCAATATATTCCTTTCATTTTTCTTCGAGATATACTAATAATTATTTTGGAAATTAACTGTAAAAAATTAGACAGAACCGAATAAAGAGTTCAAAATTTTTTTTATTCTTCAAGATAATTTTTATTCTATTCTAGATAAGATTCTTTTTAATAATTTCATTCAATCATATAATTAATATATTCTATGACTATTGTCCTTTTTTTAACAAACATAATTTGGAAAGACCGAGGACTATTTTTCTATTATTCCTTGTTTCAACAATTCTAGTTCCTCGCGATAATGAAAGGATAATCGTCGCGGTATTTAATAGGATGATAATCTTCATGACTTTTATGCTGAATAACATTTTTCAACTTCTTTGCGAATTTATTACTGAATTTAGGTAATTTTTAATTTTGAAAATCCTATTTTTACTATTTCATTAATTTCTTTGTTTTATATATAATATATATATATATATATATATATATATATATATATATATATATATGTATGTATATGTATATGTATATGTATATGTATAGGTAAAATTCCTAAATGTTCAAGAATTTTTCCTTTATTAATTTTTTTTTTTGTTTTTTCTTTCTTTTCTTCACTTTTAAATTCTTTTTTCTTCATCCTTGAATTTTTTTTTGTTTCGTTTTCTTTTCTTTTGGGAAAATAATTTTTTTTCTATGAACATACTTATTTCATGAACATATTTTTAATTGAAAAATTTATGCCGACCGTTGTTTCTTGAAATTAATGTTTAAAGAGCAATCTTCATTCATATTAACTAATCAAAATTTTTAATATTTAGTATTTTTCGCAATATTTCCATTTATGAAATATATCAATAAATTCTCGATTGAAAAAAAGTTCATTTATATGAAATTACATGTATTCTAGTAATCCTTATTCATAATAATGCGTAATACATTTTTATTTTTCTACAATAATTTCTAATAAAAATAGTTTCTATGAAAAAATTAAATAAATATTGTCCGTTTTCATACTGTATTTAATAAAAATTGTTATTTCGAATTTTATTATTATTTTTTAACAAAATACTTTTTATGACATTTTTTATTTGTTTTTTTATTCATTTTTATTTCATTTTTTATTCATTTTTTATTCATTTTTACTAAAATTTGCTGATAAAGTTATGTAGGAAAAAGTAAGGACATTGTTAAGATAATATTTTCGTATAATGTATATTTAGAGAGATTATCTAAATCAATGAACTAAATCCAATATATCATGTTCTAAATAGTTCTTATATGAAATAATCAGTGTTATAATATAGTATAGTATAGTATAGTTAAGTATATCCTGTAGACTTAAAAGATATCAATTAAAAATATCATATAAAATATTAAATATATTTTTACAAATATTTCAGAAATTAAGGTTTTGGATGGGAAAATTGAATAATCTATAAATGTACAAGAAAAAGTTATTTAGAATTATGTTCCACAGAATATTTCAAGATCATTAAAATCGATAAGATTATTCTTTTGTTAATATATTAACTAATTAATGTTTCCATTAAATAAAGCGAGACATAGAGACAATTTTATTTGTTATTGCCATCTACGTCTTCACTTTATTAACTTATTGCGCTTATAAATTAATAAAGAAATAAATTTTTAATATTTTTACAAAAAAATGAACCGCATCATTGTTGCTATTTCCTGATATGGGATATATATTTATCATTTTTATATGTATTTTATATATATATATTATATATTTTTCATTTTTTTTATGCGCAAACATTTGCATATAAAACATGCATGGTATTTTTTATTAGTTTTCATTTTATAATGGCAACAAATTTACATATTATAAAATATAATATATATATATATATATATATATATATATATATATATTTTAATACTTACATAATATATACTTATATGTACATATTAATGTAATAACTATGGAATACAATATATATGAATAATATATATTTTAATATTATATTATAATAACTATACATCAAATATATAAATACCATCGATCATATATACATATATGTATAGTATACATATTAAGATTAAACTTTATTATTATTCTTAAAAAGTAAAAAGTTTTAATATCATATAACTTTTATATTGATATCTAGAATTAAGCCTTTAAAATTTTTCCAAAAATATATTAATATGTATATATCTATATAATATGTACATATCTATGTAAAATTTGATATATTTTATTAATTTCGAAAGCATTAAAAAAAGATATTTTGGTTCGGCATAATAAATAACAATAATAAGTCATTTACTTTTTAAAAAATTAAATCATTTTATTAGTTCTAACTCATTTCGTGGAGTTATCATATATAGTACTTATCATAAAATTGATTTATTACAAAGTTCTACTTTAAATTCAAGTTTTATTTTAAGATTAAAAACAAAATCCAATAAAACTTTATATTTGTCATTGAATGAATGTGCGAGTGTCCAAGAATTTTGTTCGAGATTTTAAAAGTTCAATATTTCAATATTTTTATTTTTTCTCGAATTTTACAAAATATTTCATGTCCTCTAAAATCTTTTCTACATTCATTTCGGAGATTTTTAATGAAATACATTAACAACTAATGATTAAATCGTTTAATTGTATAATAACTTCCCCACTCTGAGAAAAATTCTTCGAAAGATTATTGAAAATTATACCAATTTTGTAGCAATACTACAAAATTCGTTGCTTCCAGAAATTGATTCGCTATTTTTTTAAGTATAGAGTGATACCATCAAAATTGATTGCAAAATATTGTTTTAAATTCGATGATAACGACTTATAAACAACTTCTGAATTATATGATATTGCCCAATTTGATTCACGGTTATTGAATTCACTCATTCATCAATTCTATCAATCTATTCAGATCGATAATATTATTTCTTTGAAAGTCCAAAGAAATTTAAAAATTTGTTAAATCATAAATTATATTATAGATTGTATTAGATCATACATAGACTAATAGCAATGATACAATCTGAGTATTATTAAAATTTGTTATTTGTTGAAATTATTTGTTGAAATTATTTGTTGAAATTATTTGTCGAAATTATTTGTCAAAATTATTTGTCAAAATTATTTGTCAAAATTATTTGTCAAAATTATTTGTCAAAATTATTTGTCAAAATTATTTGTCAAAATTATTTGTCAAAATTATTTGTCAAAATTATTTGTCAAAATTATTTGTCAAAATTATTTGTCAAAATTATTTGTCAAAATTATTTGTCAAAATTATTTGTCAAAATTATTTGTCAAAATTATTTGTCAAAATTATTTGTCAAAATTATTTGTCAAAATTATTTGTCAAAATTATTTGTCAAAATTATTTGTCAAAATTATTTGTCAAAATTATTTGTCAAAATTATTTGTCAAAATTATTTGAGAAATAATTTATTTTTAAAATAATACAAATATTTTATGAAATATTTCATATGAAAAAAAAACATATTTGCAATTAAATATGTTAAGACAAAAGATAATAAGAAGAATATAGGATGTTACTGTTCTTAAAGTATTTAGAGGACCTTTGGAATTGCATATTTTTTTAAAAATTTCAACGTGACTTTATAGAATACAGTAATTTTTTCTATCATATTATTTAAAAGATAGAATTTATTCAAATTCTAGAAATTTTGTGAATGATTTATGTTTTGTCGAAGATTGTCGGTTTCTTCTTTTCATATAGACAGTCGTGAAATACGCACAAAATTACCCATGTAAATACACAGATACAAATTCTTATCCTAATTATTGTAATGAAAAATTAAATAAAATAAAATAAAATTAAATAAAATACAACAAAAAATAAGAGCAATACTACTAAATAATACTATTAAAAGATATTAAAAAAACGTTAAAATAAATCAATGGAATGAAATAAAGATATTTAATACACATAAGATGTAAAAATGAAATAAAAGAAATAAATAAAAATAAAGAAAAATAAAGATAACAAAAAAACTAGTAAAATTTTTTCTTTTTCTCTTTTTAACATTTTATATTAATTCAATTATATATTTTTTAATTTCTTTTTCTTTTCTTTTATTATACAATTTCTTATATTTTCTTTTTCTTTTTATATAACATTCTTCTGTTCTGTTTTTCTTTTTCTATTTTCTTGATTTTTTTAGTTTCTTTTACTTTTATATTTTTCAATTTATCATCTTTTGTATTTTTTTATTCATTTTTATAATTTTCTTTTTTAATTCTGTTTTTCCCATTTCTTTTAGATTTTTATTTATTTCTCTCAAATCTTTCTTTTTTCTCTCTATTCAATTTTTATTCTAATTTTTAAATTGAATTATTCTTTCATTTCATATTATTTTATTTTTTAATTTTTTTTTTTTACTATGTTTTAGCTTTTTTTTTCTTTTCATTCTTAGCATAATGTCCTGAATTATTTCTGCTATTTCTGTATTTTTACTTCTATTTTTCTATCCTTTCCTCAATTATAATTATATATTCCACTAGGATATACTTACACTTCCATGTATAATTCGCTTCTCTATTTTCTTTTATATTTTTTATATTTATATTTATAATTTATTATCTAGTATTTTTTTTCAATTTTTCAATATAGTTACATATGTATATATATATATATATTTGTTATTCTTCTTTTTCTATCGATTATTTCATCTTTTATCATTTTCCCTTCTTTTGTTCCATTTTTTCTCTGTTTTTTATTTTAATTTATTTTGTTCTCTTGCATCCTCTTAAATGTCTTCATTAGTAATCGTACTTACCAAATTATGACTTTTTCTTCTCTATCATTTATCCTAATTATTAATTTCATTCATTTTTTCTATTCGCTCTCTTTTATATATATTTCTTCAATCTATCAAATTTTTTTTTTTATGTTAATTTTTTTTTTATGTTCATTTTTTTTATGTTCATTTTTTTTTATGTTCATTTTTTTTATGTTCATTTTTTTTTATTTATTTATTCCCATTAATGCTCTTTCTTATAGCATCTTGTTTTTTTGAATTCTTCATTCATATCGTTTAATAATTTTCTTTCTATTCTACAGACTATATATAACTTATAATTTACTATTTAATTTAAAATTATATTATAATTTTTTTCCCTTTTTTCTTAGAATTTTCAAAAATAATATAATTAATTTTTGCAAATTAAATATATAATAATATAAATATTATTTTAAATATTATATAAAAATTGTAGAATAATTTTGAGATTAATTATTCGATTATTCTGGAAACACTTTAACGCCAAGAATAATTTCTTAGCATCAATGATTTATTGTTTAATAAAATTTAAACAACAAAATTTCATATATGATCAATAGATATCAGTACATCATATTTAATATGAATGAAATACTAAAGAAGAAGATTCAGAAACATCAACTTGGAAACACTATAGCCAAGTTGATATGAGAGAATCAAGATATCGATATAAAATATTTTATATAGCTTTTAGGAGGAAAACAGGAAAACTAAGTCAAAATAAGCAATTGCATGTTGTATTATAGAAAAAATTAATTGTACAATAATAGCTTCATTTATAAATTTAATCTTAAAAATTATTGTTGAATGGCGACAAGAACAAAATTTTGTTATATTAATACAACTCATAAGATCATCATACCTATAAAATTAAAAAAAAAAAAAATTAAAATTGTTATTTTATGAAAACGTGATAGATATATATATTTAATATATAGTTTATGTATTATTATAAATAATTATTAATTAATTAAAAACACTAAATTCATGATGACTAATTTATGACAACTGTTATTAAATTGTACAATAATTTTAAATATTATATAGTGAGTTTTCGGATATTTTAAATTTTAAAAATAATGAAAATAAATTTTAGATATTCATGTTACACATTATAAACGAAGTCACATCATAAAGTGATCCTAAATTAAATTATTTTTTGATAATAAAATTATCCTAATTCGATATTTTATCCTTCGGTAATTAATAATTAATAATAATATAAAATGACAGTTTTAATTGGTTATATTTATATATGATATATATACTATACTTATATTTATATATTATAATTATTCATACATAATCATATGTGTAATTTTTTAAATAAAAAATACTCTTTCTTCATAAATCGATGCATCTCTGTATCCTGTAAAAATAAAATGACTAATATGTAAAAATTAAAAATGACTAAATGTAAAAATTAAAAATTATTTTATATCGATTTAAATTCTGTTTGCATTATATTATATTTTATTATTTTTAATACAAATGAGCAAATAAATATAAATATATTTAATTGATATGCATTGTAAGATGAAAAATTTTAAACGAAAAACAGTTTGATAAAAGATTGAATTATGAATTTATAATAAATATTATTTTTTATTTATTTAATATTTCTATATAAATATTCAAATATACATATAAACAATACATATTTTATATTATATTTTAATTAGTTATAGTTATGTAAATATAATATAGTTATAATATTATATTTTATGCATTATAATAACGTATAATTTTTTGTTATATTATATATTCTGTATTATATATATAAATATATATGTATTCTGTAATATTACAGAATCTAAATCGATATAAAAATATATAAAAATAACAAATAAAAAAAAACAAAAAATATAAAAAGTATAAAATCCAAGAAAATATAATTTTAGATATTAATTTTATTAGATAAAAAAAAAAAAGTACCTTAATTGAGTAGTATCATTCGAATCTATATTTATACTATTGTACAACTGTTTATATTGTGAGTTGATTGACTTTAATTTAATTTGCGGTTGATTGATAACTGATTGAATTCTCTATAGTTTCTGATTAAACTCTGATTTGAACAAAATCTATAATCTCACTTCAGCGGCAATTAATTATGATCTAATCTGAATTCTGATTTTGAAAACTATTGCGAATGTTGTTTTCCCATTGATAATTATCTTTAGTGAAAATATAAACAAAAAGAGTAAAAAAACAAACTAATGATCGTGTTTGAAAGGCAGTTTCCAAAGATGATCGACTCTCAAGGTCGTGTCAGAATGCTTAAAGGTCAAGGACTCTTGCAACTGCTTCTATAACGATTCGTCACATTTAGTGCATAAGTTTGATTTATGGCCATTACTATTGTTTTAGTCTATCTTAAAATAATTTTTATTGTGAAGGAAATTATAAATTCCTGTTAAATATCTTTGCTTGTAATTATTGTTAAATAAATCTAAATTTATTAAAATTACTAGAAGAAATCTAAACTGTTGAAAATGCTAAAGTTGTTGAAAACATCCAAGCAAGTTCTGATTCCTTCCTAAATCAATTCTGGTTTTTGTTTTTAATTTTAATTTAATAAAAAAGATTATTCTTTAAATTTCTCTCTAACTCTCATTATAAAGATATGCGAAATTTAATAAAATTTCGCGAATTTTTTAAATTCTTCAATATTTATAAATAAGTTATAACTTGATATACTTTATTTTTTAATTTTGGAAAATGTAAAACGATATCAAGGAATTAATATAATTTAATAAATATCTTCTATTTAATAAGCTTAAGAAAAAGCGGCTTTGAAACATTGCAACATGGACGGAATAAAATTCTCAAATACATTTCGCTTTTCTTTTTCTTCAACAAGAAAATTCTTCAATGAAGGCCAAGAGAAAGGGAAATGAGAGAATCCATTAGACCGTGAAATACAAGTAAGAGGAGTTCACTCTTTTTAAACGCTATGTTGTAAAGTATGGTTCATATGAAAATCTCAATAATACCGTCTCATGCTGTAATTGGGCAACCAAGTATTCGGAGCTCGGAAATTGCCTAGAAATTATTACCGGAAATATGGACTGATCTTACGCTTCGATGGATACGCCGCATCATTTTCCGTACCTTATTATGGAAGTCTCGTCGAACTCTAGTTCCACGCTCATAATATTATATTCAAAAGTATAATATCTCAATTTATTCGTATTAAATTAGCATTGATAGATAAGATTTTATAGAATTTTATAATTTATATTTATAATCCAAAGAAATTAGAAAGAGAAAATTAATAATTATTTAATTATCTTGAATCTAACATAATATTAAAAAAGTTTAATTATTCATAATTAATATATCTAATAAAATATTTAGTGTTGACATTAAAAAATAGCAATTAATTCTAATATAATTAAAAAATAAACATTTCCATTTCATAATCAAATTGTTTTTTTTTATAGCATAATATAAACAAATATTGAATTGATTATGGAATTGATATTTTTTTTTACTAATTTGCAATTATAAATAATAAATTTTTTTGTATAATTTTATGATTTTAATTTTGATTAATTTGAAATTAAAATCTAAATATAAAATCGGTATAAGACAAACTCGAATCAAAAGTAATAATTTTATTTTAAATTACTATTACATAAAAATTATATTTTATAATAAATTATAATAAATTTTTATAGAAAATTTTTAATCTTATAGTTATCTGATATTATTCAATCACAACATTTTCAATTTATGATAAATAATATTTAAATTATTAGTAAAAAAAAATGAAAATTAAAGAAAATGTTGCAATCATCTTATCTTAATTTTATATTCCATATATTAGATTATAATAAGGTATGAGATTGATACTAACACTATATTTTCTTTTAAATTAAAATATTTAATAAATTAAATTGTAATAAGAAATTAAAATTTAAATGTATTAAAAAATATAATTGAATATAAATTATATTTCTTAAATAATTACAATAATTTTATCTAATTACAAAATTTTACAATTGTGACAAATATATGTAAATCATTTTGTTTAGTACACTTTCATGTATCTAGTCGTTATATTTTATGCACTGCAACATTTATTTTTCGATTTTACTCATCTTTTATAAAAATATCGGAAATATTACACCATCTATAAAAATTACATTGGCGTTGATAATATTTTCGACCTTGATTTGTTGATATTGTTTTCGACTATAGTTAAGATTATAAATTTTTATTAATAAAATGCTTAAAAGTGTTAAGTCATATATATATTATTTTGGTTACTTTATTATTATAATTGCATATCTGTATTGACGGGATGTGAATATGTAATATGTATATTGTAATTTCATAATTATATCCAAAATTTGCGATAAATTTTAAATTATTTGCTTAAATTATTTTTTTTTAATACGATATTATTTTTATTCCCGTTAATTATAATTATTCTGATCTTTTTTCTTTTATTATATAGAAAAATAAATTGTCGTTGACAATTAAAAACGAAATATCATAAAATAATTATAAAATTAAAAGAAATTATAGAATGATAAAAAATAATACCTTTGAAAAAAATTTGAGAAAATAATCTTCATCTTAGAATACGCACATGCTCAACACGATACCACAAAATTTCTGTTATTATATTAGACATTTGATTGATATCTCTTAAGTGTTTGCTTAACTTCAAATATAACTTACTGATTTCGCTTCTGCTGATCAGTAATATAACCTCATAATATCAGTAATATAACCTCATTTTGGGAAACCAGTATTAGGTTAAGAAATATATGTTAATAACAATCGAAAGCGATTTATTTGTGATGTTCGTTCGATCAAAACTATTGTCGAATGTTATTTATTTCGTGGGAATTCTTGTTTTTATAAATACAATTACAAATAATATAAAAAAAATATACAATTATATATTGTTTATATAATTTTCAACTAGTATATATTTAACATTTATAATATTTTTAATAAATTTAGTTAATATATTAAAAACATATAAGAAACTCTACATGAAATATGAAATGGTACAAATTAAAATACTATAGACAAAAGAAATATATATTAATATTAATATTTATATATATATTTTAGTAAATATGAAACACTATATAACAAAATAATAGATAAAAAAATATAATTATAATAATACAGGTATATATATACTAATTTATGTTGTAAAACATTTTTTATTTTTAACTTATTAAAAAGTGTACTTTCGAAAAAATAAAGAAAAGACAATAATGAAATAAATAATTTTGATAGAAAATTAAAAATTTTTTGTAAAACCTTTGCATATCATAATAAATTAGAATTTACTTATTTCATGTTAGAAATAAAATAGAAGTAGAATAAAATAGAAAAGTTTACAAGTATATTTAAATAGAGATTTAAAGATATTACAATTATTCATTTAATTATAAATTATTATATATAATATCACATATTTATTTTCTTTGAATAACGATCTATATAATTATTTATAAAAATAATTAAAAATTAATAAGTTTTTCTATTTTTTTCATATCAAAAGGTTCAATGAAAAAAGTGTTTAAATGGAATTCTATGTAACAAATTCATGGCAATGAAGAGCTACCATGTTTAAGCGACGTGATGACAGTCTTACTCTTAAGCTGTTAACGAAATGTTAACAGAAAAAAAAAATGCGAAATATCGACTGCGTAAGATATACGATTTTCAGAACATTCTCTAACGGTTCTTCTGCTTTACGATGCTATATATGTGACGGAGTAATGAAAAAAAAAGAGGGAATTTTGTATATTTCTATGGGGATAGTAGGATTCATGACATCATAACATATCATGGTTTGACAAGCAAGTAACATGAGCATTTCTGCATCATTGAAAAAATGATATGAGTCATATGATATTCTTTCATCGATTTCATTCGTAAAGTGGATTCTTCAGACAAAAACGTATTCATTCGCATCTATTTGCATTATCCGAAAAAAGATATTTCAGTTTCTTTCATGAAAATAATTCATTATATTCAATGTACGAAAAAACATTTTATAATTATTATAATTTTTTTAATAATTCTTTAATTTCTATTCTTCTTTATTATATAATTCACATTCCCCAATATAAAATATTGAATATAATTTTGAAAATTTATCTATTGCTCAAGCTCAATTTAATCAAATTATTATTGATATTAGATATATTAATAATATTTAAATATGAATTTAAATGATAAATAATATAAAATTTTTTTTAATACAAAATATAAATACTTAAACAAGTATGAGTATTTATATATATTTTTTACATAAAAATATAAAATAAAATGTTAAATATAACAAAATAACTATTTTTGTTTTTAATAAATAGTGTTAAATTTTCGAAAATAGGAAAATTTATATTATTTATTTGTATTTTTATTTTTATTAAATGTTGGATTAACGTGCCAGATGAAAATGGAGAAAAAAAAGAAATTTAGAGAAAAATTATTTAAAGAATTGTTTTATATGATTATATATAAGATACATATAATTATTTTATAAGATCTTTTTATTTCTAATATAATTAAACTTGTTTTTTATTATTATATTATATATATTATATATTATCAAAAAGATAAAAAATTACGTTACATTAATAGTATAATCTGTAGCCGATATGATACAGCTGCATTATATTTCCAATAATATTAGTTTCTTGCAAATTTTTTTCTTCGTTTTTTATTATTCTAAAATTCACATGTAGAACAATTCTTATTTTAATCATGAAATGTTTATACGGCAGCCTTCACACCTGGAAAATTAACTTAAAAATTGTTTAATGAATAATTAAATTAAGAAATAAGAATATTTTCTTATCGAATATAGGATCTTCGAATGTTTTATTATTGAATTGGCCATTGCCCATCTACATTACAAAATAGTATTGTTTTCATTAGTATATAGAAATATTACAATACTATAGAAATGATATATGATGTGCTTATTAATATATGATTTTTGTATATGAAAACTTTGTATGGAAATTTTCCGATATTGTTATAATTATGACGAAAAACAGAAGTATATAATATAAATTTTTTTTTACTTTTGAAAATTCAGTAACTCAATAAAATTAAATTTATTAAAAACAAAAATGTTTATTTTGTTTCTTCATATTATCGCATAGTTATTTTAGTGCTGAAAAAATTTTATATTGAAAAACAAATTTAAAAAAATTATTAATCTTTTATTTATCTTTTTTTAATTGTATAATTAATTAATGTTTTATCATTATTTTAATCTTCATTAAAAAAAAAAACAATTTTTATCTGAAAATTTTTTTTATATTATAGTTTACGAGTCATTAACCTAAAATCGAAAAATAAATAAATTGTCAAAAATTAATTTTACTTGTTTAAAATGATTTTGAGCAGTAAAAAAAAAATGCATAATACATATCTATGTAAGCATTATATATTATTCCCCAATTTCATAATTTTTTTAATTTTCGGGTTGGATCTTTATAGATTGAAGAACGATTTCATGCTTGTAGATTGAGTTAATTATAAATTCACTATATTCGAAGAATATACAATGATTATTGATTCAGAATTACTTCTAAATATTTCTTGTTTTGCACTTACTCAAATTCTAATTTCTTCGAATTTCTAAGGAATCTAAAAAAATTTCTAAAAGAAATAGAGTTATCTGAGATATCTTTTAAAGGAAAAATGAACACAAATTAATTTTATGTACTACGAAATGACAATGGAAGTAATCCATCTTATTGATAAAAATAATTAACGAAAAATAATTGTTCCTAAATTATTTTAAAGTAACAATTGTATCCTCAAATGAACTTGTAAAGAATCTGTATGCTTTGAGCAAAAATGCTCAATTATACAAAAAATGGTTTTAATGTAATAAATATGCACTAAATCTTTTTGAATTAAAAACAGTATTTTTAAGAGGTTAGATATTAAAAATTATAAATTTTTCAGAAATTCTAAATACAAAAAAAAGTTATAATAATTATATAATGAGTGTATAATGGTCTCATAAATTTATTGCTATAATTATAGGACATTTTCGACTATCCTAAAATCTTATCCTAAAATCTTATCCTAAAATCTTATCCTAAAATCTTATCCTAAAATCTTATCCTAAAATCTTATCCTAAAATCTTATCCTAAAATCTTATCCTAAAATCTTATTCTAAAATCTTATCCTAAAATCTTATCCTAAAATCTTATCCTAAAATCTTATCCTAAAATCTTATCCTAAAATCTTATCCTAAAATCTTATCCTAAAATCTTATCCTAAAATCTTATCCTAAAATCTTATCCTAAAATCTTATCCTAAAATCTTATCCTAAAATCTTATCCTAAAATCTTATCCTAAAATCTTATCCTAAAATCTTATCCTAAAATCTTATCCTAAAATCTTATCCTAAAATCTTATCCTAAAATCTTATCCTAAAATCTTATCCTAAAATCTTATCCTAAAATCTTATCCTAAAATCTTATCCTAAAATCTTATCCTAAAATCTTATCCTAAAATCTTATCCTAAAATCTTATCCTAAAATCTTATCCTAAAATCTTATCCTAAAATCTTATCCTAAAATCTTATCCTAAAATCTTATCCTAAAATCTTATCCTAAATTAAATTAATCGGTAGAACTAGCTGTGGACGGTAAATAATTTATATTATATAATATATATTATACAATAATAAATAATTTTTTCAATTCCTTTTATTATAATAAAATTTTTTATCAATTATATATTGTGTAATTATCATTATTCTTCTAAAAATTAAATTTACTAAATGATATATAATTTATTCAAATCTAATTTACAAGCATTCTATGGCGTTTTTGCATTAAATATGAACAATTTTTTTTACGATTTTTAATTCGCAATTTTTAATTTTAATTAATTTTTAATTTTTAGTTTGAAATAAAATTAATTACTTCATGATCAAAAAAATTTTATAAGATACATATTTGTTTTTCGTTCAATAAAAGATTATTGGATATCAACAAATTTTTTTTAAGTTTTATTAAAAATGTGTTATATATACAAAATATTAATTTATTCGTAAAACATTTATAATAAGTTGAAATATAAAATGCTGATTGAAACGTATATTCCTAAAATCAAAGGAATGACAGAATTTAGAATGTTTTATTTTTAATATCTAAGCATGAATCATTGATATTTTTAATATCGAATTGCTTATACGATATAAACTATGATGATCTAGTTAATTTGTGGAAACATATAATTAATTTAAAATTAATGTAAAATTTTATTTTTGCGATAAGAATAAACAACAAAGTTTCGTTTTAATAATTTTTTATTCCCTTATATGAAACTTTTTAAAAAAGGTATGCAAAGCATTTAATAATTATTTTTCATTTGAAAATCGCAATTTTTATTTTTATTTATACTATACTCAGAAACATTTTTTTTGTTGATAATTTTTAGAATGTTTTATTATTTCTTTTACTAATACTTCATTTATATTTACAAATTAGATCTTTTATTCAATTTCATTAAGTAAATTAATTGCAATTATATATATTATAAAATCCATTTAATTTCATTTTTTTTTATAACATATTGATTATAAATCTTTCATTTTACACACTAATATTTCAAAAAATTATAATTTAAATGAAATATCCAATAAAATATATATATTTATTGTATTAGTTATATATATATATATATATATATATACACGCACACGATAAAAAATAGCACAAATTTCAATATACAATTTTTAATATACAAATTATTCGATATACAAATAATAATCCCGAAAAAAATAAATTTTAATTTGTTTTAAAATATTAAAAACGTAATGTATGATAACAAAACAATTTTATCATTGAAATAAAAAAAAATTTATCTTATTGGAACGCTCAAGTCATTATGAAAACAGACATTTTTTAAACATGTGTTGTATATTATATATCTTTTAATTCATATTAGGGAATAAGTTGTAAAATGATTTAACTAAAAGCAACAATAAAAAAAAAATATATATATATTTAATAAAAGAAATAAAGGAATAAATTATGTTATATAGATATGGTGCCGATGTCTTCGTTCTACTATTGTACTGAGCTTAAAATAAGAGCAAATTTGTTTAACAGCAAATGAATTTTATGTAAACAATTTTTATAGGCAGATGAATGTACTTTGACAAATAATAGTATTTTTAATCGAGGCAATGTTATTATAAGAAATATTACAAAAAATAATTAGGTTATGGCCAATATTAATATATGGCATTGTTGTGTAATACTGTATATTTACATATATACTGTATATTACTGTAATACTGTAAATTTCTTTTTTCATATTTAAATACTATAAAATTCAGTACTGAACAATATCGATATTTAAATTATTTGATTTACTATATGATATTCCATTGAAGATGAACAATATATAGTTTTGTCAGCAGGATAAACTAAAAAAAGCTTTTATAATTTGTAAAGAACTATTTTAACATCAGTATATAAACAAAAAAAATGATTTGGTATTCAAAATTCAACATTTGGCCACCACTACGTTTGCTTGCCATCAAATTTATTTTTTAGAAGATAAAATCTATTTATAATTATGTATTTCTATTTTATAAAAAAAAAATATTAAGACTTCTATTTTCATTAAACTCATTTTTATTCCTTTTACTACAGAATTTTCGGAATTTGATAAAATTTCGAGGATTGTTGTTTAAAACAGATAATTTGTTAAATTAATCAAAAAATTAAATCAGCTTTTTATAGATTGACAAATCATAAACTGTGAAACATGTTAAAAAGAAACATGTTAAAAAAAAACATTTGGCGGGGGGGGGGGGGAGGGAGGATTTAAAAAATCATACTGTGCTTTACTTTCGGCTCGTGATCTATTCTAACCTTTCTCAATATAATATATGATTGATAAGGACATAAAAAAAAATTTGAAAGAAAAAATTGTGAAAAATTGAAGAACGGAAGAATTTTTATTATTTATAAGCAAATGAGAAACTTACTTTGAATACTTAATTTGAAATCAACATTGTGCACATTTCGTTTTAAAATCATGATCCAAATTTAACTGTAAAAATTATTCATTTTGGAAGATATTACTTCAATTATTACCAATAAAAAATTTTATACATTATAAAAATCTTTATTTCTTTGGATAACTCATTTCAAGCTTCGACATAATGCAATATGCAAGAAGATAATCACATCTCTATATAAAAAGAATTAAAATTATTTAAATATAATCTGAATAAATAATGTAAATAATAATATAATGGAAAATGTTAAAGAACAAGTAAAAAAAATGTTTAAAATGAAATAATTGAATATTTTTTGTAGATATTCAAAATATCACATATTTCCAAAATAGTATTTATATTTCTTAAGTGATTTTATCTTATTACTTTTTTATTCAGAATAACATTAAGAATCAACTAAATTGATTTTTAAAAGAATTTGTAAGATTTTATTTATTAAAAATATTTATTTATTTTATTAAAAAATAAATGCAATTATATTTTGCAAATGCATTGATGTATTACAGAAATTCATATTATTTGATGGAATTTATTACATGATACAAAATTTTCTACTGTAAGTTTTTTCTACTTAAAAGAAACAAAGTTATAGTTTGATTCAATTATTAAATATATTGTAAGTACTATATGTAAGATAGCTCTCATTGATTTTTTTAAGTAATACAAAAATGAAGTGAATTTCATAACAAATTTTAAGTCCGTTGGTTTTTGTACTTAGTGAATCTTAACTTTATGTATGAATTTATTCAAGAAATTTATATCATGAGAACAGAAATTATTTATTTTCTTATGAATAAGTTATTTTCTTATTTAAATAACTATAATATGTGTTCAGTTATTAGTATAGATGCATATGAAATGGCCTCATGATTGGGCCATGAATTCAATAAAAAAAATTAGAGAAATTATTTAGAAATTCTCGTCTATTGGAAATTTTCTTTCTACATATATATTATATATAATTTTTTATATATTAATTTCTTAATATAATAAATATATAAATAAATATAATAAATATATTTTTAGTATATACACATAAATATTAATGTATTGGTAACTATTTAAAATTGCTTTTATTAAAATAATATAAAAAATAACTTAGCAATTATTTAAACAATTTAAAAAGATTGATTCTCAAAGATTTGAATTAAAATTTTTCAAATTTTTTATATTTGTCAAAAATTGATCAGATAATTGCCTATTGTTCAATCAAATTAGTTTGGCTAAAAAAATATTTTGCTATTTGAGAATTAGATTCAAAATTAGAATCAGATAAGAATTTCAAAAATTCGAATTACCTTTAATTTTAAAACATGATACAGTGATGCAATTAATCGATTTGCCCAAAATTAGAAACATTTTTATATTTTCTTCTTCGATAAAATATGATATTACATAGTAATATTATATATATATAATTATATAATTATAAATACACATAAATTTATATAAATTATATGATGTTATATAACATCATATATAATGTAAAATAATTAATTTGAAAGCACATAGAAATATATAATTATATATTCAGTTATCATAGTTCTATCTCATCCGAATTATTCGATCAATCAGAGCATTTGTAAATTAGATTAATATAATAAATAATAAATATATTGTGAAAAGAAAATAATTTTCATAATGCTTCTCGCTTTGCTTGTTAATTTTGAACAGTTTCTTCTTTTCGTGTGTTAGATTTTCTTTTGATCATATTGATTTTTGATTAATTGCAATGTAATCAAATTCCTATAATCATCATATTGCTTCATAATAAAAAATTGTTTTAAAAATAAAAAATAGATACAAAGAAATCAATTGTTTTTTTATTATAAACATAAACCCTTATAAAATTTTAATATTTGAAAATATGCCAGCATTCATCATCTTTATAATAAAATTATTCATAAAATAATAAAAAATATTGTTGATATTTGTTTTTAAATATTAATAATAATATTAATATTATTACAAAATATTATTACAAATATTATAATAATCAAATAAAAAATATATAATGATCATTAAATTTCTTTCTTAGAAAATTTCTTTAAATCTATTCAAAATTCATAATAATTTTTTTTTTACATAACAATACTATTGACAATATAGACAGTATAAATGCTTAATTAAAAATATTTGCCATTATCAAAATATAATTAAATATATATATAGATATTAAAGATGTTTATAATATATTTTTGGAAAAATTTTGGAACATTGATTCTAGATGTCAAAATAAAAGTTGACATAAAAATATGTTGATTGAGACTTATTTATTATTTTCAATCAAAATTCAAATTACACAAAAGAAAAGAAAATAAAACAGTTATTTCCATCTCGCTTCATCTAACATAAATTTTAAGTTTATATAAATATGTATACGTATATATTTTTAGTTCTAAAAATAATTTTTCAAAAATGCAAATGAATATAATATTATACATTTGTAATAGAATTCATATTATAAAATCTTATTAAAAAATTTTTAGAAAATAACAAATATCTTACATGTATAAAATTAAACATGTATAAAATTATATAAATTCATATTTCGTTCAATTATATAAAATCATATAAATTTTTCTTTCCAAATGCAAATAAAGATTCCAAAATATTAGAAAATATTTGAACAAATTAGGAAGAATCAACTCGAATTCTAAAACCATCTTAAAGTTCGAAAAAAGATCAAAATCTGGATTTTTGAGGATTCTTATGAATTAGAAAATTTTAAAAAATATAAAGCAAAAATAATAAATAAATATATGATAAATATATGATAAATATATATTCATTTAATTTTATTCGAAAGTAGGTATAATAGAAATATTTTTGAAATTTTCAAGAATTCCAATATTTTCAAATTTTAGAATATTTTTAGTGCCTAATCCAATCTCACTCTATCTTTTTCTGACATGTTTTCAACATCGAATTCTTAAAATTTTTGAGTTTTTATATACCTGCAAATATATATTGAATAAATATACAAATAATAAGATGAGAGTATAATCAAAGTTCATAAAATATATTTGATTAACATTACATTAACATTAACGAATGAAATTTATTTTTATCAAATTTCTAATTGAAGACTTTAAGAAATGAGTTTTAATTTGATCAAATAATGTTTTTTAATAAATATGAAAATTTGAAAATTGAATATTGAAGAAATAGTATTAGATTGGATTAGATTTTCAAAATTATTATAATAGTATGTAAAAGAAATATTAAATTTGTCGAAAAATTGTTGATATTTTAAACTATTTTAATTCTGTAAAAATAAATTGTTCAACAAGTTGGACTCATTTTAAAAAAGCTTTGAAACTTTTAACTTCACATCTTTAATTAATTTTTTTTTATGAAATTTTTTTAATTAAATATTTTTTTTTGTTATAAAACGAACATGAAAGAATTTTTTTCTTAAATTTTATAAATTTAAATTACGAATTTAAAATTTTTTTTTGCAATTTATTTTCAAAAATAATTTTATAAAGGGAAGTTTTCTTTCTTATAGTAATTTCTGAAAAATAATTTTTTTTAAATTTTTTTTAATACTTTTTTTAACACTTAAAACACTTCAAATAAAAAATAAATATCAGCATAATCCAAAATATATCACGAAGTTTGTGTGTAGAAAGTGTATAAAATTAAAAAAAAAAAGTAATTTCAATTTCTGTTCTACAACAAAAAAAAGATTATTGAAAAAATGAAGTTTAAGGATCTGAAAGTATGAAAGGCTTCATTCTTTAAAATAAACTCGGACAAACTGATAATGTATGATTTTTTTTTCTTATTAAAGTTATATTATGATTTGAATATTTGAATTTTTCAACGAAAATTTAATAATTTTTAATTTTGTTCCTATGTCTCAAAAATATGAATTAGAATTACATAAAATATTAAAATTCCTAAAAATTTCATGAATCCAAATTTTATTTTAGAATAGTTCTATTAAATACTATTATAATTTTCCATTTATTTTTTTTTTTTAATAATATAAAATAATAAAATAAAAAAGACTCCATATTCTGAGTATAAAATACATGACAAAATAAATAATCATTTGATTTTATATTTTTATATATACATATAAAGTTAATATTTCTATATTTTTTTGTTTTGTAATAATATTAGCAGCAATGGAAAAGTTTACTATTTAAAGAAATATTTTCATTATTTTAATTTTTAAATAAATATAATTTTACAAGAAAAAAAATTTTTATCAAAATCGATATAATAATACAAAGAATATTATTGAATATTATAATCCAATTAGTTTATTTAACTTAAAAATCGATTTCAAAAATTTTATTTAAACTAAAATATTTTTATTACTTAAAATAATTAAATATGCTAAACGTAATATTCTATTATTTTTTTAAATCATTTATGCACTCGTGAAATGTTATGTCAAATATTAAAAATATTTCATTTGTCAAGTGTTAAAAATTTTGGGGGGATATATTATATACTCTTAATATTCTTTGAAATAAATTTTATATTTTAAATAACAGACTTCTTTTTTTTGTTATAGAAATTTTGATAAGTATGTTCAATATTTTAAAAGATCTATAAGATTAATTTTAAGATTAATATTAAATATCTAAAATTATATTTCTATCTCTAAAATCTCTAAAGAGATTTCTCTTATAAAAGAACAAATATATTTATTTATAACTATGATACATGAATTAAAATAATTTTGATTTTAAATTAAAAATACGAATGTTTCTTATAATATATAAAATATAAATTTTTATATCAATATTCTTTCAAATATATAAAATTTCATGCGATTGCTATGATTATCAAATTTAATGTTAATTCTGATTACAAACAAACAAATTTTTAATAATTGGATATAGAAATCCATTTTTATTTTTATCAGGAATAATAAAAATAATAGAAATGAGATAATTTCTTGAAAAAATATAAAGATTTATATTATAATGAAATATCAGAATATTGAACATATGAATAAAAGATATGTATATTATTATTAAACATATATACTATTACATATATATTCTTTAGTCATATTATGTTTAATTAAAATAATATTAAATAACATAAAAAGAATGATAACGATTTATTTTCTTAATTATTTAATGATAATTTACTTGTAATGCAAATTATATAATTAATATATATGTAAATTATGTTAATATATATATTATACAGAACTGTCTCTTTTCTTCGAATTTTAACAAAAAATTTTTATATCAAAATATAGATTTTCTTCAGAAGGATTCAAGAGAAATAGTTTGTTACTTGAAAATAATAATTTATTTAAAATTTGTAATTAATTTCAATAAATAGTTGAAAATACTGATCCAGTAGAATGAAAATATATTGCCTCCCTGGAAACTATTGTATTTTTTTTAATATATATACATATTTGGAATGAATGAAAAATATTTTATTGTAATATTTTATTATAAATGATTATATAGTATAAAAATTTGTTAAAATGACAAAGAATAATCATTCTTTATGTGTCCCAATCATTATTTCTATAATTTCCTATTTCTATGTCGCTATTAATTAATGTCATTCTTGATATGATTACACTTTTAATGCAATAATAAACAATATATATATAAATATATATATTTTAACAAAGCATGGAAATTTATTAAAAAATAAATTCAAAATAAATGCAATGTATTAATATGTATTAAAATTGTAGTTCATTTATACATTTATATTTATAAAATTTGATAATAATGATATACGTATAGAGACATAAACATATATTAACTGTAATAAATAGTTCATCAAAAAGAAAAAATGTTCAATCTTGAAATATAAAAATTGTTTGAGCCTTATATTTTATATTAATTCATAAATCTTTCTGATGATCTCTCATAAATATTTTCTATATTGCAGCATTATAAAAAAATTATATTTACATATAATATAAAATAGTTATAAAAAAAAAATTTAACTTCAAAATAACATACCGACTCGAAATTTTTATCAATGTTAAATTTATTCATCCAATAAAAATTTAATTATTTGTTCTATCTATATAATTCTTTCGAGATTCACTTCTTTCATCGAAATAATTTAAATGCATATCATGCTGCAAGTTGGCACCTAAAAAATTTGTTATCAGAGTCACAGGACTATGTAACTTCTGAGCTAATCAAGGCGTGTTCTCGTTTTAGTTGGAGTGTAAATTACGTAGCTTCAACGACTGCATTGCGCCAGCAACTACGAACAAAAGGTTTCGCAAAGGATGATACAACCTCGTATTTCATTCGCTCAGATGTTTGTTGATTTTTTAAAAGTGCTTTCATTGTCGCAATTCTCTTATTATTTGTAAAAAAGAAAAAATTTTATATAATTGTATGTATGTATGTATGTATCTTTTTTACAAACAAGAATTTCAATATAACGTTTAAATAAATGCAGATTTGGAAATGAATAATTTTTTTTTTTTTCAGTTTTATCAATGCTGATTTTATATAAAATGTAATTTTATGCTATTGATAAATATCTTATAAAAATACTTTTATTGTTTTCATCTTTCTTCTTTTTAGTGTAAGAGCGAAGTCTTGTAAAATTTCTTATTTAAAAAAGCCTTTCGTATATATACTTTCATTATCTGAATACTTTAATATCCATACATTTTATAATTCGAAAATTCTTATCCATTCGTAGCTATATTTATATATTTTTAATATCTTATATACTTTTCTATTTTTGATTGGGAGAATTCTAATTATAATAATTAAGTATAAAATTAACAATGTGCAATATCACAATGGCGCAACTATAAAATAAAAAATGAAAATATTTACTTTTAATTATTGACATAAAATAGAAAATAATTAAAAAGTTTGAAAATGAAACAAAATTAGCAAGAATACATTTATACATTTCTAATCATAAACTTTAAAAAATAAAAATATGATATTAAGAATTATATGCAATATATAAATTCTTATTAAAATTAAATACAAGCTTTATGTTAAATTACATTTAACAACAAATGTTATAATAAAAAATCAATATTAAAAATTAGGAATTAAAAATTAATAGAACATTTAAAAATTTAAGATAATAAAAAATAAAAATGATTAATTTTAATTTATTATAATAATATATATATGATTAAAATTTTCTACTATCTCCAGTTTTTAAAGTATAGTATAATTTTAAATGTGGTACGGAAAAATTAAGAAAAAAAGAATTTACAAAAAAGAATATTAACGTTATAAAGAAGAAGATGAGAAAAGTAGAATACAAATAAAAAAAACTGCAAAAAACTTTTTTGAATATCATAAGATGAATGAAATGAAATTTTTCTTCGATTTACAATTACCGAATACGGGAATAATATTCACTTAATATTAAAAAGCCGTTAAAACACTATAAATCTAGTTATATACATATTTATCTTATATCTTTCTGATATTCTTTTTTCTATTTTAATGATTTCTATTTTTTCATTTGTTCATAAAACTGAATCATATTCATTTTTATACTTACTTTTTATTTTTTACTATCAAAATAATGTATATTAAATTTAATTTATTCTTCGTGTTTTTCGTAATGTTTAATGCACTTCAAAATTTGTGATTCGTTTAATTTCTTTTTCATCAAGCATATTTCTAATATGCGTTTATATTTTTATACGTTTGCTCGATGGAAAAATTTATTATTTTCTACTATTCTATGATAACTATTTCTTCTACATATAATCATCAATTATGATTTAATGAATTGTTTTTTCTCTTGTTTTCTTCCTTGATCAAATAATAGCACAATTTGTTATTTAATACTTTATATTATAAAAGTATTTTCAATGTCACTTGTGTTTTAATTGTTAATTACGAAAATATATTATATTTTCGATTGCATTAATTAAATTAATATAAATATTAATTTTATTATAATAAATATTATATTTCATATCAATTTTTAAATAACTATTTTTTTATATATATACGTTAGAAGTACTGTGAAATTCTTCAGGCATTATCTGACTTCTCTTTCTGAATTTTCTATACAATTTTATGTGCCTAGTGGTTAAACCTAACCTTGTGTTAAATATAATTATTGGTTTGTTCGGAAATTAATTTCATTTTTTTTTTTTTCATGACAATGAAACACATTTTTTTAATAGCATATATGTACTTTATTTAATTACTTATTGATCATTGTAATCCAATATATGTTGCCATCTTTTATAGCATAATTCCACGATTGTAGAATTGATCTTTGTTTGCAAAAAATTAATCCAAGTAGTTTTTGACATCCTTTTTGAAATAAATATTTTGCGTGTAAAGAAGATTTAAAAAATTCTGTAAAGATCGAAACGGATAGTAATTTAAAGATGTCAGATCTAATAAATATGATATATGCGATAACTTGCCAGCTGTAACAACTTCTGGCGAATCATTAAACTCGTGTGAAGTCTAGCGTTCGTAAGATCTATCGTGATGAAACATTACATCTTTTCTGTTAATTCAGGTGTCTTTCATTTGATGGAATCGTTTAATTTGTCCAATTGATTGTAGTACATTTCCAAATTAATTGTGCAATTGTCAAGTAGAAGCTAAAAAAAAAAAACAACTCTTTTGAAATCCCATCAAACAGAAAACATCACTTTTTTTTTGGTGAATGTTGGCTTTCGAAATGCTTTCCGCTTATTTCTACTGCTGCATGATCGTTTTTGTTTAACATTGTCGTGAACGATTCACTTTTCATCTCCAATTATGATTCGCTTTTAAAAATGAATAATTTTCCTCATGTTTGAGCAGCAAATCATAAATATCAATGCGATTGAATAAATCTCTTTTTTTGAGAACGTGTGGAATCCAAATATCAAACTTCGAAACGAAACTAAGTCATTTCATATGATCATGAATAAAAGTTGAATTCGATAAATTCAATCTTGTACCAATTTCTCGAATTGTTACTTGTCGATTTGCTTCAATCAGTGCCTTTATTTTGTCTTCAACAGCTTCAACTGGTCTTCCAGAAGAACATCTTCGTGTGTGCATCTTTGTCGAAATTGTCAAAACAAAATTTTGAAAACCAATTTTTGATATTGGTATATCTTCTTTAATCATTTTCTCGATATTCATATAATTTTTTTCTTGCCTGAGAACAACATTTTTATCTTTTTGGTAATAAAAAAAATAAAATATGCCGAAAGTGCTCCTTTTGATCTTGTATTTTTGTTATCACATACGAAAAATACAATCGCACAGAATCAAACGAACTTATAAATAATAAACCATGAAATGCTAATTCTCAAAATATATAATAACAACACGATTTAGAATGAAGTTGGCTGGATAAACATTCAATAATGACAGTGTGAAAAAACGAAATTATTTTCTGAACAACTCAATATAACTATAATTATATAACTATGTATTTATCTTGATATATAAAAATAATCACTAAATACAAAAAATTATTCGATAAATCTAAATCGAAGAGGCAAATTTGAATATTTGAAATTGAATTATAAATTATAGTTATAAAAATTAAATATACAGAATGTTTATAAAAATGTGGAACATTTTTGGAGGATGGATTCTAGACATCAAAACAATAAAAAAAAGTTCATGTATACATATGTCCGAGAAGGCTTAATTAAAGAGTTATAAGTATTTTAAGTTTCTATTAGAAAGAGCGAGAACGCTCAGTTGGGTTGGGTACGCGTCAGTACTGTATTGCAATATCGTTTGTGTAGCGTGGCCCCTCGATGAAAGTAAATATATTGACATTTTTTTTTTATATACAATTGATTATTTCAAATGAATTTCAATATAAGATAATATATATAATATATGATGTATATAAATTCCGTATAATATAACTATGCAACATTTTTCTATCATTTAAAAGAATTAATTATGCAAATTGAAATCTATATAATTAGTTATTTAATAGACAAATTACTTCAGACAAATTATAGCATAGCATTATGTATATAAATTCCAAAATATTTGGAATTATGATTATACAATATTTCATTTAAAATCATAAATCAATCGTGTTGTATTCAATCTGCCATATTTATCGAAATCCATAGAAGCAAATCAAAATCGCCCTTCTATGAGATATCGATTTAGAAAGGTTAAATGTGTTTTTAATTGCTTTTTTAACTATTTTCACATGTATAAGAAAATCCAAAATAGTAATGATACTTGAATCAATTTGAATTTCAGATTATTAAATTATCCAATCAAATCACTGAGAAATATTTATCTTTATTTCACTTACACTAAGTATTTTTCATTGTTATACAGAGAGAAATAATATCAATCTGGATATCATTTATTAATAATATGAATCAATATTACACATTAATATCACATATCCACAAAAAAATGAATATTTCAAATTCGTTAATTTTTTTTTACACTTTTATTTCTAATATACGTTATATAAATGTTACGAACGAATTGAGTCTACACAAAGCAACACTATCTTAGCAACTTATTTAAAATCTTACGGAAAGATTGTTGATTTAGATTTTCGTATTCTTATACTTAAAACATACAAACATAACATTCGATTTCGAATATTACTATCTCATTTTTTCTTTCTGTCAAGTCTCTTTTTCTAATATTCAATATTCAATTCTTAGCAACGCTATTTTAGTAACACATTGTCGCGGAATCAGTTCAAAATTTGATGAAATAATACATATTTGAATATTTGTTTAAACTAAAGTTTTAATTAAATAATTTTCATATAAAATTAAATTATAGAATAATAAATAATAATCGAAATAATTCTATTCAAATTGAATAATGTGAATAATGAATAAAAAAAAAACTCTAATATGCAATAATAATGTGAAAAAGAAAAATGCAATGTTTATGTGATTTTTTTAGTGGATATAAGATAATGGCATTAGTATTATATTAAAATATAGATTTCAACTTTTCTATTTAGTAATCTTATATCGAAATAAAAATATATTGAATTTAAGTGAAATAAAGACAAAGATCTTTCAATTGATACTTCAATTGGTCTATAAATTTCAAACTGATTTAAGTATCATTAGTACATATGAGAGTAAATAATATTTTCTTATACATGTAGGAATAAACAAATTATGTATAAAAAAATACATTCAATCTTTCTAATCTGAAATCTTATGGGAGTGTTTTGATTTGCTCTTATGGATTTTGGTAAGTAGGCAGATTGAGTGTCACACAACGATTTAACTATGGATTTAAATAATATGTTTATAACTATAAAATCATTTTCTTATGAATTTATATAAAGTATATATGTTAATATTCTGAAATTTATTAAAACTTATTCAAGGTAAGTTTTTGTTAAATAAAGAGTTAGATAAATACAAACGGTGGTAATGTTATTACATTACACTGAAATTTATTTGAAATAATCAATTGTATAAAAAGTATCAATATATTTATTTTCATCGAGAGGCTCTGTTATGCAAGCGACATTGCAATACGGTACTACCGCGCACCCAGCTGAGCGTTCTCGCTTTTTCGCCGTCTCGCTCTATATCTAATATAAACTTATAACTCGTCAATTAAGCTTTTATCGAACATATGTGTATATGAACTTTTTTTATCGTTTTGATGTCTAGAATCCACCCTCCAAAGAATCCACATTTTTATAAATATTCGTATATATGAATATATGATATATATGATATATATGAAAATATTAATATGATAATATGATAATATTAAAAAGTTCAAAATGCACATAAAACTGCAGAATATGTTTATATAAGTTCATGCAATTGAGAGAAATATATTTAACTTTCTGTTAGAAAATGATTAATTTAATAATTTAATAATTTTCTAATAAAAAATATATTTACATATATTACTTTAGTATATTATTTATTTATTATTAATTTCATTACTTATTACTTTGTATAATTATATATATTATTGCACTAGAAACATTTTAGATTTCGCAAAATATGAAATTTTTTCTATAAAATTAATATTTAAAACTGTTTAAATGATAAATTAATCAATTATTTAAAGACATTCAAATAAAAAATTGTGTAATTATAAAAATATTCTTTAAAATAGTTTATTATGATTTCCAAAATAATGCACATTAATTTTTATATTTTATATATAATTCTGTATATAATTATTATATATTATATAATATATAATGATTAGTTAGCATAATTCACAGGTATTTTTTTGTGTATTTTCAATATGTCTTCATCTAAAAAAGATAAAAAGTATCTATATAAGCGTGAGATTGCAGAACTATTACAATCATTACAACTTCTTAAAAAATTATTTTTATAAATAAACTGTAAGAATGAAATATATTATATTTCAAATAAATTTAAAATTTTTTATATTATTATTAATTATTATTATTATTAAACATTAAAATAAAATCAACTTGTTTTTTATTTTTTAAATTAAGAAAATTTTAAATTATGCATTTGTAAAAATTTGTAAAATTAATTAATATATTTAAAAATTGTTTTTTATGTGATATATTATGATATACGAAATTTAATATATATACAAAATTTTACAATCAGTCAAAATTCAAGAATAAGATTCATTATTCAAATTCTCAATTGGAATCGTTTAATTCTTATTTAATTTGTGAATATTTACGAAGTCTATTTTTTTTTCTTTCAAATCTCCATTTCAGATACAGAATTATCTATGTAACTTATAATTCATAACTAAATACATCTTTTCTATGTATTACTATGAATTCTATGTATTATTTCATTATATATCAAAATTGATATATAATGATAACAATTAACAATTAATAATTTATACATTATTATAGTCTGCTTTTATTTACATTATATTCAGTAAAATTATTAGTTTCTGAATGAAAGAAATTAAATAAATTATAAGATTATTCAAAAACATTGAAATGATTTATATAAGTTTAATTTACAAATTCACATGATTTTTATTTCATTTCGAATTTATAACAAAATAATCATTTATATGTTATATATTATTCGATAGTTTTTCTTATATATATATATTATATTTTTCTATTCTGTATAAAATGATTAATTATTCGAAAATTAAAAAATTTTTTTTGAATCTATGAATTTAATTGTAATATTTTATGAAAATCATTTCAGGAATTAACTAAGAAGATGTATCAAACAATATTTCAATATTTAAATAAAATGAAAGAAGTAGTATTTATGGTTTATTTCTAAGTCAAGAAAATAAAAATCAACAGATCATTATCTGTAACTTTTAGTTGATTAAGTCTCGTACTATGTGAATATCATCCATTTTTGAATCTGTTACATCTTAAATAATTGATTTTTCTTTTTACAAATTGTGATAAATCTTCAATAAAAAAAAAATATATAATTTCGTTTAAAAAAGAATGCAAATTTGCACTTATTGTGTAGATACATTTTTATATTTATAAAAAAAGTAAATATGTAAAAATAGATTTTTTCACATTGTTCAATATTTTTCTCTATAATTTTTTTCTATCATTTATCATTCTCGAAATACAATTTCCTTCAATTACTTCATATATTCTGAAAAATATGCAGAATAATTTACAAAAAAAATGGGATATCTATATTTATTGTAAATATATTTATTTAAAATATTAAAAAATATCTAAAAAATAATATAAGTATATAATAAATATAATGTATGTATATAAAATAATACATGCTTATAATAAGTATGTAATGTAAAGAAAGACAAAAATATATTAAATTTTGTAAAAAAAGAATACATAACATCATTTATAATTATGAATTACTTAAATCAAATGATACGTAAGATAAAAAAACAAAAAATTAGTAAATTTAAAAATTAGTAAAGATCATTTTTCCATTAATTAAAAATAATTTAAAAATAATTATTACAAAAATAATATATTTAATAATATATTAATATATTAATAATATATATTTAATAATATATTTAAATAATAATATTTAAAAATAATTTGAATATTAATAAATTCATCATTTTTTAATTATATTTCAATATTTTAATAAATATATTTAAAATAATATATTAAAATTTTTTCATATATAAAATGATTAAAGAAATTGCAATTTAGAAACAATGTTTATAAGTAAAATCTTATTATAAACTAAATAATAAAAATTTAAAATATTTAATCATGCAAAAATGGAACATTCTAAATTTTTTATTTAAATAAACCATTGTTTTAAACTTTATTTTATTTATAATTTGCAATTTTTTCTTTAATCATTTTACTTATATTTTTTATAAACTATTTTATTATATTACGTGTTATTATGATATATTTGACTAAAAAAAATTGCAGATACTTAATGGACTGAATATGATATTTTATTGATAAACAAAATTAATTTGATAAAATAAATACGATATAATACAATAGGTGTAAGAGCATACACAGAAAAAGTGCTAAATTATACAATGTTAAATAATATATGTATAATAAATAGAACTAGCAAAATAGACGACAAGAATAAACAAATTTTAATTATTTTAATTTTTATATAATGTACTTAGACAAATTATAAGAAATACTGAAGAAATAACAAATACATAAATTTAAAAAAATTTATTCACTAATAATGTGAAAAAAATAATGTGAAAACTGTATTTGAATAAACATATACATATACTAATTACATATACATAATACAATATATAATACAATATAAAGTATACATACAATACATATATATAATATATATACATGTATTCATTAAAATATGGAACCTTTTGGAAGATAAAAATCAAAATGATAAAAAAAAATTCATATGCCCAATAAGAATTATTAACGAGTTTTTTTTTTAATTAATGATTTAAACATTTTAAATTTATATTAAACAAAATGAAACGAAAGTTTAAGCAAATGCTTAACAACTAGGTATGTGGCAGAATGTATTTGCATTATATAGATTGCATAGCGGAATCTCTTAATGAAAATCAGTACTAATATTTTTCTATAACATAAACAATTCCGGTATAATGTAATATGATGTATGTAAATATCGTATAATGTAATTATGCAACATTTTTACATATCGTTTAAAAAAATTTATTACTTTTAATTATGCAAATTGAAATAAACATAATTTATTTAAAAATTTATTTCGAATTTATTATAGCGACAAATTATAGCAGAATTCCACAATATTCTGCATTATATGATAATTACGCAATATTTCATTTAAAATCATAGATGAATAATTGTATTATATTCAGTCCTATTATACTTACCGAAATCCAAGAAAATTATATATTCAAAACACATTCCTATAAGATTTTGAATAAGAAAAGTTGAATATATTTTTATATGCATAATTATTTTTTTCATTTTCACTTTACTTCACTTGTATTCAATATTATATTCTTATTCTTATGCAGAGAGAAACAATAGTTAATCTTGATATCATATATTAATAATATGATTAAATACATTAATTACATATTAATACCACATATCCATAGAAATGCATACATGTTGTAATTTTTTTATGTTTTGAATGAATATTAAAAATTCACTAATTCCTTTTTTACACTTTTATTTCTTATATACGGATTATAAATATAAGAACAGACCGAGATTAGAACAAATACTATCTTAGCAACGAAGTTGATCAAGATTTTCGTATATTTATATTCTTATATTTAATACATATAAACATAGATTTGATTTCAAATATTATTATTTCATTTTTTCTTTCTATTTAATCTCTTTTATATAATAACTATAATTAAAAATAAAGTATTTATGACTTAACTATTGATTTAAATAAAATATAATGTCAATATTCTGGAATTTATGTAAGAAAAGTTCTCTTGTTAAATAAGAAATTACATAATATAAATATTATATATTACTCTAAAATTCAGAAATAATAATTTGTACATAAAAGAATATCGGTGAAAGAATATTTTTATGGTTTAGGATCCATCTTAAAAATGTCTCATATTTTCATGAATATTCTGTATATTGCAATTATTTTTTTTATTTATTATGTATATTCTTCGAACAAATTCACCAATTCTTTTTTTTACTCTTTTATTTCTAATATACATTACCAACAAACGAATCAAGATCAAAATACTATTTTAACAATGGGAAAGATTATTGATTTGAACCTTCATATTTTTGTATTTAATATACATAAACATAAGATTCAATTTATTATCTCATTTTTTTTTGTCTAGTTTCTTTTTCTAATGTTTTTTTCTAAAACTCATGATCAGCATTCAATTGTTAACAACATTTGTATTTCAAAAATATATTGTTATGTTGCAGATTAAGAAAAATTAAGAAATTTTTAATCAAATAATACATATTTGAATATTTATATAAAAATATTGATAAAAATACTTGTTTTAATTAAAAACTAAATTTATATAAAATTAAATTGTTAATTAATAACAGTAATAAATAAATAATCGAAATAATATTATTCAAAGAAATTAATGTGAACAGTGAATGTACAATACAAAAAAATACAGCAAAAAATATAGCAAAGAAAAAAGTGCAATGCTTATATAATTTTTTTTAATTGGTATAAAAGGCGGCATTAGTATGATATATGATATACAAAATATAAATATTGAATTTCGACTATTATTTTTTGTTTTAGTAATCATTAGAATTAAAATCATTGAATTCAAATAGATAAAGATAAAAATTTTTCAACTTATTAATCAGTGAAATTCAAATTAATTCACATATCATTAATGATTCTAATGTACATGTAAGGATAAATTTATGTGTAGAAAAACATATTCAAGCTTTCTAATTTGAAATTTTTATATATTTGATTTCAATATATATTTTGATTTGAATAAATAGGTAAATTGAGTGTTATTTAAATTCATAGCTGAATTTAAATAAAATGTTTGTACGACTTACTTTTGAATTTAAATAAAGTGATGTACTCTAGATGTACTATGTCAATATTCTGGAATTTATTGAAACTTATTGAAGATCAAAGTTTTTATTAAATAAAATTACACAATATATAATGTATATTGTATAGTAAAATTCAAAAGTAATTATTTATGTTGATTTTTTTTAAATATATATAGAGTATGTATATATAGAGTATTGTATATTTATATATACAAAACATCTGCAAACTGGAGATTCCTAATAATTTTAAACAACATTTTCCTTTGCAAAAACTTTCGTTACGATTTTATTAACTAATTAACAAAAAATAATCATTAGAGTACATAGTCTAATTGAATCGCGACAATGATTACGATCGAGCACAAACAAATCCAAATAACATATCTCGAATAAAGGCTGTTATCATAAAAATTAATTTTCTTTTATCATAAAATTTTTTTATTGTTTTGCGAATACTTATTGTTCCTGAGATTTATAACCAATTTATATTCGGAAAAATTCCTCACATGAAAATCTTTTTCAATTATTATCAGTTGATCTCCATTAAATCTAAACAAAAGATAATGTTATCTGAGAAAAATACTGTTTTTAAGAATTTAATCGATACTTATAATTATATATTTTTGACATGTTTCGGCATTAGAACTAGAACTCGCTCAAGAGTAATATACTCTAGATACATTGATCAGTAATAATTAATAGTAATTATCATCATTCTAGTTCAATGAAATATATAATAAATATATATTTTCTTTGATCAATCTTTATCAGTATCTTTATGCACTGATCATCTATATTCAATTTGAGGAATTTTAACTTGGAAATATCACAAATTAAATATTGACGATAATATTATTAGTTATTATCGTGTCCTGCCAATTGAACTTGAAAGAGATTTTTAAGAGCACGAGTTTCACGAGATAGAGAAAGTCTAATTAGCATTCGTCGCGAGTACGTCATACTCTGAATGGAATATGATCAATAGTTTTCTTATAACAATATACATTATATGTTGTTATAAGAAAGTTGTGTTCTGACCATCGCATAATTCTAACAGATTATTTATTATGAAGAACGTCTAATTAATAGTTCATTGTGAATACATTGTATTCTGATAAATAAATAATTCTCTTGTAACTATGTATCGCGCTCTGATTGTTGGATACAATCACCGTGATATTGTGAGAGAATTCTCGTATAGAAACCGCATTTGTAATACATTCACTTATCGTTAAGAAAATATATCATTTGTTATATCTGTTGAAGAGCATTCTACATATACACATTATTAAGCTTTCATTTATCACTAATATTGTCGCGAACAATTACTTTTAATACGATAATGATAAATATTATGCTCCAATTACAAAAGAATGAATAGTAAATAATATGCTTTATCTAATCTATATCATATCTAAGTATGTAATATTACAGAGCATTGATATATTAAGCGTAAAATTGAACGACTCGGGATATTACACAAATGTAATGCTTAAATTGATACTACTTAAAAGATCACCTACTTAAAGGACCGAAGGACTGTATAATCGTTTATATTACAAATTTTGTGAGTAAACGAATAGTAATACTTTAACTTTTTGCAGTTAATAATAATTCTAATTGTATTTTGATGCAAATTATATCAACGCTGAATTCTATCTAAATTGTATTCTGTTTCTATTCTAACTGAATTTCCAATCCTTACTTTTCGTGAAAATACATATTGAGAGAAGGTTAGAAGGACCCGAATCGTCGCGTTTGAAGGTCGGTTTCAAAGAATAGGCTTTTGCCAGATTGCGTCGCAGTGGAAATCAGGATCTTAGCGCTGACTTTCGGTGTGCATTACAAGGCGTGCAAATGTGAAATAGCTGTTGCTATGGTATTTCTGTTTAAATTTGGAAAATATTAGATTACTATATTATACTATATCTGCTCATAAATTATTCTTAGGCTATTGATTGAGCTGTTAAAAATAAAAACCAACCGAACGCTTCATAAATCCTGGGTCTGTTTTTAATAAACTTTATCGAAAATTTATGATTTTAGATAAAATAGATAAAATAATTAAATAATGAATAATATTAAAGTACTATTAAAACAAATAATTATTAAAATATAAAATGTCATAAATGTCAGAATTTAATGCACAATTAAAAAATTAAAAAATTGTTTTAGAAATATTATTTCAAGTCAAGAAAGATTTAAATATTAATATAAAAATTAAATATTAATATAAAATTTTGAAATAATGTATACATTCGAATATTTTTACAATCTTCTTTTTATCTACAATCTTTCTTTCATATCTCTATAATGAATTTTTTCTAATTTTTATTACAAAATTTATAGAATATTGTTATATTTCTTGAATATTTTTGGAAGGCTAATACTAAAATGAACTCAAAAACAAAAGTTAAATACAAAAATGTTGATTTTTATTAAATTTTAAATAATTGAAATTTAATAATTAATGCAACAAAATATGAATAAAGTAAGATATTTCTATCATATTGTTACAACGCGTTGTCTTATTCTGTTTCTGTTTTATTTTATCTAATGTAAACTTTAATTGGTTAAAACTTAATAAAACAATAATTATTCGAAATTTTTATACTAAATTTTATTTTGATTTCGATTGCATTCCACATATGTAATATATATGTAAGTATATATAATTTTGATCTTGAATTCTATTTAATAATCCTATTTAGTTCTAATTATAAATATTACATTTGAAAAATCAAATGTATATATATTTATTATTTAAATAATTTTCAATAAGCGTTCAAATACTTCCATGAGCATTGCATATTTGAAATTCTTAAAAAATTTGTCGTGTTGTAAATTTTTCATTAAAAAGCTCTACTATGAATAAAATAACAAAATCATAAATTACAATTTAACAGAGAGTTGTGCAACATTCTCATTTCCGTGTGCCACACATTTGGCTTTTACGATTAGAAAGTTCTCACTTTTTGTTTTCAAAAAATCATACAATTCTTAATCTTAGAATATTTGATTCTTTTCAGATTAATCATCATTAGTTAAGGATATAAATACTATATCATGTTTTATTAGAAATACCGTTTATTCAGGTAAAAGATCATCTATTGATATAGAAAAAGGATAAAATGTACAAAACTTGGTTTCTTAATAATAGCACAATGTATACTACTAATCTATTAATAAAAATCACTGTTATGATAGGAGTTAAATCTTGATTGACTGCTTATCATTTGCTAGATAATCTCTTGGAATAAAGATCATTGTTTTATTTGAAGTTAGATTTTAATTTGTCACTCATCTATCAATCCTTACAGGATGAATTTAGACAATGAATAAAGACACGCTGAAAATTCATAAGAGATTGTGTCTGATTCTATTAATAGATTGATCTTTGCAGTTAATAACTTCAAACGCGATGTTAATTATTCTACTCTTAAATTTTGTTCTTTTTTATTCATTACCTCCTTATCCTTTCTCTCATTCTCGAAAAAAATTTTCCCTTGTTCCAGAAAGGAGAGTTCTTAATTTGTCTCAAAATTTGTCTCTAAGTGACAAACTATGATAAAGTACAATGAAGTAACACGACACATCAGTTAAGTGCATACGGAAATATGATACTATAATTGAATTTTCTAAATAAAAAATTTATAATTAACGCTTTGTTTGGTTAAAAAAAGAAATCCCATTTCGAAAAATCCTGAATCTTATCGACAGTAACTTGACGAGAACGACAGAAATTTTCAGATGCAAACCTACTTAAAAAAAATATCAAACAAAGAATCTATTGGGCTCAATTATGCAAAGATCTATCAGATTAATGAATTTATAAACATAGTTCACTCTATTATAGTTCTAACAACTAAATATAAACTAAATATAAATATATATATAATATACCATTAAGATTAATGAAAATTGTTAGGACACTGAATAAATGGTATTAGAATGATGCGTGAAGTTCTTGAAAGAAGAATTTAGAGAACTCTTGAATTGTATATTTTTTAGAAACACTTTAGCATGACTGAAGTATGAACGTGATTTTAGAACTTGAAACGATATTTTCCAATGCCAAAGCGCCTATTGCTCGTGATATTGTAAATAGACATTTGTCGGGAAAATTTGAAGAAAAATGTGAAGAAGATCCCTTTCCTGTTTCCATGACTAGCGGGCTAATATCTGAACAATACTACTGTTTTTATGCATTTTGGTATGGCCAGAATTGATTCTCAAGTAAAATAAGTTGACTTCGTATGCTACACCACTCTTTGTTTGGGAAAGGTGCTATTTATTATACTGTTTGTTATGCGATCTTTGTGTACAAGTTCAGGCGTGGAATTTTTTTGTCCTTGGACTATGTTGCGAAATGGGCGTTGCAATATTATTCGTTACATTGGCATGCCTCATTAAAAAACTATGACACTTCCAATTAGCCAGAAAGGAATTCAACTGAAAACACAATTACTTAACTTCACTTCCAAATCTTGTAGAATCTTGTGAAGTCACGTCGTACGCTGACACTCGGCGGTTACTACGGCAATCGGTTAGTTGTATATGAATCGTGTTTCGACGGTCGGACACGATTGCATGTTACGACTTTGTGAGAGACATTGTTCCCTAATAATCAGCGTCCAGTTAACTGCTGGTATACAGTCCATAAGTGGAATTACGTTAACATTGCTTCGGGCGCGAGCAGCTAAAATTCAAGGAAATCACAACTTTTCGAACCACAGAACATTTTTAACCATAGGAATCTTACGTACTACAAAATTTTTAAAACAATAAAACTTTTTTAATTATATAACCTTGTAAACCATAGACTCTTTAAACCTCAGAATTTTTTTATACCTCAGAATCATATTAAACTTCGTAATTTCGAAATAAAATATTTAGAACATTGTGAATTTATTTAGTGACAATCGTAAACTTTCATTAGCATATGAACTTTGATCTTATTTAAATTAAAATTGTCAAAGTTCATAAGAGTGAACTTCGTGATAAATCAATTTTATTTTTATATATTTATAACTTCACAAATAGATTCGAGCTAACAAAAGTCTTAATTGATTTTCGAAACTCATTTTTCAACATTTAATTACAAATTTGTTTCTCTCTTGACTTTAATTTATTGTTAATAATTATTATTATTAATATTATTCATACAAATTTGTTTTTAATTTTATACTTTTTTTCTGAATTCGGGATTCTTTAGATTTCCATTCGTAAAAATAATAGAGATAGATATCGTACAAAATCCTTAATAATGCGAAAATTTGTTTCATATAAAATATTTGCATATTTTAAATAATTAATTTAACTTAATTATTTTTTAATAAATTAATTATAATATAATTTATTTGATTATAATATTTCTAAAAGAAGATAAAAAGTTTTTAAATTCCTTACTGTTTAAGAATTATATTGTTATATTGATTTTATTTATTTTAAATAGATATTAAATTGCATTATAGTACATGTAATTAGTATATATGTATATAAATATAAAAAATATAAAAAATTCTGTATATGTATTCTATATTAAAATTTCAATTCAAAAATAAATAATAAAATTGAATGTTTCCAATTTTATAAATTTTTATTTTCATTTTCAATCTGTTATACAAAAGTTATATTATTTTAAAGTAATTTCTTCATATACTGATATAAATAATTTTTTAACTTTATATTAAAAATTAGAAATTATCATCAAAGACAAAATTATAAATATATATTTAAATTATATATATATTTATATATTTAAATTATATACTATCGACAACAATCTCACTATTATTCTTTTTTAAATATAATTTTGGTACGAAATTTTAAGTTATAAAATAAGTATTTATTTGTAAAATGTATTCTTCAAATAAAATTGCATTCAAAATTAAGAAAAATTTTTTGAAGGATTAATTTCATTCATTTAAAAAAATTTCCTGTTGATAAAAAATATTTCATATATAATTCGTTATATTCTTCATATATTTTTAATAAGATCAGAATTTTTTAATAAAATGAATTTTTTTATAATATAGAGTTTGAATACTTTTGTTGTTAACTATATATATATTTTTTATTTAATAGATAATATTCATTTGTATTACAATAAAATTTATCAAATATCTGCAGATAGAATAAATATATAATAATACTTAATATAAAAATATAAATATTATTAATATAAATATAATTAAAATAAAAATAAAATAAATGTTATTAATATAAATATAATTAATATAAAAATAATATAAAAATAGTATATAATTATTACAATTTTAAATTCAATTTAAAATACAATTAAAAATACAATTTTATATTTTCAAAGATTTACTATTTAATAATAATGAATAGTAAATTAAATTAATAATAATGAGTTGTAGATCGGTTAAGATTAATAACAAGTTAAGATTAAATTTAGTTGATTAAAATAATTGATCAAATCAATTACAGTTTTTACATAAGTTTATTTGATTATTTTATTATTTTACAATTTATTATCTTACAATAAATTTATTTATTATAATCATTAAAATAATCTTTTCTATTCTATTTTCTTTCTATTTTAGAAATGGCTATATAATAAAGTAGAGCTATTTCGTTTTACTTATGTTTCATTTTATCTAATGCTTATATATGCTAAACTTAAATTATTTATAACTTAAATAAATTTCAACCAATATTTTTGTGTTTAATTTTGTTTATTATGGTTTTTATGGTTTCTAGAATCAATTCTTATATATATAAAACATACATATAAATATTTAACGTACATATATCTAAATATATTTATATAGATACACTATAAAAATATTTAGCTATGTTTTTTATGTGCTTCTTATTTATATTAAATAGTTCATAAGATATTTTTGAATATTATTCATGATAAAAATATTTATTTATTTAATATTGATGTAATATTCAAAATGCGAATATATATTTCATTCTTATATTTTTGTATAAAATTGTATAAAACAAATAGAAATTGATTTTATAAAAAATGATTTTATAAAAAATGATTTTATAAAAAATGATTTTATAAAAAATGATTTTATAAAAAATGATTTTATAAAAAATGATTTTATAAAAAATGATTTTATAAAAAATGATTTTATAAAAAATGATTTTATAAAAAATGATTTTATAAAAAATGATTTTATAAAAAATGATTTTATAAAAAATGATTTTATAAAAAATGATTTTATAAAAAATGATTTTATAAAAAATGATTTTATAAAAAATGATTTTATAAAAAATGATTTTATAAAAAATGATTTTATAAAAAATGATTTTATAAAAAGATAAAATTAGAATAAATGCTTTTTTATTGAACATGTTTTCCGCTAACATGACGAACATTTGTCCACAAAAGTTGAAACCAGAGCGAGAGGCCAATGTTCGGGAGGGCCTGCGCATTCCACCAGTTTGCAGGATCAGTTGGGATTCTAAGCGACACTCACGCTCCACGATCATACGCGCGCGCCTTTATCTTACCTTAGTAAATCGTTCTTTTGAATCTGCCTGATCGAATCTTCTGTTATTCATTGCTGCGATAAACCCCTGAATATCGAGCAACGTTCGCGTTTTATATTATAGATGAATAACTGAATTTTGGTATTTATATTTGGTATTTGGTATATAACTCGCTCATTAAAATTTGTACTTGATTTATATATATATATATATATATATATATATATATATATATATATATATTTAAATTAATTCCATCAAAGTTTCATCAAGAATCAAGTTAAAAAATTAATCGTAATTCATTTTATAAATCACTAAAAAAAGTTTATTTGTTTATTGATTTTTTCACTGATTCATTTATTGATTTTATTTTATATTGTTAATTTTTTTATTACTTATAAATTGAAAAATTAATTTTTAAAATAATCAGATTAAATTATCTTTACACTCAAAAGTTATTTGATCTATCTTTTATGAATATAAATTTTGATCTGAACAAAATTATTATTCATTTATTCAATAAAATATCATTTATTAAAATAAAATCTATTAAGATAAAAAGTTATAAAATATTTATTTATGTGAATGATAACTTTTTGGAATAGATATATGTTCAACGAGTGATCGATATTGTGTTGGTATCTTGTATTGTGTGTGTTTTATTTCTAATGATGAATTTTTTTCGTGACACTTTAATTATGGTGAGTAATATATATCATTTTAGGACATATTTCATTTTATTCTTCGCTAATCGTCAATAATAAATTCGCGTGATATATAAAGTCTATTTTGATTAATTTAAATAAATTATTATTTTTATAAGCGAACTTTCACTTATATTATAAATATTAAAGCGAATATTTTTTCATTAAAAATATCATTCATAAAGAAATAAAGAAAACGATTTTGTGTTAAAATCATTGCGTTAAAATACTATTTTGTATCTGATGAAAAATTATATTTGGAGAATAGAGAAATCAATCAAAATTTTTCTGAAAATATCTTATTAATTCAAAAACTCCCTTCTATTGTTAAAATTTTCAAGTGATAAATCAATTGAATAATTAATATGTCATTTCTATATATAAATAAATTTTTTCGTGGATATTTTTATTAACATTAATAATTTTTTACAACTAATTTTTAAAGATTTTTACTATATTATTTTATATAATATTCATTACATCATTTTTAATATCATTTTTAATATTGACTTACACTTTCTAAATTAATTTCTGAATCCTTTGTGATACGAGTAATATGCTTGAATGAAATATTTTATATTAAAAATACCATGCAATGAAGTCATATGTTAGTAATCTAATTACAAAAAGAATTATTTATTTATATATATATATATAATTAAATTATTATAGTTTATTTATTTATTAAATTTTTTATTAAAAAAATTATCAAAATTTTCAGTACGGATTAAAAATAAGTAGAATTATCAATTTCTTTAAAAAATGTGAAATTAGAAGAAAAAAAATATAAATAACAGAAAAAATAATATTATAAATAAAAGAAAGAATAATATTATAAGTTTGAAGAATCAAATAATAAAAACCGCTAACAATTAAAGTTTAAAAATTATTGCATAGTATATGTTTATTCTTCAAATTGTTAAAAAAAATGATTGTTACAATTTAATAAATACAAAGTTGTAGAATTTTTTATCAGATATATATTATTTTCTAAAATTCTAAATTTAAAAAATCTCTATTATATCAGTAAGGATATAGAATGTAAATTACTTCGACGTGTATTTATTAATATGCTCTATATTTTATAGTTGGCTTTTTCTTATAAATTTAGAATTATTGAACCATCAAATGAAAATTAACACATATTTGAATAATTAGTTAAAAACATCTTTAATAAATATTTTATCCTTACAATAAAAATAATATTATTATGGTTAAATCTCAAATAATGAAAGATATATTTTCATGTTTTGAGATAATTTATTATGAGATTTATATTATGTCATCAATTTTATCAAATATATACTTTGTTTTAAATTATCAGTTTGATAAATTAAATACATGAATGTATTAATTTCAAAAAACTTCAAAAATAAATTGAACTGCCTCCTGCAAGATTTCAATATATTTTCAATTTTGATTCATCTTTTTTTCATATAGAATGCAAACAAAATTTGAAAAAAGTATTAGTTCTATAAAGTATTAGTTTTTAAAATTGTATAAAATACGTTATTTAATTTTTTTTATATTATTTTTTTGTTATAAAATAATTTATATATTAAAAATATAAAAATATTTACAGATAATAATTGTTCGACTTCTGATGTTAGACCAAAAATTATTAAACTTCATATAATAAATTTATATAATAAAGTTTATATAATTTTGAAAATAAATAAATTTAATATTTTCCAAAAGAAAATCAATATGCTTTTTCTTTTGGTGAATGAAAGCAATATATCATATTCGATTATATCTTGTGAGTTCATACAAATTGAAAATTCTCTATTTTTTTATTATGAATGAAATCTATAATATAGAATATTACAATGTTATTTATAAAAATTATTATTATTAATTCAAATTGTTAAATAATAAATTAAATTTTTATTATATTGAATAATTAATTAATTATTTAAATTAAATTAAGATATTGAATGAAAATGAGTCGTGCTAATTAATATAAATATAATTAAGAATGTGATTTCATACTTACTTACTTACTTAATGATTTTTTATATAAATCCTCAGATTAAATTAATTTGAATTTTATGAGATGAGAAAAAATATAAAAAATATATTACAAAATATTAATCTGCTAGAAAAAACCATTTCAAATATTTTATTCATAATAATTACAAAATTGATTATTAATAAATGGAAAGATTCATTCATCGTAATATATGACAGAATTGCTATTTTTTTCATTACTTATTCTAGCAAGTGATCAATTTTTAATTTTTAAATTTACTTGATAGAAGAAGTATTTATTAAACAATAATAAATCCGATTTTTTTTTCTTTTTCTATCTTATTTCTATTTTTTAAGAAATTTGTTATAATTTATACTGAAACAGAAAAAAAATTTTGCAATGAAAAGATGCCTTTTACTTGATACCTTTTCGAAAAAAAAATTCAAAGTCAATTAAAATATGTGTTAACGCGAAATACTATTTCAAATATGATTTATAATGAAATTTAATAAGTAGATGATATTAATTAAATAATATGAAGATTCATATAAATAGGATGTTTCGTTTAATTGGATTCAATGAAACATTTCATAGCAAATTAAAATTATTAAAAAAATTATTAAAATTTTTATAAAATTTTTTTGATTATTATATATGAATATATAATTATTATGTGAAATGATATTATAAATTATACATATTAATATAATAGATTATTTTTTTGTAAATAATGGACGAGATTTTAAAATTAATTTCATTTCTATAAATAAAACTATAAAATTTTGAATGTATAGTTTTTTTATGATTTATTAATAAACATGTATAATATATTAATTAATTTATTTAAGCATTCAAAATACATATTCATATGAATTAACAGTTAAACTAACTATAAAAAAGTAATCAAAAAATCATTAGTTTGAATATATATAATATTTCAATTCAAGAATTTGAGAGTTAGGAAGACGACAATTGTTCGTAATTAATTCTAATTTAATAGGATAAGTTTTGTAAAAAAAAAAAATACAAAAACAACACTTATACACTTGTTTTATTTACCAAATAGTCTACATATATTTATATATTTATATTTTAATATATATATCATGTTTTATTGTCTTTTGTTTAATGAAATTATTTCAATAAAAATGACAAATGAAATATTTTATTTTTATGTACTTACAAAGATTATTTCACTGAACTAGAATAATAGACATTTTCCCATTTCGCAAATTAATTGTATAAGATTATATTATTTAAATATCTTCTCAAACGAAGGGTTCATTGATAGATAGATTCATACTTTTTTTTATAGAGAATATTATATATATAGGAATATCAAATAAATCATTTAATGCATTTAAAATTATATAATTTTAATATTTTTAATATCATTAAAAAAAATGAAGTTAAAATCTGCCTCACTATTTAATCTGTATGTAATCTGTATGTTATGTAAAAAGATTATTAATTAATTCTCGTTTGAATTAAACAATTTTTTGATTTTAATTTGTTATAAGTTAATCCAATATTCTCTTCTAAAAATATATATATTATATAAAATAGAATTCATTAAATATTATCATTTTTATGTTTTATGCCATTGTTATATATATATATATATATATATATATATATAACATATATCGTATATTTTTTATTGCATCAATTGATATAATTTAATATTATCTAGAAAAAAGTATTAACTTATTTATATCCAAAAATTATTAATTCAGAAAATATTTTAATTTGAAGTTTATAGAATATGTCATGAAAGACAAAGAAATAATATAATATTGTACTGTTTACGTTCTCTTTGTCTTTTATATAATAAATTTTATAAACTTTTAATATATCTTCTAAATTAATGATTTTTATAATTATAAATAAGTTAATACTCTTTTACAAAGAATATCAAGTTATACAATACAATTAATTTAATTCTTCATGTAGAGTAAAAAATACATTTCATATTTAAAAAAATGATCTTCATATATCTTCTATTTAAAAGTTTTTATTTAAAAAACCGTATTACAAAAAATTAAAAAGATGCATTCTTTCATTCTACTTTATGTGAAACATTTTTCATTAGAGATAATAAGAATAATGAAAATCAAAATGATAATAGTAAACCATTTTATATATATCATTAAATATATTTTTATATTTTTACATATAAAATATAAAAATATAGCAATCTTTTTTCTTCTTTCTATTAAGTTCTCAAATTCAAAACTCTAAAAACTATTTTGAGTATAAAACAAAATAAATTATTTATAATACTATTAATATATTTTTCGTTGTCAAAATTCAATTTTAAAAGATGAAATTATCGATCCTTAAAAAAAATTTCTTTTTGTGACATCTCAAAAACAGTGAAAGATATTTAAAAAAAAAAAAAAAAAAAAAAAAGTTGCATCGTTTTATTCTAAATTGCAAAAAAATTTTTCTGAAAAATTTTCAAATTATTTTCCTGCATATAATATTATATTATAAACTACTTACTCTTCAAAAAAATTTTTTTTATATATTATATATTTTTATATTTTTATTATTATATATTTTATATATTTTTTTACTATGTTAAATATATTTTTATTATATTAAAATACCTTTGAATATCTATCTATAAATAACTTGTATACTAAAAATTTTTTTAATAAATAAAATCATTTTTTCAAATTTTTAATTTATTTTAGCAATTTTCATTATATAAATTAATCTCATGATATAATATTTAAATAGTTAGTAATTAAATAATTAAAATAATTAAAATAATTAAATAATTAACATTTATCTTTAGTTAATTTATATTTAAATTATTTTTAAAATATAATAATTTAATGTTTAAATTATTAATATTAATTTTAATAGCAACAATTAATATTATTAATATTATTTTATTAATATACTTTGATAATAAAATAAAATAAATATTTGCATATTTTTTTTCTATATATTTGGAAAAGTTCTATAAATAATAATTAAAATCATTTGTAATTACGAATTTTTACATTTTAATATATATATAGGAAATATGAATAATTATTGATATTATTGAAAATAATATTAAAATATATAGTATTTGCAAAATGTCAATAATATTATTGATGTAATTATGTAATTTTGTTTACATATTATTTGTATTATAATATTATTAGAAAGTTCAGAAATATAAAAACTTTTTCGTGATTTTTTGATAAAATTATTTATTTGCTACTATTTATTTAGAAAAATTTGGTTAAAAATCATCATTTTATATAAGATGTCATAATAATATATAATATATAACTTACTATTTATTTAATATAATATACTTAATATCTATAATATAATAATTTATCTATATATATATCTATATATATATCTATATATATATATATTTGTAACTTATTATTATTAATATAACTTATTATTTATTTAATATAATATTTGCATCTTCTAAATTATTAAGAATTTTTTAACTTTTTATATTATATTATAAACAGAAATTATTTTTGATTATGATTAAATTTATTTATAATATTAAGTTATTATACAAAATTAATAATAAGAAAAAAATATATAACACATTTATTTATATCATTTATAAAATATGCAAAATATATGTAATATGATATTACAAAAATTTGTAATTTAATAATTAGTAAATAATAATAATATTTCTTAAAAATGTTTAAAATAAAAATATTCATTGTATTATATTTATTAAAAATATAAAAATAAATACTTAAAATTACGTAAAAATTAATACTTTACAAATATTATATTTTAATATTGTAATTTATAAGGTTTTTCATTCGTAAAATAATCGAAATTCATAAGATATGATAATAAATAATAAGATTCATAAGTTTTGAGAACTTGTTACGATATCTCTAAATATTCATTTTTAAACTAAGCATATTAGAAAAAATTTTTATAAACTAAGAAATTTAGTTACGTATTAACAGTTGTACAAATTTAATTACTTTATTAGATGAATGCAATTTATATTTTCATCTAAGAAAATTATATTATTTGAAGATGTTTACATAAAATTTTTTCAAATCTAAATATTTTACATCTTTGAATCGCGCATATCATTCTTTAGAATAATTGAAAATACAATTTTTTTTTTTTTTTGGAATCAATTCAATTGATATGGACAATTCCGATTACGAATCGAATGGAAACATGTTTTTACTGACAATATTTAAATATACTTGATTAAACTGAGAAATATTTTGATATAAGTTTTTTTGATTTTGAATAAATAATATATAGACGCAAATATAAAACTTCTTTCCTTTTATCAAATGTTCTTGTAATTTTTTTTTTAAATATATGTAATGGAATTTATGTAATAATGAAAAAAGATATGTTTGCTGAAATAGTAGATATAGAACAATTATAGAGAATATAAATTGATCAATTATTGCTTCATTGCACTGTTTTCATTTTTTATTTCGCTAATGTTTATGTACTTCTAAGATAATTAAAAGTAATTAAAACAAAAGAATAAATAGTATTACTTTTTATATGATGCGCATAGTATAGTAGCGAGTACTTCTGTTTCTATAAAATATTATTATATATATTATATTAATTAGGAACTATAGTTTTCATTATTTTTATCGTTTCCAATTTATAATATATATGTTAATATATATGCTCTATATAAAAAATTTTTTTGTTATGCACTTTAGAATAAAAGGATGCAATTTTACTTTAAACTTTTTTTTTTTTTAAATATCTTTCAATATTTTTGAAATATTTTATGAAAAAGAAAATTTTGAATTTCTTTCAAAGATCAGATTTCATTTCTTAAAACCACATTTTGATTTTAATTAAAAAATAGAATTTTATCATAGATGATTTTGTCTACTTTACACAAAGTTTCATAAGTTCTTGAATTTTTAGCTTACTTAATCATCCTTGCAAAATTATATAATAATCGTACACATATAATAAAATATTAATATTTTTTTATATGCAATTAAAAATAATTTTTTATACAAAAGAAAAAAAATACAATTAGAATCTTATTAAAAATAAAATTGAATTAAATTTAAATATATTTATTAAATGGAACTCCATTATTTTTTTAAATAATATAATTCAGATGTTAGTATAATAATTACATAATAAACTTCATGTAAAATAAGAAAATAGTGAATTACAAGATAAAGTATTTTAAAAGGGATGATTGTAAGATGGTTTTAGAACTTCTCACTTTACGAATACAAATGAGGTCATTGAAAAGCGAGCTGCCAATTCTTTGGAGAATCGCTTAAAATTCAAATGTGAATCCGATGTCTTTTTAGATTGAAAGACTAACTGTAAAGAAGATTTGAAAAGAAAATATAATTTTTTTATGAATAATGAAATTTTCAAAATTTTGATTTTTCAATCATCAAAATTATTTTTATTTTCATGCTTTATATTATAAAATTAAATGTTAGTTGTAAATTCTTTTTTTTAATTCAATATTTTTAAAACATTAATTAAATTTGCAATCCTTCATATGACAATAAAAAGCGACTTGGTATTAAAAATCATTGCAAAGATTTATGTTTGAAATATCGATTTATCTTTTACAAATCAAAACTTTACTAAAAAATAAATAAGTATATGTATTTTAAAAATTATCTAATAAAAAGAAATGAACTATTAATATAAAATATTTTACATATTTACATATTATAATTATATATTACATATTATTTCATTCAAAATGTTATTTAAAACATAAGTCTTGGTTTTTTTTAGTTTTAGAATAATAAAATTATCGAATCGAAACCTAACTTAATATCAATATTTATATATAAACACTTCTATATAACTTCATCCATTTAAATTATTCGAAATTCATTCAATATATTAATTTAATAATTATTTATTAATAAAAAACATTTATTTTGATTTTGAGTTATCTAATATCGAATACGTTTGTATTTATTTGATATGTTTAATATTTTATCATTAAACAAAAAATAGAATGATTTCATTTTTAAAAAAAATGAAAATTAAATTTAATTGCATTGCAAATAATAAGTGCATTTTTCTGAATATATTGAAAAATGATAAAAAAAATTTGGTTAGTTTTATTATATCTTTTCAATTTTATGAGTTTCATGGTATTGAAAATTTTATCATAACGGATACAGGAATAAAGAGACAGAAAGAGAAAGGAATAGAAAGGAAGACAAATAGAAATCAATTCAGTAGAAAGTTCTCGTTGAAAAATACTTGCATTTATATATGTATGAGTGCTTGGAGGACTTACATTTGGAGGACATACATTCTTATGCAGTAAATGTCAATATTCAGGAGAAATGTAAATCGAATATATATTTGATCGAATATATACTATAATATATATTCATCCATATGCCAATAAATTTATTCTTGATAGATTAGAAATAAAAAAGTAACATTTTTAATAAGGTTTTAACAGTAATATTTAATAAGATTTTCGAAAATTCGTGTAAAAATATAAAATTTTTAAATATAGAATATTTTTAAATATTATTTTTTAAGTAATTATATTAATAATTATTATGTAATGAATTACATAAATTCATTTATTATTTAACATTAAAATTATTCATGTTAAGAGAAGAATATATATATATATAAGATAAATTAAAACATGTATCAAATATATAAATATTTATATTTTTTAATTTATATTTTAATTTTATGATGTCAAAAAATGTAATTTATAATCGATTAAAAAAATATATTTCTTTAAAATTTAATATAACATTATTTTTAAGTATAAAATTATATCAGTACAAAATAACACAAAAATAATTGAAATTATTTCTATTAATTTGGACTTTTATTTTCTTTTTCATTATAATTATATAAATATATATATTTTATGACAAATTTTTTCGTTTTATTTAATATTTGGTTGTTTAAAACGTCGATAAAAATTATATATACAGACTAATCATTACAATTGCTTAAATTATATGTATTTATAATTATATCTTTTTTATAAGTATGATCGTTCTTGATTGGTAATTAAAATTAATAATATTCAATAATAATTAAAATCGATATTTGCTCTATAAACAAATGTGTAAAATCTGTAAGTAAATGTCTATGAGAATGTTTATATATACAATGAGAAACGCAATGATTCTTAACATGATTATATATATATATATATATGTATAGAGAGAGAGAGAAAGATACTCTTTAATATTTTAATTTTTTTTCTTCTACGATTTGAAATAATTCTCAATAGATTTTCTTCCGTATGAAATATTAATGCAATATAGAACATTAAAATAATATATGTACAGAACATTTATTATTATTTACTTCATTTTTTGTTTACTTTTTTTAAATGCATATATTTTTAAATGTAAAAATGAAAAATAATTATAATAATTATAATTAAAGTAAATTTCTTTTATTGTAACAACAATTCAAATTAAACTTCAACATTTTATGAAAAATTTAATTTAAAAAAATTTTTATTTAAAATCCACTATTTTGGATATGAAAAAAATTATGCATGCTATAAGAGTTTTTTTTCTGTTTCTTCTTGATATTTGTCATTTGTCAAGATAATAATTCAAAATATTTAGTGCTTAAAACTTAATATGGCTTAAAACTTTCCTGACTTTAATAAATTTAATTCAATTTTAAAAATTATATTTATTCATAGCAAAATATTGAATATAATTATTTTCCTAATGGTATATTAAAGACTTTGCAATCAAAGTTAGGTAAGTACTTTGTTTGTAATAAATTGCATTTTTATTTAATTTGGTTCAATTTTATTCATGATAATTATTAAAAGAAATATAGATTTTGTCTATAAATCATAATCTTTATTTCTACGATTTGAATAAAATAAACGACTATTATGTAAAATTAAGATTAAGATAAATTATGTAAAATTAGATAGATTATATGCGCCATTTTTTGAATTGCCTTATATTTATTTATATCTATAAATATATAATATTATTGAATATTAATTATTATATAATATCATAATTATTAATAAATAAGTAAAAAAAACATTCTTTTATTCTTGAGTTTTGTTTTATTTTGACTTTAAAATCATTTAAATTTTTGAATTCTCGTAATCAAAAATTCTATATTTATATCATATATAAAATATGCAAATGATTAATAATATATATAAATGAAAAATATATTTACAATTAATTCATTTCGTCAGATAAGAATTTATTTAAATGTAATTTAATAAAACACATTTCTTAATAATATAAGAAAATTAATCATCATTGTTCATTATCTTCATTTCATTCAAAAAATATATCTATCTATCAGAGATTAAATTTAACTTTTAATGCATTAGATTAAAAATAAAATTTTAATTTTTATATACATTTTTATATACATTTTTAATATTAAATATAATCATGCTCTCGTTATTATATAATTTCATTACTTTACATGTAATAAAAAATTTCTGATAAATTACTATTTTTTCGCATAGGATTTAAAATTAATAAAATAATTACTTAATATTCATTTATTTTAAGTTCTTATTATAACTTACTTTATTGATTACTTTTTTTTTCTGTATGTATTATATATAAGAATATGTACAAAACAAAAGGATAGTATTATAAGTTCTTCTTAATACGATTTTAGAAATATAAATCTAAACGATGATGAATAATCGCTCATTTTAAAATTGAAAATTCTTTGTCTTAAAGTTGAAATAAAATATGTATATTTCTTATAAATTGAAAGAATGAAGAAATTAAAAAATACAATATTAAAGAAATTGAATATTGATAAATAAAATCGCTTCATCTTTGATTTTTAAATATAAATTCACAATTTTTGAGATTATACATGTATTGATATATTGTAATTTGCAATTGCATTTACTTTAAATTTAAATTTCTTGTGTAATATATATATATATATATATATATATATATATATATATATATATAGTTTCTGAAATTATTTATATAATAATTTATAATAATATTATAACTATTACTTCATAATAATAATTATTCAAATTATCATATTAAATATTTGAGATTTATTAATGATGTATTTGTAAAAATTGTAATAATTTTATGTTTTCATGAAAATAGAGATTTATTGTAATTGATTATATTAGATTATATATAGATTTATTGTATTGAAATAGAGATTATATGTAATTGCTATATTAATTAATAGTTATGCATAAAATTTTTCGAATGTAAAAAATATAAAATGAAATATTAATTTAATTACTTTGTTCGGATTAATATTCAGTATCTTAAAGTTCAATATATTGGATAATAATTAAAATTGAAATGAAATCAGAAAAATATAAAAAAATTTTCTTTTTTCATTTTTTTTTTCATTTTTTTTTTCATTTTTTTTTTCATTTTTTTTTTCATTTTTTTTTTTTCATTTTTTTTTCATTTTTTTTTTCCATTTTCTTTTTTTCATTTTCTTTTTTTCATTTTCTTTTTTTCATTTTCTTTTTTTCATTTTCTTTTTTCATTTTCTTTTTTCATTTTCTTTTTTTCATTTTCTTTTTTCATTTTCTTTTTTCATTTTGTTTTTTCATTTTCTTTTTTCATTTTCTTTTTTTATTTTCTTTTTTTATTTTCTTTTTTTATTTTCTTTTTTAAACATTCATGATAATGTTAAAGACAAGATTTATGAAATAGTTGGACGAACTTAGATTTTATTTTCAATAGCTCGAATATTTTTAATAGTCAACAATAATTTATAAGTGGATATAGTTCTCTTCTAGATCCTCAATTTAAATAGATATTTAAATAATAGATATATAGCAACAATAGCTATTTCATAAGCCACAACTTCTGCGTTTAGTGCTTTGCGATGAACCATCATGGAAGCGAGTAAAAATCCTGATCTCCACGCACTGCGGATGCGAAGGTCCATCCTTCATACCGCCTCCCAACGCGACTATGGTTCCTTTAATCCCCTCTTAACTCGTATTTTTACGAAAAGTAATAATTGGAAAAGCCAAGATTCGCGATGATCTTTTAGATTTTAGATCAGAGCAATTACAATAGAAATAGAATACAATTCAGATAGAATTCAGCAATGATACAATTTATATTAAAATACAGTTAGAACCATTACAATCGTCAATCAACAGCAATCAATTGAAGTAAACCATTCGTTTACTCAAAGTTCATAATATAAACAGTATGACAGTAGGTTAATCCTTTGGATAGTAGCAGTTCAGATATGATATTTGTAATTTCAAAGTTGTTCAGTTTAGACTTTAATAGCTAATGAATAGAAAATTTAAATAACAACGTACAACATAGTATAATTATATTTGTATAAATTAAATGGCCAAAAGAGAATCAAGAGATAAAAAATTGAAATCTTATAAATTAAAATTGATTCTCATAAAATTAAAATTATGAACAACAGTTTTATAATTTTAGAATTATTACTAGTAAGGAGACATATATAAAAATATTTTTGTTCGCAAGCAATAAATAAAATTTATGATTTATTTATTCAAAAAAATTCCTTGCACGGAAACTTTTTTATTATCGGTTACGCAGTTTCTCTATTAAGGCTAAATAAAGAGACTAATGAGAGATAATATTATCTGATCTTAGGACATTGTTGTTTTTGAGAAGAGTTTTTAGTTGAGATTTATAATTGTATATTTTTGAAATATTTCAGTTTGATTGAAGCACAAACTTAAGCATAATATACTTCAAACATAGCTGATTCAACTAACATCATTCGGAGAAATTACACATATTAATCATCCTGATTATTACGGTATCTTTATGACGCTGATCATAAATTTAGTTTGAGGAATTTTCCTCTAACTTGATGATAAGTAAGGATACTGACCGCGTAATAATTTAATTTTAATGGTTACTAATTTTATTGATTATTATCATGAAAAACCGTGATATTTAATTGTTATCTTAATATAAATAAACTTTCTTAAATAAAAAATATTTTTTATTAGAAAAAGAAATATATGTAAGATTGTTCATAATAATATTAATATAGTCGAAATATTTTATATTTATTCAATAATAATATTAAATTAAAGCTGTTTATTATTTCAACCGAATCTATATTTCTCATAAAAAAAAAATACTGTAATGAAACATACTTTTTATTTCCGATATCTTTATATCATTTAGCAATATTTTTATATCTATAAATTTGTTTTTTCAAATAAGAAGAGATGAAATAAGAAGAAATGATGTCCTAACAATTATTTTGTTTTTTGCTTTTTTGACTGAATTATTTCAATTCATAAAATTATAATTGATTAAATATATAATATATAATATTGTATTATAATATATATTTTTACATATTTATGATTAATATTTAATTCTTTATCCTTCATTATAAACTTAAATATATATTTATATTTTTCATATATTTATATTTGTTTTATAAATTGTTATTACACATTTTACTTATTATATTTAGATAAATATAATTATATAATTATTTTTAAATTTATATAAATATACGATAAATTCGTATTCGAAAAAAGTATCATATTTTTGTTCTTTGTTCAAAAAACGTTCGTTTTCATAAAGTTTGTCTATAATAATGTCTATAATAATTACATTTATAAATAATGAAATAAATAAAATGACATTTACGTATGATGCAATATTTCATGAACTTATAATATTCAATTAAATAAAAAATATAATACTTTTCTTTTTAAAAATAAAAATATAAAAAATTATAAAAGTAGTTCAACTATTTCCTATTCTAGATTTCCTATTAGATAATAATAAAAAAAAATGGACTTCTATAAAAAAGCAATTTATTCATATGCTCTTTTAATAAAAATATTTTTTTATTCTTGTTCCAATATTATATTTTTTATTTTGTAAACTTTCATTTTTAGAATTTTTATCACAATACTCTAATGATTTTCGGATATCATACAATTTTTGTATAATCATCGTTTACGATCTATATATTGTATTTATCAATCATCTATTCTGATCATTTCATTAAAATTTTCATTAAAATCTTTTGCAAATTAATAAAAATCATACTCGTTTGTTGTTTAAGTTTCAACGTTATTGCTTTTTTCTTGATTCTCTATTTTCAATAATATTTATATTATACTTTTTAATTTTTTTTATCCTTATTTATATTCTTATCTATACTTATCTCATATTCTTTAGACTAATTTATTAACATTAAAAAAATATTGATACATATATTATATTCAATTATAACATATAACATATAATATTATTATAACATAACATATAAATTCAATTATCTTATATTTAAAGAATAACTAGATTAAAATTAGTTACACAAGACAATATTTAAAAACTTTTAATTTAGAAATTATTAAAAATACATCAAATTGATATTTATTATGATTTACATTTAAATACGATATAGATTTAAATACACTTCGATTTATATGTATAAATTATATAACTGTACATAACATATATAACTAAACAATATATTCTAAAATTTAATAAATATTTGAAAATGAATATCATATACCTATATATTCATATCATATTCAGATTCATCTTTCCCAAGTTTAGTTTAGAAATTGATATTGAAATTAAATTGATAGACAATGAATTATATATTATAGTATATAAATTAACTATTAATTTTACACATATGTATATGTTAATATATTTTATAATTTTTTACATTTCTATATTTACTACTAATTTTTTATATTTCTATATTTCTAAGATATATATATATATTTTATATTTCTATATTTCTAAGATACATTAATTATTTAAATAATTATGTACAAAAGGATATTTTGATTTCAATAATTTTTAAATATATTGTAAAGATTAAAATTTTTAATAACTTTTTTTATACATATAAAAATCGTTCGACCATAAATTTATAAATATATTTCTAAAAAGTTACTATTATTATTATATAAAATTTTACATATATATATCTTTGACAGCAAATACATCAATATATCAATATTTATCAATTGTTTATATAAATATATCTTAATAACTGATACTTAAAATGTATAACGCATGCGTATTAATTATTATCATTTAATATCTATTTAAAGAGAATATGAATATTCAAATCCTTCAATGAAATGTGAAAATGAAATATAAAACAATTTTTCAGCTATAAAATTACAATGATAGAAGCTACGTTAATAGTTCATCAATATTTATTATTGTTATATCTTCGCTGATTGTAATTTTGTTCAAGAAATTTATATTTTATTTTCACCGAATTCAAAGGATTTTTATTTTGCTACTAGATTCTAATTATAACCTAAAATTTTATATTTAGACTTTTCTTTTCCAAATCTTCAAAATTTCGTTTTATAGTAGTATAATAGATATATATATTATATATATTCAATCTTTTCTTTCAAATATCAACAAAAATGGTCAAATAATTTTTTTATATCTATAAAAAAATTATTTTTAATGTCGTTTTTTATAATATACATGTATAAAGATTATTAAATCAATAACTATCATATATGATTATTTTCATTATCTTTTATATAATTATCATTATTTATTAGGTTAATTATATTGTTATTATTTGTTTAACAATTACATACTTACAAATTACAATGATTATGCTGTTATAATATATACATACACGCATGCATAAAAATTTTTAACAAATTCTTTTGAGAAAATCATTCTGCATACAGCTAATATTTTTTCCAACATATCTATTTTTCAACATTATAAACATTTTAATAAAAATTAAAAAAATATTAATCAGTCAATTAGAACTTAATCGGCCAGAAATATAAACAGTTTTTATAAATGGTTCAATTTTCTTCACATATTTATTTAGTACGCAACTAAGATTTATTATATTTTTGAAATATTTATATATATATATATATATATATATATATATATATATATATATTTCAAATATTATAATAGATATTTTATTTAATCATTTTATTTACTTTTTTTTCTCAGAATAATATCTTATTTTAAAAGTAAATAAAAAAAAATATATATCTTTATATACAAATATATCTTTATACACAAAAATTCATTGTTATTGTTTTTCATATTTATAATTATAAATTTTCTTCAAAACAATTTCTTATTTAATGTTTTATTTTATAAATGCCAATAATTACTTTCTATTTTTATAAAAATAATAAGAAAAATATTACAGTTTCTTATTTATTAATACACAAATGAATAATAATATCATAAATAAAGAATCAATCTGTAGAATAAAACGAAAACAATTTATATAGACAGCGAGTAAGCTTATTTTTAGTTTTTCTGTTCTTGTTTAGTTTCGCTAAAAGTCGGTAAACATCTGAAACAGTATCTTAGAGAAAGTATCAGTGTTAATGGAAAGTACATTTTCTAACTTGAAGCTTGAGTACGCCCTATACCACTAACAGAGCTTAGTTCTAATAGTTTTATTCTTATTGTTATCCATGTTTCTTATTTTTTCTTCTAAATAAATATTTTGGCTATGATAGTTAATTTCTACATAGCTCAAAAAAAAATTGAAAAAAAGTGAAGAAGAAAAAAAGAAATGGATATCAGAAAAAAGTATTTTTTATAATTACTTATGAATGAAGATCTCTTTACAAAATCTCTTAACAAAGAGAAAAAATGAATGATTAAAGGAACAATGAGAAAAGTGTGAAGAACTCCAGAGAAAAAAAATTTTTTACAATAACATAGATAAGAAAGAACATAATAACTAAAAAGAAAACAAAAGAAATAAGAGAAAAAAAAATAATTTAAATAAAAAAAAAGAAAAAAGAAAGAAAACAAATTTTTTAGAAATAAAATATATCGTATAAGATAATAATGAGATTAATAAAAATATAAAGTATTAATATACAATTCATATAAAATATTAAATATCAATTCAAAGTAATCTTTAAAGAATTCAATATATAATTTATATCGATTTAATTATTTGAAAGAGAATATAGAATTATATATTACAAAATTTTATATATCGAATACTTTTGAAGAGTCGACTTTAAAAATCATAACAAATATAAAAATGTTGATTATGACTTTCTAAGCACCAATCCGTTCCTAGAACTATAGTATATAATAATAATAATAATTATTATTACAAAATTCGCTGTTAATAAGTTCGATTAACAATCAACGATTAAAAGTCTATATGCTAGTAATAATTCACGTTATCACTAAGGTTCGAAGTTTACAAATTCAAAAAAAGTTCTAAGTTCAAAAAATTCTTGAAGGTTGGAGCATTTTAAAAGTTTGAAAGATTCAAAGGTTCTAGAAGTTCTCACTGTTCAAAAATTCTTATACTAAATTCTATCCTTTAAGCTCCCCCCCCCCCATATTCTCTTGCGATATCTCTCATAGGGTACATAAACAAACAATAACGCTATGTTGACCAGTTTTCTGATTGAACAACATCCCCAATCTAAAAAAATTCATAGAATGAGATTATTCCATCCATAAGTCTGTTGTTTTCTCAGGAAATTGTTCCACAAGTGTTTACAATTTTTCTTAAATAGGATAATGCTGATTACCGTTGAGACTGGCATGGTTGAAAAATTTCGTCTCAAATCCCAGACCATTCCATTGACTCTCCAGTCATGCCGAAATGTTTTTAAATATATAAATACGAGAGATCATCCAAATTTTTCATTCAAAAACCACCGCATTCCTCGTAGCATTATCCTGTGTCATCTGTTCAATACCTTAACAGACTTATTTATTAAATTATAAACAACTGAAATTTGCATTGAATCAAAATGAAAATAGAGTAAGATAGTTTCATTTATAGCTATTCCTACTTCATTTTATCTAAAATAACTTTAAATTATTTATAACTTAATAAGTAAATTTTAATAGACTATTTTTTGTATAGCAATTTTTGTATTTGTTTTGAATATTGATTCTGTCAAAATATTTTATATATTATATTATAATATATTAACATTCTATTATATCTATAATATAATATGAAAGAGAAGATCTTTCAGATCCAAAAAGTGATTTATGGAATAAAAAAGATTGAATTTTCCTAATAATTTGTTTTTCAAAATTACAATAATTCAAAGATCTGAAATTTTTTAGTCAAAATTTAGATAATTCTTTAATTTATAAAAAAAACAGTGAATATTTTATGATTATTTTGTTCGGTTTTTCTAAATATTGATTGACTGTTCACTACAAATATAATGTCTGGTATAGTGTCCACTGATAAATACATTATTTTTTATTGCTTGTCGATATGAGAACTTGATTTCTCTTTGTGTGCCCATTTTTATGCATTTCTATGCACAGATTGTTAATGATGTTGGTCTGCTGGGATTGCTACTGCGTTAGCATTTTCCATCGGAAATCGCTGCAAAATTTTCTTGGTGTAAACCTCTCATGATGCAAAAATTTGGAACCATCTGCTAAATCGTTCAATCTATAATTCTAGGTACATATTTATTTCATTAGATATTCAAATTCCTTACGGAGTTTAGCCAACAATTTTTTTATGAATAATTGCACTAATTAATCCATTATTGATGGTGGATCATTAGAATCAATCGGTCTCGATCATCTTTATTTGTAAATACGCAATAATCTACATTGCTGGATGTGAGAGCATGCTTCTTCACTACCGCTGTAAAACAATGATTCCAACATCTTGATGCCTATTTCAGGCCATAAACTTGCGAACACGGTCAGTTTCATCCTCGTATCTCTTTGATTGCTGCATATAGATGACCTTGTCGAGTTCTGAAGAAAAGCTGTCTTGACGTCAAATTGCTGCAGGTACATTTTGTTCGAGGCTATGATAGATAGGATAGTATTATTGAATCGAATTAGGACGTTTCATGATAGTCAACTTTGGCCGTTTATTTGAAGCTTCGAGCCAAAAGTCGAGTATTGTCTTATAATCGTTATATGCTTCCATCATTCATTTTCAGTTTGTACATCCATCGATTGTTTATTACTTGGTGATTTGATGGCAGATTTATTAATGTTTATCTTTGAGTTTTTCTCGAAGAATTAATTTCGTCATCCATAGCTTTTCATTTGATTGTGTCATCATAACTTCCAGTTTATGGTGTTTTGTGATTACAATGTTTCCGTACATGAGCCTGTCTGATTGGCATATCTTATTTCTGTTTCTCAAATGTCAGTCTTTTGTTCGTATTGATTTTTATTTTTTGAATTGTCTGATTCTTCATCTGAATTTATCTGCTCGTTTTCTGATTGAACAGTTTTCGATTCAATATCTATTTTTGTTTCATCATCTTTTTCTAATACTTCAATGGTTACGATATTTGACTTGATTCCCATTCTTCATTTGAATTAATTTCGTAATGCTAGTCTATAAATCTTCCATTTCTACATATTTTAACGTGTTTTTCAGGAAGCCAAATTCGAAATCCTTTTATGTTTTCATCATACCCGACAAAAACGCCTTTTTCGGCTTTGACATCCCATTTTCGTCTCTTTTCTTTTGGGATATGGAAGTATACTTCTCCTCCAAAAGTTTTGAGGCTCGAAATGTTCGGTCTCTATGATATTAAGTCATAACTCAATGAATTATTTCTTTCTCCCCACTGATTCCGGTTCTATTTAAAGTGTAAACGATGTAATTGTCTTGATCCACATTGAATAGCAGTTTTCCTGCGTTCTAGTCAAATCAATTACGGTTCTATTTTCCTATTCGGCGGAACCCATTCTGTTCCGGAGTACCATTTTCTGATGCATAATGTCATATCGATGCATTAGTTCCTCAATTTCCCTATTGACGAACTCAAAGCTGTTATTTTATCTGAAGATCTTGATTTCTTTTTCTAAATGCTTTATTAGTTTTCTTAAAGAAACTCTCTAGATATCGTGGTATTTCTGATTTGTTTTTGATGAAGTATAAGCTTCTTCAGTAGCTATTGTCATCTTTTGTCATTAAGAAATATCAATCATCTCCAAATGAATTTTCTTGCATTGGACTTGAGAGATCTGTATGGATGAATTTTCCGATGCGTTCAGATTTTATATCACTTTTTGGGAATAATAGTTTGTATTTTCCCTAGAATGCAATCTTCATAGCAATCTGATGAGCTATTGTTTTGTATCAGAAGAAAAAAGAATTGCACATTGCCATATTTGCTTGATGCCCGTCTGTAATGACTTCAAATTTTATTATAACTTACCTTTTCTTTTTTCCATTGTAACTGTATTTCCATTCTTCATAAATGTATATATTTTGTCATGGAATATTGCAATAATCTCTTATCAAGAGCCTGCACCCGCCGAGAAGAGATTGAAGCTCAGGCATAAAAAACATTACTGAGATATTTTCTCACTCTTTTCACCCACATTGAAAGTAAGAATGTCTCCTGATCCAACAATTGTTTGAATATATTTTCTATCACATATCTTAATATTCTCTACTGTGTCGAATTTTTTATATAACGAGAATCATTCGATGATTTGATATGTGCTCAGTCGCACCCGCATCCATGTGCCATGCATCACTGGATGCTTCTAAATTATATTCTGTATAGCTCCGATGAGTGTCTCTTCTTTTCTTCATCTGTATTTTTCGCTTGATACTGCTAATTTTCGGTTTCGGCATTCCTTGATCCAATCCTAGTTTGTGATAATAATAACCACATGTTTGGAATTGGAATTGCTTTTCTTGAAATTTTTCTTATATTGATACTTATTGGCAGCAAAAGCGATGTTCTCTGCCCTTGTTTCCTCAATGGTATGAGCCTTAAAATAAGATATGTGAGAGTTCTTTCGTTGGATTGAGGTAATTCCCACGCATTAATTAAATATTTGAATGACAGAGGTAATATCATGAATATTTTAGTAATAATCATTTGATTTGGAATTTTCTCAGAGTTTGCAGCCAATATATTTTGCAAAGTTCTCGAGCTTTATGATATGAGTAGCTATATTTTTTTCTAGTAACTATACTATTATTGCAACAGCATGTGCACATTATAGTATCAGATTTTTGTTTATAAACAGACTCCAACTTTTTTCACGTATCCTTAGCTGATTTACAGTTGACGATATGAATATATAATAGTTTTTCATTTACCGATGTGGTGATTATGCGTTGAGCTGTAATGTCGAGTTTTGTTCAGACAGCACGTGCTCGATTCATCGTATCATCTTCTAGTGCAGGAAGAACTTATTCACCTGTAACTATTTCTCATGGATCACAGGATTTCAAAATAACGCGCATTTGAAATTTCCATAAGGTCCAATTTTTCAATCTTTTCAGCTTATTGATATGAACAGTTTCGCTCAATATCACGATAAAGGTTATATATCCACGTAATTTTTCAATTTAACTATATTTTACATAATTATTTATTGTTTCTTTCATAATAATCTGTTGACAGTGAAAACAGATTGAGCAGTGAAAACAATAAATAAAATGTCAGATTTAGCTGAATAAATATATTTAATTATACGTCTATGCGCATATCTTGTTTATAAAATATTTAAAGTGTTTTCGAGTTTCATCGAAAAAATACCAATATAATAAATACCAACTATGAAATACTGCAACATTCAATAATAAAATCACAAAATTTCAATGAAGTTTAAATTCTATAACAAGAATATAATGAACATATTTTCAGTAATAATGACAAAAGCATACTATGACTATATAAAAAATCTAAAAAATAAAAAGAACGCAATATTATAATCCATTGAGAACTAATCAATTGCTTAAGAAAATACAGATAATAGTACTATTAACGATAAAAGTCGAATATATTATAGCAATAAAATATTATATTAAAAATATTAATAGAAGAATTGATCGCATTTATTCAAATAAATTCAAAAATAGAAAATTTTAAAAATTTAAAAATTTAAAAATCAAATTGCAACCCAATTAATAAAAAAACAAAATAGTGAATAAATGATCAAAATATATTAACATCAAATATTATTTTATATGTAGATTGATTAAAAGTAAACAAATAAGTATCGAGAATTATAAAATTGAAATGCAATACGCAAATAAGTTCACTAAATCTTTAAGTAGTTCAATTTTTATAAAAATGCATTTACAATTTATTTTTGTATAAAAATTGTTTATTTAATTTCTATAAAATTAAGAAAAAAATGTTAAGAAGATAATTTTATATTTATAATTTTAATTATAAAGATATATATGTATAGTATAATATATATAATTTTATAAATTTTAAATCACAGAATACATAGCTTAATCGGAACTATGATGATAATATGGCTATTAATTAATAAATCCAAGACGAAAAAGATATTGAATACTGTAGTTTATTTATTGTTCGTGATATAATTTGATATAATTTTTTATCAATAAAAAAAAATTTTTATGCAATAACTGAAATATATTAATACATATATGTACATAACATATTCTATTTAATGTATCTCGCATATTTTATAATGATGAATATTTAAAAAATTAATTTAAAATTGGATATGTTAATAATGTAACATAGAATATATATTAGTAAATTAAATTTTAAAATTTATTTTCTTATTTAAAAAGAATTTAATTTATGAAGTCTTAAAGATTTAAAGTAAAAATGTCGCATTATTTTCCTTTATATGAAAATATATTTTCATTAAATTTGTTTGTATCTACAATACAATTTATCATAAATATGTCAGAGAAGCAAAGAAATAAATATATATTACGTTCTATTATATATATATATATATATATTTAAAAACTTCAATTATTACAAACTTCAAAACTATGATTAATTTTTTTTATTTTTGGTTATGAAATATTTTATAAACCCAATAAATGAAAATTTATAAAATTTGATATCGCTCTAAAATTTATAGATCTTTTATATATTTTATATGAATAATAATTCTCGTTTTATTTAAGGTTTTATTTAATTTTTGTTCAATTGAATATATTTAGAATAATTTTAAAATCAAAAATATACTTAATATGTGTATTCAAAAATATTTTTTAATTTCTGAAAATAAATAAAAATATGTTTTATTTCTTTTTTAAATATTCAATTAATCTGTATACATATTTCTGATAAATATGAAAAAAGAAAATTTATTTTTAAAATTATTTTAAGCCACAATTTTGCTTATAAACAATCATAATAATTAACAAGAATTTTTAATTAAGATATAAATAATTTTTATATGAAAGTATAAAAAAAAAATATAATATAAAAAATGTAGCATGAATAATTTAAATATATTTTACATTTAAAAATTTTTTCTACTTCATATTTATAAGAATATATACATTAAATATTTGAAATTATAGCTATCATTTTAATTAGCAATGATTATTAATTTGCTTTTAATATAAAATTTTGTGTTTCATTTCTTTTTTTCTTTTTTTTATAAATTCTAATTTTTTTTTTTCATTATAATATTTCCATTATATTTAATTGAATGCTGCATCTTTCTTTATATTGTTTATATTAAAGATTCATAACAGATATTTGTTTCCTATAATCCTACTATTTCTTGTAAAGATATTCCATAAAAACTCAAGCATGATATATTTACCGATTGTTTATTAATAATTGAAACATAATATTATAAAGATTTCTTTTCTCAAATCAATATATTTTTATATTTTAAAATTTGTAAAGAAAAATTTAGCAAGTAATTATTACAAATTTTCTATATTATTATCTATATTATCTATATCATTAATATTATTATATTAATATTATATTAATATTATATTAATTTATTACAATATTAATAATAACATAAATATAATTTAAAATTATATATGGAATTCTTTTTAAAAATACTTTATTCAGAAGAACGTCAAAATTTTTAATACTAGTAGTAATAACCAAATAATTTTTCAACACTAATAAACTAATTAACATAAACTATTTTTAATGAATAAAGTTGAAGTCCTAAAACTCTAAAATGTATATAATAATAATAATAAATTTTCAAAAATAAAAGAATAGTTTAATTAATATAATATACAAAAATAAAATTTTAAAGATAAATTTAATTTTATCAATATTATAATCTATCGAAAATATTTTTTTAAAATAATTTTTAAAATATTGTAATCATCGATTTGGAATTGAAATGCCAATATTCATTCTCAAATCAGTTAATGAGTTCTATAAAAATTTAGAATCTATTTAATGATTACGACTTTTACATATATAACCATCTGTCAAATAAATTATGTTTGATTATACCTGTAATTATGATATACTATAATTATGATAATTCTGTAATTATATAAATAATATCTATAGTATAATATTTTTAGTAATTAATGTTAATTTTATTAATATATTTTACATTTAAAAGTAAAATATTTAGTTCTATTTTAATATTGTTAATATATAATATATAATAAATATATATAATATATAATAAATCAAATATCAGATTTAAATATTATTAGAAATATCTATTTTGAAATATAGCATATTAAGTACACTTAAAATTATCGTTCTAATTTTATTCATTATTAATTTTTTCATTATTATCATTCATTATTATGATTACAACGAAAAATGTTTAGATAGAAATTTATAAAATAATCATAAAGGATACATATTAAATTTTTTTATGTGTATCAAGAATTTAAAAGTTAATTTTTAAAAATAAAATCATATCTTTTTTAATATGTTATTCAACATCTATACAATTCAACGTTTTCTACAAAATATTATTAACTTACATGTCTATAAATTAGATTCATGTATATCTAAAATTATCAATTTTAAATATTTATTAATTAGAAACATCTTACAAACATAATTTAAATTTTCTAAAAACTTATTAGATAAAAAAATATTTGATATAAAAAATTTTTATATATTATATAAAAAAAATAAACACAGTATCAACAAAGTTGAATAAAATAAAAGATTAAATATTATTTCAAATAGAAAATATTTAATAATATATTTTATTTATAAATCATATATGTACTTTTAAAAATAAAATATTTTATTGGTTGGCAAAAATTTTTAAAATAACATTTAAATTAAAATAATATTTAAAATAATATTTAAAAATAATATTTAAAATATTCTTGGAAAATTTTAAATTTTATTTTCATATATTTTTTTTTTAATATTTTTTTTTAATTTTAATTATTGTTGGAAATAATGACACATGTACACTATTTGAATTTTTTTTTAACTTTCTAATGACTTTCTTAATTATTCGCTCATTTAGCTTTATTAAATTGATTTTATATTACTTTATGAAAATTGTAGGAAGTGGAATTTAAATAGCTTCGAGAAATATATCTTCCATAATACACCCTTCTTTTTGTGTATATAAGATTTTAGTAGATTAAGTATTTTGAAGATATTTTAGATAGTAAATTTTTTTTAAAAGGAATGACTCTTTTATTATAAATTGATATATCTGAATAAATATGATTTTCACATATTCTAAACATAATAATTAAGATGATAATTAATAATTAATGAAATAATTTTTTAAATAATATGTTCTTACTATTTGAAAGTTAAAATAAATGCTTCAACATTTAGAATATTTCTTTAATATCAATGCATTTACATTTTTTGCAAAATTATTATAATTTTGTTAAAAATCTTTATAATTGTAATAAATAGACATAATTGTTTTTTACAAAATATTTTATTTATGAATATGATTTTTACTATCAAATATGTCAATTTTAAAAAATGAATTATTGATCACAAAACAATATTATTAAATAAGTTGATCATAAAATGAAATATCATGTACTTACATATTCTGAATGATAAAAAAAATTGCATCATACTTCATGGATGAAAATTTACAAAATTTTTGACTTTCATTTGAATTAATAAATTTTTGTAAAAAATAATGAATTACATTGATTAATATATTAAAAGTTACATAATTTTTGAATTGAAAATTTCATTTCATTTAAACTTCAAAAAAATTACATTTGATTTTCATATGATCTTTACATATGTGCATCAATATAATTATAGAAAAAATATTAATAATGTATAATATATCTTCTTTCTTCTATCAGTTTTTATTTAAAATATCTTCTTTTATTTAAAAAAATATTCATATTTTTCTAGATATTTGAATATTTGAATTAAACCAAATATATAATTGTAATATAGATTTTTTATAAATTATTAGATGTAATATAAAATATAAATTAATAAAATAATGAAAATTATAGACTTTTAAGAATATATATATATATTGTTTATTTGTTGTAATTATATTAATAATTGAAGTTCTATAATTTTTGTTAAAATTTCTAATTAATTTTAACAAAAATTAATTAAGTAGAAATACTTTTTACATCCATATTTTATCATGATAATTATTATTTATTAATTTCACATATTAATAGTTTGTTCTTTCTTTTTTGAATAGTTTAGAATCATATATTTCGTAAAAAAATTAATGATTTTTATATCGCGATAAAAACTAATAATAATTATTATTAATTTCCCTTAATACTAAATAATTTTATTTCTATATTTTTCTATAATCTATTGTTTCATATTAAAATATTTTAGATATAAAATAAAATAGCAAAATTAAATGATTCATTCTATATGAACACTTTTATGAAAAAAATGATATTTAATATAAAAATTTCTTATATATATGTATAAAATTTAAAATCAAATATCAAATATTATATTTTAACAAATTTTCGTTCAAATATATATGTATAATTATTTTTAATAAAAGAATAATATATGTTGAACTTGGATTATTTGTGAATTAATATTTTTAGTAATTAATGTTAATTTTATTACTTATGATCATATCCATATATAACCTGTATATCTTCAAATATTTAAAGTTATCTTCAAACTTGATAAAAGTATACGTACTACTGAAAGAAATACCGCAAGGAAAAGTTGAGAAGAAAAGTCTCTCGACATTGCAAGCAACTTTTGTGATCTGTGTAACATATTCATTCACTTTAAGTATTTTGCATTGATCTTAAATGTAAGAGAAAGCAGTTTCAAGTACTTATTCGAAGAATTTCGTTTTTTTCATTTGAATTTGTATCAATTAATGGATTTTATTTGTGTTTTATTGTCTCTCTATAATGAAAAATAGAAACTTACAGAAATCAAAATTACAAATAGTTTTTACTTGTGTTCAAATTTGATAAAATAATAATAACAGAAATCAAGATGCTAATATTAAATATGTAAATATATATTTTCCTACAATGCATTTTCCATGATGATCTTTTAATTTTTTGCTTGTTTTTATTCTTATATTATGCGTTATATATTGACTCTTGTGATATTAATATATATAACTATTATTATTGTTATCGTATTATTTATAATTCTAACTCATATTCATTCTAAAGATTAATATTTATTCTTTTTCTAATTTTCTTGAAAAAAATAAATTCATAATTTCTATAAAATATAGATATTAAAAAGTGATTTCTTTTATTTTTCAATAGTCATTATTTTTAAAGCAGATTTGAATCCTAAAATTTTTTTTTAAACAAATTCTTCAATTATATTTTATATTATATATTAGGTATTTTTGATAGATATAAATTTTCTATTAATTCTATTCTAATTACTAAACTTTCTTTTTATTCTTTATAAATTTATTACATAAGAATGAATTATAAAAATTATGAATGATTAAGTTTTTACATAACAAGCAAAATTGTCATGTTAAAAAAAATTACCGCAAAAAAAAAAAGAAAGAAAAAAAAAAAGAATAGCATCTACAATTTAATTACAAATGATTAAACTTTTGATAATTTTGAAACTATGCAAGAAACTTTTGCATTTTTATAATATTTATTTTCTTTTTCTCTTTCTTCATTATAGATAAACTACGTAAAATAATAGGAAATTATACCGTAGAAAAAAATACATTAAAGAAATAAATCTTCTTTGAGATTGATTCATTTCTTAGATAAAGTGATTAAAAAAACATAAATTTTATATAAATGATAATAACATAATATTATAAATGATAATATTATAAATGATATATGTGGAAACATTTTAGAGAAGTATGTTTTATAATCGTAAATTATTCCTATTATTTATTATTATTGAATATTTTATATAAATGCTATATTTTTGAAAATACAATATGAACTAATAATTCCTATGTATTAGGAATGATACATAAAAAATTCAAAAAAAATTTAAGGAAAAATGAGATAAATTACTTCTATTCTTTGTGTTTAAAATTTTTATATAAAAACAATATTTTTGAAAATATGATATAAAATAAAAAAATTAAGTGTATATTATCGAAAAAATCCATATTTCAGCTTTGCTTTAATTGTTTATTCTTTATCATATTTTTCAATGATCAAAAAATGATTAAAATTTTCGAATTTATTTATATTTAAGAATATCAATGTTTTTTTTTTAATTAAAACTATCTTGACAAATAAGAAATAAATTATAGAATATTTTAAATTTCGAAGCGTATATGGAAATACAGGTTTAATCTAATATTAATTTAATTTAATCTAATAATATATTTATCTAATAATAATTTTAATTTAATATATTCTTAATAATTCTTTTTAAATAATTAATAATTTTTTTATTATAATAAAATTATTTATATTATAATATCATTATTTATAAAATTATATTTATTTATCGTTCATAAGTTGTTTATATAAAATTTTATTCTTTTTGGTCCTCAGAAAAATCGACAGAATATTCTATGGAATTTATTTCTTACACATAAAATAATAATAATAGAGATAAAATTTATGACTTCAAAATAGTAAATTTTTACTGATTGCAATTTTTCCGTTATTTTTCATGTTCAAAGTCGATAGATTAAGCTTAACGTATGTCAATATTTGTATCTGAATATTTTTATTTTATTATTGGAATGATTTTATTATTGATTCTAATAGTCTAAGAATGATTTTCTTTTATAATCTTAGAATGATTCTTTTAAGTTGTTCTCAATTTTTCTAAAATATATCCGTTTTGATTATAGATATTATACGATTGAAATATTTGTGACGATATATTTGCAATAACATTTGATGAAAACAATAAATATATTTACTTTCTTATTATTTTCAAAACCCCTTTGGGTATGATTGTATATTAACAATTGTATGATTATATATTAGATACAATCAATCACTAAAATGATCAAAAATTGAATGATATAATATCAAAATAAAACATAAAATGCATTTTTATAAAAATAATTATAATTTTTTATCTGTAATAGAAAGAGAATGATAATCAAGCCCAATTACAAATCTTATATTAAATCTTATATTATTTAAAATATAAAATTCATATTTATAAAATTTTTATTATTAAACATCCTTCAGCAATTATCCTATAATAATAAATTATAAAATTAATTATTAAATTATAAAATAATCATATAACAAATTGATTTTGTTGATTCCATTTTTCTAAAATCAATCTTTTAAATTAGTATTGTTACATAATAAATTTGTAAATTAAATTCTTGATCTATTTAAAATTATTATATTATATTAAAATCCAAATTAAAATTATAAATATTTTATTTTAAATATTTATATTATTTTATATATATATGTTATATATTTAATTTTATATATTCAATATATTACAAATATATTAAATTATTTTTAATATATTATTTTTCACAAAATTAATAAATGAATGCAATATATAAATAAATGTTTCACATTTTAATATAAAATAGCATATAGCTAAATAAAAAAATAATTAGTATTTGAATGATTATTTGTATTGAAATAAATACTAAAAATTGAAACGTTGATACTATTTATTTCATCTTAAATATAAAATAAAGAATTTTTGAATAAATTACATTTGAATTTAGGATCCATTGAAATATTTTTCTTATTTTCTAACTTTTTCTCATAGTTAAAAAAAAAAAATAAATAAACCATAAAAAATAATTACAAAATGAAAATGTGTTAAAATTTGAAACTATCTGTCTATTTCCAGTGAAATTTACTGAATTCTAAACGTTTAAAACTATAGTTTCAAAAAGTTTAAATGTTTCTCTCAATCTATCTAATGTTAGAAACTAAATTACCTCATCGTCACTACGAAACATTCAATTACAGTTCTTACCAGTGCAAAGCAATTGCCATAAATTCCCACTATATATAAAGTTTCCGTTTTAAGCTACTTTTCCTCGATAATTTAGACATTGCCTAGTAGTGAATACTATATGATTTCGAATTTGTGACACGCAAATTCAACTTCTATTCGTTACTTGTTTCTAAATCGAACATTCAAAGAAAAAATAATACTCTAATTTTCCATCATGACAAAATCCTTTTTTTAGTAATATCTATCTCTACGATTTTCAATGAGATCACAATTTAATCTGTATAATATTTGAAATATCCTTGTACAAAAGAATTTGTTTTTAAATAATGTTAATCTTCAATATTTGGTAAAATAAAATATAAATAAATTACTATTATTTGCAAAATAAAGCAAATAATATCGTAAATCTTTTAAATATCTAATTCAGATAGTTATTTATTTAAAATAAAATAAAAAGTAATAAAAATAATTATATATCTACAGATTTAAATTTATATACATATGTGTATATAATTAATCATCACCATAAACTATAATATATAAATCCGATATTCTTTAAATAAGTGCAATCAATTTTATTTATTTAAATATTGTTATTGTTTATTTTTATGTAAAATAGTTTATTTTTAAAAATGTACTTTTTTTTTCAAAAATTTTACTATTATAATCATATATAGAATTAATATATTCATAGAATATCTTTGGAGGATCAATTTTACGAAAATATATATTAAATTTAGTATAAAAAAATATTGATTGAAGTTAATTTAATAAGTTATAAGCAATTGAAATTCGCATTAGATAAAATCAGGTTATTATGATGTTAATTTACATAGAATAATAATAATATATAGTTCAATATATAATATTAAATTATAGTCTCTTTTCATAATCAACTTTCGTCATCAAGATATTATAATATTGATAAGAAACCAAATAATGATTTTAAAAATCAAGTAAAATTCTTTTTTTCGCAATAAAATTTTTATATAGCTACGTTATTATTTTATATTCATGTATGTGCAATTATGCTATTACACAATCAATTACACAATAGTGTGTAATGCAAATTTCTTGTAATATATTTACACTTTTTTGAAGAATTTCATTATCATAAAGAATAATTCATAATTATATTCATAATTATTATTATTCATATTCATATATATTAAATGTATATTAGTAATATTCATCTAGCGTTATTCTTTGATTTATTGAATCTTTTTATTATTTGATACATAAAAAAATAAAGAAGTGTGACGATTAGATTAAAAATAAAAAATTTTATATAAAAAAAATAATTATATGTACTATAAATTTCATTTTTTTAAATGATTTTGGACACTAAAAAAAATTATATAATACATATCTATATAAGCATTTATTCCTAAGTTTTCATAATTTTTGAGTTTCTGGATTGCAGATCTTTCTTTGTAAAATAATTTTGTAGTCATTTATAATTGTATATTTTCTATTTCTTTCTTTTTTCCTAAAAATTGTTATGTATTCTTAAGGAATATTTCAATATTTCAATATTAATCAAAATATTTTTGAATGCGAGTGATGTCTTTCTCTAGAACTGTGGTTTTCTAATGTTTAAGTATTTATCAAGCATTTATATATCATATCATATTTTTCAAAAAGAGTTGTTAATTTAAATACAATATTATGATTATATCAATATTTGATTTATACTCTGACTATAAATATAATGTTTGCATGTATAGAGTATATGAAAAAAAAGAATTATGATTATTATCGTGATTCTATGTTTTTGGATTAAATGTGGAAATTTATTAAAATTTATTAAAACAAAATTTGTTTGTAAAATTGAATTTGAAATTTAAGTTTCAAATTTTGTTTTATTGTATTGAATAATACTTATCATAAGGAACAAAAATTTAAAAAAATCATACAAATTGTAAATAAACTTTTTATTCTTTTAGAAAATTATTTTAATGTTTTATAAATTATTTTATTTAATATATTTATATTTATAATGAACTATTAATTGGCGTAATAATTATATTATATTAAATATTACAGTTTATGAAAATTTTTATATAAAATTGTAATTAGAAAAATAATTGAATCCAAAAAAAATATTACATGATTTCAAAGGTACATTAATAATTTAGCAAATAGAAATTATTATTATGCTATTCTCTAATGCATGTCAAGTTGATTTCATAATGAATAAAGAACAGGCCATTCATGTTTTCACTGCTTTTTATTCATTAATAAACTTAAAAAAAAAAATAACTTAGTAAATAAAGATAAGTCATAGGAATAACATATATATGTATACGCTATAAGTATTCAAACGATCATATAGATTGACAGGATTTCTACGCTAGATATAAAAATTAAGTACAAAATTTAAACATGTACTTCATGTAAAATTTAGTATCAGGTAGAAAGAATATCGGGAGTTGGATTTAAAGAGTATTCTTTGTTCTCAATATTTGGACAAAAATCAATTATATTTATATTATTCGTTATTTTTTTGCTTAAATAAATTGCAATAATTTTATGCCATAATGTAGACAACATTATCCGGTCAAAACTAATTCGCCAATTTTCGAAACGAACCAAATACAAATCTACTTCTTTTGTAGATTTTTTTCAAAATAGATGCTGTTTCTACACAATATTATCATAAAAATTTATTAAAATATGAAAGTTGATATGAACTTTCTGTTGATACGACACAGTTATTTAAACAAAATAACAAAAATATATTGTTAAAGCTGTAAGAATTTCTGAAGCTTTAACATTATTTTCAAAAAAGCGATTCATTTGCAGTCTTCGATTTTTTGATTTTGTTTTTCTTTTTTGTTTGTTTTTTCTTATAGCGTATACAATGCAATAAGAAAGGAATTTGACCTTAAATTTCATATATCAAAAATATTACATATACTTAGTAATATAAAAATAAAAATATAATTGTTGAGTTTATATATGTAAAGGTACAATTCTTCATATCTTGTATATTTATGTGTGAACTGAATGTCATTGGATGCGATCGTTATTTTGATTCTGTCTGTTTCCCTTTTTGAATTGAAGAGATAATAATAGGATAAAGGATATTGCTATGAAGTTTTGTGATTCGCTACGAAGATGTGTTTTGTACTTGTTAAAAATTAAAATTACAAATAAAATAAAAATGGCTGAAGCAAAACTTATATCACGCTCATCATTTGGATAGACAAAACTATTAGAAAAACGACACTATAGAAACAACAAATTTACATGATGGAGAATAAAATGAAAATGTATACCGATGATTCGATTTTTAGATCTGAAACTAAAACAGATGCTATTTTATGGATTTAAAAGGATGCTGAAGCTTCAAGCATTTCTGATAAGAGATCTTTTGAATAGATCATTCAACAGCCTTTTCTATTGCTGTAGATGTGGACAAGATTGCATATTATATTCTCTGAGAAAAATGAACAATCAGTACAAGAATTTATAAATGCAAAAATAGATCCAAAAAAATCGCAGATCACATTTAAAAAATAATTTCGTTGGCACAAAGATTTAAAAACATGCAAAAAAAATCCTGTTATCATCGCAAAAATTTTATCAAGTTTAAAAATATGATAATGTTCATTAGCTGCTGTGTACCATAAGAACAGCAGATAATTGAGTGATTGACTCAATGAATGAAGAAATGCTGTCAAAAATGTGAAATATACAAATTATTTTGTGAAGAAACGGAAGAAATCTATTATGCGAGAGGACAAAAGAATCATATTCGCTGTGATCCTCGTATTTCCCATGATTCTCGTAGTCCTGATAAAAAGAAATAATACGTGTTATTTCTGCAAGAAATCCTGACATTGGACCAATTGTGCAATACATACATGATTTGCGTGGATAATGATTAATATATTGTGTTAAAGGCAAAGAAGACATCGATGTTGAAGTGAAAAATACTAAAAGTATACGAGTCACACACAATCGGTGAAGTGTACTATATGTAATGCAATTAAAGAAGAATTTATCGGATGTGCTTCTGAAAAAGAAACATTTATTTTTTAAGGCGATGGACAAAGTGTATATTTCTATAAAAATATAAATTAATTGTTAAGAGAAATAAACTCAATAACAAATTATATAAATTAAATTTCATACCAGTACTTACAACAGAAGCAAATAAGTATTACAGCAGAACAGTGGTATGAAAGATTAGGACATGTAAAACATTGCAACATATAATAACAAATTCGAGTATGCAAGATTTTAAAGTTCGATGGTGTAATGAAAGATTACCCATCTATTGTGAAGGATGTATATACCAAGCTTCGAACAACTTTTCCAAAAGAATAATCTGCAAGCATAAAAACAGTGTTTCATGCCAATCTATGTAAGATGAGCCAACTATATCTTCAAGGGTCGTATTATTTTTTATTATTGAAGGATGATTACCCACGGTATTGTTATGTTATATTATGTTATGTTATATTATAATATCCTTAAAAGAGAAAACAATTTTCAATTATTTGAAGGAGTTTTTATGCTGATGTGTATGACATGTATGACAAGCGGGACGGACATAATGTAAAAAAAACTAAAAATTGATTGTGATGTAAAGAATTTTATAAGCGATAAAAAATTATTTATTTTCCAAAAACATTAAACATGAGACGATATGCATCAAAAACGGATTTATCAAGAGATAAAACAGAATAAATGTTGAATCAGCAAAGTTTCTTGCATACAAAAAAGCATTACCACTATATTTGTGGGTTGAGGTGACGATTATAGCTGTTATGTTAAAAATTGGACAGCTACAGAAACTTTAAAAGGATTCAACATTGTATGAAAAATAGTGTGGCAAAAAGCCATCTGTAGCACTTACGAATTTTCGGAGGTGATTGTTATGCTTATTATATCAAAAAATAAGCGAGAAAAAAAAATTTCAAAAGAAGCAAGTGAGAAAAAAATTCAGAAAAATATTTGATGATACGTTACAACGAAGGAAGCAAAGCTTATTCGATCCTGTAATGAAGAAATGTTATATTCATAGAGATGTTACTTTTAACGAAAAAAAACCTAGATGTGAGATACTTGAGTTTATTGATAACAAGACAAATAAAATGAAGATAGGACGGATAATAAAATCGATAAAGATAAATCGATATCGCTATTAAAGAAAACGAAAAATCATCTTTGATAGCCGATTCAAGAGATTCTTATTTGCTTCGTGGAAGATAATATTCAATGTCAACAGAAACTCATTTTGAAGTAGTTGAAACATTTCTTATTACTTCTGAATCACAAACAATTCAAAAAGTATTAAAAGCAGAAGATTTAAGTGGAAGAGAATAAAAGCAATTAATAAAAAACTTGAATATCTTGAAGAAAATAAAATATGGGTTCTAGTTTCAAGAACAAACAATGTTAATATTATTTCTAATCGAATTTTCGAAAGAAAATATGAAAATATAAAACGGATGAGGCAATTTGTAAATATAAGGCCAGGCTTTTGTCATAAGAAGCTATGCACAGAAACATCGATTATAAAAAAATATTATTTTCGATCATGAAATATGATGCTGTTAGATTGGTATTATCGGTTCCTACTATGCAATGGATTTGGAATTGATACAATTCGACATGAAGACAACTGTACTTCTGTATGGTGATTTAGAAGACTATTTACATGAAGCAACCAACTGGCTTCGAATCAGATGATTGTATATTTGTTATGAAAAATCTTGTATGGACTTTGTAAAAAGAACTACAATGAGAAAGACAACGAGATAAAGATATTAGTAAATTTATATTTTATGATTTGATATAATCTAAAAATGATATTTATATTACTTAATTTCGGAAACTTTTATTACGTATGTAATACTGTATGATGGTATGTGTAATTTGTTGTAATATTCGTTTAAAAATGATTTATTTTCAAATCTCGATTGACTATTCAAAATACTGTTCAAAATAAAATATTCGGAGGCTGAATTTTGTCGGAATACAAATAGAAAGAAATAGAGAATAACGAACTCTAAAAGTATTTCAAAAGATTTATGCAGAAAAAATATTAAGTGAATTTAATTATACAGAGTTCAAAGAATGTTGAATTATTCCTTTATAAAAAAGTTATATTAAATTATATAAGAATGGTTTTTAATAATGACTACAAGATCTGGTTTGACATTTATTATAATATATTAAATCAATTTGCAGAAACACTAAGTAGAAATTGGAATTACGAGTATTTAATTATTTAAAAGGAACGATAAATTATAGTTTAATTTATGGTTTAAGCATTAAAAGATTCAATTTTAATATTGTGACTCTGATTGGCAGCAAGATAATAAAAAGAGCACTACTGGATGGATTTATCATTTGAACAGATAATCCTTTAAACAGTAGTGTAGTTATCACGTAAACAATCAAGGATTGCTACCTCAGCAACTAAGGTGCAATTTATTGCTTTGTGTTCAGCAATAAAAGTAACATGATTAAAACGAATTCTTACGGAGTTAAATTATTTCCAAAATTTGCTAACGATTTATTTTGATAATTAAGCTGTAATTATTTTAATAAAGAATCCAGAGTCATGATGTTAAAGATCTAAATATATAGATACACAATATCATTTTATTTGCGAAAAATATAGAATAGGAAAAATAGATGTTAAGTATCAGGTGTTAAAACTGATAAACAATTAATCGATCTATTATTTACGAAAGAATTACTGAAGCGAAAATTTCAGTTTAACTCCGAATGGTATTGAATATAAATATGATTTCTTCGACATGAGTATATAATTACATAAATTTTATATAATACGATATGAATATATTTAATATAATTAATTATATTTTTAATTATATATTTAATTTTATATATAATATATAATTTTATAAACATATTATATATAATTTTATAAATATTTGACGAGTGAATATTTAGTTTAGTTTATATATGTAAAAATGCGATTAATATCTTGTATGTTTATCTGTGAATTGGGTGTTACTGGATGCGATCGTTATTCCGATTCTATTTTGTTTATTCTTTTTGAATTGCTCTGTGATGCACATAGCTCAAGATAGTAATAGTATAGTTTATTCCTATTTTTCTTTATTAAATATATTTTTCTTGCTGTTATTTTTGATAAAATCGTTTCACAACCTCTAATATTAACCTCTAATTCTCTAATAATGATAATAATAATAATAATAAAGTGTTTGTTGAAATGAAATTATGAAAAAATATCAATATTTTGCTAACATAAACAATAATTATTTTTTCCTTGATTTATTCAATATTTTTATATGTTCAAAATCATTTGAAAATCATAATATAGTGCATATCAGCTATACTATACTATAAATTCAAAAATTTATAATGCTATTTTAAAAAAATTAATATGATAGTTTATTATTAAAAGAATTTTTCTTGAATTTTTTTTTATTATAATTTATTATAATTTTATTATAATTTCGATAGAAAATTTTTCTGAAATAGTTTGTTATATTATCGGAAATGCTGAAAAATGACAACATCATGACAACATGATAATTACGTAGTATAACTCTATATGTAAATAAAAAATATAATATTATAAATACATATAAATAATAATATATATAAATAAAAAATAAATAAAAATAGTCGTACTAAAAACTTTTTAATAGTTTATAATAATAATTTTTTAATAATTGAGTTACATAAATGTTTTGAATTTTTTTTTTGTGATATAATCATTTCTAAGTCTTGCTAGAATTGGTGAATATTTCATTAAAATACTTCATATTTTAACGTCGGATATCTTTTTATTAGAGTTGTTGAAGATATGATAGCTTAATTAATTTTCTCCTTAGAAAGAATGCAATGAAAAATTCTTTGCGAATTTCTTTGAGAAATTAGGATATTTTTTTAGGAATTATTGAAAAAAATGAAAAGAAGTTATTAAAAAAGTGACATTAGCCACTTTCGTGATTCATGTCTAAGAAATCCTTTTGATGATCATAAATCAAAAACTCAAAAGCATTTGAAATTTGTAGTATTTCTTTCAATCTATAATTGAACTAAGAAATCACAGTTATATTTCGATTCTATACTTATAATGATAAATATTTTAATATGTAATAAAAAAAATACATATTCCAACATTTTTAAAAAAAAAATTGTGTATTCAGTATTCATGTAATGGATTATATCATATGGTTAAATTATATCAGTTATTTAAATATTTTATTGATTACTATAATATTTTAAAACTACAATTTTTTTTAATAATTTAAAATATACTTATTATATTTATTAAAAGAAAATTAATTATTAAAATTTAAATTAAAATTTAAAAAAATTTAATTGAAAATTTATTTAAAAATTAAACAGAAAAATTTATTAATTATATATATTAGATTCTTATAAATTAAATTATACAACAATTTTTAACATATAAGATAATTTTTTTTTTTACTCTATTTTTTATGAATATCGCGATATACTATACATTTTTATTTATAATATATTTTTGTTAGTTTACTGTTTTTTATTTTATATATCTTTCAATATCTTTTTATGTATATTCTGTATGTAAGATTACTAATCCTTACTTTCTATTTTTTCTACCTCAGGAAAAACTAAAGTTTAAATGAAACAATTTTGATTATTACAACATCTAAACAATCTATATGTCAGCCTAGAAACAATACATATTGTCTTTTCGATTTAGAAAATATATATCTCCTAATTTAATCAATATAGATATTTCAATCAATATAAATTCTATAATCAATTCTTTCAATATAAAATATAAAATTCAGTATAAAATTTATAATGACTTTTTGCTTTTCTTGCATTATAAATAATACTTTTATAGTTTCGAAAACTTTTTTTTAATATTTTATATATGTGTATATTTTTAATGTTTACATTTCATCTATATTGTGTACATATTTCAGAAAATACAATGTAAAGATCTTATTTTTCACTTCTTAATCTTTGACCATTTAATTATGATTAATATTATTAATCACATTAATTTTTATGCTTTGTGTTGTTTCATCAAAGTGATTCATTTTTTTTTTTTTTCATTTATTTAAATTCTGTAATTTCATTGCTTTATGTTTGAATATGTTCATTTATTGAATTTATTTGCTCTCTTATCTTTCTCTTATTTTTTTCTTATTCTTTGTTTCAGATAATGTTTTATTTCTTTTTTTTTTCTGTATTAATTATTTTCAATATTGTTTAATTTTTGAAAATAATCTTGGTTCTGTCCATTTATTCTTTCTTTCAAATTTTATCTTTTTTCTATTAAATTCATCTTCTTTATCTGTTATATTATTATTATTATTACTCTATTTTTCTATGTCATAGATCTATACTTCCGTATATATAGTTTTTATTTATTCATTTGTATAATTTTCTCTCAATTGACATTTTTTTTCTATTTTACTTTTATTTATTGTTATACTTTTCTATTTTATTTTTACTAAATTGGTTAAACATACTGTCTAAATTTATATTTTCTGAGTTAAAGAAATTTTTTAGTTTGTCATTAGCTTCCATTTATTTTTACAGAACATCTTTATTTTTATTTAATAACAACTTCTTACTTTTCTATATTTAGTTATTACAGCTCACTTTATTAAAAATTTATTTTTCGAATTTGTGCTATAGTAAGTTTTTTACCTTCATAATTACTATATATGCTTTTCTTATTCATTAAATTTCAGTTGGTTCATTTTACTATTACTTTTGTGAAGTATAATTTTCTCTTGATTTTTTTTTCTAAAATTTTTAATTTTATAATAATTTAAAATTTTTTATTACGAATTTTTTCTCATTATCAACTTTTTATCTTACTTTATCAATTTCTCTAATATATTTTCTAATTTCCTAAAATCCTAATAATCTAGTAATTTCTTTAATAAGTTTATTTTTATATCTATCTATTTTTCAAATTTTTCTTTTGACTTTAAAAATATATTTGCTGTAATTATTAACCAACATAAATATATTTGTTATTATTAAGAATCCTTGAGTACGTCGTTCATATATCGATATATAGAGTTTATAAAAATATAAGACACTTTTGCAGGTTGGATTCTAGATGACGAAACAATGAAAAATATACACATATATTTATTAAGATTTCATTAATAAATTATGAGCATTTTAAATTTGTATTAAATAGATTGTGAAACGGCAAAACAAGGAAAACGCTCAGCTGGATGAGCGGGTAGTACGATAATTGTAGCTTGCGTAGTAGTGGAGCTTCTCAATGAAAGTAAATACATCGATATTTTCGCTCTTTCGCCACTCACTCTATTTAATACGTACTTAAAATGCTTATAATTTGTTAATTAAATCTTAAGATATACGTGTATATGAACTTTTTTCATCGTTTTGATGTTTAGAATCCACATTTTTAAAAATGTCTCACATTTTTATGAACATCCTGTATATTAGCTCTAATGGTTTTTTTTAATTCTTCTATATTTATTATATATATTGTAATAATTGAGACTCTTTTTTCATTAAGCATATTTTATATGTATCTAATTTCTTATAATATTAATAGAAAATTAAAATCTCTTATCATTTTTTTATTACTTTTTATGAATTTTTTTTTTTTAGTTTATACTTACCACAATATAATATTTATTTTTGTTTTTTTCTTATATTTACAATACTATTTCTCTCGTATGAAAGACATTCGAATTTCAAAACTATAGAAATTTGAATTATTTTATTTAAATAGATATAATTTAAAGTTTACAATTGTTGAATATTTTAATATGCAAGATTTAAAAGTCTTGAGAGAGTCTTGAATTTGAAAGTTTTAAAAATTAAATTTAATAAAACAAAGACTAATAAGAAAAAAAAAAAAGATTTAAATAAAATAATAAAAAAAATAAATCAATAATATAAATTAATACAATATATGCTATTTTGTCACTTCAATATTCAATCTTTCTTATTGATTTATATTATTCTTTCCTATTTTCAATGAGATTTAACAATATCAAAATCAAAATTTTTTCATGATTTTTAAAGCTTAATGAAATTATTAAATTAAAATTAATTATTAATTATTGTTGAAATTCTAAATCAATTCCATAGTTTGTATCAATACTTTCCAAGATTTATCAAGATTTAAAGAGTTTTTACACCAAATTATAATATGATAAACAAAATAATTATTTATTATAATAGTGGAAATTTTTTAAATCTCCTTATTATTATATCTATTTTGTTTAATATTACATATGATTTCCATTATTTTTCTTTTCGATTTCTAATGTGTATAAAAAGTATAAATGTATGAAGTGTAAGAATTATAGCTTGATTCTATATCTGAATAATTCCTAATCTGTGATCTATAAATAAAATATGCGAAAATAACTTTCATTTTGAAATTCAAATCGAATTTCAAATTAATCAAATTATTTTTATTATATTATAATACTCATTTTAATACTATTCATTTTAAAAATAAAGTCTCAAAAGAATTATTAGTCACTGCTTAATTATTCTCTTGAAAAAAAATATTAAATTTAGTTTTTGAATTCATTTCATTTATAATTTATTTACACTCTTCGATCAATTACAAGAAAAATAGTATCTAGTAATAATATAATGGTATTGGCATGTAAAATCTTAGTGTTTTCCTGTAGAATAAATATGGAGGAACATCCATAAAATGAAGATTCCTAAAGTTATTTCAAACAATATTTTCTTTTGCAAAAACATTCGTTATAAGTTCATTAATAAGAAACATTGGTCATTCACGAATCGTGTAACTAATCGGCTATGAGGATATCCTTAGTTATATGGCTAACTGAACACGAACAAGTTTAAATAACATATATCGAAGAAAGTGTAAAAATGTATGAATATAACAAATTATATCGAATTATATTACGAATAATGAATAAACTAATTAAGTTTGCGTATAATAAAATTGAGTTATAAAAAAGCCAATATAACATTTTTCTAATAAATAAATAATATTTGGAATACGTATTTGAAATAAAAAAATTAAATTATATATTATATTTAAAAAACAATTCATCAATAAATAAATAAAATTAATCATTCACCGAAAATTCTATTCGAACTTTAAAATGTTGTCACTTCTAAATATTCTTCCTTAACATTAATTTCTTTCAAACAGACAAATTAATTTTTGATAAATTTTTATGTAACGCTAAATAGATTACAAAGAAAACATTAAAAAATATAATCGAATCAACACATCCACTAAACCATTTTACTTTACCACTTATTATTATCAATATTAATCAACTGATCACTCGTAATTCAGTAATTTCAAAATATTATCTCGAATTATCTTTTGTTAAAAATATTGGTGATCTTTACAAGGACCAATTCTTTTATGATATAATTCAATATAATCTTTTTGCCGCTACATATGCTTCTGCACATCTAATATTTATTTAAACACGCTATAGCATTTTAATATTGCTTGATACAACTTCACGAATTTTTATTATCATTTTTTCGGCTGATATTGATGAATGCCAATACACCTCATTCTTTAATCTTAAAAATCCAAAGGATTTATATCCGTTGTCCATGGAAACATACTATACAGCATTATTGCGGCTAATTCACTTGTCTTAAAAAGTTTTATCTAAAAAAGCCCAGATATTTATGGCATTATGGTCGTGTTAAAAGATCTTTCTTTCTTGGATCTCTAATAGAATCCATAAGAGTGATCGACATTCAAGTGGACTTGTATTGAGTGTGGACAAAACGCAAGCGGATTTTCTTTACTTCACAAATGTATATGCTTTATGATAGTTGTACTTTTTTCACATAAAAAACGCTTCATCTATTGACAATATTTATTTACAAAATGAAGAATTTTATTTCATTTTCTCCAATAATTATTTCGAATCTTGAAGCCATTTAATATTTTATAAATTTTATACATATTTGTATGAATATAATCTACCTTTAAGAATGCAATGCATATCATCTGACTAAAATAAAATGAAAATATTTATAATTAAATAGATTTTTTATATTAATTAATAATTAATGATGTTATGTTATATTGAAACTCAAGCGATAATATTGCGAACATTAATAGTAATATCTTCTTCTATTATTGATGAAACATTGTTTATGGTCCGCAACAACTACGAATGACCTATCTCTGTCATTATGAGTATTAAATTATTTGGATTATACTATTAGCCAATCGAAATTTTTTTGTTAATACGAATTCTTGAATCTCAATTGTTGCATTTCTATTGCATTAGGTTAATATTTAAAACATGTTATGATTGTCATATTTGTTGATAAACGCGCATTACAAAACAAAGTTCTTGACTGATTAAATTCTATTTTTTAACTATGCTCTACATTATATCTGATCTATATTATATCTGGGCTGTATTGTATCTATCAATCTAAATTCTATTTTGATTTTATAATTTTAGAAATCTGTTAAATTTTGGTTCTTTCTTCAATAATTATTTTCAATAAAAATGCAAATTAAGAGAGAATTAAAAAGAATCAATTTCCACATTGAAGAGCGATTTTCAAGAATCAGCTCTTATAGAGTCGCTTCACAGCGCATAAAGATCTTCTGCAATCATTTTTATGATAGTCCATTGCAAGGCATTTCTGAAAAGTAATTTGTGAAGTGGCAATCATTATTATACCTCAGTCTTAATTGTTACTAAGAGTTTGGAAAATTGAGAGAAATTTAAATTATTATGTACTATTAAAATCTAAATTATTAAAAATGTACTATTAAAATCTAAATTATTAAAAATGTTTATTGAAAATGAAATTCAAACTATTTAATCGCTTTATAAATCAATACTACTTATGTTAACAGTTTTAGAGATTACAGACCTCTGATTTTTGTTAGATTTTAGAAATATTTATATTCTTTAAACTCTCCTGCATGTTCAACCCAATGGTAATCGTGGTAAAAAATATTAATCAATAACGGATCAGCTTTCTTATTATGTAACATCTTCAACTTAAAAAAAATTTCTAAAATTAAGTTGAGGAAAAATGTTATACGTAGAATCCGTAATAAATTTAAAAAATTTATTATAAATATTCGATCAATTTTCTTGAAAATGATTCTATTATTTATCTTATTGTTTATTTCTGCGATATTTTTTCTCAATTTAATTCTAGAAATTTTTCTTAAGTTGAGAATGTTGCATAGCCAGTTAAATCACAATTTTATTGGCCAATTATATGCTTTATCAAGAAACGCCGATTCGTTGAAATGAACACGAAAAAAAGCACAAACGTTTTTTACAAATCTAACAATTTAAAAAGTTATAAATTACAATTTTTTAAATTATTTAGATTGATAAAATTCTTAACTTTCATAAACTTCAAAATATTTTATTATGTTATAAATATTAGTCTAATGCAATAGAAACCCAATGGTTTGTAATGGTCCTGATGGTCTAACAATATCAAAACTTGAGGTATTGAACGCATGATCTTCAAAAAAACTAACAGATATATTTTCTAATGGAACTTTCATTGTTTATGATCTATCAATGATTGATTCTCGATATATTACTTGTTGACTGTAATGAAATAATCATATTGATATTTTGATCACCAGAATTTAAAAAAAAAGTTTGTCATTTTCAAAAAAAATAAAAAATGAATTAAAAATTGGTTCATTCATCAACATTTAGGAAGAATATTCAGAAGTGGCACATTTCAAAGCTCGAGTAGAATTTTTAGTTAATGATTAATTTTATTTATTTATTTGTGAATTGTTTTTTAATTATGATTTAATTTTTTATTGTAAATATGTATTATTTATTTATTAAAAAAATTATATATTGGATTTTTATAATACAATTTATATTATTATTCATTGTTCGCAATATAATTTGATATAATTTGTTATCGATAAAAAAATATTTGTTACATTCATATACGCTTTCTTCTATATATTGTTTAAACATGTTCATGTTCAGTTATAACTAACCATCATAGCTGATTAGTTATACGATCCGTAATTGGTCAATATTTTTTATTAATAATTTATTAAGAAAGCCGTAATGAAAGTTGCAAAAATGATCTTGACATTTTCAAAGTCAAAATTTTTTTTATTACATCATATAGTGTTTATCATGAGGAACAAAAATCTTGAAGGAATCATAAGCAAGTATACTAAAAAAAAAAAACTTGAAAATCTATTCAAAATCATTTTTGCGGTAAAATTTTTTTATAAAATCTCCGTTGATCTTTAATCTCCACTGATTAGAAATGCAGAATTATATTACGATAACCATTTATTTTTTATACATCATATATTTATTTTTTTTTATATTATAAGATCGTGAATAGATTATTAAAATGTACACTATTGACAATTATTGTTCATAAACAGTAGTGTATGTAGCTGACTTTATATATTGATGCATCGATATGAATGAGAACAATATGAAAACATTAAATATGATATGATTTCTCGCTATTTTTAAAAATCTTTTTTAATATTTATTTTATTTCAATATCTTATATTTTATAATCTTATATTTTACATTTATTTTATATTTTATTTCATTATTTTATTAAGAATGTATACACGAACGATAATAAACAACATATGTTCAATAAAATTGTGAAAACTGACAAGTTTACCGCAGTTTAAATATTATTAAAATGTATAATAGGATTAATTTAGATATGATCTGTCATGGATGGTTAAATATATGAACGAGGAAAATATAAATGCTTCTGAAATTCTTAATTTTCATGATTAATACATCAATGCATTAGAGTCGGAATAAAAATAAGAGTGAAAACGTTATAAAAATAAAAATGAATAAAAGTTAAAATAAATAATCTTGTACAATTTAATTAAATAATTTTGAATTGAATTTTGAACTTTTTAGCTTTATGCAATTTGAACTGATTCTCATACTTGACTTTTTATACCTTTTTTATATCTAATCTATCTAAACTTTTTTCCTGAATTTTATTTTTATAAATTTTAAATTTTATTGAATTGTAATTCTGAATACTATAAAATATTTTTAAATCGGCAAATAAAATTTCTTATTTTTTATTATATAATACACATATAAATAAATTATGCTATTTTGGTATTTTGTAATGGATTCATTTGTTCGAATAACTGGGAAATTTTAATGTACTTATTTCTGTTACTTAATTTTAACTCTGTATAGATAATAGATATTGTAATTAAATTAATTAAAATTTATAGAAATGTTATATTATTGTCATTTATATTTACGAATGTCATCTTTATGAGTATTTATACAATTTTTACTTTTTAATTTTATTCGCGAGTAATTGCGAGATTTATAACTTGCTTATTCGAAGAAGATTCCTTTCCACATTATTCAAGTACTCAATTATTAATATTATAACGAAAAATAATGTTGCTGCTAGAGAATAGTTTTTAAAGAGCTTTAGATAACATTTGGAACTGTATATATTTTTTAAAATATTATTTCATAGTGTGCAACGTGATTTTGATTCTGAAAATAAAATATTCCAATTACAGTAATGTTCTATTCAGCATTCCAAGACTAATTTTCCTTAGGGTTTGGATTATTATTGAAGAGGCTAATTTGATTATAAGGCGACAACATTACTTTTTTAGAGCAATTTATATGAATATGAATTACAAAAAAAAAAAAAAAAAAACAGCTGATATCGTGTTCTGATTCTCGGAGACGACACTTATAGAGTTTGAATCTATCATCAAAGTTTGATTCTGACCGAACATGAATCTAATCCTACTTTGACTATCGGATAGAAACTAATACATAGTTATGTAAATCCTAATCATACTCTAACCGTTAGACATGATCACATTATAAGTCATTGTGAGAGATAGGACGTGATATAGCATTTTTATTCAAATATAGTTCATTTGCTCATCACAAAGATGAAAAAATATTCCACTTTTTCATCTTCTTTTTATAAACATTATCTTTGAAATATCAGCTTTACATACACATTCATCTTATTCCAACATCCAATCAATAATTGTGAATAAAATTTCTTATGTTATTATATTTTAAATTAAAGCTATTGTAACAGGAATAAAATGAAAATTGTTAATGTTAGAAAATTAAATTAGATACAAATAACATAAATTAAAATTATTTTTACTATTACGTTATCATTTTCATTGTTGTCAGCACTTAAGAATATTTACTGATTTTATTTGAGCTTTTATCATAATTGTTTAGATGACACAGAGTGATGTTGCGAAAACAATGTTGTTTTTGAGAAAAAAATTTAAACGACCTTTTGCTTTATATATTTAAAAACAATTATGGCTAGAGTATCAACGTAGTCTTGGGATTTGAGATATTTTCCAGCCATACTATAGTCTCAATGATATCTTCATATGATACTTCAGAAAAATTATTACAAACATTTGAGGATCAGTTTCCTGAGAAACAACGAACTCTGGATATTATATCCTTCATACTCACTCTTTAGATGGGGATCGCTTAATCAGAGGTTTGGTCTACAGTGTTATTGGTTGCTTGTGTTACCTCATCGAAGACCCGAGATCTCGTGAAATGAACATGGAAGTAGGCTTTAAAGAATACGAGCATCTTGGGAACACTTCTTGAACTTTCAGAACTTCATGAACTCTTGAACTTTTTGAACGTTGTTAATCTTTAGAATTCTTTTAAACTTTTAAAATTCTTCTGAATTTATATTCTCGAACTTCAGAATTTATTATATTAATTATATTGTGAATTTAGTGACAAATGTAACTTTCATTAACATATGAACTTTGCTTTTGATCGTTTTACATAGAATTTGTTAAAAGCGAACTTCAATAATAAATTAGTTTTGTTACTACATACCATAGCTTTGGGAGTAATAATTTTTTAGATATGTATATGTGCTTGCGCACGATTTTGCAATAATATTGAGAAGACTATTTTGAAAATAATATTTTCTAGTTATAATATTATATATATATATAATATATAATATTATAATATTTTCTAGTATATCTATAATAGATATGTTAATAACTTAAACATCTTATTAATTTTAATAATGATAATACAACATTTATTATATTTATTGATATATATAATAATTTCCAATATTTTATATAGAATATTAATATATTCGTAGAATATTTTTGGAAGATATACAAAGAACACAAACATAAAAATTGATATAAAAAAATATTGGTTAAGATATTTATTAAATTAGTATTTATAAGTAAATTTGTATCTTTTTTTGAAATAAGACGAATATAGACAGTGATATAATGAAAATAGAATCTTCTTATTCTATATTTCTTTTTCTTTATTTAATTCAAACTTAATATTTCATAATTAAAATTATTTAAAATTTAAAAATTTTAAAATTATTAAGATTTTATAATTATGAAATCATAATCAATATTTTCTTAATTTTGTTTTAAAATTGGTTTCCATGAAAAATCCCATATATTAACGTAATACATTAATATGTATATGACAATAGTTAGTATAAATTTATTATATTAAATTGTATTAACATTTTAAATCATTCTTCTACTTAATTCTGTTAAAGGATTTTTCGTATTAATTCGTACTAATTTCGTACTAATAATTATAAATTATTTTAAAATAATTTTCTTATTTATATATATATATATACACACACACCAATAAAGCAATATATTTTATTATTCGGATAATAAAATTCAAATACATAAATTGATGAATCACTTTTAATTTTGACTTCGATTTTTACTTCATTTACTCTAATATTTCGGAAAAAAATATATAAAATAGTCGAAACTGAATATCATATATATCACATATATCATATATATCATATATATCATAAATCAATATTATATATTAATATTTATAAAAAATGCATATGAAGAAATAATACTTTATTTGCTTTAATCTAAACATGTAAAAAATTTAAGAGTAGTTATTGATCTCTTGATATAGATAAAATTAATTCAATTATATAGGAAATCCCGAAGATTCTTGAATTAGCTGAAATTATAAATAATATTATATTATTTTGATGAATGATATGATGAATATAATTGTATTTAATTACAAGAATAGATATACAATGTATAATAAAAAATTATATATATATACATATATATATATATATATATATATATATATATGTGTGTATGTATAATAAATTAAAATTGAAGTATTTTTGCATCCTATTATTTTAATGCATATGTATTTGAATCCAATATTAAACATGTCAACCGAATTGTGCAATGTATGTCAAGTATGACACTCAATATATAATGTCAGACTAATACATAACTCAAGCCATTGACTCGACCATCTATATCCATCTATTCTGTTCCTTCGATCGCGTACAGTTTGTACGAAATAAGGGATCACTAATGCGAACGGACAGATACGATGGACACGGGATGATTACACGGGCTATTGCTGCTGCATGCCGTGCCCCGTTTACGAAGCGATACTATTTGTCCCTCGTACACATCGGTCAATTAAGGCCTATGTGCTTTTGTGTCCTTCCGGTGAACAAACTTGTTTATGTTCTTAGTTCGCTGACACAGAAACAAATGTGATAATATACCATATTTCGAGATTTATTTCAACTACTAATTTATTCGTGTCGAGAGAATAATATTAAATTTAAATTAAAGTAATTCCAATATAATTGTATTAATCGAACTGCATTTAAAATTTAATTTTATCTATTTAATACTCTAATTCGTTCACGTTTTTTTTTTTTTAGACTATCATAATTTTTTATTATTGGACAATTTGTTTCGATATCTTTTCGATTTTTTTAATAAAATATTGTGATGCGAGATCGAATAAAAGTTTTTATATATAAAATATTTAACTTTTATAAAATGCTTTATTATCTTATTCTAAAAAAATATATTTCCAAACAAAATTGTTTTCAACTTTAATAAAATATTATAATTTTAGAAATTGATTTCATTCTTTCAAAAAAAATATCTCATCGATAAAAAATTGCTTCATATATAAATTATTATATTACAAGTAAAAATTTATTATTAATATCAGAATTTTCAGTTTATATTTGCATGTTTTTATAAAATAATGTTTAAATACTTTTATAAGTCACTTAATTTTTTTTTTTATATGTAAATAGAATCTTTTTAATAGAATGTTTTTATAGTTACATATAAGTAATTATAAAACTATAATAAATAAAATATAGAAGAACAATCGAATTCAATAAATTTAAAAGAAATAAAATATCATCAACAATATATTTATAATATAATTAATAAAAGTGTACACAGAGAGATATGTTTTCACCATCAATAATACAAGTATTTACACAAAATGATAAATTTTCTTAAGTTCAAACTATATTGACAAATTGATAAAAAAATTGTTCACTAAAACTACCTGGAGGTAATCATTATTTTTCGTAAACAATTTATATATGTATAATGCTAAATTTCTGGGATAGTTCAGATAAATTCAAAAAGAAAAAATTAGGCATGAATACACGACATTATCTATAATCTATAATATAATGTAAATGATATTGCTCTATTGTTAACAAATACTATAATGTAAACACAATATCTTTTAATAGATATAAATCTGCTAAATGGATCATTAAAATGAAACGAAATGTAACATATAAGCGCAATTTGATTTGAATTGAAATCAAACAATTCACCATATATATAGTAAAAAATATTTTTGCATATAGAGAAAATATAATGGAAACTTAAAATTGATTATATATACAAAAATTACTTAAAATGATGTCCCTAATGACATTTCAGATTTATTGAAATTATATAATTATAATTATATAATTATTTTTGGAAACTTTTGCATCATAATACATAACATTAGGATCGCGATCGTATCATTGTACTGTTAAGTTCTGGAATTATAGCTTGAGCATGTTACGAAAGGATAGGTCGTTTATAAGCGGCTGTTATTGGCAGGGTCGATATACGCGTGATAATACGACATATAGGATGCGTATACCGCCCACGTTCATTGCCTAATGGCTTATATAGTGAACACATAGAAGGTATTCTATATATCGTATGCTTGTTCCTCCGCATACTATACATATACGTTATCGCGTATTTATATATATTAATATCAAAACAAACAAAAAGGTTGATATATAAAAATATCGATTTAATTATAAACAATTTAAATTTTGCATTAAACAAAACGATAGGAAATGAATAGAACATTGTTACAACTTCATCTCTATTGTATCATAGCACAGTAGTTCAAAAGCAGAAACGTTATATCAATTTTATAAATATTAAATAAATATTTTTTAAATTACAATTTTAAAATAGAATAAAAGATTTTAAATCAAAAATTTATATTTACATACATTTCGTTTCATCATATATAATTCTAAAATTTAAATAATAAACAATAAATTTGAACAATTTAAGAAAGAAAATATTTTTATAATTTTATTGTCTCATTAAAGAAATATTAGAGAAGTATATTATATATATACATATACATATATGTGTGTGTGTGTGTGTGTGTGTGTGCGCGCGCGCGCGCGTGTGTACAATATCATTATTGTATTAAATAAATTAACAGATTAAAGAAATCAACATTTTTTCTTTATAAAATCTTATATTTGATAATTTTTTTATGTCAGCAACTGTCAAAAGCATATTATATTAATGATGCGTTTGAAAATATAATAAAAGAGAATGCTAAAATAAATTGCAAATTATAACTCTTTTTTCACGAAGACGAAACTCTTAATTTTTATACATATACATATATTCATAAGTTTCTTCCGTCGAATCATTAGCATTTTTTATATTAGATACATATATCAAAGAAATACATTATATGTAAAATAATTTTCAGATAACGGTTGTTCCGACAATAACATAACGGGCAATATGATTTAAAAAATAGCAAAGAATTCTTCGTAGCTTCAAAAAAAGATTTTTGATTAAAAATCAAAATATCATAAATATATAAATATAATAATATTTATTATATTGGAAAAGTATATAAAAGTACATAAAATTCTTCTTTTGAGATATATCATTCGCATTTTTTTTTTCTTTTAGAATATAATTATTTATTATTGAACAACTTATTTCGATATATTCTTCGATTTTTTAATAAAATATTGTGATAATGCGAGATAGAAAAAAAATTTTTATAAATAAGATATTTAATTTTTATAAAGTGCTTTATTATCTTATAAAAAAGATATTTCTAAACGAAATTATTTTCAAATTTGACAAAATGTTATAATAATATATATTTTAATAATTGATTTTATTTTTTCAAAGAGATTTCTCATCGATAATAAATTGTTGCATATATTATAAGTATATATATATTATTTTATTGTAGCGAAAAACTTTCATTAAAATTAGAATTTTTGTTTTTATTATATTGAAGAACAATACATGTTTCCGATATATTTAATACTTTGATCCAAAATTCCAAAATTTCGATCCAAAATTTAATACTTTGACTTTGCTTTATAATATAATTTGAGATAACCGATAATTTTTCTAATATTGAAGAAATGTTTTATTTCAATATTAATTGTTTATTTTATCTTATCTATGTAGCATCTTAAAACAAGAAACAAAATAACGAATAGTGTTATTTGAAAATCTCTGAATTTCGCGAAAATTACATCAATGATATTATTATCTTAGAAGAAATTTAATTAACGCGAAAAATTCTCTAATTAATTAAAAATCAACTATATAATTTTTATATTAAATTCATTAATGTTTTTTACAGAAATTTTATGAATACGAGAAAAAATTTTAAGCAAATAAATTTAATAGATTCATTTTACAAAAAACAATTTTCATTTTTGTAAAAAACACTAATAATTGCTTTAAAGATTATAAAAAACAACACAAAAAATATTAAGAAAGACTGAAAATACATTTTTGAAAAAATTAGAAAATTATATTGAATAATAGTAAAAATGTTAAAAAATAATTCTTATTTTCTTTCTTGACTCCATTTAGTTCATTAAAATTAGTAAATTAGTAAATAGGAATAAATTTTGAATAATTATACATATAGTTATAAAGAACAAAAGAGAGATGAGTTTGATTTTCATTTATATATAGCATACAACTTAATTGGGCCTATTTATCAGCTATTTCTGCTTACTTATTGAATCCATAATCTATTAATTTATAACATAATTTCTAACATTTGCAATAAATGACATTATATTAGAAATTTCTGAGTTCGTCTCAATAAAACATTATCAAACCATAAAAACAAAAATATGATTCCATTAAAAAACTTCATTTATCTTCAGAATTTTTCCCTATTTTTCTTTATCTTTTTTTATTCGATCAATGAAAAAATAATCTATATGATTATATGATGTATTTTCATAGCAAACAATATTTGTAAAATATACAAATTCAATTTTTTTACGAAATATTTTGATTCAAAATAAATATTTTTAATATTCTGACAGTTTGATTATTCAAAATACTATTTTATTAACTTACTAATATTTATTAATTATTATTAAAATAAATTTTTAATTTTGAATAATTATTTTGATCATTCAGATTAAAAAGCATAGAAACGAAAAAAAATACAATATTTAATTTGAAATGCACATTGTTTTTCATCATAAGCATCTTTTTATGTTTATATATATATTTATATATATATATATTTTAATCAAAATATTCGATATTCAAATAAGTAAGTTTTAAAATATTATTAATCAAAATCATAAAAATTTTTTGTATTTGTGTTAATTCTATTTTTTAAATGAATTTTTAGTTTTATAAAATTTATGATATCACATATCAACAGTAATCATTTAAAAACCATAAATAATTGGTTTATTATCAGTACGATGACATTGTCATGTGATTTTAAATAAACGATTGTCAGTGTAATCAAATATTTTTTTTTTAACACTAAAATGTCATTATAAATATAATTATTTGTAATATAATAATAATAATAATAATAATAATAATAATGTTTTATTAATTATTATATAATTGTTATGTGATAAAATTATTATTCGAAAATCATTAGTATAAAAATATATTAAATGTATATTAAATATAATATGATCCGATTCGAAATTGAGATTTCCAAAAATATCAGATACATTTATATTGATATAATAAACAATGTTGTTTTTATATATGAAAGACTTTCAAATATTGTGTTTATATGCATTTGGTCTGTTCAGAATAAATTTAAACTTACGCGCATTGTGATCGATTTTAATTATATCTTATAAAAGTTTTTATAAAAATTTCAATTTTCATAGAAATAATAGATTTCTTTAAATTATTATTAAAATAAAATTTATTTGTTCTTTAATTAATTTCAAAAATACTATTAATTTATTAAATAATTTATTTAGTTTTAATAATATTATTAATAATCTATTTTCTTATTGGTTTCTTATTATTTTTATATTATACTTCAATAATCCTTTCCATTCAGTTGACTTTTTTTTTTTTTTTTTTTTTAATTAAAATTGTTATAAGAATTTCCTCATCTATTTTTTCTTGTTAATAATAGCAAAAATAAGTTTTTATTTGTTTTTCTTTCTGGATACAACGAAAAATTTTTGATGACAATATAATATAATTGAAATGACAATATAATATATAATTGAAGTAATCGATAAGTGTAAAGAACTTTTAAAAAAAACTTGTTATAAGCTTAAAAAGTGTTATTGCAAAAATTCCATTTTAAAAAAATAATGTTTTCATTTTATACTTATATTGCGTTATTGCGTCATATTTAAATAACTGTAAGCAATGTAAGTTTTTTTCTTCATTTTTATATATCTATAATATGAATTACATGTAAGTATATTGACTATATATATTGACATAAGTTCATTGACTATATTAATTTTTTTCTAATGTCTTCAAAGTAACTTTTCTGCTTGTAGAAAATCTTATTTGTTTGTTCATCTCTACACACAAACAGTAAACACATATATTTGAATGCTTATATTTGACTCTTTTACAAAATTCTATGTTAAAATTTCTACATTTGACTATAACAGATACACTTGCTTCATTTTGATTAAGAAACTAAAGAATTGTTTATTGTATTATTTTTATTTTTATTTTATTATGATATGCATAAAGATATATAATAAATCTGTTGCTCAAAATTATTTTAAAAAAAATTTATTTTTTAATTAAATGAAACTGTTTCTATTCTTCTAATATTTCAATGATTTAAATTTAACTCATATTTGCGATTATTTTATAGTTATATAGTTGATTGATATGATCGATAGAATTACGTTATGCGTGATTTTTTAATGATTATTTGAATTCAACAAAAAAATACATCATAAATTATAATAAATTGAAAAGGAAATATTATCGTTTCTTTTTTATTATACTATTTTTATAATATCGATTAATAATCAGCGAATGAGTCGAATATATTGCACTATGCGCGTTATGTTCAATTACCAATTATTTTATGAGAGATACTATCCATATATTTCGAGAATCATCAAAATTGATTTTGGTTTCATATGAATACTATCATACATTTATATATTAATTCATAATTATGTACAAACATTTATTATTTTGTGATTATATTATGTAGTTTTAAAGTATGAATTTAACTTTATCGGATTAATCCAAAAAGAAACATTGTAATAATTTAATAATATGAATTTTTATGTATAGCATGCGATCAGTTTAAGTTATGTTTCAGAAATATACATCCATACAATCGACGAAAAGAATATTTTGTAAATTTATTATATTATAAAAGATTATAATTTCAAATTTTTATAAAAAAAGATATTTTATCATAAAGACATGTATTTCAATACATATCATTTTATATATGTACATATGTTTCGCGTTTTTATATACTTTTATAAATTAATGAATTTTTATTTTGTGTTTAATTTAATTTAATTTTTAGAATATTGATATTATTAAAAATACATATATATATATTTCATATAGTTTATGTACATATTTCATATAATCGCGTGTTATTTTAGATACATAGTTCTACTATTATTATTATTATTTCATGTATTTATATCATGTATTTATATGTGCATTAATTGAATCGAGACTATTTTCAAAAAATTTAAAAAAAAAACTAATATATTTACTCTATAAACTAATATATTTTCAAATAATAATATAATTTTTTTAAAGATAATTATATTTTTCAATTGAAAAGCATCTTTACCATCATACTTATATGTTTAATATATTGCAAAAATTCTCTTCAATTTTTTGATTTTTAGATAGCTATTTAATTTTTCATATCATTATCCAAAAGAATCAATTATTATCAACAAATATAAATATATTAGTTTCTTATATACTTTTTATTTTAAAATAAAAAATTTATTGAATAAATTTTTTATTCATAAAAATGATATTTTAATTTAATTTAATATTTTTGTCAATAATTGAAATTTATAAAATCGTTCAGACAAACGAAGATATGCTGTTCAAACATGAACAAATGTTTAGGATGATGCTGAAGGGACAATGAAGTTTGTCAATGAGAATTTTTATAAATTGCCTTGTCCATTCAGAAACTTTCATTTATATCAATATGGATTATCAATATGGTCTTAGTACCTGAGACGACCTTAGTTAGTTCTAATTAACATCAACGGCTTGTGCTTTTGTATTTCATGATAGTATTAAGAACTCACGGAATCATCGAACTTGTAGAGAGAACCTTCGTACTCTGTGATACTGTGAACCATCACATACACAGAGAATTAACGTTTGAAGTAAATCGAACATTCTGAACTTTGTAATAATTAATTTATTATTAAATTTCATAGCTCCATGAACGATTTGGAGCTAATATTATGGTCCTTCGAGCCGGATACTAACCGGAAATTCAACGTGTGAAGTGTAAAATTGCATCGTCGTGCTGTTAGTACAACACAAGAAGTTTAAAAACAACTGTAAGACTGCTATCGTAATCAAGTATATTACTCTGTCTGATATCTGATAGATACTCACCTTCAAGTACATTTGTTATCTGCCGAATTGCAGATCAACTAATTTTGAACACAACATACAAGAGACATACGAGACAGACCAGCTGGGTGACATCGTACGTAAGTTTACTGAGACACTATATATTCATACTGAAACCTTTCATCAGAGAACGCGCCTCACACAAGGCTGCATTAACTCGCTTCAAATCATATCTAGAAACTTATGATCGAACTACGGCTATCTCCTCGTTTAAGGTTCGACTAAGCAAAGTTATTCCAATTTTTGAAGCCTTTAATGCAGTTCAAATGACAAGTGAAGAAGATGTAGTAAACATTAAATTCGAAGCAGCTCATGTCGCAGTATGAATTGAATTCGAACAAATGTATTACGTGAGTGCTGCCGAGGATCTTACAACACAATTGCAAAGACTATTGCAGCTGCTGTACTTACATCCACAATTTCAAATAATAATTCTGACCCATGTTGTAGAATAAAATTACCAATAATAGAATTATCAACTTTCGACGAGAACTACACTGGATAAGATATAAAGACATTTTCGAGTCATTGATATATAACAATGACGCATTAACAAATATCGAAAGGTTTTATTATTTGAGCTCATCTCTTAAAGGCGATGCAGCGAGAGATATCATACAAACTCTTGGCATCTCTAAAAACAACTACACAGTTGCTTGAATGGCACTTAAAAACAGATTTGAGGACAAAAAAACTCTTGAAACAAATCATATGCGTACTCTATGGGACGTATCTACATTGAACAAGGAATCATTTTCTGGATTAAGACGGTTGTTAAGACGAATAGCAATTTTACCACTACAAGCCTTGGGAGAGCCTGTGAATTATTGGGATATTATAATTCACTTAATGACGACTAAACTGGACACAGTGACAAAAAGGGAATGGGAAAAAACTCAATCAGTTATAACTGGAGATATCAAACTATCGAACTTCACAAATTTTCTGGAAACCCAATGTATATACTTGGAAAGAATGATGATAGAAAAATTTTTACCACAATCTTCCAAATCATAAACATAAACAAGAGTATTCGAATCCGGATGGGACAGACAGACAGACAGACAGTCAGTCACACTGCTGTCCTACAAACTGCTCCTTGTGCAATAACTTGCATAATCTTTGCCACTGTGCCGAATTCAAAAGATTATCTCCTAACGCACGTACCATCCACGCACAAAAAATTGGCGTGTTTTAATTACTTACGTATTGAGCACAGAAACAACGATTGCACGCGCAATTCTTGCAAAATTTGCGGCAAAAGACACAACACCCTTTTGCATGTTGATCATAACAAAGGCACTAAAATACAAACTTTTTAACCTTGCAAAAGTGACTTCACTTTCAATAACAGCAAACGAGGGAACAACAAACGAGACAAAACCAAAAAATACAGTCCAATCATATTTTTTTTGCAATCACTAATCGAAACAGTGATTTTATCCACAGCAGTAGTAATTGTAAAGGATCAATATGGACTAAAACACGAGTGCAGAACACTACTGGACTCAGGCTCTCAGTCAAACTTTATAACTAAATGAATAATATAATAATTATATTTAAAATAATATTGATGTTTGTTATCTTTCAAATTTTAAAAAACGTTCTTGTAGTTTCATTCGCCAAGAAGCCATTATTTGTTTCAAGATAATTTCTATAATTTATTCGTTGTAAATAATTTATTAATAAATAAATAAAATATTATTAATAAATAAAATAATGAAATATAGTTTTATAGAATATATATGATATACTAAATATTACAGAATATACTAGATTAAATTTTACAAGCTAGTAATAAAAATCATCGTATAGTTATAATAAAATTTAAATATTAAATATTCAATATTTGAAAAAAGAATAAATTTTTTGAATTAAGGAGAGTCCAGTTAAGAGAATCGGAGATTTTTTGCTTTCTGCGCAAATTCTTGTTATCTTGTTAGCCAACTTGGTCCTTGATATTTATCTTTGTCGCGATTACACACACGCGATTACATATTAAATTCGTTTTTCCTTCATCATTATAAATTTTACACTATGTAAATTAAGATAAAAACAATAGAATATATCCAGAAAAAATTTATATATGAATGAATAATTAATAAAAAAAAATGTGATAAATTTTTCGAATGTACATGTTATTTTTTTAAATAGAAGATACGGAAATGAATATGCAAATTTGTAATTAGTAAATAGATATGAGATAGCAAAGATAGGGCATGAAAAAAACATTTTTATTTCAAAAAAATAATATTTTTATTTCATTTTTATTATAAAAGAAACTAAAAAACTATTCTACTTCTTAATTGATAATATTAGAAAGATCCAACTATATAACTATAAATGTATGTGGTACTATAAACTTTTCTTTTATATTTACATGTCTTTTCTTTCGCTTTTTAAAAAAATATATTTTATCATAAATTAATAAATTGAAAGAAATATTAATATTTATGAAAGGAACATATATAATGAAAGAGAATAACATTATTATTATTATTTCATTAATTATTATTTCTTTGAATATCAAAATTATAATATTGTTGATTTATTTCGTCATAATCAACATAAATACACTATTATCAACATAATATTTTCTTTTTAATATACTCTTGAATTCGAATTAATATTTTTTTTTTTTATTTAATATATAGCATATTGATATGCCGGTTCATCTGATTGTTAGTTCATATCATATGTTTGCCTAATATATATTTTTGCTTAAATTTTTAAATAATTTTAAACATAAAATTCTTCATCGATGATAAATATTTTTTTATTATTAATATTTAATTTATAAATAAATGAAATAATTTTTAAATTGGACGTATATATAGATGTATATATAAATGTATATATAGAAGTATATATAGACGTAGTCTAAGTTTATTAAGTATAGTTTAATTATATTAAAACATTTTATAATTGATTTTATTGAATTTTTTGTTGTTATTTCATCTATTTTGTTAATTGTTGTATTTTATTTGCACTAACACAATATTTTATATGATATATTTGAATTGAAAAACATAAGGAAAAATATCTAAAAGAAATTCGTTTTAATGTACGTATTCAGAATCAGAATAAAATTTCAGAAAGAATAATTATGAAAGTAAAGCCTCTTATAAATTTGGTAAGTAAATAGAAAATCTAACCAAGAATAAATATAACATTAAATATTATATAATATTAAATAAATAATACTGGGCATTTTATGGTTACTACTTTTGAATAATTATTTTTTTTAGATATAATAAAAAAAGAAATTAATTACTAATAATAACACATTGTAAAATGTTTTGAAAAATTAGAAATTTGATGTCGAAAAATTTAATTTAATCATATATTATCATATATTATATTACTGGTTGATATGATAACGATTTAAAGTTTTAATTCTAACTGGATACAAATACATATATATAAATGTTATTATAAAATAAAAAAATGATTCGACAAATTTTCCATCTTTAAGAAATTTATAATAAGATTCTTTTCAATACCTGTTTCTTTTTACTTTTTCTTATATTTAAATCATAAAAAATTTTCCTTTCAAAATGTTTTATCTCTTAGTTAATATTTATATTTTACTTATTTATAATTAATAATTGTAATTAATAATTTTAATAACTAAATTTAAAAATATATATTAAAAATAAAATGGATTTTTAATGTAACATTTCTTATAAATCATTTTTATAAACTAATTTGATCTCGTAAATCATTTTTATATTTATTAATTGAAAAAGACATTTGATAATTAGAAACATTAAAGACATTTTTAAGAAAAATTCTGATACATTTTCTATTAATCATTTTATATATTCTGATATATAGGATTATGCTATATATTATTGATACTATCTTTTTTGATAGATAATAATTTATTCTCATATAACTCTTAATTAAATGTTAATTATGCTATTTTTATATACAATATACAATTATTAAAATATTATAAAATTGATATTCTTATTATATAGGATCTTATTGTATATCTTAGAAACATATATTTTGCACAAAACGAATATTATATTCGATCATTTCATTAAAAAAAAATTATTTGATCAATAGTAATATTTAATTTTGTTAAATTATTTTATATTTGTTATATTGCGTATGTATAATAAATATGTAATTCTTATAAATTAAAAATTTTAAATTACAAAATATGAGAATTTATTTTATAAGATAATTGATACATATTTTATACAATTATTAATTTAATCAACAAAAGAACAAATATGCATTTAGTTTATTTTTTTATTTTAAGAGATCAATTCTTTTATACAAGGTATAACTTTTAACTGTGGTATAACTTTCATATTTTATTTATTATCTATAAATTTTTATCGAAAAAATATATAAAATATAATTTGTATCATTTCTATTTATTAATCAAAAAAAATTTGTTTTTTTAAATTTTGTCTTGAATTGAACTATATTATATAAGAATAAAATTGAATTATTAAAAAATTCCATTCTTAACAAAGTTCTATTTTAAGCAATCAAGGACAAAATCCATATGACAATTGAAAGTTTATAATTATCATAAATATAAGAATTTACAAGGTTTTCAAATTCCATTAGTTTGAATAGTTCAAAACATTCTGGTTTTTCTTCGAATTTTACAAATTGCTATTCTCTGAGATCTTTTTGATATTCATATCATAGAATCGCGGATTTTCGTAGATTATATCAGCGGCCAATGATACCTCGGATCAGTCTTTTGATTGTGCGATATACTCAACTTAAGAGAAATTTCTAGAATTATACCGAAAGACCATGCCATCTTTTGATCTACGAGTATTTGTAAATTTTCTCTAGAATAATGTTGATTGTCTTTGAAATTGATATGACTGAAAAATATCGTCCCAAGTCTTAAGATCATACTCCAGGCATATCAAAATATATTAAAAAAAAATATAATTCCAAAGATTCTCTAAAGTGTTCTTTCAAAAAGATCCTATCCTCACATAACATTAATCTTCTGTTAAGTATCTTAACAATTATTTCTTTATGAAAATAAATTTTTCTCTCGTTTGAGAAATTTCTTTTTAAATGAATTTTTTAATGAAAGATTTCTTCTAAATTATTCAAGATTAGTATATTAAAGATTTGTTCTAAATTATTCTATTATTCTATTTATTCTAATTCAATGACAAATTACAGTATATGTATATAATTATTGTAATCATTTTAAAATATTAACTAATTTTATGCATTTTCTATATTAATTCAACTAATAATAGTTATATAAATTATAATATCTAATCTAAACTTCTATATCTTTAAAATAAAAATAGAATTTCTTAAAAAAAGAGACAATTTATTTTTGAAATGAAAATAATCTTTTCTCATAGATAATAAAATTCTCGAAATATAATATAATTTAATATAATTTTCATTTTAATGTTATAACTTTTATTGAGTTTATTGAGTTTATATAAAAGAATACAACTTATATCTTGTATATATTTACAAATGAATTGGATGTCACTGGATATAATCATTTCAATTCTGTCTTGTCTTTCCCAACTTTTTTAACCGCCGCATCGTATGAGCAACGTTAGTGAGCTATAATGAAGACACCGGCATAATCTACATTTATGTAACATGGTTTATTCTTATTTTCTTTATTAAAAATATATTTTCTTACTATATATTCTTTATTAATCAAATCATTCCATAACCTGTATTAGTTCATGGGCTCAGTGTTTATTGATAATTTGATACTGAAAGAATAGTAAAAAATATTATATATTGCTGTAAAATTTTCTGATTCAGTGTAAAAATAAGGCTATATTTACTTTCATCGTTTCAATACACAAAACTATCAATTGTGGAAACGGTAAATAAAAATTATATTATATAGTGGAGAATAAACTGAAAATATATATTGATGATTCAATTCCTAGATCTGATAGAAAAATGATGTAGTAGATGCTGGATACTGAAATTGAATTAAATTTATTTGAATGTTTTTTACTACATAGATGTGAGCAAATTTGCATACAGTATATGTTGAGAAAAACGATCAATCAGTGCAAATATTTTTGGATCAATTTATAAATGAAAAAATGGAATTGAAGGAATCTATTACGGATCACATTTCAAAAATAATTTTGTTGATACAATGACTTAAAAATATAGATCTGGAATAAAAAGATTCTATTATCATCTTTGCAAAAGTTTTATCAAATTTAATATGATAATGTATAAGTTATGTAATGTGGTATGTTGTACCACGAGTAGAATAGATCATTTAATAAACAAAATGCTATTAAAGATGCGAAACGTGTAAATATTCTATAAAGGAATAGAAGTCTATTATACGAGAGAATATCAAAATTACATTCGCCGTGATTTTTTCATGATTCTAATATAAGTATGAGAAGAAATTATATGTTATTTTTGTAGATAGTCCGCAATATTGAACTCGTGAGTGAACATTTAAAACGATACGTAGAATAGGATAATCCTTGGTAATTAAAAAAAGAAAACAAAAACATTCTAATTTTGAATGAATTATTTAATGTAGAGGATATTCTACAAATGAAAAATGAAAATGGTTTACCGATTCGAATGCTATGGAACACATCTTTCAGAAAGAAATGGTTCAAAAAATGTATGTTTTTATATTTTAATAAAAAAAATATATATATATATATACATACACACATCACCTGAAAGACTATCGTTTTTGAGAAATTAGTCGACACTTATAATTATATATTTCTAATATATTTTAATAGCTTCAACAGTTATCAGCTTACATCCACTAAACCATTACAATATTACTGTTGCAAAAATTATAATATTTATTAACAGAATATTCAATAAATACAAATGTCTAGATATTCTAAAAAACAATCTCAAAGATAGTACCCAAAAATTGGGATTGTTTTAGGATTGTGAAGACTTATTTTTAATAGGACAATGATCCTAAATATACAGTGCAAATCGTAAAAAAATGGATCCTATACAATATATTCCATATGTTAAATACTCTACCACAAAATCCAGATATAAATCTCATCGAAATTATGAGCTGAAATTAAAGACAAAAATTAAATAAACTTCAAATATCTTCAAAGCAGATGCTTAAAGAAAAAATTATAGAAATATGAAGAATAGAATTCTATCGATTGTAATTTTACAAAATCACTGGTACACAATATAGAACGTCGGCTGAAACAAATTATTAACACCAAAGGTGATCCAATAAAATATTAATGTTAAATAATACTATGTATATATGAAGTGTTCGAATACTTTTGTAACCTACCTACTTTGTAACGGAGCGTGTAAATGTATTATAACTATTGCACAAATTGGTGAATCATTTTCAAATTTTACTGACATAATCTTGTGATTTCCTATTATACATCTCTTATTATCTTAAACAAGTTTCTTTAATATATATATTTCGTTTATCAAAAATTATAAATATAAACATTCGAATACTTACTACTCACTGTATATGAAAATATTCGATAAAATATATATATATAAATAATATCGAATATTTTTTCGAAAGAGTAATTTGCTAAGAACAAATATTTCATGTATGTGCTAAGATGAACCAGATCTATTGAAGGATTGTATTATTTATTATTATTGAACGACAATTATTCAACATACTATTATGTTTATTTCTTAAAAGAAAAAAGATGTTCTCAATTATTTGAAACAATTTTATTTTGATATATAGATAAGCGGACGGACATAACGTAAAAGAAAAAAAAACTAAAAACTAACTTGTGGTAAAGAATTTTGTAATAAAGTAGTAAAAATTATTTACTTTCGAAAAATATTGAACATGTGACAACAATAATTTATGTATTAGAAAAAAACAGATTATTAGAAATGTAATAGAACAATTGTTAAATCAATGAAGTCTATATTGCATATAAAGAAGTTATCATTACTTTTAGAGAATAAGACAATGATTACCTTACGATAATAGCCGTGTGCATTAAAAATCGAAGAGTTATAGAAATCTTAAAAGGATAAAAACTGGTATGAAAAATGGTATGACGAAAAACTACCACACTTAAGAATTTTCGAAAGTGACTGTTATGCTCATATACTAAAAAATCAAAGGAACAAATGAAAGATAAATTCAGAAAAATATTTGATGCTGGGCTATAATAAAGAAAAAAAAAAAAAACCTATCGATTATTCGATCCTGTCGCGAAGAAATGTTACATTCGTAAAGATATTATATTCAAGAAGAAATCTAGATGTAAACTTACAGAGATAATTAAGTTTATTGATAACAGATAAAATAAATGCACAGTGCGGATAGTGAGATCGATAAAGATAAATCGATATCACTATTGAACAAAACAAAAAATCCTTGACAAATGATTCAACGAAATCCTTATCTGCTTCGTAAAAGATGTTTGGTGTTGACAGAAGCTCATTTTGAAATAACAGAAACATTTTTTACTATTTGTGATCCACAAATAGTCCAAAAAATATTAGAAACAGAAGATTCAAATATAAGAGAATAAAAGCAAATAATTTGAATTTCTTGAAGCAAAATATAAAATATTTTAGCTTTGAGACAAAGCAATATTAACATTATTTCCATATCACTTTTTATAATCACTGGATTTTCAAAAAAAAATATAAAATGGGACAATTTGTAAATACGTGATCATAAGAGACTATGCACAGAAGAAAAGATGGTATTAATTACAAAGAAACATTTTCTCTAGTCGTGAATGATATTGTTAGATTGATATTCTCCATCGCTGTTGTAATGGTTTAAAAATGATAGAATTCAATTAAAGATTGCATTTCTCCATATGCTGATTTAAAAGAGATTATTTATATGGAGCGACCAATTGATTTGGAGATAGATGATCGTGTTTGTTTATAAAAAAGATCGTATGAACTTTTTTATACAAAAACGACCATCAAGATAATGGAATAAAAGAATTATTGAATTTATATATGAATATGGTTTGACATAATTTAAGATTGATTCTTATATCTATTACTTGATTTCAGAAACTTCAATAATTATCATATAATATTGTACGTAGATGATATTGTAATTTGTTATAATAGTTGTTTAAAAGTAAATGATTTATTTTTAAATCTCAATTGAATATTCAAAGTATAAAATATTCTGAAACTGAATATTTCATTGGAATTCAAATAGAAAGAAATCATACAGACTATTTTCCGGTTGCAGTGCTTCCAGATTCAATAGTTCATTAAGAATGCCAATACAAGAGAAAAGAATATTGAATTATTTTACAAACAATTTATTATAGTTTAGTTCGTGTAGTTTATTAATATTTTTAATGATAACTACACAATCTGATAGCGTCATTGGATGCAATTGCTTTTTCGATTCTATTTTGTTCTTCCTCCTTTTTGAATCGCCGTGCAAATACGACATCGAGAATTCAGTATAGTACAATAAAAACATTGGTATAATCCATATTTATATAACATTTTCTACTATCACATTTAATTTTTTCAGTAGATAATCATGAAATAATATCCTGTCAATTAATACATTTTTTTTAAATATATATAAAATATATATATAAATATAATAGAGAATTGGTGATCAAATTCCATGAAACTCTGCATATTTTGTTCATTGAGTTAAAATAAGAGCAAAGTTATTTTATTTGTGCCATTTTGTTTTAAAGAAACATCAATTTCGGTTTTTTAATCGGTTCGCTCTTTTTTCTATTTAAATGCCTATAAATTGTAAACGATAAAAAATATTTAAAAATGTAAATTATTAGAGAATAGATTATGGAATGATTTGATTAATAATAAAGAATATACAACAAAAAAAATATATTTAATAAAGGAAATAGAAATAAACTATGAAATTTTTTGGAAATAATTTTAAAAATCTTTTAAAATCTTTTTTTTCTAACAAGTATATTTAAAAATGGCTGATAATAATAATTATTAAATTATTTCAAAATTTTAATTTAATACAATAATACTTGATTAACTGCATTTTGCTTATTTAAATGTTGTTATTTTCATTAATTTCTAGAATTGGATACATCATAAAACAAAGCACAAACATTTTTTTTTTGTATCTCATTCATAAGAAATGTTTTTCTCTTTGTTGCTTACAAATAAAACTAACAAAATCGAAAAAAATCTTCAACAATTCTCAGAATATTTACATATCTTTTCGAATAATATAATAACAATAATATGTTGAGGTGAAAATCATCTTTCTTAACTTTTTTTTTGTTAGAAGATGGCATTATCAATAATGAAAATATTTCATTTGATATAGATTTGTATATTTTCTTTATTCATTTCTTTATATTTTCTATATTTTTAATTTTTCTTTTAATTTTTCTAAGATTCCAAAAATAGCATTATAGTCTATGTAGAAATATAACATAAAATAGTTTAGCAAAAAAGTGAAAAAATATCAATTACCGAATCTTGATTAAATAAAAAAATTTTATGATATCAACAATTCATTAAGTAATGTATGTAATTTACATTATAATAATTTACATCAAATTATATCTCAATTAATTATGTATTATATTATATTATATATAATTGCTTTGAAGTAATTGAAGATTTGTTGAAATCAATAAAATTTAATCATATTTTAATTTGATCTATTTTAATTCATCGTTCTATTTTATAATTATATATAATTGAAATCTAATTATATCTTCAATTAGATTATAAATTGAAATCAAGATTGAAAAATAAACATTCTTTTAATTAATCCTAAATTGTATTTTTTAGATAAACTGTTTTTGATAAACTCTTATTGTGAATTAATCTTTGTAATTATTGAAATTTGGCGTCTTTCGAAAATTTAAAGCTTTTTCTATATTTTTTCTTAAAATGTGGAATTGGTTTAAAAAGACAATTTTCTAATTAACGGCTTTAAAAAATGTCATAGCCACTTTCCTATTTCACTTTATCTGTTAAAGTAACGGTTTCTTAATATAATTAGCTTTTTTAATTAGAATAATATGATGGATTGATTAATGTAAAAATTATATAATTCCATTTAAAAAATAAGTTGATTTTCATATATTCTCTATGTATAAATATAGAAAAAGCATGAAATTATGATGCTCAATATCGTGATTATTTCTGGAGATATTTGCAGGCATTTAAATGAGATTTAAGTGAGATAACTCATATTATATTATATACTATATATATTATAACTATACTATGATATTATAACTATACTATGTATCGGTTTATTACTATATGTACAGACTTCATCCTGTTCATGAGGATCAAAAAAACACATGAGGTTTTTTTCATTTTATAACGCGATCAGGGATAGCTATTTTTGAAAAATTCTTGAAATATTAATTACATATATTAGTCTTTATCAATGTTTGTCAAAATTTGTTTAATGTTTAATAGTTAAAAATATATAAATTCGATATTTCTATAGAGTCATTAGGTGATAATTTGTAATAATATTCAATGTCAAGGATGCTAAGCCTTTGATTTAAAGGAAATATTATAATCTTTTCGAAAAATCTAAAAACTTAGTATGATTTCAGTTGTTTTCATTTTTCCTAAGCGTGTCTACATTTGATACTTGTCTTACATGTTTTTTTTTTCCTTTTTATTTTATTACATTATGTTTCAAAAAATCATATTGTTTATTTTAAAAAATATTTTAATTTCAATTTTGTAAAGTTTGTAAATTAAAAACATCTATATATTTTACCAATCTAAGCAAATAAAATCAATAAAATAATAATAATAATACACGATTTTTTTTCAATATTTTTTTTATTTTCTCCAAATATTTTGTTTTTTCTTTGATTTCCACTATAGTTTAAATTTAATTCTATTAATCTATACAATTGTCTATCAAAATAAAAAATAACATTTCAAATTTGAAAAAACAAAATGAAATGTTGAAAGAATTATTTTATTATGTTAATGATTAGATTTTATGCATGATAATTAAATAATTATTGTATTAATTCTCCCATCCTTTTCTACAGAAATGTGATAAGAAATATGCAAAAATGGGATGAGAAATTGTATGTGAGTCAATTGTTCAAGTTCAAACTATGCAATATATTTATGTTTTATATATTATCGTTTATTATTTTTATATATTATAGTTTTGTAAAAGAAATATTTCATTATTTTATCAATTACATAAATTAAATATAACATAACATTATTTAATAAAATCTTATCTTGAACATTCATCAATATTCAATATAATAAAATTCTATAATATTAATATTATATGATAATCACATAGCATTTCATTTAAAATTATGGTTAAATTATTTGGAAAAATTATTATGGAAAAATTATTATGGAAAAATAAATTATTATGGAAAAGATTGAATGTGTTTTTTTCAACATATTTTTAATTGTGTTCAAGATCTCATCAACATTCGCAAATTATCCGTAAACAGTATACGGATTAATTTTCTATAAAATTCGCCCTTCGCGACTATTCTGCTGAGGATACATATATATAAAGAAATTTCAGTACAAAAAAAATCATTAATAATATTTGAATTTCAATTTTTATTCTACACTGAACATTGATCATTGAACATAGAAATGATTCAATTGACAAACTTTATTTTTATTTTGTATTTAATATTTCTTATTTTTATGTTTATCGAAAAATTGAATATTATATATTAATAATAACATCACACATATCTATGAAAAATATAATTATTCATTTTATGAATGCCTTAAATGTAAATTACAAATTCACTAGTTTATTTTTTATATTTTTTTGATATACACAAATACAAATTGAATTTATGTAAACAGCAAGCAATACACGAACTTGCTATTACAATTCGATTTCGGGTATTATCTTTCTTTTTATCTATTTTTTTTTTCTAATTTTTTTCTTTCTCTCAATCAATATTTATTTGTTAGTAATAACTAATTATTAATATTGCACAGTTGAGTTCGGAAAATAACATAAAATATAACATAAATATAACATAATATTATAAATATAACATTACAAATATATAACAATTTTTTTAACAGAAATAATTAAAAAAATAATACACAATAATATTTGAATACATATTTAGAATTAATTTTTAACTAATAATAATCTTTATATAAAACTAAATTTAATTTTATATATAATATAAGCGAGTATCATTTATCAAAATAATTTTATTTCAAAGAAATCAATTATTATATAAATTAGGTATTTAATTAATATTACTATTAAATTATATATATTATATATATTATATTATATATATTAATATTAATAATATTAAATTATATATAAATTATATAATTAAATATATTACTAATTATATAATAGCATATAATAGCATAATAATTAAAATATAGGATTTCTTATATTATTTTTTAAACATTTTAAACAATTTTTAAATCTTAAACAATTGTCATCAATCTTAATTGTCGAAATTACAGGAAAACCCAACATTCTCGCGCTTATGGCTCGCAAACTGTAAACAATCTTTCGGGGAAGTTTTCTCTGTCAAGATTTTTTCCGTTCGCACAGTCAGCGGGCCGTTAATAGACCTAAACAAAAAGCTAATCCTTGCTCTGTTTTTCTGTGTGTTTGATACGGCAAAATCAGTCTGAGTCGATTCGCGAGTCGCATCGTTGATTTTGTGTGCGAATTTTGTTTAGATCTTAGATCTTGTTGTGATTTTGTAAAACTTGTTTATTAGGAAAAACGTGCTTTGTTACCATGCGATGTTTTGTGTACAAGCCACTGGCCAGGTGTTGTATTTTCTTTTTCGACCATATTGTGAATCAGGCACTGCCCGTTATTGGTCATTGACACGCCCCAATTTGAATTAGGACATTTCCAATTAACCAAGAAGAGAGTCAAGCTAAGACAATTCCTTCCTGATTAATCGGCACTACAGAACAAACTCTCGAGCAGAGCAAGTCAACGAGTAAATTAAAAATCGTGCTCCAACCATCGGACGATATATTTATACATTTCGTGGAAGACACTGCTCCTCTAATAATCAGCGCCTAGCGGTTAGCAGATCTAGAATCCACATTGACGCTGCTTCGGGCGCAAACACTCAAATAATAGTTATACTTCCAATATATATTTTTTCTTTCTCTAAAACTTTAATTTGATTTATTACTTTATTGCTTGTATCAATTCTTTTTATGCGATTACTTTAAAATTACTGAAATAATCGGTATGTAAATTTTTCATTCCTACAAATTTTTAATCAATTTGTCTAATCAATTCAATTCGTTTGTCCAATCCTTATTTCTTAATTTCGACACATTCGAATATTCATTGAACGATTAGCCAAGGTTTTTTTTAGAACTTTTTTTAATATTTAGATATAATAAATTTCCATAAAATAAATATTTTTCATCAAAAATAAACTCATATCTTTTAGTATGTTTAATATTTCTTAATACATTGTTTTTATTTTATCCGAACTGATTTTATTTCAGAGATTATATTAATTTAATGTAATAGTTCAAATTAGATCATTCAATCGATCCTTCGTTTTCAACATTTTATAATTCTTCGAGTAAGTTCTTCAATATTTTATAGTTCTGGAGTAATATTTACATATTTATTGAAATATATCCAGGAATCGTTAAAAACTCAGTTTAGAAATGCGATTTCTAGATAAGCACTTCAGCTGATTAATCGAACTAGTATCGATTACAAGCGCAATCGCATATTGACATAGCTTAAATTAATCGATTACACAATATCAGCATAACTCTCATAACTCGCGCTCGTGCAGTAGTGGATGGAAGCTCATAAGATACGTATGTATATATGTATGTGAATGCTTCTTCAATTGAGATGTATATTTGTGTGTGTTATGTGTAAAAACTGGTGTTTATGATCATTGAATTTTTTTAACATAAGTGTTAAGATCGTATTACGAATGCAGTACACATGTCTATACAAGAGATATAGATATATAGATCTCTCACAATGTCACAATAAATGATTGTATCCAAGATCAGAATGTATAATTATAAAAAACAATCGATTATTCGGTCATTAGAGTATGATGTGTTCATAACGAAGTGTTAATTAGATATTCTGCATAACGCTACAATACGTAATCATGTCCAATAATCAGAGCACGATTGTTTCAAGAAAACTATTTATACTCTGTATACTCTTGGAATCTTCTCTGGAATATTTCAGCCAGGCTATATCAAAAATGTACAATTGTAAGTATCGATTAAATTCTTCGAAAAAACAACAGTTTTCTCAGACAACATTATTCTTTATTTAAACTTAATGGAAGTCGGCAATCAATAATAATGGAAAAAGAACTTCTCCGAATAAGTTGTATAAATCTCGCGAGCAAGAAAACGTTCACGAACAACAATTTAAATACCTAATTGATTATTATTTAGATTGATTAATTATTAATTGATTGTTACTGTTTACTATTTACTTTTCGCAAATTAGCATCATAATTCCCATTGTCAAAGATCGTATACCAAGCAAAGGCGAAATGTTTAAATTCAAATTAAAAAGTTTCAAATTACTTGTAAAATCCTATGAGATCAATATTACACAATCATTCGAACTATGCGATTGTATAGGAAATCGAAATAGAATATTACATCTTTAAAGTACAAAATGAAAATAGATTTAGATAGCAAAAGTCAAGTACATGAAATACGGAAACACTCAACAGAAACAATATTTTGATATATTAGTTTCGAACCTTACTATATAGTATATATAGTATATATATAGTACTATAATCTATTCCGTTATCAAACTCAAAATCTTCAAATACGAAAATAAATATTCAGTGTTTTTTTTTTTGAAACCTCAAATCCATTAGACTTTTCTCATAAAAATTAATTTATTAATATCGCAATCATTTTGAGTCTGATAAATTATGATTATAACAATATGTAAAATTTTGTTGTATTTAAACTATTAGAATAACACTAGCAATGAACCAAACTGTTTCTAATCAATCAAATATTCAAATAGAGCTTATATATTAAAGTACAATTATCTTGGAATTTATCTCTATTCAAGCAAAATTTATATATTTTCATCCTTATAGTGTATCAAATTAGAATTTTCTTAATTCTTCGTCAATTGTTATTTATATCAACTAACGAAACGAAATTTTTACAAATTCAATCTTTAATTAACTTTACTTTATTAAAATAATCCAAATAATCCGATTAGATAAAGCTTGATAAGAATACAAAAAATTTAAGAAGAGTTTAAATACACTATTCTAGTTAAATACAGTGGATAACAAAAGTATTCGAACGTTTACATTTACAATCTTTGATGAACGAAATATATACGTTATGGAACTTGTTTGTTTAAGACTTGGTTAAGAATGAGAGATGTATAGTAAGAGAGAAATCTCAAGATTATGTCAGCAAAATTTGAAAATGATTCATTAATTTGTGTAGTAGATATAACACATTTATTATAAGCATGCACCGTTAGTAGATAAAAGTATTCGAACGCTGATACGTTCTTGATGATTTCTAAACACTTTAGCTAGAAGTATAAATATAGATATTAAGTGAGAGCATTTTTACGTTCAATTAATGTCAAGCTATCCATTAACAATAAAATAAAAATTGCGGTAAAATATTAAAAATAAATACGAAAAAGTCTGAAATAGAAAAGTAAACAAAAAACTATCCTTCGATTGCATAAGGATGAAAAATCATATAATGAGATAGCAAAAATTGTAAGTAAAAATAAACAGAAGTAAATTTACGATACATTACGATATCATAAAAGATCAAAAAATGAAGGAACAGTTATAAATAAAGTTTGTTCAGGTTGACCAAGAAAATTAACTGAAAGAGAAGAAAAAGTTATTATCTGCGAAGTAAAAAAAATCCTATTATATCTATACCTATACTTTCAAATATGATATGAGAAATGTTTGAAAAGATGTTCATTCCCAATTATGTCGACAAGTCTTACATTAATAAACAAAATCAAAAGAAAAGATTGACTTTTACAAAAATATTTGTAACAAAAGATAATGCTTTTTGAGAAAAAATGATATTTTCTAATGGATATAAATTTAATATTTTTAACTCGGATGGGCGAAATTATGTATGGAGAAGAAATAGAATTGAGAAAAAAGAGAATTGGAATAGAGAATTGGATATCGAAAATGTATTATGCCCAACAATAAAACAGTGGTTCAATCATGATGTGGAATTGTATGGCAGTTAATGTTACAGGAAATTTAGTATTTATTGATGGAATAATGAATACAAATATTTAGATATTTTAAAGAATAATTTTAAAGATAATTGGGATTGTTAGAAGACTTTTACTTTTAACAAAACAATGCTCTTAAATATATAGCGCAAATTGTGAAAGAATGGATTCTATATAATATATTCCATATGTTAAATACTTTATCACAGAATCCAGATATAAATCTTATCGAAAATTTATGGATTGAAATAGGCAAAAAATTAAATAAACTTCAAATATCTTCAAAGCAGATACTTAAAAAAAAAAAAATTATAAAAATATGAAATTCTATCAATTGTAATTTTATAAAATCACTGGTACATAGTATGGAACATTGACTGAGACAAATTATTACCATCAAAAGTTCAACAAAATATTAATATTAAATAATACTGTATATATGATGTGTTCGAATATTTTTCTAATTTACTAACGGTTTGTAATAAATGTATTATATGTATTTGTAATAAATTATATTATAATTACTGCAAAAATTGGTGAATCATTTTCAAATTTTGCTGTCGTAATCTTAAGATTTCTCTTACTATATACTCATTGTCTTAAACAAGTTCCATTAACATATATTTCGTTCATCAAAGATTGTAAATGTAAGCGTTGGAATACTTTCGTTACCCACTGTATTTACATCAAGATTAAGAATTCTTAGCTACGAAAACATGATTTTCACGTAAATTATGAGCAGCAATTTTAAGTAAGATGAACATGAAAAATGTATACTTGTTCGCGAGCATTTATTGCTCGTGAGATTTTATAAACAACTTATTCGGAGAAATTCCTTATAGAAATCCTTTTCTGTTATTATCGCTCGATAGATGTCTATCTATAAGCCTAAACAAAGTTATGTTATCTGACAAGATAAAGTTTGGTTCGACATTTTATAATTGTATATTTTTGATACACTTCAATCTGCTGGAACGAAGCCCGATCCCAATACTTCAGACACGACTGATTCATGGCAACCAATATCATTCTAGTTCGAGGAATTTTCCTCTAACTTGAGAGTGCCACAAGTCAGGCATTGATGTTATTGGTTATCGTGCCCTATCAAAAAACTGAGATCCTTTCAATTGAACTAGAAAGAGATTTTCTAAGATACTGATAACGAGAATCTTATAGTCTGACCCGACAGTCTGTCGGATACGACAATTATAGATAATTCGTGAACACATCGTGTTCTGACCGTCGGACACGATTACCTATCGTTAACTTATAAAGAAAGTCTCTCATACATCATAGTGTAACCGTTGGACAAAAACAATTACATTGGTTTTATTCTAATAGCAGATAGTGTTCTGACCGTCGGATACGATTATTACCTGCTGTGACATTGTGAAAGACCCTGCTCTCTAACAGACACGCGCTCCGCACGTGTAACCACTTCTACAGTTCACTCATCTTTAAGAAGTATACTACTTGTTACGACAGCTGTCGACACATTCAACAAGCATCTCTCATACCAATACCATATCAACATGAAAAATCATATCAATGGACAGATATGAACAATCGAATAAATGTGAATTAAAAATTAAACTAAATACATATCGAAGATGAAGGAACATATAAAATTCGTCAGAACAAACGCGAACAAATTTAAAAATACAATTTCAATAAAAAAATGGTGAAAACAATACACAATGTAGGATATCAATGAAATATGAAAATAATACGAAGCTGAAAAGAAATAATTCATATAAGAATCGATCAAATTCGAGAATGATAAATTCAATGAAAATATCACGATGAAGTACGAGCACAATGATAAATTTAGTTATGGAACTGACGACGTTTTGAATTTCATAAATTGAAGGATAACAACGAGAAAAAGAAAAACATAAAAGAAAAAAATTAGCTTGCATTATCTTTGAAATCAAGTAAAGTTAATTTTCTGTTATACTTCATTTATCATGAAAAAAATGGATAAATCAGATAATGAAAATATATTAAAATATTAATGATGTTTCTGTTTTTGAAAATCAATATTGCAATCTAATGCAATAGCAACAATCGTAGCAGCCGCATCAATAACAATAACACAAATCATCGATAGATACGATGAACGATTGTAATAAAAGCTTCAATGAAGTAATTAATAGCAAGAATTTTCACATTAATCAATTATTCTCTCAAAAATTTTGACGGGAATTAAACTGAGAAATCTTTTAATTAGTAATTTAATCACTGAGTATATTTAAGGTAATATTTACAATATCTCATACTTGCTTGTCAATATGTTAACGCGCTAACCTTTTTGAATAACATAAACTGATACAAAAATTACATTAGTAGTTATCAGTTTTACCAAAAATGATATAATACTGATGATTTAACACTTTCATGACAAAGGAAAGCATATTTCTGGTTCTACGCAAAAACAATGTTCTATTTACATTTGGTTGCTAGGACATATTATTAATCACGGACAAGGATTTCTGCCGCGGATTAGCTCAAATCACAAATCTATGTATCGTTGCTTAACATGCCAGCTTCTCGAATCAATTTGAGTTTTCACAAATTCACATATAACTATTCAACAAAATTTTAAAAATGCACTTATTTATTGAACATCCATAGATATAAATACTATAATTTATCAAAACGAAACACACGCTCTTTGCTATAATTCATCTAAAGCTCTATGATACATGAATACTCGCTAAAAATTTATATCGCAATGTTTCATCACAAAATAATCGATCATTCAAAAATCGATATATAGTTATTCAACAGAATTTCTAATTATTCATCTTGGAATTGATAGCAATCAGCGGATAATTATGCAAAACAATCAATAAAAAATACGCAAGATAAAAAAACATATAGCTTTATCATTACCGATTTCATGTGATATAATTGCTGTACATAAGAAATACTAATTTTATTTTTAATTTTTCTTCAATTTTTTTCAAATTTCAGTAATTTCTGAATAAGAATGATAATCAAAATAATTCAATATAAATGAGATAAAGATAAAGATTTATTTGATTCATTGATTTATGTTTAGAAATTTATAAAACTAAAAATGATTCAATATTAGTAATTTTCTTATATATATGAGAATAATTAAAAGAAGCAAATTTATATGATAGAATAATATAATTTTTTTAATGCAAAATTTTATGAGAATGTATTATATATTTTGATTTACATTATAGGATTTTGATAAGTAGACACACTGAGTATCATAAAATCTTCTATGAATTTAAATAAAATTTTGTACAATTCATAAATTTAAATAAAATATTGTATAATACTAAATATCTTTTATTTTCTTTTCGTTGATAAGTTGTAGTATGCGCGTAAACGACTCTGCGATATCATATTGCCGCGTATTCAATTGAACATTCTTATTTTACTATCATTACTTAAATTATTTAACACAAATTTAAAATTCATTGATTAAATCTTGTCAGATTTATTGTGTATATAAATTAATATTTTTTATCGTTATATGTAGAATTTATCTTTTAAAGATATTTTTATATACTTTATATACAACTATAGTAAATATTTAAATATAATAAATATAGTAAATATATTATAATAAATATAGTAAATTATATCAATAAAAATAATTAGTTAAATGATTAGTTATCTAATATTATCCATAATAAGATTTCATTATTCGTACAGATTTCTGGATGATGACAAAAATTTAATAAAATCAAATAGAAAATATTTATATAAATATATAAAAAAAAAAACATAATTTGAGAAACTAATAATTCAAAAAATTATCAACTTGAATTACAAATGATCAAAACCGAATTGTACAGAGAAACAATAAAATCATTAGCTACCACAAATAAATTGTATTCTGCAATCTATGATACAGATTTTCAATTGTCAATAAGCTGAACCATGCTTAAGTTGCGAACAGCAATCATTTTATATGCGAATGATTTTAATCTCAAATTCAATTGATCTTTTCAAGTGATCTTTTTAGTACTTATTTTTTAAAGATAATTTTACTTGTTACGATAAAAAATGATTACACAATTAATAACCTATATAATTTGTTATGGAAATAAATTGAAAATTATTTATCTATTTACGTTAACATATTTGAAACATATCGCTTTTGAAATAAATCTTTATCTAATTCCATCAATTGATCGACATTTATTATAATCCATATTGATTAACATTAGGAAATTTAGTTTTGAATAAGAAAAAGTGAAAGATGGTGAGATTTCTTTTTTTGATCACGGTTGCTCGAAATCGAATGAATGTCGATGGTACTAGGAAACCAATAAAACACACATGGCGATAAATCTCGCATGGTCGCGCGAACGTCGTCGAATGGGCAATAATGGGTATCTCGTAGCCGGACAAGCTGTCCTGTAACCGGAAAGGGTTACTTTCAGCTCCTGCGTATAGCGAAACTTTACCGCAGTAGTTCGTTCATCCGGAAACTGTATACTAGGCCTCCGCTTGATCTATTGCATGTTGTTTTAGTCTGCACTCGTGCATTTCTTGTGAAATCGGTGAACGAATAGAATTCATTCGATCAATTTATCATTATTATTATATTATTTTATTTTATTTGATTATGTAGATTGTCTATCAATATAATTGATCATGTTATCATTAATTGTACAATATTATTTGCAATTAAAAATAATAGAATCAAATCGGTTATAAAATTTTCTTAATTTATTAAGTATTAATAATTTTTAAATTAATCATGATAATTATTCCAAATAGAAGATTATTCCCAATAATTTTAATAATTTTCGGATATGTTGAAGACAAGTTTTTTAACAATTTTTTTCTTTGAGTTTATCATCACTCGGATTTAGTTTTAGAGATAGTTTACAAAAAAAGATTATTATCACATAGAATTTCTTTTATAGATATTGATATAGATGTTCATATGTAACTATCACCACGATGTCTATATTAACATTGTAAAGAGCGGTATTCAAAATACCGGATAAACTAAAAAAACTATTTTTTTATATAAATTATAATTTAATATAATTATATTTATTATTATATATATGCTTAAAATGTTTCAAATTCAATGTTGAATTTGAATATTCGGAAGAAATTAAAAAATAAGATATAAAACAATCTTTAGATAACCGAAATTACAATGATCGAAGTTGTAATATCAGCATAATTCTTAATATCTGTTGTTGTAATTATTCTATAAGAAATTTCTATTATAATCCATAAGGAAGTAAGTTTTCAATCAATATATTCATTTATATATGTTTGATCGTACGCTGCGATGTTTATAATATACTATATTTATAGTAACAAACAATAATAACAAATACTTGCATTATGTAATGCATATCAAGGATGTGTAAGCAGAATTTAATATGTTATACTTAAAGTTTTTTATTTATATTTTGAAAACTAATAAAGATCTAAGATTTTATATTCAGAACTTCCTTTCTCTTGTTTTCCATCTCTTAAAATTTCATTTAGTCATAAAATGTATACTATACTATATGTATAACTTTCTTATGATTACTCACAAGATCTTCACAAAATAAAAACTAGAAAAAAATATTTTTTCATACAATAATATCATCATAATCAAACTTTCATTTTCTAGAAAATCAATTCTTAAAGAATTTTAAACGTGCTATAGGATTACTTATGTATTAAAGTCCTTTTTTTAAAAGATCCACTTGGTAATTGGTAAACATTGGTAAACATCAAATAATAGTTAAATATAATAATATAATAATATATAATAATATATATAATATAACATATAACATATAATATAATATAAAATAATAATAATAAAATTCCAGATAAAATAATCTCTTACCAGCTTCTGCAAAAATGAAACTTGTTTTAATTACATTTTGAAGAATACACTATAAAGCTATACATATAAACATATAAATTAGCTAACAATGCAATGACATTTAACATAAAAAATGTGATTAGTTTGATAATAATATACATACATATATAAGATATTCACGCATTATTCGTCAACGTTTTTTTCATAAATAATAAATATGAAAAAAAATAAAAATGAAAAAATAGTATTTTCTATAAATATTTAAATTTTTAGATACGCAAATTTTTAAATAGATTTTTTATATTGTATAAAAACAAGTATCAAAAACTTCAATATCATATTTATCATAAAATGATTTTCTGATGACTTCTCATATTCGTGAAAGAATGAAAGAAATATTTCGTATCATTATTTTTACATAAAAAATTTAAAAAAATATTAAAAAACTAATTGAATATGGATATCAAAAATATAATAGGATATCAAAAATGTTTATATAATAAGTTTATTGAATTTGTTTCATTCATAATTAATATCTCTTTATAAATATTCTTAATTCTTTTTTTTTTTGTTTGGCAAATTTTTAAAGCTTCATTATTTTTTAGCAGAAAGAAAGAAAAATAACTTGTTATATTACCGTGTGCGTAATATCGTAACTCTCGCGTTTTAAATATCGTGTACTAATGCCTTATTAATAAATTTATATATCACATTAAATGATTGATTTTGTATTATTGCAATGTATATACTTGTATTATTGCAGCAATCTATATACTTCTATTATTAAATATACAAAATTTTTCTGATTTTAATACATTATTTCGCAAAGCATTTAATAATATTCCAATTACAATGAATCAATGATCTCCAAACTTTTTATTTCTAGGTTTTCTTTTTATGTGATAGATTTAAAAGTATTTTATTTATGTTGATATATTGCTTAAATATAAATAATTTAAAAAATAATAGACATTTATATAATTTATAAAAAAAACTAATTAATAAATTTGTAAACATTTTGATATGAATTTGTGTATGATAATGATTGTCGTTATCATCCAGAAATGTCACTTCACATGGTAATACTCATATTATATTATAAAAAAAATCTTATTGAAATACAGCTTAACTAAATATATATTAAAATATATAATTATATATTATATTAAATATATTAAATATATTATATATTATATTATTATTATATTATTAATATATAAATATATTATTGAAATATTATATATATATATATATATATTAGATTGTATCACATAAAATTTATCAATTTTAGAATAAATGACAATCATCTGCGATTTGTAAATTCTATTTAATTTATATTTTGCTTAACATATTTTATTTTCTTATAATTTTTTTATATAATAAGTTCTGTTTTATTATATTAGTTTAATTGTTTTTTTGAGAAATGAACAATATGATATTATTGAACGAATTTAGAATATTATTCCTGTTTGAGTTTAAGCTGAACCACAGTTCAAACATATCAAAATATTGGATTAGCTTTCGAAAAAGATTCTATCATTATGGACTGTTCGATGATATTTTCAAAAATTCAGATCTGGAAATCTTGAAAATGAAGAACCGAGAAGAAGACCGAAATCCATATTAAACAAAAATGAATTGAAAGTCAAAGCACAAATAACCACAAACAAACATCCGCAGAATTAATCATTTATATATCTCCATGTGACAGTTTTCAGACATTTGAGTGCAATGGGTTAAGTGAATTAATAGAAAAAGTGTGGATACCGCACTAACTGATATAGGATCAAAAGTTACGGCATTTGAAAGTATGCTTATCACATAAAGCTCGAAACAGTAGAAGTTCATTTTTAAATAGAATTTTATATTACAAATAATAATCATATACGATCTGGATAATGATTAGATGCTTATCTTATGAAAAACAAATACCGAAACTATCATTATGGTCGGAAAAAGTTAGTGACTATATAGTTTATAAAGGAATAATTCATATTCACAATATTTGATCGCATAAATCACAAATCACTCTACAAAAATTAGCTGAATTGAAATATGAAATTTTAATCCATTCACCATCATATTCATCAAATATTTCACTAATCAATTATTATTTGTTTCGCCATTTACAGTTTTTTAAAAAATAAAATATTCAAAAAACTGTAATCGTATTTAAAAAATTTTCATACACTAAACCATGAAATTTTATAAAAATGTTTTATATCAATTGGAATCTCATTTGGGAAAAAGTCATTAAAATTGATGGCTCATATTTTAATTAAATAAAGATTAGTTTCGAAAATATATTCTTTTTCTTTCGACCAAAAATAATAGTATTTTATATGGTACGATTTAATATATTTATTATACACAAATAAACAAATAAATTAAAAAAAAATAGAATCATATTGTAAAAATTGTAACGATATTAAATATAGATAACGTGACTTATATCTTCTATAATTTTATACTAATTTACCAAGAATCATCTATAAAAATTAAAACGCGAAGTTTGTTTAGCATAATAAACAGATAAAAAATTATTTAGATATAGATATCATAAAAATAGTATTAATAAAATAATATTAACTAAATATAATTAATAAATATAATTAACAAAAAACTCTAAAATAAATATATAATTTCCGAATACTCATATATAGCAATAGAACTTAAACTAACATTTCAGATTATTCGGTCATTGTTATTCATTTCATATTTTTTTATATTATCTTTCTATCTCTAACAAGCTTCAATAAGATTTATAGTATAATAAATCAAACTTAAATTTAAATTAATTCTTACCATTGTTCCAATAATTATCTTCTATAATTATCAATTCTATATTACACAATTCTATAAACATAGCTAACAAATTCATTGACCATAGAATCTATTATATGCTAATCTATATAAAGTTTATTTATTTAAAATACTAACATTTACTGTCTAATGAACAGAAATGTGCAAAATCTCCATAATCTATTTAATAATGGTATTACTTTATTATTAAGATGATGATTTCTATCCCATCTGCGAATAGAAACACTAACATATTAGGAATGCTGGAAAAAAAATCAATATATACATCTTTATATTTATTTTTAGCTAGTTGATCAACATTTATTAATTATCATTTTAACATTGCTGAACATCTTATTCTCTCTTTCTTAACATTTAAATTTTGAAATATATTTAATAAATTTAAATCAGAGAATATTTTATTGTAATATTATTTTCTAATATTAAAACATGTGCATGCAACAATTCTTTCACAAATCAAATGAAACATATTGCTTCAATTCAATTGAATACATACTACAACAGCTAATCAGTTTATGTACTAAAAGTAGTGAAAAAAAATTATTGCCAGCAACAACTGGCACAATTTCACAAATATTTCCATCATTTTTTAATATGATTTATAATTATCAAATACGAATCAAATATCTTGTTAGAAGCACTATTTGACAACGGATATATTTCGACTAATTTAAGATTTTCATCCTTTCGACATCACTAATCACAAATACCATTTTTTGGAACGTTGGTATCACTTGTCATAATTAATAGTCATCCAATGAAAATTGTGAATCAGTGTCAATAACACCCTTAACAGAACGAGATAATTTTTTTGGAAGATCAAAAGATCAAAACAGATAATATAGTAAGACGATCTACATCAATGTTGTACTTCATACATAAAATCATCAATAAGTCTATAAATCACTCTTTTCCTATTATTTAAATCCTTTTTGTTCAGTATTCAATTTCAATATATCAACTATTTAAGAATCATCAAACTTAAAAATCTTATAAAGACAATGAATTATGATTTAAATTATTCGTATTATTTCATATATTAAATAAAAGGAATTAGAATTTTATAAGTTGTAAAACATGTAATCATGTAAAATAAAAATAGAATTATGATTTGTTTCAAAACATTCAAAACATTAAAATGGAGAATAATAATAATAACATTTTAATTAGGATCAATTCGAAAGTTATTGTTTCTTGATATTAATATTAATAAAAATATAAAATTTTTAAAAATCTTCAAAAATATCAATAGATTCGCGTTTTCAACTGTGTTTTGATCGAAACAATTGCATGAAGACAAAGAAATATTCTTCTGCCAAAAATAAAATCGTTTGATAAAAATGCGGTTGAATGGCATAACTTTCACAAAACATTCAAATCATTAGTGCATGACAATATAAATTTATTCCCGGTTGAAAAATTCCATTTATTAATTCTTTGTGACAATAATATTTCATGTATAGTATGAGTTTAGAATAAATGTATGTAATAATGTAAGACTTCTTACAAAAATAGTGCAACAAACCCAAATAAATTGACAATTTGCATTTAAAGTTGCTATTTGAATTATCTTGTTAAAGTTTTATATGACTTCAGATATTACAAAAAATGAAATGTTTTAATGAATGAATACTATCGCTCAAAAGATGATTCATTATTGTGGGATTATTATATACACTATTTATATTGTAAATTTCGAATGAAATAATGATTAATAATAATTGATTCCAACTGTTTTTTGCAGCTAACTGGCGATTGATTAAATCTCTCTTCTAACTTAATCGCGCTTTAATTTTTATCTACTCTTTTTTCAATTTTTAAATGTCTGATCTGACTAATTTCCGCGGCTTCTATTAATCAATTCAATTTGATCAAACGTTAATTTTCTGAAAATTGTCACAGATTTTGATTTTCTTTTCGCTAATTATTTTTAACGAGAGTATAATTCAGAAGGGATAAGATAGGATAAGATCAATAAAAAACTAAATTGCGTTGAAAAGCAGTTTTCAAAAATCGTAGAATCGCATCAGTGCGAGATCAAAATCACTTAAGATTACTTTTTTGATGGTCACAGTCGTACTGTCGCGCAAATGTGATATATAAAGCGATCATTGCTGTTGTGTCTTAGTCAAAAATTATCGAATAATTGCTATTGAAAATTTGGAATAATGCTAATTAGAAAAAATTGGAAATCTATTAAGAATGCTGAAGCTATTGAAAAAATGAAATTTGAAGTATCTTTCTTGCCTTCATAAGTCAATCTAGACCTTAACACTGAGATTAATCGGATAAAAATAATTTACGATCTTTAGATCAAATATAAATTCAATAAGTTGAATCATCATTTATAAACAAAACATTTATATGTTACTGCATATGAGAGAGACAATGGCTAGCTATTGTCTGATATGTATTAACAAGAACGAATTCGTAAAATGTAAATAATTGTCACTATAATTTGTATTTTTGTTTATTTCTTTTATTTGATATATTATATTTATATTTTTATTGTATTATCTGTATTATATGTTAGGTTATATATTAGGATAGATTAGATTTTGTTATTATATTTACATTTAATTTTATAATATGAATTATATTAATTATATATTTATATAAATTATTACAGAAATTATTATACTTGACAAAAATTTTTTTTTAAATTTGTTTATATCTAGTAATGCTTATTTAATAACTAGATATGGATATAAATGAGTTCAATTTTTCACATTTTTTCTTTCTTTTCTTTTATATTTTTATTCTTTCTTTATCTTTCTTTATTTTTTTTAAACATATAAAAAGAGCAAAAAGTTCTCCACAAATTATAAATACGTTACTGTCATTGTATTATCCACATGTGCATGTGTTTTCAATTGATTTATTGCCCAAATTTTTGCAATTATATAACTTCATTATTATTATATAATAATAATAAATAAAAGGACGCATGGAGATAAAATAGATTTCTAATCATTTAATATTATTAACGTATAAAAATCAAGATAATCGGTCGGGCAAAAAAAATAAGAAGCGAATTTAATAATAATAATTATAATTTAATTATATCTAATATAATATTCAAAATAATTATGCATAAATTGCATATATATATTACATATATATATTTATATATGCAATAAAACATATGAAAATGTTCTATAAAATGTTCGCGTTTTCTTTTGGATGTTTTTTTTTTCTTGATACCTTTCTTAAAAAAATAAGAATTTTAAGATTATATTAAGATTCAGTAAAAACCAATTTTTTTTTATTTTATACAATAATTCAGAATGTCAAACTTTATCGAATTTAGCTCATGATTAAAAAATGCTGCAAAGCAAAATTTTTTTCCTAGACTTGTTACCCGATGAATTTGATTCAATCATCAAACATCCTATATTTAATTACCTATATGTAATATTAATATTCCAAAATGATAATAATAATGATTTAAGTTTATTTAAAAAGTTTTTCAAATACTTTGAATGCTATTAGTAGCAGACTTAGTTTATATAAAAATAGTTCACTTGTTTTAGTATTATTTGAGCTATCTTTTCCATGTAAGAAAATATAATAATAAAAATATAAGCCTAAGCATTAAATATGATAATTATTAAGATTATAAATCTATTACGAGAATGTTGAAAAAGATGTATTAAAGTTGTTTTTTTTAATTTTAGATTTTGACAGACAATAAATTGCAAAAACAATTAAACAATCATTTTCGATCTTCAATTGCGGTTCCAATTGATTATTTGATATAATTATTTGGTTGCGTATTGTGAGATTTCATAATGTTCAATATCACTTTTTATCATTTTTTTATCATATCATTATTCATGTACTTTTCCGCTAAAATATTTCATATCATAGATAATGCAACTTGACATCTGATAATTTTCTTCTATAAATTCTTTTAAAATAATCTTTCATTTTCTCATTGAATTTTTTTTATTTGCTTATATTATCAAGTAATGTACGTACCGAAGAACTATTTTATATCTTTTTTCTTATTTATGAAAATACTTTACCTTATTTTATTATATCTGAGTATACTTAAATTTCATTTGATTCCTATTATTAATTCAAAAATATAATTTTTATTACTTAAATTATTTTCTATTATTATATTCTATTGTTAATAGTTTTTAGATTTTTTCATTTTGGGATATGTATAAAAAGTATATAATTTTAGTTCTAAATTCTAAAGATTTTTGAGTTTCAGAAGTTCAATGATCCATTTTTGAATGTCAGAATGTAAATATTTGGTAATTAATCTTTAACTCGATTTCATCCAAATCTTTGACTCTTCCTGTAAATTCCTATAAGTTTCAATTTAATCGGAAAATTACTTTTTATTATTCTTCAATTTTTTTCTCTTACACTTGATTGATAGTACATTTTTCCTGAGCGAACATCATAATATGTGATTCGATAGGATTATTAGACGTTTGAAATTTTTCTATATTGTTATTGTATTGATGTGAAGCTAATGTTTTCATATTCCTGATATGATTATTTGAAAATTAAAATATAGATTGTGTATATGTTTATATATACTATTATCTTTTCACTTATTTTATGACATGAAATCCATATATATTTTTTTTTTATTTAGATTGAATCAATTGTTTTTACAAATCAATAAAACTTGATACTTGCAAAGCATTTTCTTATACTAATATTCAAACTATAATTATAATTAATGACATTTACAGTTTTATAAAAATTTACGCATTTTTGCAACATAATATGAACTATCACACGAATTAAAATTCGATTTGGTAGCCATAAATCAAATTAAGTCATGTAGATTTTGTAGTAAAAATTATTATTAAACTAATAATTTTTACACAACACATCAAATATAAAACAATTAACGCTATAATTATTTCTACAAGTACATTATAAAAATTCTTAAAAATATTTAATTGACCCAGATTTCCATGAATCAACCGAAATAAATTTATTACTTCAAAACTTCGTCTTCTATAGCTTACTAAATAATGATTAAATAAAACTATGAATGAAATTATATTCAAATTAATAAAATTAAGATTATAAAGGAAATGAAAGATAAAAAGCTTTTAATAGACTATAGGCATGCTTCTTATCAATCGAAAAAACCAAATAAATTACCGTTATTTCTAAAAAAATTGCATTCAAATAACATTTTTTTGATAATTCAACATTAATTCAATATTAAAATCCAACTTAGTGATTTTTGAGTATTGCACAAAATGGGATATCTAAAGTAAATACTATCATTCGAAAGATTATCTACGATTGTTACAATTGTTTATATTACAAGCGTTAAATGAACTAATAGTGATTGATTCTATTTGCAGTTGATAGGTGACTTGAATTTCATTTGATTTCTATGCTCTGAATTTTATCTATTGATTTGATTACTCTATCTCGGTTGAATTCTAACTATAATTTTGAAAAATTATAGCATGCACCTTCGTTTTTTTTTCAATCATCTTTTAAATACAAAGAGAAAATCAAAAAGAAATAATGATTACATTGGAGAGTGGTTTCCAAGAATGGATTCTCATATCAAGATCTAAATTTTATGACTAGTTCTATGATAATCGCAAGATATTTGACGCTAGTATGATTTGTGAAATATAGTTATATGCTGTTGTTATATTTTAGTTTTGATTGATTGACTTAAAATTTAAAAAATGTAAAAGAGTATCCATAAATTATTATTAAAATTAAACTGTTGAAAATACTGAAGCTATTGAGAATTAAATTCAAGCAATCTGGCTGCTTCAGTCTTGGGAAAATCACAACGTTTTTATTCACAATGTTTGATAATTTAGATCCATATAATTAGACTTTTTTTTTTTTTTTGATAAAAAAATAAATAATTAGATGAATTGTGAAGATCAATATTAAATGGTTTTTTTAATTTGGAATATAAACTTCACTGAAATTTATTAAAACAATATATATAATTATATATAAAATTATAGATATAAATTGAACTCTATTCTGAAAATATTAATTATTAAAATATATTATGTGCACTTCTGAGGAACTTATCAAAACATATAAACTAACCAATATATGATACAACATTGGCATTATTTTTAATATTACATTGTTTAAAACAATTTGTTGATAATAAATCTAATAAATTTCCAGTTTTATTATCTATTTTAGAAGTTTTTAAGAATAATTTTTGTGATTTAGATAATAGCAGTCTTTGACTTTGAATGACATTTAAATTAAAAAATAAATTCATTCAATTTTCAAAATATGAAGGTTTCAAAATATGTTAATGGAGTCATGAATATTAACTTAATCAAGAATTGAAATGACTTTTAATAGTTAATAGATTTAATGATTAATGGACTTAATGATCTGTTTAGATTGATAATAAAAACACTAGGCATTGATTGGAATTTATTCATAGATAATATTTTTTATTTAGTTAATATATTTAAGAAAACACATATTACCAAATATATCATTTTGTTTCAAATTATTTAATTATTCAATTGCCTTACATTACTTGGTCCAATAATTGTAAAAGGATAAAAATAATCATACAAAATTTTTGAAAAATTAAAAAATAGTGTTAAAAGAAATATACATAAATATAAATTAGTTGCAAATCATATATATTTATTAAAAAATTTACTAAAAATACAAGTTACGCCATTCCAGAATATAAATATAAATTATTGCTATTTTATTAAAAAAAAAATACTTCGCAACATATCGAAAATAAAGATTTATTTTGCTACTAAGAGATCATTCATCTAAGATTAAACAAATTGGATATCAGAAATAAGTTTAGTGGCATTAAAATGTTTCTTTTCACGAAGAGTTAAAAATTAAAATATATATTATTATAATTTATGTAATTTTGCCTTTAAAATGAAGTAATTAAATTTTATGTTATTATGAAATACATAAATAAAATACTTTTTTTGATATAAATATGAATTGGCACTTCTTTTCTTATATTTACAATATTTTAAAAATCCGCTGACTTTCAAATGGCACTTTTTTAAAAGTAAATAACGAATTATTTTCATGAACAACTTAATACGTTCATAATTAAAATTGAAGCTCTTATTGAATATTTTTTATTCAATATAATTTTTATTAAATATTCTTCATTATTTAATGATTTTGATTTACTTTTATCATAATAACATCCGAGTATTTCCTATTTAATGATTCATTGATTAATTTATGGGAATGTGATTTTATAAGAATAATTTATCTTTAGTACATACAGAAAATCAAGAGACACTTTTGGTTTAAATGGCATAAAAAAAATAAGAATTTAAGAATTTATCCAAAATTTAAATTAAATTATTGAATTACATACAAGAAGCAATTTTTTAATGAATAAATATTATTCTATGAATAAATGTGAATTATATTAGTAAGATAGAAGAAGACAATATTCAATGCAATGAAAGTTAAACAGAATCATATCTTTTTTTTCATTCAGAAAAAAGCAAAATTATTCGTGTTAATATAATTCGCTATATATTAACAAGCATGTATTCAATGAACTTTTTCTGCTATTAATAGATGATTATAATAAGAATATATTTATATATTAATTTTCATGTGTTTAATTTGTAGTCTTAATATTATGATTAATATAGCATTATGAAAATATATGATATGCACTTATATGTGTTTTATCAATTTTTTATAATATATTTTTTTAAATATTATTATTTATTATAATATTATATATAAATATTATTTATATAAAAAATATTATTTATACTAAAAATATATTATATATAATCTTAAATTAATATTTTTAAAAAATTATTAATTTCTATTATAAAATCTCATCGTAATATCTCATGATAATATATTTGATTACTGTATTATATTAATTTTATGTGCGGAAATATTTTTTCTATATTAACACGATTGTATAATTCTAGGAACTATTCTTTTATTTCATTTGTTTGTTGAATAATGATCATTCAAAGTGAATGATATGTTGGACCATTAATTATTTTATATATTGTTCACATTTTTACAATATTTTTCAATAGTATGATAAATCAAGCTAATTCAAATTTTGATAATTAATAATAGTAATAATAATAATAAATAATCTTCATCGTTATTTCAGTAATCATCTTATATTATTATATCATTTATATTATATCATTATTATATTAAGAAATCTTAATAGCCATTACAAAATATATACAGATATATTATTAATAATATCTGTAATATATGTAATATATTATTATGTATAAATATAAAAATTTTCTAAATTTCTAGTCTAATCTCTAATCATATTTTCATTCATATATTGGAAGAAGGGAAGCTGCATTGAATAATATAATACAATATAATATTAGTATTATATAATTATTTAAATATTAGTATTATATAACAGTTCTGTTTATTTTTTAAATTTTAGATTTAAAAAAAATCATTATAAAGTATTAAAATGTTAAACATATATCATAAAATTCAAAACTCAATAATTCTAAAAAATAACATTATTTTTAAAAGAGTAATGTTGTAGAAAAAGAAAGTAAAAACAATCAATCGAAATAAATTGAGTCACTTATTAGAAGAAATGCTTTTTGCAGATAATTGATTTTATGATTTATGATGATTTATGATATAATTGTTTTTTTTTTTTCAAATAAAAGAACATATAGATAAAAACCAAATTAATTTCAAATGTAACATACTATATTATCCTCACATTTAAATAAAAAATTATAATTATTGAAATTAAAATGAATCAAATAAAGTCCATACATTGACCAATACTTCAAGATATAAAGTATATAAAAAAAATCCAATATAATATTTTTTTAAAAACAAAAGTAAATCATCAAAATCGATCATAAAATTTGTCAATAAAACAATTCAAACAATGCGAAGGTGTATATAAATTTTATATACCAACAAGATAACAAATTATAAACAAACTCCTATAATTAAATTGAATAAAAATAAAGAAAAAAAAAGTAATAAAAATAACAAAGTCACACTATAAAAGATAAAAGGATTGCAAATAAATGTATGAAACGAGTAATGTTTACTAAATCGAAAAAATAAAAAATTCCAAACATAGTACAATCTACATGTATATATATCACATATACATTATATATATATTGTATTCTTATTATATAAAATATTTTTTCTTGTTAACAGAATTGTTATTATAGAAAATATAAAAAAAAAAAGATTCAAAATTTTAAGAGTTATAATATTCATTAAATAGTACAAAAAATGTTTTATCAACATACAAATAATCAATTCTTATAATGAAAAATCGATTTTTATTATCGAATTTGATGTTGCGAATGAATTTCTTTGCAATTTGTGGATTCCCAGTTTATTGAATATAAACAGAGAGATTGATCTAGAAAAAAATTAATTCAAAATTTTCGACACAATAATTATTAATATTACTAATTTTTCGCTAGCTTTTATTGTTTATTTATTTAATTTATAACTTATTTATTCCGGGAAAGTTTTCTTACACAAAAACTTTTTTTGATTATTGTCGGACATTAGGCGAAGGATCTAAAATGTTGCTAATGAAAACATTGCTGTTTTTGAGGAAAACTTAAACAACACTTGCAGTTGTATATTTCAAAAAATTTTGGTCTGAGTGGAATAATTCAGATATGATAAGTTTTAATTTTATAGTGTTTAATGGCAATTTTATATTATAATTACATAATATATAATTTTATATAATTTTTATATTTATTATATATTATTTTAAACTTTATAATACGCATGGATCGGATTCTGAATATATTCTGACATTAGTGTCCCAAGCTCAGTTTGAAGAACTTTATGAATATCATCATTCGAGCTGATTTGTGTCATTGATTATAATAATGCCTTTTATAATTATTTATAAAGAGCATTATTTATAGTCGCAGTAATCTTTTGCAATATATAATCTGAGTTGAGAATTGTATTACCAATCTCGTGGTTTAATCAACGGGAATGATATCGTAATCTGACTACTGGATACAATCATATTGTAAATTATTGTGAAAGTATTATGAAGATTATGTTCTGACTATATAATTGGATATAATTGTATTGAAAATTATTATTATATATAATTTTATTATGAGACAATGGTCTTACATAATCAGCATACTACATTCGTTCTTCAAATCATCAATCCATTTTGCTTATTCAAAAAAATGGAAAAATATATCCATCATTAAAATTTAACTAAATATGATTTTGAATATTACATTACAAAAAATATTTCAACTGAATATATCATTCGAAGGACTATTTATGATTGAAGGATTGTATAATTGTTTATATGTGAATTTTGAGTTATTGTGATCTCTAATTGTCTTAGCTGAAACTATGTCACGAACGCTTATGGCTCACAAGATGTAAACAGAAACTCGTTCGGAAAAGTTCCCTGTCAAGGTCCTTTCTGTTTCCATGGCCAGTAGGCCGCTAATAGACCTGAAACAAGAAGTGATAGTGATACTTCTGAAGTACTGTTTTTATATGTTTTGGTTGTTACGGTCCGGTCGTTCTGAAACGATTCTCAAGTAACATAGTTGACTTTACGTGCTACACCGCTCTTTGTTTGGGGCATTCGAAAGAACGCTGTACTGTTTGTCATGCGATCTTTGTGTATAAGTCACCGTCCAAGCGTGGAATTTCCTTGTCCTTCGACCAAATTGCGAATCGGGCATTGGTCGTGATGTTATTGGTCCATTGATATGTCCCATCAAAAACTAGGACGCTCCCAATTAGCAGCAAAGAAGAGATTCAACTGAAGACACGATTACTTCATTTCTTCTAACTTCACTTCAAAATAGACTCTCGTGACGATCAGGTTGTACTCGGATAATTAGTAGAATCGTGCTTCGACCGTCGGACACGATACCATAGTATATCTTAGTGCGAGAAACACTGCTCTTTGATAGCAGTGCCCAGCAGTTAGCTGGTCTACAGACCTCAAATGAAAAATTACGTTAACATTGCTTTCGGGCGTGAATAAACTGAATTTCATGATTTTTAAATAATATTTGATTAATTTCCGCGATGTCTAATTTGAACTCTATCTGAATTCTAATAGATTTAAAAAATTGGAGGCCTTGATTCTTCTCTTAGTAATTATTTTTGGGAAAAATGCAAACCAAAAGAAAATAAAAATAAAATGAAGGCGGTTTCCATAAATGAGTCTTCGCGATATTGCATCAGACATGTGTCAGAATCTTTGCATTTCTATGATAATCTATCGCAATATAACTTACGAAATGGTTATCGCTATTTTAATTTTGAGTATTAAAAAATTTATTATAATCTTAAAATTATATTGAAGAAATTATATCGTGCCAAAATCTAAACTACTGGGAATCTAAACTGTTAAATGCTGAAGCTATTAAAAAATTCATGAAATTCAAGCTATTTTAATCACTATAAGTCAGTGCTGATTTTTGTCTTTAACATTAACTTTTTTAATACGTGCAATTTCAGTTAGAGACGTGCACACATCCTAAATTTCATGTATATCCAGCTATTTATAATTGTAACAACATTAACTAATATTAACAGAAATTACTTTATAAATGTCAATAAAAATTGACAAAAGCATCTACAAAATGTATATTTACTTGTATATATTTCATATTGAATATTTTCATATTCGAATAATAAGCACACGTGAATTAATTGAGAATAATCTTGAAGAATAATGTTATCCACATTCAATATATTGAAGTAACATTGAAAATTTGCATTTTGTTTATGTCTATGAAGTCTTTATTAATAATAATAATAATTAGATTAACAATCATGAGTTAACATGCTTCTCAATTAATTTCTTCGTTTACATTCAATATGTTAGAAAGAAATTCATTAATGATATCGAATGTTCATCAATGATAAAATTTGATTTTACATCAAATATGATTAATTGTTGGTCATATATTGATAGAATATTTTTACTTTTCTTAGTGAGAATACTATATAAGTTTTTAAAATTTTAAATACTTCTTTTAAAAATTTTAAGGTACATTTTAACTTTGTGTTTTTTATTATAAGAAAAATTAATTAAATAATTATAGACACTATTCCACAATCTACAATGAAGAGTTTTTAAACAAAAAATATCAAAATCAATGAATTGGGTTGTCACGGATTTATTCTATTACTAGATTATTACCTGATTTTATTTCAATTATATTTCTTGTAACAACAAGAAAGATATAGTTTATAAGAAAAGTCTACAATCTGAAAAAATAGGAAGAACTCTTGAAATAATTTTATTTCAGTTGCACTTATTAAAAAACTTATAATCGAAAATCAAGTTTTCAAATAGATAAAATTTTTATAATTGAAAGACAACAATTTTAAACATTTGATATATTCAAATATTGATAATCGTATTATTTTCTCGAAATATAATAGATAAAATTTTTGGTTCAGATTATAAGAGAAATATAAGATTTCTATTTAAAAAATAATTGATCTTAATATAACTTAGATATACTTCACTATATGATCGAAAGATTTCCTCCCGAACAGAATATTTTTTGCTCAAATCATTTTTTTTTTTTATTTTTTTTTATTTTCGAGAAAATTGATTTGATTATAAGAATGATATATTATTATAGTATTATAATATTATAGTATTATAATATATAATTTTTTGATTTTTAAAATTTTAATCAATCAAAATTACTGATGCGAATATAAAAAAATGTTTATTATAAATATTTACATATTATAAATATCTACATATAATAAAATTTAAATATTGTATATGAAAAAATAGTTCACTTTCATAGTAAAATAATCTAAATATTATAAGCTAAAAGTGTTGTCTGATATCGAATATAAATATTTTTTAAAAAATTCTTAAAATAGTTTTTATATGATAGAAAAATTAAAATAAAGAAAGTATCTAATTTTGGTGGTTAATTTTTTTTAATTATTTTTTCTATAAACGAATATTTTTATTTCTGTTTCCGCATAATGAAATTGCAAACTATTTTAGTTTCAACTTAGTTCAAGTTTAAATATTGTAAATGAAATTTATTTTAAAGAACACAATAAATGTTTGATATTTTTTTAGAAGTCGATATGTCATTTATAAATAAATTCATTTATAAATAATTAGAAAGATTAATTATTGCAGTAATACAATTGAAATTCAAAGAAAAAAAGAGCAATAAACAAAACATTTTACGATTTTCTTTTTTAAAATTTAATAAATAAATAAATGAAAAGAAATAGCTTTACCGATCTATCTCGAATTGATCAAAACAAGCATTTTTTATTAGATCTCTATTTCTATTAGATTTCCAAAAAAATGAAAAAATAAAAATTTAATAAGCAATATAATGAGCATTCAAATATATATATATATATATATATATATATATATATAATATAATAATATAATATATAAAAATAATATAAAATATAATAAATTTCATTATACTATATAATAAATAAAAATTGACAAATGTTGAAACTATTTTTCAACTTTTCGTATATTAGATAATAAAAATATAATATAGAATTACATTTACCATATTTTTAACTTTTAACATAATAAATATACAGTTTATCATGTTAAATTTTAGAACATAAAATTATAGGAATAATATTGCTTTTATTTTCAAGAAATATATTGATATATTATTTAATTTATAATATTAGTTATTGTTGATTAAACACGCTTTGTTGCAGTAAAGTTTACTTATAACATTTATATTTTTTTTTTCCACTTGCTAATTTCTCATTTTAAACCCCTTTCATTCTGTTGCGATGAAATAAGTTATCATCAAGTTAATGATTCATTAACAGCTGGACATGACAGGACATGACAGATTTGTAATACTGATACCATCGTATTATCTTGAAACCTAGAAATAATGCTTAATTAACAGGTTATATATTGTTTCATGTATCAATATTGCAATAAATAAAAGAATTTAAGTGCTTATATATTATATTTTAACGTAATAACATAAATAACGTAAATAACGTAATAACGTAAGCGCATATATAATGCATATGTTTTACAGTTAAAAATGGGAAAAACAATTTCAATTATATTATAATAGATTTATAAGTATATACTATAATAGAATCTATAAGTTATCAAATTTAATATAATACAAAACATTCTACTTTCGATATTTTTGTAAAGAATATTATATAATTTTATTTTTCGTAATTTAATTTTATCAACTTTATTGTATTTTTAATAGAGTCATATTTTCTTTTTTCTATTATTATGCATAGCAAATTGCAAATTTTTTTTCCTTCTTAAAAAAATCACTCGTTAACACTAAAGATATCGTTTTATATATTTCTCGTTAAAATTTTTTCTAGAATATAAGATTTACAGAAAATTATGGATAAAAATTCAAAATTATATATTTAAATATATTAGGATATGAAAAATTAACTATGAGAAAAATTTTTTAAAATAGTAATCTAGTATTGTTGCAACAAATAATTCAGAATGAATTATTATTATTCATTTGCACTTTATATATTATTTCACAAATCGACAACCGACTTCTTGAGTTGGAGATTCTTTCTTTTATTTTCATATCTTTTAGCGAAAACGGAAAATTTTGGGAAAAATTTGTTAAAATATCTTGACATAAATTTACTGCTGTTTACTGATGAAAACAATCTATGATATTGGTGTTATATTGAGAATAGCTTTCGCCTTTGGCACTTGGTTGTGGGCAGTTTAAATCCTGCAGCTAACAACGAGAAACTACAGAATCTGACAGGATTTTCGGAGTTTCGAAGCTTGGCCGAGCGTGGAACGTGCTGTGACAAAGTTTGAACCTCTGACACTTTCTCACTGCGGATTCTGATATTTTTTCTTCTCTTTTGATTTCAAGGAAAACCTGTCATGAATCTCAGTTCATGAAAAAATCTATAGCTCATATTGTTTTGGGTTTTCTTTTATTGTCAATAATAACTGTAACGCTCAAGTGAACCGTCGATATAGATTTTCATAATTATCAAATATGTATTTTATTTTTATTCGAAATTTTTTTTAAATTAGTAAATGATATAATAAAATTAAGTGAAAAATAAATAAGAAAAATATATGAAAAATAATAGTTTTATTTTTCGTAATTTAATTTACTTTATCAACTTTATTGTATTTTTAATAGAATCATATTTTCTTTTTCCTATTATTATGCATAGCAAATTGCAAATTTCTTTTCCTTATTAAAAAAATCACACTCGTTAACAGTAAAGATATCTTAATTCTAATATTTTATGTATTAAATTTTTTATATATTTATTTATTTCTTACATGCTTTATTTCATACATAATACAGAATTAAATTTATTTCATTAAAAATTTTGATTTTCAAAGAAAGCAAATTCTAGAATAATAATATATGTTTAATTTCGATTTCTTTAAAAATTTCAATTCATTAAAGATTTAAATAATAAAATATCATTCTACATTTTTTTATTATTTCCATATTTCACATAGAATAAGTTTTTATCAATATTATTGATCATATTGATTTTCTTTCATTCAATTGATTTAGCTAATTTTATTTCTATTTAAAAAAATTTTCAAACTTACTTTTTCGAAAACGAAACTTCAGACGATTCTATTTTTTATTTTCCTTATTTTTTCATAAATGTGCTAGATTCTGCATATTATAATTTGATAAATAAAACTAATAGATTTCAAATTAAACTTTAATTCGAAATGCGAGTATTAACGCATTTGGATAAATATTTATTATATTTATTACAGATCAAGTTCTATAAATTGTGATTTACGATTTTTCATTGTTATTCAGTCTTATTGCTAAATTATATTATGATAATTTTACAATTTAATTTAAATTTATTATCGATTATTTATTGCATAAATAAAACTATATTATTAAAATAGTAGTAAATTAGAAGATAATCAAAATAAATTTCATAAAGATATTATTATATATGCAACATATTGTTTTATTTATTTTATTATTTAATTAGTATCAACTGATTTAATAATATTATAATTTGATTAGTTGTCTCTATCATCCGTAAGTATCAACATGAATATGTATGAAATTAAATATTAAAGTATCAATAAAGAATCAATTAAAAAAATGAAGTAGAGTAAGTAAGTAAGTAAGAATTATATATGTATATTTTTCATTTTAACGTTTATCATAATTTTTACTCGACATTTTTATTTACAATAAATTTAGCAGCTTATGAAGTTATAAGTATATAATAAAAACGATTTATTAAAAATTTTATTATTCTACTTTAAAAGATCAAAAGCAAAGTGTACATGCCAATAAAAGTGCGTGCGTGCGTGCGTGCGTGTGTGTGTGTGTGTCACTGAGTTTACGAAATTCTAAGATTTTTTATTAGTTCAAAAATAAGAAAATTTAATTCGAAGTGTTCAATATTTTAAAAATTAACAAAGATATTTTAAATATCAACAAATTCAAAGCTAATGAAGTTCAATAGTTCTATAGTTAGAATTCGACAATCAAAAACATTCTAATTTTTTTCGATTTATACAAATTTTGTATCTTATATCTCTTAAATATGAAGCACATATAAGCTGTCAATCACATTTTCTTTGTGTTAAAAAAGATCGGAAAACAATATCAATCACATTCACAATTTTATAATAAATTTTTTTGAATATGATTTTTCGTTGAGATTGGCATTGTTAAATATTGTATCAAGTCCTAAGATTATATTCGCAGCCAAGATTTCTAAGAAATATACAAAATATACAAAAATTCTCTTTAAACACTTTTTTAAAAATAGTATATAACATCATTCTATATTTTTTTAAGTTTTAAAAAAATTTCTAAAATAAGCGATATTTTATGAACTAATAAGTTCATGAAAATATTAAAACTATAAAATACAATCTCTACATTTAAAAATTTTATTTTTAGAAAAAAATAATTTCGGATTTCGCCAATATATCACAGAATGATTTTTTTATTATTTTATATAATACTAATGTATATATAATACTATATATATACTAATAAATACTAATAAAAATAATACTAACTAATTATTTTATATAATACTTATGAATAACACAATAACACGATAATAACAATAACAATACAAAATCAATAATTAAATACAATATATAAATTCTTCAATAAAATTAATATATGAATATAATGAAACATTTGAAACGTTTTTTTCATTTTTATATTTGTATGATTTTAAAAGTCATTTTATAACATATTATTAAAGTCGCTTTTAATATATATTTTCAATGAAATATATAACATTTTATTTTTTATTTAAAAAATTAATCATTTTCTTTAAAAAAAATAATCTTCTTAAAAAAATACTGTAAACTTAAAAAAATTACAAACAATTACATTGTTTGTATGTTATAATTTAGTTATAAAGTTATATTTTAACTTATTTTAATATAAAGTTTTATATATTTTCAATTTATTGCAAGAGTAAATGAGAGATTTTGATAGGAAACAAGAGAAAATTAATAATAAATATTTGTGTTTCTAAAATCAGTAATAATAAATAATATTATAACAAGACGCAAAAAGAAATAATCAAATTACTAAACTTTCCAAAATAAAATCAAAATAATCAAAAAATTTCATGATATTACATGTTCAGCGCAAACATGTTGCTAGTATTAATTAAATATGTATCAATGATTTGTTATTAACTGAATATCAAAATTGCAAGAATGCACATTTAAATTGATTGTAAAAAAAAAATCAAAAACTCGATAATAGAATTTTTGATTTTTGGATTATTATATCAATGATTCGTTATTAATTAAAAAAAAATATATATATATATAATCTATATTTAAATTCAATTATTTCTTTGCTTTCCTTGAAATTTTTCTTCATTGTAAAATTCCTAAACAAAATCCCCATAATGTTAAATAATTTTAATGTTAACAAATACATGTATAATTAAGCCATTTTATCCTATATCCAGAATCACTTCTTTAATTAATCTCCAATATTATTCCCATTATAAAAATCTATGTATGTGGGTGGTATACATACAATTATTCGTTTATCAAATTAACATTTCATGATTTATTTTACATAAATCGCTTGTGTATAAATTTAAGTGATTTTTCAAGACTCGTTGAAACGTGAAATCATTTTTCTAAAATGCAATATAATTTTGAAACAAATTTCTCAAATATTTAATATTGTATATACTACTGATCACGAATATAATTATTCACAAATTACGAACATAAATTGCAAGTTAATTTCACAAAAAATAAATCAAAATAAGCGAATATTATTTGAATGACAGTTTATCATATATTACTATCGCAACGTTTTCTTCTATATTTTATTTTAATGCAATCTTAAATTGCATATTATTTAATAATTAAACATCTAAAAATTTATATATTAGTTTTTATATTTATTTTTAGTTCCTTCTGCTTTCTACAAAATGAGATGTACATAATATACTTAAAATATTTTAATATATAACATATATTAATAATTTATTAACATTCTGTATCATTTTATATGATAAGAAATAAAAAACTTTTGAAATTTTAAAATTTAAATCCTGTCAACATTAATAACCAATTAAATTATTATTATTAATTAGATTGTTATTAATCAAATTAAAAATCTAAAGTCGTAAATTTTTTTTGTTTAATAAATTTCATAAAAAATTATTAAATGATTAAATTTTATTAAATTATTAATTCAATATTCTTTTCAATAAATAAATTAACAAAATAAATATATTTAATATTTATCGTTAATTTATTAACGATATAATAATTAAAATTATATGATGTGTTTTTATAATATTCTATAAATAATCTATATTATTCTAATATAGAAATAATCAATTTAAACCAGGATGATAAAAAAAGAATTCATAATTTCTAGGATAATACTTACATAAATGAAGAATATAGATGAAAAAATTAATGTTTGGAAAATTATAAATAATTTTTTCTTTTGGTTAAAGCCAAATTTAATTCTCTAATTCTATAATTTCTTTTTTTCTTGTTACAGAAAATTTTCTACGTTTTTTTTTAATTTTTATACATGTTTAATAAATAAAAGAATTAATTTTTCAAAAATTTTTAAATGATTAAAAAAATTATTTATAAATTTCAAAATACAAATTGATATTTTATATCAAATTATAGTACTTATTTATGTATCGAATAATATTTATCGATAAATGAATGAATAGTCGTTTATTAAAACTATTTTTCATTATATAAGTTATAAATTTTTTTTATCTATCTAAAAATTACAAATTCTTTTATCAGTCTCTCTAAAAGTTATATATACTTAATTAAAATATTTATTAATAATTATTTAAATATTTATAAAATCAAATAATATGTTTATTATATTATATGAAATTTTGTTTATAAATTAATAATAATAATAATTTATTTTATGGGACATCATATCGACATCTTGACATTGATTATTTATTCTGAGACATGATAAACATTTGAATAACTTTTTCTAATAATTTAATCAACGATTTCTGTTGAAGTTAAAAGCGTAAATGACTTTGGACATTGCATAAATCTGTGTCTAAACTAATGTTACTGCTCGAAGGACTCTATTACTGTAGGAAATGTGTAATCGTTTATATTATGAACTCTGAATGAACGAATGATGATGGTATTTTAATTCTGTGATTAACTGTGTGATAAACTGTGTGATAAACTGTGTGATAAACTATGTGATAATTATTTTGGTATAAACTATATCGTCGTTGAAATCTGTCTTGTCTTCTATTTCTATTCTATTGTTGCGAGTCTTGGTTTTTTCCTCCAATTCTTGCATTATGAAAATATATTGAGAGAGGCTTGAAGGGACCAATCGTCGCATTGAAAGGCGGTTTCGAAGGATGGGCCCTCATGGGGTCGCGTGGAAGGACTTTTGTGCTCGCTTCCACGATAATCCATCATGGCGTGTGCAAGTTTGACTTGTAAAATGGCCGTTGCTGTGACATCTTCGCTTAAATCAAAGATTTGAAAAGCGATTACGAAAACTATACTCATTTATAAATTACTCTTAAGTTATTGGAGGAACTATTGAATATAAAGACCAGACCCGACCGTTTCACCCTATTCTTAATAGTCTCGTACGAAGTTCGATTTTTGGAAAAAAAAAAAAAAATGTATATGTCCAGCATTTATCAATCGTTAATATAAATACATCACTTCAAAATATATAATCAATTAACATTATCGATATCTATTTATCGTTATTCTTCGAATTAGGGATACAAAAATAAAATACAAAATCTTCAGAGAACTGAAATTACAATGATCAAAATTATAATGATTGTAATATTATTATAATAATAATTATAATAATAATAATAATAACATTTAAATTATAATAATAATAGTAACATTTAAATATGGGTCATTGTCAATTATTATAATTTCGATTATTCAAGGATTGTTTTATATTATACTTATTATTGCATTTAGAATCCGCCAAAATCTTCTATGAATTATGATTGAGATATTTTCAAACTTATTACAATACATAAAATAATCCTTTGATCAATTCATTTACTATATATTTTGGACACTGATTATGGTGTTCGTAAATAAATGGTATTCTACTATGGGTATATATGTATATATGAAATATTATTCAATAATAATAATCATTATTTTTTTTGCAAATATTTCGAAAACAATAAGAAACTACAAGGTATAAATTACAAGAAAAAGTTACTTAGATATGTTGTCTAAACAATATATAATCAAAATAAAAATCATGCATGAAATGTCCCATAGAGTAAATAATTATTCAAAATCATAATAAAATTAACGAAATATTTGTATGAAATTTTTTTTTAATTTAAAAAAAAAATTATCTCATATGTAATATAAAATTGCCTTTTAAAAATTCTCATGTTTTTCTTCTATTATGTTGGATCTATGTATATCTTACATTAATTCCTTCTTCTTGAACATTTTATTTCTGAGAAATTTTTAATTAAAACATATTTCAATTTTTTTTTCTGATATTTAAATGATTTTTTAAGAAGTAAATCTAAGATAAAATAACTACTTTTAAAAGAAACTTTTTACATTCATTTTTTACATGTCAAATTATTATATATATACATATATATATATATATATACATATATATATGTATTATTATTGACAAAACAATTACGTTGATAATAATTCACAATAATAATTTACAACAGTTTTAATCATATTTAAGAATATATTTGATTCAATTTCAATAATTTATGTCTATAATATTCAAAAATAGAATAATTATCATAAAATATTCTCAAGTTATGTATTTCTTTTATTTTTATAAAAATATAATTGATTGTATCATGAAGTAATAGGTAAGTATCTGATATGTATGTATTACCGAAATTCATTTGTTACGATAAACCAATAAATATTAGTTAATATATAATGCATTAAATGGATATCTATTAAAAATTAACAAGGTAGAGGTATATAGGCACAATAAAATAAAATTCTGTGAATCGCACAGGATGTAGTAACCATTGCTTAAGCAAATTCATTCAAATTGCGGAAATATGAGAGTTTTAAGACTGTAATTGCTAATTACATTTAAGTGGGTTGTCAGAATGAAATAACGCTGTATTGAAATACTGTTTGTAGTTGCCTTTTTTCTTTTTATCTTATATGCTATTTCTTATGCAAATAAAATGTACAGTAAATTGTTCAAATAATAATATGAGTGATCATTATCACTGCAATTATATATATACAGTTATATATTCACGTATCACATTATTATAGTTCTCGCAGCTGTTACATGATTTTATCGATTTTAAGAATTTTTGCAGTCAAGAAAATTAGATAATTGTGCATTTTCAATATACAGTTTTCATAATATTTATTCAATTGTTCGTTTGAAAAATGCAGATTATAGTAAATACAGATAAGTGTTATAGCGGAATACTACACGAAAATAACGAATTGCTATATTTAGTTCTTAAATAGCAAACAGTAAAATGAATTACAATTTAGAATTAGAATATACGTAAAATATGTAGATAGAATTTATAGATATATATTATAAGTATTATTTATAATTAAATATATTTATAATATATTTTAAATTAAATTTAAGTATTATCAATAAGAAAAATATTTTATTTTTTAAATAAAAACTAAAAATATTTAAAAAATTATAAATATAAAAATATTATTAGGAATTTTCATTTATTTAAATTACAAAATTGAGGACAAAAATTGTTATTAAGAGTTTTCAGCAATCTTTCTTCTTTTGTTTATAATTATTATTATAATAATTATTTTTAGTTTATTGAACTCATAATTTTAGTAGAAAATACATTTATTTATTTATTTATTACTTATAATTAAAAATATCTGATTAAATAGTATTTATATAATATTGCTTTATGTTTTAAGTTAAGATTAATAAAAATATTAATAAAAATAAGAAACGACATAATAAAATATTCCATAACAATTTCAAAATGATACTTATGATATATGCATTTTAATGAAATTCAACAAAAATTAGAATAGAAAAACACATATGATAAAATATATTTTAATTTTAAAAGAATAAAAAATTAGGGAATGGCTATTTATATTTATTTATATATACAGTATGTATACACAATTGACTATTTATATATACAGTATATGTATATACAATTAATATTTTATTAATAACTATACAATTATAAGTTATACTTTTATTTATTAAAATTCATTTACAATGTTATTCAATAAAGTAATTAATAAATATTAAAATATTATAATTATTAAATCAGTGAAATATAGGTAAGGAAATTTAAAGTAGATATGTATACCAATAAAATAAAATAAATATATTATTTTTTATTCTGTATTTTAATTTTTTTTTTTTTGCACAAAATCTGTTTAAATCTTTTAAATCTGTTTAGTTTTCCTCTTCGGATGTCATTTTGGATTTAATTTTAGTTTTGAATTTTAAATTTTTATTTTATTGATTTGAATAGGACTCGTTATTAGACCGAATTTGTTCCTCAGGTTCTTTTGATTCAATTGCACTAAGCAGTCTACTATTCTCACGTTCAAATAAAAAAAAATTCAAAAAGAAAAATTCCATTTCTTGCATTACTTTCTATTATTTTTAATTCCTTTACATATTTATTAAAAGTTTGCGTTCTATAGTTAAACAAAATATCTACAATATTTTTAGTTATCGCCAGTGCCATATTAAATTTCCTATCCGATAATATTTTGTTGGGACAATCAAAATAAAAGTTTCATCTTCTTATATATGATGATCGATGTCTACATTTACATGATCGGTATCCATACTTAGTGCATTTTTAATTGAAATAATATATCTTGCATGAAAACAAGTTTTTGAAAATATGTCCAAATTATTATATTTTCTTATCATAAGAATATGACGATATGCACTAAAAGAATTACAAAATGAACGTGAACATGTTTCCATCGATATATTATAAAATTATATTTTGCTTTCAAGATTTTTCTCAATACAATTATTTTTAATTTTCATTTGTACACATTTTATTGTGTATAAATGTGACAATTGTGTACACATACTGTATGTATAAATAGTCATATCCTAAAAATTATGCTTTTAATTTTATATTAAAATTTTTTTGCAATATAAATTTTAAAAGCACTCATTAGGAAATTAATATTTAATATAAGAAAGATTAAATTTTATGTTCTTCTATTTAAAAATGTTTACCGAAAAAATTTTTTTTTTTTTTATTTGAAAATTTTCTTTTGTCGCTTTCTTCTTAATTCTCAATTCCAAGACAAGATCATGTTGCATGTATATATAGTTAACCAAATATACTTTGAAAATTTAAGTAATATCAAGTTACCAAAATCAAAAACAAATTTTATATAAAACATTATGAATATGTTACATATATTATATAAATTAAATAAAAGAATAATTCTTTATATTAAAGAAATATCATTTTTAATAAAATCAATCATAAAAAAAAATTAAAATTTAAATATTTCTTTTATTCTTTAAAATATAACTTTATAGAATAAAGTAAAATATAAAATGTTCAAATTTTAGTATTTTATTATTCTATTGTAAAAAAAATATTTCCACATGAAATTGTATTCAAAAGAAAAAATAATGAAAAAATAATAAATAATAAAAATATATTGATTTCAACTAGAAAAAAAAAAAATTGCTGCATGTGTGTATATATTCATTATATTCTACATATAAACAAATTTTAATTAAAATTAGGATTTTCGAGTTAGGTTTTTTTTTGTAAAATAATATATTTTGATTAAAATAATGAAAATTTTTTTATGAGTATAAATATGTTTCATTTTTAATTTTTCAATAATGTAAAAATTTATATCTTTAATAAATAATAAATTAATATTACAAATATTGTAAAATATTCCGATTTGCGGATTTTTCGAAATAATATAAATTTTTAAAAAGGAAACATTATTGAATTTTATATATAACAAACAAAAAGTGTTAACTAAAAATATTGCAGATATTTATATATCAAAGATGAAGAGATATTTATAAATTAATAGACATTTGTTTATTTTATTATTGATATATATAGGATATATTATAGATATCAAACGATGAAAAAAGTTCATATACATATGATATATATATAATATTTTAAATTTATATTAAATAGAATCCGACGGTGGAAGAGCCGAGAACTGGATGAGTAATAAATACTTGCAATATTAGTGTAGTGAAGTTTTCTTAATAAAAGTAAATAAATACATGATGTTCTTTTATAAACAAAAACTTTTCTAAATTTCTAAATTTCAGTATAATATATAATATACATACATAATATATAATATATGTAAATATATAATGTAACTATGCAACATTCTTATATCGTTTAGAAAAAAGAAATTTATGCATCTTGAAATCTACGTAATTTGTTAATTTAACAGAAAGTTACTTTGATAAATTATAGCAAATTCCATAATATTCGATTTGATACGGTAATTATACATATTGCAATATTTAAAATCATATATGAGTTGTATTATATTCAATCGTCATATTTGCCAAAATCCATAAAAGCAAATGAAAATATACTCTTATAAGATTTCGAATTAAAAAGATTGAATGTGTTTTTATATGTACAATTGTTTTTTTTAATTATTTTCACATGTACAAAAAAGTCTGAAATATTTAATGATATTTGAATCAATTTGAATTTTTGAATTTCAGATGATTAAATCGATTAAATGAGTCAATCAAATCACTAACAAATTTTTATTTCACTTGCATTCAATATTTTTTATTCTTATACAGAGTGAAATAATTAATCTAAATAATTAATTTAGATATCACATATTAATAATACGAATCAATACATTAATATAATATACATTAATATCACATATCCATAAAAAATGCATATACATTGCAATTGTTTTTTTTTATGTATGCTCCGAATGAATATTACAAATTCATTAATTTTTTTTTTATATTTTTATTTCTAATATACGCTATCAAACGAATGAACTGAAACCAAGACAAAGCAATATTACTTCAGCAATTAAAGAATTGTTAACTTAGCTTTTGTATTCTCCTATTAAATACACATAAATATAAACATAGATTCAATTTCAGATATTATTATCTCATTTTTTCTATCTAGTTCTATTTAATTTTCTATTTAATTTTTTTCTTAACGTTCAATTGTTTAGCAACTATTATTTCAGTAACATTGTTGTATCAGAATTAAAAATAAAATAATACATATTTAAATACATATTTAAAATAAAGTTTTAATCAAATAATCTTTGTGTAATTAAGTTATATAATAATAAATAATAATTTTCGAAATAATTTTATTCAAAAAAATTAATATGAATTAATAGAAATTAAAGAACGAATAAAAAAAAATATCGCTAATACGCAATAATATGTGAAAAAGAAAAGTGCAATACTTATATAATTTTTTTTTGTGAATATAAAATATGGATATAAAAAGTATAATATGATTAAAATATAAATATTCGATTATTTTTTTCTTTATAATTTCATATCAAAATAAAAAATATTAAATATTAATTCAAATGAAAAAAAACAAAGTTTTTCAACTGATGCATTGATTTATGAAATTCAAATTAATTCAAGTATCATTAGTGACTTTCTTATATATGTAAAGATAAGCAAATTTATGTGTAAAAAAATATTCAATTTTTCTAATCAAAAATTTTATGAGAATGTGTTTTAATTTGTTTCTATTCGATAGATAGACAGGTTAAGTATTATATAATGATTCAATTATTTAAATAAAATATAATAATATAAATAAAATAATAAATAATATAAATAAAATAATTTAAATAAAGTGGTATATATATAGTGTCAATATTCTGAAATTTACTGAAACTTATTCGAAGCAAATTTTTGTTAAATAAGGATATAATACGTACATTGTATGTTATTAAAATGATCATTTATATATAAAAAGGTATTAGTATTTACTTTCATTAAGGAGTTCCGCTATACAAACATTCTCCATCTAATATAAATTTAAAATTAAAATTTATAATTCGTTAATTATCAGATATATATGAACATATTTTATTATTTTGATACATTTCTAAAATTCAATTTTTAAACATGAACTCATTTTTATGAATATCTGTATATACCCAATATTTCTTATGTGATATATGTATGCATAATAATTCTTTATTTTCTGTTGCTTCTATCACCCGATTTATAATCTTAATAAAAATATTTTAAAAATAGTCTTTTTTTAAATATTATAAATTGCAAAAGATATTTTCTAAATATTTATTTTGTAATAATGATAAATAATTTTTACGATCAAATTTAGATTATGATACACAAAAATACATGAAAAAACTTTTCATTTTCAAACAAGAAAATTCTGTTTATGTTAAAATTTTAATGCTATCATTTATTTGTTATTATGTGCTATTATTTTAACCCACTCATTTTTCATATATATGGATTAAATTTGTAAAAAAAAAATGTTAACTTTTGTTGATTTTCTATTGTTAAAAAAAATATTTTATATTTTTGGCTTTGTACATAAAATTTAAATATAAAAATATAAATATATTGCATTAATCTTGAGAAAAATTGAAGATATAAGATGTACTATCATTTTGTCTAGAAAATACATATTTAAGTTTTAAGTTATGAAATCGTGTAAATCTCTGCCATGAATCCAATAAGATAACATCTTTAAAAAAGTAAAGTTAAAAATCCTCTAAATTTTAGCAGTCTGTACTTGACATTCAACTCGTGAGATTTAGAATGAATGTGTTATCTCGAAAATGCAATATAACTGGTGGATCGTATGGCGTTGATTATGATCGTAAATAACAATCGGTCGCGATATCGACGTTCACCCGATGTCGCTTATGATATATGTGTATAAGCATTTGCTACATTCACTAGTCGGCTGGCTAGAAAAACAAGAGAGATTATTTATCAATCACAACGATCTTTTCATTCTCCATTAATAACATATTTGTAATCATTTAATTACAGTTTATTTCCGTCAAGATCTTAGATAGTATATAATAGCTTTGATAGACTGAATTTTATTAAAATATGGATAATCTAAGGTTGTAACAACTGTTGACTTTCATTGTAGAACTTTTCTTAATATTTAAATAATATGATTCGTTTCAATCAAGTATTACGTGTTTATATCAAACGTAATTTATAATGAATCAAAATATATAATTATCATTTATAATTAAGCTAAACGGATCAAAATATATATGCTTCTCAAGATGTAACTATTTAATAATGGAAGTTTCGAATATTTACATATTGCTTTTATAAAATATTTGTTATGTTGAAATGGACTAAAATAAAAATAAACTATTTCATCGATCATATAACATTTTAATTTGATAAAAAAAAAAAAAAGGAAAAATAAAAATTTGAATTAAAATTTTTTTTTCTTTTTTTATTTCTTTTTTTTTTGTTATCTGATAAAAGCATTAGTATACTTTAGATGATAGACTAAAAAATATTTTGGTTGTTTTAATAATGTTAAACTTTGGAATTAAATGAATAATTTCATTTATTAATTAATTTATATAATGGATTAAAAATAACAAAAATGAATTCAATACAAAAAATTTTTTTCCATAAAACGTTAATTTATATTAGAAGCAAAAACAAAAATTAAAAAATAAAAGATATTTATGTGAATATAAAAAAATAGAATTATTAATGTTGAAATCGTTTATACTATTCTAAACTGTTTCTTTTATGTAAATAAAATATATTTATAAATATATATTCATTATGAAAATAAAATATTTCAACAATTATATACAAGAAATGCTTTCTTGTCAAATTTTTATGATTTGTATATCTCGTAACAACTTTAAACAATTTTTTATGTATATAATTGCCGTCGCTCAATCTCTGTTTTCGAAAATGTCTAAATTCGACGTTGAATTGAAAACATCTTAATTTCTTATCTACAACTACATTGATTGCAAAATTATAGTAGTCTAAAGTGTAACTACTAGATTGCATATAAGCATTGTAGTCTAATCTAATATTGCAATTTGAATTTGGTAATACTATTTTTATTGTAATTATATTACAATAGATGAATAAATTATAATTCTTTTTTTTAAATATATTTTTATATAAAGAATGTGAAGAATAACAATATAATATAAACATATATTTTAATAATTTAATCACAATAATAACTTAATCAAATTAAATTAAACATAATTAAAATAATATGTATAATTATATATTTAAAAATAAAATGTCATAATCTAATAGCTCGTTATTACTTAATAATAAAAATTATTTATTACAAAGTTTATTACAAAATTTTTTAAAACGTTTAAATGTAAAGTTTATATGCAAATGAAAGTTTACGTATGAATTCATTGAATTCACGAAGTTTTATGAATGTTAAATTCAAAAAAATTCGTTCAAAATTAACAGTGTTTGTTTTCAAAGTAGTTTGTAATTCAAAAAGTTTTTGTTAATCCAGACGATAAATTTAATGGTTAAAAAAATTTAAATATAAAAAAGTAAAGATTAAAGATTAGAGATTTAAAGAAGTTTTATTTTTTAAATCTAAAAAAGATTATTGAAATGCTTCTTTGCCTTCTGAAATCCATTATTCATATTGAAAGATTTATTAGTGGAACACGTAAATGATCAATGATACCGTAGATCAGCTTCTTTGTTGTATGTCACTTAAATTTCTAAAATTAGACTGGAACAATGCCACATATAAAATTCATTGTTACTAGGATCAATAAAAAAACTGATCCATAAATTTTTGTAATAAATTTCTTCATAGGATAATGCTTAGTCATTGAAATTGATATGATTGGAAAATTTCATCTTAAGATTACATATATGCGAAAAATTCATACTTCAACCACGTCGAAGTATTTCTAAGAAATATATAAAGATTTTTAAATATTTCTCTTGAAAACATTTTTTCTTATAATATTCTATATTTTTTTTAATGTTTTAACATAATTTCATATCCTAAAATTCATAACATGATTTTTGTTTTATGTTATTAACATGTATTTTTTTCATGCACATATATAATTTCATAATGTTTTTTTAGTTTTTATTTTTATAAACAAATACATCTTTATATTTAAAAATTATAAAAATATTTATTTAAATATAAAAAGATTTAAAAATCTAATCTAAAAATTTATTTAATTAAACAAATGATAATTTATTTTTTAATGATTATTAAAATTATTTATTATTTTTTAATTAATTAAAAATGAAATATATGCATTTGTTTTTATTTCTATTCATTCTATTCTTGTATAATACATGTTCAAAATAGAGATATCAAGTAAAAATTTTTTGAACTGCTTGATACTTATCTATTGCATCTATATATATTTATGAAATAATTTATTTTGCAAGAAGATTATTCTTTTTATTCTCTAATTTATTTTTTTTATATTTAAAAATTCCACAGAGTAACAAAAAAAAATATTTTTGTCTTGTTTTTAAATATGAATAAATTATATATAAATTGAAAATATATTTAATTATTTAATTTCTCACTTACAGACATTTTTTCATCGTTACATTTTATTCATTTCTATTTATTTATATTCTATTCTACGGTGCCACAGATTTTTAATATTAAATTTTTGTTTATCGTAAAGAAAATTAAATAAAAAAACTAGATTGATATACCAATATTAATCACCAATTATTTTAAATAGGATTTTAATAATAATATTAGCTTCAACCTATTCCTAAAGCTATGGTATACAATAATAAAATTTATCATAATTAATTAATGTTCGTTATTAACAAATACTACTACTCTAAAAACGATCAAGAGCAAAATTTATATGCTAAAAGTTTATCGTTATATTCATAAGATTCTAAAGTTCTGTTCATTCGAAGTTACAAACTTCAAGAGTTCGGAAAATTTTATGATATGAAATTCGGAGATTTAAGAAGTTCTGAAGATTATAAAAGATTTTGAAAAGATTCTGATTTTGAAAATATTCTAAGGTTCAAACAATTTTCTCTAAACGCTCTCTAAAATTCTCTCACATTTTCCAAACTCTCAATAATAATTGAAAATAAGATATCATAACACATCATTTCACAAATCACAAATGTGATTGTGACGAATCAGAAGTAATCCGAAAAAAATCGCACGTACTATAATGTAGATTTTAAAGATCGCGGTCATTTTTTTTTAATTTTATTTTAGTTTGCATTTTAATAGATAATAATTGAAAAAAAGAATCAAGACACACGATATTTTTTTCAAAATCACAATTAGACTTCATCCGAGATAGAGCATAGATCAAATTAATAGAAGTGTAGATATAATTCAGATCAAATGAATAATTAAATTCTGGATAATAAGTTCAGATATACTGTAAAACTTAAAATTAGAAGTCAAATTGAATTCAGTCAGTCATTAATCAGTCGTAAATAGTTAGAATCACCATTAATTTACGCAAGACTCACAATACAAATAATTCTACAATTACTGGTCTTTCGAACGATAGCATTCAGTTTAAGCACTGCATTTTTTATGTTATACTAAAAATTTAATAATAATAATAATAAAAAAAAAAAAGAAAAAAGATTCTCAATCTAAAAATTCAAAAAATTAACCTTTAAGGATATCTAATGTTTACGTAAGTAAGTATTATGCAATTTTTTGCTGCTCGAAATCACTTTAAGAGAATGAAATCAATCTTCCTTCCAAATCCTTGAAAATTCGATATTTTATATTATAACTTGCAAATTATAAAAAAGTTATAAATAAACAAATTTTTTTAAATTTGTTTTTCAAATTTAAAAAGTAAAATTTTAATCAGCAGTCTGAATTATGTGATAGTATAAAAAAACAAAATAAATGTTTTTTTATTCTTAATAAATACTTTGTTATACTGATTTTTGTTGCTGAATTTTTAAAAATAAGAATATTAATACTATATATATATATTATTAATATATCGAATAAGAATAGAAAAAAAAAATTTACATAATTATTTTATAAAGTTTTTTTAATTTTAATATAGTTATCAAACTTCTTTATTTTTTTATGTATCAGATAATAAATTTAATAAAGTGTAGATATATGATGAAAACGCTATTCTATAATTCTTTAAATTATTCTTTATGCTAATGAAATTTTTCAAAAAAAGTATTGTAAACATAAAAATGCACGTAGCACATAGTATAGTATTATTATGCTACATATGGAAATGATCATATATATGAAATCTTATTGCGAAAAAGCAAATTCTTAAAATTTTTTAAATTATTTGATTGCATATTCATTCTTATGTCATGTGTAAACAAATACATTGTAACAAATCTTGGTGACGAAAATTGATTATGAATAAGAAATTATAATTTAATATAGCTATGTATACGAATTTATAGATGGTACTGTTGCTGTAACATTTTTTATTCTTTTGATAATATATAATATACAAAAAAAAAAAATCAAATATATAGGTTTTTTTTTTCTTTATTTTCTTCTAGTACATTGATCTACATTCAATGTTAATGAAAGATGGAAGTATATAATATAAATTTTTCTACTTTTAAAAATTAGCAACTAACAAACCTATATTTAAAAATAAAAATAAAAAATAAAAAATTAAAAATAAAAAATAAAAAATAAAAAATATTTTGTTTTTTTATACTATCGCATATGTTCGCGCGAGAGCTTTATGGCTTGCAAAATGTAAACAGATATTCGGTCGGAGAAAGCTCTCTGTCAAGGTTCTTTCCGTTTACATGACCAGCGATTCGCTAGATCTATAAACAAAGAGTGATTCCTTGTTCCGTTTTGTGTGTTGATACAGCCCAGTCAGCCTGAGTCGATTCTGGAATCGCAATGACTTCGCGTGCGACACCGCTCTTTGTTTAGATGTATTAGGAAGGACACTTGCTTATACCGTGCGATGTTGTTGTGTAGAAGCCACCGGCTAGACGTGGAATTTCCTTGTCCTTGGCCCATATTGCGACTCAGGCATTGCCCGAGATGTTATTGGTTATTGGCATGCCCCACTAAGAACTAGGACATTTCCAATTAGCCAAGAAGGGATTCAAGTTAAGACACTTTCTTCCTGGCTAACTACAGAACAAGCTCTCGTGACGATCAAGTCGTACAATTAATTAATTGAATCGTGCTGCGATCATCAGATACAATACCCGAGTTGTAACTTCGTGGGAGACATTGCTCTCTAATAATCAGCGGCCCAGCGATTAGCTGGCCTACAGTTCACGAGTAAAGAACCACGCCAACATTGCTTCGGGTGCAAACAACATAGTTATTTAGACTGCTGATAAAATTTTACATTGAAAACAAATTTTAAAGAATTATTAACTTTTTTATTTATATCTCTTTTTAATTGTACAATTGATAAATACTTTACCAGGTGATCTTATAAAAAGAAACGTTTATCTGAAAATTTTTTTTACTTCTTTTTTACTAATTACAACATAAAAGTATTTTCAAAGATTAATTTCATTTCTGTGTGATCATTTCTTAAAGCGATTTCTGATAGCAAAAAAAATTGTGTAATATATCTATTATAATCATTATTCAACTATATATTCACAAAATTTCATTTTTTTAATTGCTGAGTCAAGATTTTTCCTTGTAAGTTGAATTTTAATATTTAGTTCTTCGAGTCGGTTTCAATCAGATACGATCAGTTTCAATCAAGAATTGAATATTTAGAAATAAATTCAATCAATTCATTATTTAATGAACATTGATAAACAAGAACCAAGAATCTTTATCATTATTAAATGATTCACTTCAGCATCCGAAAGCTATCAATGCGTTTTTGATTTAACCTGAAAGGAAAATGCAATCATCAATATAGCAAGCTGCATCTATTACAGCAATAGCATCAAACGATACTCGTAACCAGCATTCTAAGTACAATCAATTTTATTTATCGTCAATTTTTCATTTAATTCTAGTAAGCGAATTCTATTCCTTATGTTAGCAGAGATGGAAACACAATTAAAGATTCAATTAATAAGCGATTAAAATGTCGCTGATAAAATTTAAAAAATTTTTCAAAAAATCCAAGCAATTGGTAACACTTACATTGTTTAAAAAACAATATAAGGTATATATAGTTCTTTATATATAACAAATATATAACAGATACGAAAAATAAAAGAAATTATCGCGGGCATGGTCGTAGTAGAAAATTTTATAGAGAATACGCATGCGTCAAAAGAAAGAACTCTTTATTATTCATTGTTAAAATCCAGTAACATTCGAAAATTTTGCCGCAAATAAAATTGTCAACGTTGGACGAAACTCTTAAGAATTGAATTGAATCTAGAGATACGTTTATTTCATTGCTCCACAATAATGAATCTTTGTCGGATTTCCAAAGATTTCATTATTTGCAGGCGGCATTAAAAGCTGTTTGTACAATTTAATCCTTAGGCGTATCCAAAACAAATCACAGGCTGGTTTATAAAAATCTATAAACGATATAAGAAAGCCCACAAATTTTTGGCGTCATCATGTGAGCATGCACTTTTAAATCTGAAGATCTTGCGTCGTTTTAATTCGTTATAATTCATAATTAATGCGAACAATCATTTTCTCACATTGGAAAAGTTGAAAAATAAACAAGTAGAATTGTGAGATAACATTTTATTGAAAATTTTATCAAGAAAATTAAATAACGACAATGCTTGATGAGTGGGAAGAGTAAGTATTAGCTTTAATAAAACTATATTTAAAGATTTTCATGATCTTTTAAAGAGATGGGCAATGAATAATTAACAGACATAATTAAGTCTCGGAGAGTCTATTAGGGGTATACATAGTACAACATCTTTTCTGCGTGTCAAATTTTATGAAGATTTAAGAATTATTGTATCAGATTGAAAATATAGAAGCAAACATAAAAATAAAATCAAATTTCGGATATTAAGGATTTAATTAATACCTCAGGAGAACGCATATTTCTTCTAAATTTATTAAGTTTAGCGTCAGCATCCTATGCTTATTATCCCAAAGATAAAATGTACATGCCGAATCTCCCATTAACAAAAGAAAAATTAAAAATAACGATACATATAAGCCATTTTTAAATTGATCCATAATTTAATCAATGCAGAAAAATAAACATAATTATTAGAACAGGTATATTTTGGAAATTATTGTGCGTAGGGCAATATTGATTTTTGTTTATTATGGTAAAAGACTTAGCTCGATTGGATACTTGATGTACAAAAATCGTGTCTGTCATGTAACTAGAAACAATGAATTGATTTGAATAAGCAATTTGCTAAATTTTGGAACATAGAAAAGATATTCGCGAAATCTGAGCACAGACAAGATTATTGTGATTTTCATTTCTCAGAAAATACGCAACAAATAACAAACATTATATTAATTAATATGTCGTTTCGCAACATACTTTAGCTAAATGATGTGAACAGGACGAAAAGTGATTATATTCTCTTAAAAGAAAATTAGTAGCTAGGCTAATTTTTCTGAAATTGTAAATGCAAATATCTGGTCGCGAGCATCGTCGCGACCTGTAAATAGAGCATTCAAGGTCAAGGTCTTCCCCGCGACCGCGCAGTGAGGCGTCGATAAACCTAAGCAAAAAACAGCTGAGGCTCTTGTTTATAGAATACCTAAAACATTCGCCTTGATCATTGAATGTTCTGGATTAAAACACCTGCCCGCTCGCCTGCGACCTATATCGTGGGTGATGTCGATGCCCAATTACACAGCACCGACATTTTCCCCATTCATAATTGGGACACTCCCAATTAGCCAGGAAGAGAGTCAATCTGAGCTACTTTCTTGCTGGGTAATCATCACTATCGACAAAGTCTTCGAACAGTAAACTACCGATAAAGCATTCGAGAAAGTCGTAGTTAATTTATAAGTCGAGTAAGATCGTGCTCCGGCCGTCGGACCGATACTTGAAAACTATTTGCGAGTCACATCGAGTTTGGGACACAACTCCCAAAAAAAGCCATCGTCTGGTGTCAATTAGGCCGCCACGCGACTAATTTTGACATCGGCAAAACCAATCAGAATGTCATGGTAAAATATAAAAGATTAAAATATATGTTACAATTTAATTATAAACAGATGGCTCACCCAGAGTACTAATATCTTTTTTATTTTGGAAATTCAAGTAAAAAAACATATATTTTGGTTGTAAAATTGCATTAGTGCAATTTTTCTTACCCTTTCCTCTAATACATGTCGATTTACTTAATCAACTTACTGCTGTTCAAATAGGTTTTAATTAATAATAAGGTGCTGTCTCCCAGAAATTAAAGACTTATACCGCGGAATATAAGATTAGTCAGATCGCACAAAATTATGTGGCCATGTACGATGATCGTATGCACTTTGTATATCCGCTACCCTATTGGCCTCGAAGGTTTTCTACCTGCTAAGAATGATTTATCCATAGCCAGTATATTGCAATCTAATCAATAATGTTTGCGAATAATATCTAAAATGAACGGCCTTAATCCTTTTTTTAATTGCGTGAATAATTCACAAAGCTCTAATCGTGGAAGAGAAACCGTTTTAAATGGAATTACAACTCTGGATTTCGTACAGAATAACTGTGCTTTCTATTTCCTGTTCCAACCGACTCAGATATGTTCGCATGCTTCGTTAGCTTCTTTCGAAAAGACCAAACTATGTAACTCTGCGCTTTCTGTTTTTGCTAGTGTCTGTCTAATGCGTAGCGTGCAATTTTGGAATACTATTAGTTGTTCTAAACCTGATCGAAATAATATCCAATCAGAATAATTTTTCTGAAAGATTGATTTGTTTCATCTTAATTGAGTTTATCATAGTTATTGCATAAAAATTTTTGCTCGGATAAATCGGTTTATCGATCTTACTAATCCTAATATAATCTTAATATAAAATCATAATCTATGCTATTTGGAATAATATTACTCGTTTAATCATGCGTGAGTATGTGGTTAAAGTGATGAAAAATCGAATCATTGTTGATAGACTATAATAAACTGAATTAAACTTTTAGGATTCTTTTTAACTGTAATTTCTACCTGAGCAACGATGCTTTAAAAATTAGTTAAGACGATTGAAAAATTAGAATCCATTTTTGCAAAGAAAATTTGGTTTATGCTAAAATATTTGAAATCTCCTATCTCGCTGGAATTTCAAGATACTATCAAAATCATAGACAAGAAATCTTTTATTATGACTTGATTGCTCTCTGGAAAGATTTCGACGTATCAGATTTCTATTTCTTGTAATATGTGTAGCTAAATAATGTATATGCGATATGGTATATTTAGTTCTTCCTATTCCTATCCAATTTCCATAGAATATAATACTGATATCTGTTTTTTTTTATATCCGTTAATATAACATATTTATATTGACGAAATCGGAGTAAGATAGAAAATAAATCATCCTTGACTATCTTCGATCTTGTCATTGCATCGAACATGAACTTACGCAAATGATTGAGCTTTCTCATCTTGAGGAAAAGTTAGTCGCGTCATATATTATTGAGATATAATTAATATTTTTGTTTTGTGTGAGAATGCGTATAAAGGCTGAGTACTATAAAATTAGTTGAATAGGCGTGCGTAACTTTTTTTTTTCTATTATGCATGGACAATATTTCAGTAAAAAAATAATAAAGAAAATATTTGTAACAGGTTTCATGTTTTTTTTCTTTTTTTGCTTATTTCGTGGTAATTTTTATCGATAATCGTATGTATTATTACTATAAAAATAGTTTATAATAAGATTACAACCAAAGTCGCGCGCCTGAGAAACAATAGTATTGTATGAAATGATGATGGAAGCTAATAATTGGGTGCTTGTGAATGCCCTTCGACAGATGTCGTAAGTAATATATTTCTTAAAAATGAATGTATAAGTGGTTACACGTGCAAAGCACGTGTCTATAAGAATGTCTCATAGCGTTTCTCACAAAAATGTAAAAACAAATAAATTGTATCTGATGTGGATCAGAGTATGTGATATTAGAATAGTGTCCTCAGAAAATCCCCTCTTAGTTCAATTGGAAGAATCATAGTTTTCTTGTGGAACACGAAAAGTGGCGATATTATTGATTATTCACAAGTTAGAAAAAAATTACAAGTATAAAATTACAAGTATAAAATTACAAATATAAAAAGACAAGTATAAAAAGACAAGTATAAAAAGACAAGTATAAAAAGACAAGTATAAAAAGACAAGTATAAAAAGACAAGTATAAAAAGACAAGTATAAAAAGACAAGTATAAAAAGACAAGTATAAAAAGACAAGTATAAAAAGACAAGTATAAAAAGGCAAGTATAAAAAGGCAAGTATAAAAAGGCAAGTATAAAAAGGCAAGTATAAAAAGGCAAGTATAAAAAGGCAAGTATAAAAAGGCAAGTATAAAAAGGCAAGTATAAAAAGGCAAGTATAAAAAGGCAAGTATAAAAAGGCAAGTATAAAAAGGCAAGTATAAAAAGGCAAGTATAAAAAGGCAAGTATAAAAAGGCAAGTATAAAAAGGCAAGTATAAAAAGGCAAGTATAAAAAGGCAAGTATAAAAAGGCAAGTATAAAAAGGCAAGTATAAAAAGGCAAGTATAAAAAGACAAGTATAAAAAGACAAGATTTCAAGATGAACAGGAACAGATCATCGTACTTCTCTTATAGATTTCTTCAAACTAATGTTAGTTGTTATTGAGCCGTGTTTGGAATATGTCATTAGGATCGGTTCAGCCAGGCTAAAGTCCGTTAAAAATGTATAATTATGAATGTCGAATAAAAACGATAGTTTTCTCAGCTAACATCATTCTTTATTAAGGCTTAAGGCTTAAGAGAGCTCTGCGCGCGATAATAATGAGAAAGAGTTTTTTTATATGAGGAATCCTCTCCGAGCTCTTTATAAATCTAACAAACAATATTAGATTTAATAAGAATTCGCGTATAAATCCGAAAAATCAGAAGAAATCAGGAAGACTTTGACGATTGCTGAGTTGACGTAAACTCGTAAAACATTAGAAATCTTATTCAAAAAGAAATTGAGTTGTTGTGTCTAAGGACAGGCAAATTGCTGATGAAAATCTAGTAAATTATTTGTATTGAATGTATTTTTAGACAAGGATGAAATTCTAAAAATGATAGATTGCGAAATATGATATACAAAAAAAATATTCCCCCTAATGTAATATTATTTCCAAATCTATTTACAGAAATAATAAGAAATAAACATATTATATATTATATATACAGAATACCAACAGATAATATCACTGTAATCTATAATCTGCAAATTCTCGATTAAAATAAAAAAAAAAATTTATATATTTCAAAGCAAAATCTTGATGCTTAAAATGTGTAATGAATCAGCTATTGGCGATACGTAGCAGCCGTTTTCTACTTGCAATTTTGATTACGCTTCCATTCCTAACATGTGATAAAAATTGCAAAACTCTGAAATTTTCCTTATATATTTTCGTATGCTTTGTTATGAATAATACAACCACTTAGAATTAGCTATACAGCCATTCATAGATCTTATTGGGCCATTTTTAAACTGCGTAGATTCATAACTCGCAGAGGATTGATTATGCAAAAAAATATTCTTTGATATGAAACAAATTTCATAGATATACGAAATAAGTGGCACAAATTAGATGTGCTTTTGAAGAACAAAGAGCATAATACTAAGATATTAGATATGTTAGGAAAAAATGATATAATAGCGCCTGAATTTTCCGCATGTGTTATATTTTAATGAATTGTGGAAAGATCCAATGTCTACCAAATATTACCAATCATTTGCGTCTTATTATTGATAAATAAAATTTAACGTTCAAAAAGCTATATACTTTGTTGACATAAATAGAATCCTGTCTGAATTCCTGACTCTTATCACTCTGTTATTCTGACAATCTAAATTTCTTGACTCCAAGTCATTTTCTAATTTGCAATTCACAATATCGAAGAATGATTTGTAAGAGATTAAGATGAATTACTCTATCAGTATCAATTAACTGAATAAATATTCTATCATTTCTAACAATGCTGAAGCAATGAATATCACAGCAAAAGAATAAATGGTATAATTTAACACTTTGCAGGAAAATGCTTTGGTAATAATATGAAAGAAAAATTTGCTCTTTCTATAAATACATAGATAAGATACAACTGCATCTTGGAACAGACAGTGTCCCATATGTGGCCGCGACATAAATACTGCCAAGCATCATCAAGCGATTAACAGCGATTATGCATATCGTGCCCATATGCGAATACAGGGGATCAATTTTGAATCAGCGATTAAGAAGTAACAGATCAATCTTCGAGCTATTTGGATAACTAGAAGTGTTATATGTAGTATATGTAAATCATATAAAGATATTTTAATTTTAATTTAAGTTAATGTATTAATATCAGTATTATTTATTAATTATAATATATTTAAATATAATTTAGTCATAACATATGTAGCTGGATTAGATATCGATCAATTATGATATATTAAAAACAATTGATATGTTAAATTGATATATTGATATATTAAAAACAAAAAGTAACTAACTTGTGAAGGTAACTTGTGGCTAGATAACTTGAATCTCATTTTCAATAATTCAGACTTTAGCAATAATTAAAGAGCAAGTAAAATTCTCTTACATATTTCAAACTTTTAATAGTAATCGAAATTAAAACATAATAACAGCGGACTATTTTACAATTCAGATTTAGATGCCAAATCATGACTTGTGACAAACTATAATAAAAATGGTCACAAAAATCTTGATGTCCACTCGCATGCGATGCAATTCGCGAGGATCGATATTTGGAAACTACTCTCTAATGTAACTAATTTGATTCTTTATAATTTTCTTTTAATTTGTATTTTAGTGAAAGATAATAATTGGAGGAAGAATCAAGATAATTTTTCAAAATCACAGTTAGAATTCAAATAGAGTTCGAGGTGGAGTAAGAGATTAAATTGATAGAATTCAGCATAGATACAATTCAGATCGGATGAATAGTTAGATACACTGCAGATCAGAGCACAATAAATCAGATAAAATTCAGTCATTCGGAAATAGTTAAAGTCAATTATCTGTTCATTCCAGGCTCGCAAACAATTGTACAGTTCTACAACCGTAAGTAGTTCTTCGAACAAATAAATATTCAATTTAAACATTCCATTTTATAATATTTAAAATCATTAAATTGGAATTTAACAATGATTATTGCATTGTTTTGGTTTTTTTAAAAAAATAATGTTTTTGTTAAGTTAAAAAATATCAATCATTCTTTTGTTTTCTTAAAATTTGTCCAATTTTTTTTATTTAAAGTTTCAAATTCTAATATGATCAGATCATCTTGCATGTCTTTTTTGAATGAATGAACTTACAAGGAAATTCAAAAAATTCAAAAAATTTTGAAATTTCGAATATGTAGTACATATGACGACATGTATTATGCAATTTTTTTCCCTTGTAATAATTTATTTTAATTAGATAAAATTGGCCTATCGAAATTTGATTATTTTTCGATTTTATAATTCATTTATAATTAATAAATTCTAAGAAATAAAGAATAAATTTTCAAATAAAAATTATTTCTTTTAAGAAAACTATCGTTCTAAATCATCAAAATTTATTATATTATTTATTTAATTTATAATATATAAATTTATTATTTTATTTATTTAAATTTATTATAATATTTATGTAATTGTAAACAATTTATAATTTTTTTATAATTTATTTTTTCACACGAAATGTTAATCATCAGTTTTAATAATTGTGAAAGAGCAAAAAACAAAACAAATATTTTTTTTATTTTAAATATAGATATTAAATATCATTTGACATTCATATTAATTATTATTATATTTTTTATTTTAAATATAAAAATTAAATATTATTTCAAATATAAGTTATATTTTGTTTTATGATATAAAAAGGAAGAAGAACTAAATCTTATTGAACAGAATATAATTTTATAGTGCTCAAAAATATTTTTTACTTATTTCGAATAGAATGTTTATATAGTCTTTCACATCTTCCAAAATTAATCAAATAATTATTTTATAGTTAATAAACGTACTTCTATTAAATGCAAAATTTTTGATTTTTTGTTATTGAATTCATGGAATGTCCTGTAGAAAAATATGGAATGATATATAATTATTTGATATATGATTTCTGAAAACTTTGTATAAAAATTTTTTTGATTTTGTAGTATATGTATATACAATTATAATGTAGATTCACATATACGAAAAATCATTAAATTACAATTTCTTATTCATAATCAATTTTTATCACAAAATATTATCACATAATTCTTTACGCATGATATAAAATGAATATATCGATGAAAAACCAAGTAATTTTAAAAATCTAATAGATTTTATTTTTTCACGACAAGTAAACTTTAACAAATTTGTGCATTTTAAACATTTCTTTGAAGAATTTCATGATTATAAAGAATAATTCATATAAAATATATTATATTTATAATATTTTAATATATTTACATTAATATATTTATAATATTTTCAAAATTATTTAATTATAATCAAATTTTTTATTATATTTTACATGATCCCTAGATGATCTTATTTCATGAAAAAATTAACATCTGATAATTACATTAAAAATAAAAATTCTAATAAAGATGAATTCATTTCTTAATATTTTATGATTTTTTTTTATTTCTTTCATTTCTATCTATTTCAATAATATAAATTATTTTATTATTATATGTTAAATAAAGATTGCGTATTGAATATGTAGATACAATGAAATCTTTCAGATTGTCGCGAAACAAAATATAACAATAACTAACTATATTTAAAAAAAAATATTTGTTTTTTTTTTCAAATATATTGTTTCTATTTCATAATTATAAAATTCATAATTATTGAACGTATTAATTAAAATTTCGCGTGAAAAAATAAGCTGATAAACAACTGATATTTTATCAAATAATAGTTTTCATTAAAAAAAACAATTTTTATCTGAAAATTTTTTCTCTATTTCTTATAGTTTGTGAGTTATCGTAAAATAAAAAAATAAAATCGAAAAATAGCTGAATTTTTATAGATCAATTTTGTTCTCTTAGAGTGAATTTGCATAGCAAAAGAAAAATTGTGTAATACATACACACTATACATTCTTAAAATTTAAAAATTTTTTGAATTTGTATATTGGAAATGTTTTTTTGCTAATTCTTTTTTTGTATTTTTAAAAAATTTTTTCTAAAACTGATCTAGAACTATTATTATTATTTAGCATTTTTAATTTTCAAATCTGTTTCTAAATTATAATTAATTAATTGCTCTCCGTAAATATCGAAATATTAAGATCAAAAATTCTTTATAAAATCATAAAAAAACGAACTGACATATTAAAAAGATTTCAAATAATAATATTGAAATTGAAAACAATAATCCATGTTTGGTTCTGATGTATCAAAAAAAAAAAAAAAAAAATTCTATTGATAAAATCTTCGATATATATATTTGTCGATCATTGATATTACGCAATATTATATGAGCGAAAGAAAAGTAAAATGAAATAAATGAAAATATTGCCATTGAATAATAATAAGATGCTTTCGATAATAGAAAAAGAACTCGACTATTATATTGGCGTATCATTCAAAAAAATGATATCCATGAATTTAATAATATACAGTATATAATATTTAATAAATATATAGTAAAATAAAAATTAAGCTCATCCATGAGAAATTAGTTCTTTTGAAAACTAATTAGTCGTTATAAATTTTATGTTTTTAAAAAAATAATACATAAATAACGATTGCACGTATTTATATATTATTATAATATACATATAGTATACATACAAAAATTTTATGCAATAGTAACAATTAATTTTGTTTTAAAAATATAATCAAATATAACCAAAAACTAAAGCCTGATAGCGTAGAAATTACATTTAAGTTGTTTAGAATCTCATTATTTAAAAAAGATTTAAAAATCATTATATTATATATATAGCATATATTATATATTTAAAATTTCTCGTAGAAGAGTTATTTATTTAGTTATTATACAATCGTTGAATTCTGATTTGCAAGATCCGAATACTTATAAAAGATTTTTTCTAATGAAAGTACTTATAAAAAGGAAAACCTATATTAGATAAAATTAAATGATATTTAATTTTATATTTCAGAAATTCTAAGAATGCTTTGTAATAATTTTCTTCATTTAAGTATTTAATTATAATATTTTATTATTGTAAATGACAAATATTTTAAAAAATTATTGAATTTATTATATTTTCTATTATTAATTAGTAAAATGTTCTATTATTAACATTTATATAATATTTATAATATTATAATATTTATTAATGATATTTTATAAAAAATATTAATAAATATTAAATTTCTATTGATGACATTTGCATATATTGTCAATAAAAATATGGCCATTTGTAAGAAAGTTGAATACAATATATATAATATATTGTACAATAATGTAATACATGAAACTATATCTGCTAAAGAATAAAAGAATTTAATCACTTTTGTTTTTATTTATTATATTTGCCATTATTATTATATATATTAAATATTAATTATATATATATAATAATAATTATATATATATATTTTATTTATTATATTTGCCATTATTATACATATTAAACATATATATATATAATTATTATTATATATATATATATATATTTATTTTAATTTTACTCAAAATTAGAAAAAGCAAAAGTTTTATTTTATTCTATTATACATATATTATACTTTATTTTATTATCAAAATTTAATTATATCGTTATTATATTATTATAATATTTTTTTGTTATTTTTTTTATTGATCATGAAAATATACATAATAATAAATATAAAAGTTTAATTTATACAATTCGCTTTTCTTATTATAAAATTATAATGTCCAAATTTAAATACTTAGTTTCGTACAAGTTTTTCAAATTCTGCATATTTCAAAGTTCAATACTAATTTATATAGAATCAATACATTTCAATTATCGAATTATTGACATTAATTCGGATTGGAATTATTGTATGCATAAAAAGTATAAAGGGCATTATGATTCTACATTTCTAAATCAATGAAGATAAAAAAAGATTTGTAAATAAGAATGTATGCATAAATGATTTTGATTTTGAAAATTAATTTTTTTTATTGTATTATATTATATTTATTGCAAAAAATCTCATAAATCGTAGTTCAATCATTTTGTTAAAAAAAATATTAGTTTCATTAGTTTTCTAATTTATTTTATTTATAATTTATTTATATTCTTCAATTGCAAAAAAAAAATGATAATTATTGTGGCACGTATACATGTCATATTATTATATTATCTCATATTTTCTTTTCTTTTTTTCTCTTTTTTTTTTTTCACTTTGTTTATATACATATAAATGTTTATAAATAAACAAAATTGAACTAACATTTCGAAAAGTCTTTTTACATATTGAAATATATTGCAATACATATATCAGTTCAATTGATAGATTTAAATTGCAGTTGACCCAAAAGTGCTAGATTGATGATTTAATTCAATTTCCAAGTGAACCACTAATTTAAACTCATCGCTTTAATCAATATATATATGTGTTTTAAATTTTAGAGACATAAAAATACGAATTCTATGTTGTTTAAATAATGAGAAAAAAGAGAAAAAAAATATCGTCGAAAATTTTTGTTGAAAATAATAAATAATTTAAATGTGAAAGCAAAAATATCTATGAAATGATTTTATTGAAAATGCTTTCTTTACAAATATCTTTTTTCAAATGGATTTAATTTTTTTTCTCAACATATTTTTGCTTTATTATTTGTGAGCAATAAAAAATAGAATTTGCTGATATTATATTATCATGTGCAGCTCTTGAATTTTTTTGGATTTTGTTTGGTATATTATTTGCACTTTACAATATGAGATATATAATGATAAATCTGAAGTATTTACGTATCACAATAGATATTTTCTTGTAATTTTGACTGAAAAATATTAATATAAATTAAATAAATTGAATTCAGAAACTAATAGAAATTTAATATTTTTTTTTCAAAAAAACGGTTGTAATTCATAATTTTTTTCAGACTTTTTATTCTTATGATAAATAGAATATAGTGCAATAAAAAAAATTTGATTTTGAATTTCGATATTATTTTTGCACATAGTTTTATTTATAGATTTTTATCGATTTAGAAAAGCGAGATATAAAATAATGCTATAATGCTGTTTACACCTATTTTTTATACAATTTCTATATATTGAATTTGATTTCATCCTATTTCAAACGCAGCTTTCATAAACTGTATTATACTATATAATATTATATAATAATATTTTTAACAATTAATTATATTTTTCTTGAATTTATATATTCAATAAAGCTTGTCTTAAATAAAACGAAATAAAACAAAGATGAAAATAAAAATCCTAAAATTCCATTCGTCATTCATCGAATTTCGCTTTATTTATGACTTGTTTCACTTAAGTCAAACTTAAATTGTTTAACAGGTTAACTTCAATCTATATTATATATAATCGTGAAAATTTGTTTTACAAATGAAATTTTATAAAGGATTTATAAATTAATATAAATTAACTTATAAATTATTGTTGATAGCTATTAATATGTTTTGTATTAATGAAAGCAATATAGCTATCCTGGTATATATGAAATAGTTTGTAGGAATTTCATTTCATTTTTTTTTTTTTAAATTTTAAATAATTCTTTTGTTTCGATGTTTAATATTAATAAATTTATAAATATTTATACTTCGTTTTTTTAATTAAATGAATATCCGGAAATTAAACAAATAAGAAACTTTTATATTTTTTAGAAATATTTATATTTTTATATAAAATATTTTATATTTTTTAAAAATAATCAATGTTTCACTAATCATTTATTGTATATTTCATTATGAAGAATTAAGCAAAGAAAGAGTCATTGAAAATAAATATTATACTGTAATAAAAATGTTAATCTTTTTGACTGATATAAAAGAATATTCATTTTTTTTTTAATTTAATACTAATAATCAGAGAGTTTATTTAAGATTCTCTTAGAAATAATTTAACAATTGCAAATGATTTAATGATGATCTAAAGTATATATTAGTAGTTATTTTCTAAAAATATAAAAATTTTACTTTAATTTATTCAATTCTTAGATATTTCAATTAAATATTTATGGGTACAGTTGAAACAATAACAAATAAAATTAAACACTAAAAGAATATTAGAGAAATAAAATTCTATCAGATTTTATTTCGATTAAGTATGATGCTGCACTGCTGTACAAAAAGTATCATGATATAAGATATTAACAATGATTTACAATAAAGAATGGATTAATCTATTATATCACAAGATATAAATTATATTATTAAATAATTATAAAATTATTATAAAATTTCTTTTATAAAATGACAAACTAATTTAATAATTTTAAATAAAAATGTAAAATAATATATAAAGTAATAAATTTTTATTTTCTGTATTATTTCTTTTTATTTTTATTTTTATTATTAATATATTTTTATTCAATATTACTAATTTATTAAATGTATATTTAGATATTGTTTTTATATAAATATACAATAGAAAATAAAAATGTAATATTTATTGTTCGTGAATATTATCAGCGAGATTTATAAACAGTTTATTCAAAGAAACTTTTCATCTAAAAAAACTTTGTTTTTACCGCGCATGGGCCTCTATTCAGCCAAGGATGGTGTTATCTGAGAAGACTGTCTTTGAGAATTTAGCCGACACTTATAATTATATATTTCTAACGTACTTCAAACCAATTGAACCGATTTTAATGGTGATATATTTCAGACGCGGCTGATTCAAAGACAAATAACACAGTTAGAATAAAAAAGATATGCCGATCTGTTTCTGTTTATAGTGAGATCTTTGTATACAGATCATCACCCAAGCAAGGAATTTGATGAATGTCACCGATATTATTCATTATTAATGTGCCTCATCGAGAAACTGTGTGACCTTCTCAATTGAATCAAAGAAAGATTTTTTTGAAGGCACTTGCAAATAGAGATGATTATATCGTAGTCTAACAGACAAGTAGAACAATTACATTAGTTTTATTTTAACACTTCATTGTGCTCTAATTGTCAGACGCAATTATTTGCTGCGATATTGTGAGAGACCTGTTCTCTAATATATGCACTTCGCACGAGTAACCATTTATATAGTCCACTCATCTTTAAGAAGTATATCATTTGTTGCGAATCTGTTTAAGAATATTCAACACCACCTAACTATTAGCCTATATTAGCCATTCACCAAAACCATTACAATATTATTATTGCAGATGCGAATACATAACTATATATTAATTTTTATGTTCGTTTTAACTTGTAAAAGTCATCCTTCAAGAAATATTACTACATTATTTGGGATAATAATTGCGAAAAATTTATAATATTTAAAATATATAATATTTTCCAAATAAAAAAAAGTTCCATAATAATAGAATAATAATAAAAAATAAGAATTGAAAAATTAATATTTTGAAAGTTTTAAATAATTTAAACAATTTTCTATTTCATTAAAAAGAATGATTCTTGTTACGTAAGAATACATGAAAAAATACGGTTATTTCAATAAAGACGAAAATAAAATGCAATAAAAATAATAATTTGAAAAAATAATTTTTTTCAAATATTTTTTATTGCAAATGGTGAAATTGTATTATAAATAATATTGCAAATGATCTTATTTGTCTTTGATTGTTTAAATCTATTGATGATTAATATCATAATTATATATATTACATATATGTATAATTTATATAAGATGTTAATAGTAAAAATGTGCGAGTGCTTGATTTATTTGAGTATTTTGAATATTCGAATTTCGAATCGAATTATAATTAGTTTATCAAGCTACATAGATCAATATTGGAATTACTTAAAATCAGGGATTGTTTAAAAAAATGCAAATTATTTGAAAAATCCAAAACTTAAATACTTGAGTCCTTGTAACATTTTAATAATTGAATTTTCAATTCAAAAATTTTCGAATTAAATTCAATTAAATTCAAAAATCTTGAATTTTCAAATTATTCTAAAATATTCAAGTTGCTCAAAAATATTGATTATCATGTATTATGAGGTTCTGATTTAACGAATCTGCTTTATTTTCATATTTTCACAAAGAAAATATTCTCTATGACCAATTAACAATTTAATTAACAATTAGGCTTACAAATAGTTTAATTAACTGTTAGACAGTGATTTTTTGCTAAAAAATAAAAAATAATCTTTTATTTGACATTTGAGGCAAATATTCCTAGAAAATTTTTCGCCAATAATACTATTTAGGAAACTGCAATTTTTTTTTTTTTACTTGTCTAATTTATAATAACTGTATTAATTAATATAATTTTTACATTTAAATTTTTACATTACATTATATTAACCGCTTCAGTGGTTATATTTGATATTTCATCGTCATCATCATTCTCGATATTTATATCCATTAAGAATTGCAAAAATTTAGAATATGAGATGCTATTTATATGTAATTTATATAATATTAATATTATATAAAATTGTTTATACATAAATCTCTATACAATAATCATATTCATGTTTGCCGAATTCATGTATAATATGCATACATATATCATTATGATATTACAATACTATAATATTTGTAATACTTATATATTATAATAATATTATCTATAATATTTATTATTATTGATTCATTTTCAAGAATCAAGAATATGATAATATTCTACAATATGATAACAATACATAAATATGATCTTCTTGTTTATTCAAAGAAACAATATGTGGAATATAACACATCATTCATCAACTGCGATGATAGTGATATTCTTTTATGATATTTACTATTTATTAATTAGACAATGCTAGCTTAATATTAGAGACAGTGTTATAATGATAGTGATAATGATAGTGATAAATAATGATAATAATATAATAATGGAAAGTAAAAAAATTCATGAAGTGGAAATATGGATCTAATAAAAATATTATTAATTTTAAATATATTCGTCGTATAAAATAAAAGTATTATATGAAAACGTTTTAAAAAATTAAATCGAGAGTATATATAATATAAGATTCTCAAAACGGAATGTGATAGTATTACATTTCTTATAAATATTTGAATTTTTTAAACAAATTCGTATTTTATCAAACAAATCATTGATTTTAAGTAACTCGAAAAATTTGAATATTCAACTCGGTTCGAGCAATCGAATCAAATCGGTTTAACTTGTGAATTCAGAGTACTCAACACTACATTCATCATACATCCTTACTTAATAGATATATTTGTACATGACATCATATAAATGCTTGGAAATCATGTAATCAGAATGAACATAGAAATTATATATATATATAAAACTATTCCTATAAAAATATTGCTAGAAATTATTAAGTTATACATAATCTAAATTTATTTAAAAAAAAATGAATCGAAGGCAGAAAAATGATATATGAGAGATAGAGATGTTTTACTCTATCTATTATTTCGTTAATGCAAATTTTAATTGCTTATTATTTATAAATCAGCTTGAACAGGAATATATCAACTTTTCTGTTTATTTTAATCTCTAAAATTGATCAAAATAAGAAAAACTAAAAGAATAAGAAAAGAATATTGTAAATTAGAATAAAAATAAATTAAAAAAATAATAAGTACAAAGCAACACTGATTGTGTTCGCGAGCAATAAATGTTTGCAAGATTTACCTGCTTATTTCAAAAAAATTCTTTGCATGAAAATCTTTTTCCACTATCGATAATAATCAGATTTCCATTAAGTCTAAACAAAAAATGATGCTTGAAGTGACTGCCGTTTTTGAAAAGAATTTAAACGACTTACTTTTAATTGTATATTTATGATAAATTTAGTCTGACTGAAACGCAATACTCATCTCAACGACATACCCTACACACGACTAATCAATAACAACTAACTTCATCGATTGTTCAGAAAAATTTATAATAAACATACGATTTTACATGCACATCAGTCGAAAGATTATTCTACATACACATACATCTTCGGACTGGTTCGGACCGGATATTTAGTGAATTTAAATAAATGCAAAGCTGCATAAAAAAAAAATTGCTAGTACAAAATTGAATTCGAGTCGTTTATTCGATATGGCGATATGCTTCTCGATGTCGATGCATAGGAAAGATTATCTCTTGCACATGGTATTCATTAAAATGTCAACGTGGACGTATAATTCTTTGGCCGATCAATGAAACAATCGAGTCACTTCCAAGATACCTTACAAGATATCTATTTTTAATTTCGTCTTTTGGGTAAGTTGTTCATTGAATTTTTTGATTCGTGTATATATAACGATAGTTTTGTTAATTGAGCTCTAGAGACAAACTGGCGAATGTACATAAGTTTAAATTCCTTCGACTAAAGAAATTTTGCGCACGGAAAATTTATAGTCAATACTCTTCAGGAATTAAATCGAAATATTTCGTTAATTGATAAATTCGTGGCAATTTAAGAACGCTTCGAACACTATGAATAAAAAGGTTTATACCAATTTTCACAAGAATTTTAAGATTATATTTCCACACGATCAATGAAATTCGTGGTCATATCTAAAATGTATTCAGTGATAGCCAAATCATTGATTCGCTCTGAATCAATTAATTTAACGAATTTAACGAATTTAGAGGATAGATTTAAAAAAAAAATACAATCAACGCTTAAATTCGCAAATTTTACAATAAGATTATCAGTTATAAATTCATCGCTTAATTCCACATGATCGAAAGAGGATTCATAAGAATGCAATGAATCAGCACTCCGCGTAAGCAATGTTATAGAATCAAGCTCACGAAACCTTTCTATCGACGAAATGTTTATTACAGCTCAACGACTTTTACATTCGCGCGAATTAAAAAAGATTCAACTGTGAAGTACAGAATCTATAAACAAGAATTATTCACATTGCACAAGAAATCATTGTGAGAAAATACATTGCATTAAATCACATGATGGGGGAATAAATACCATGGGTATTAAAGATCACCACAAATCACAAATTCAATATATGCCAATCAATTCAATTCAATCAAAGCATCATTTCCGAGAAGTGTATCTATCTTCGTCAAGTTACTGGTCGGTGAACAGTGCATTTGATCAATTATCCAAGATGAACTTCTAGGCGATTAAGTAAAGTAAACAAAAAATAATGTTGCCGTTTGAAGAATTTAAAAACGACATTTTCAATTTTATTTTATTTTTGACATACTTCAACCTGGATGAAGTGCAATACAATCTCAAAAATAACGTTATCTAAATGATTTACTTAATGGCAGCCAATCTCATGTTACATCAATTTCTATGTTTGGAAATTTATGGTAAACATATTGATAAATATGATCTCTCATTATCACTGTATCTTTGTGCGATACTAATCATCAGCGTAGTTCGAGGAATTTTTCTCTTATTTGGAGATAAGATAAGTCAAGATGCTAACTGTTATTTTAATCGTTTGATTAAGTCGGTTTGATTATCATGTCTCATCAAACAGAGATTTAAAGAAACGAAGATTCTCCCAATTAGAAGAAATTTCTGAGAATACAAGCTCTTGCTGAAAATAAGATAAGAGGAATCTAATATACATTCGCCGTTAACATCTATTGTAACATTGTGAGAAACAGATCTCATAGTTTCGCATATTTATAATATAGTCTAATTATTAAGAAAATATATCACTGGTTACATGTACAAATATTCTTTCGTATACACGCATTTACCAAGCTTTCAATTCACCACCAATTATATATGAATGTGAACAATGTTGATATTATTGAATGAATATAGTTGTTCATAAACTTAAAATCATATTATTACAGAGAATACTAATTATATTTATATTTCATTAAAATCCTTTTTTTTTAAACACAGAAGAACTAATGAGAAATTTTTTTTATATTTTTTTAATATTTCGTTTAAAATAGTAATAAAATAATAAAATATGAAGAAAATTAAATGACATAGAAAAAAGGAGTAAATATTTTTTAAAATTATGTTTATTAATTATTTTTACGTATAACTTAATAAAATAAAAAACTAAATTAACTATTAAAAATAATTTGATCTCAATATTGAAACTTAAATTTTGAATATGTATATTTCTTAAAATATAATTTTATTCTTAAAATATAATTTTATTTAAATTTTGACTAGCTAAGAAGTTTCTTTTAACTGATAGAAAGAGTCCATAGTGCTATCATACGAATATCCTTTTATTGTAAGTTTTAATAGAATTAATATCAAAAATTACAATAATTTAATAAATCTGCATCTATAATAAGAATTAAATTAATTCAAATCTATTTTTTTCAAATTTCAATTGCCATGTTCTGTTATTCAATTCTATTGTTTTATTGACTAGGTTATTTTAATTTTCAGATATTATAGAATTATAAAAAAATATTTTATTTATAATATTCATTGTTTAAAAAATATTATTTTGTTAAAAAATAAATTCTTTTACAATGATTTTATTCTAATTCTTTTGAGTTAATATATATATATATTGAGTTAATACATATTTTCTCATAATATTTTCTTGACATTATATCCCAAAAAATATTTCATAAATTGAATTATTTATTATTCAATTAATTTTAAATTAAATGTAAAAATAAAATATGTCAATTTGTTAATATATTTTTTGAAAGATTTTTCATCATTATATTATTATATTTATTATATATTGATACATTGAATATTTTAAATATTACTTAATAATAATTACTTTTCTTCAATAAAATATTTGATAAAATATTTTTTATATTAAATATTATTTATCTATAATAAATGATTTTAGAAATTACTAAATTTATTAAAATTGTTAGAATTAATAAATGACTTTAGTAATTAAAAAATTAGTATAATTATGAAAATTAAAAAATAAATTTAATAATTTTAATTACAAAACAATTCTTTTAATAAAGAAATAAATATTTTGATGAAGTTATATACATAAATATATATAAATAATGTAGAAATATTATATTCTTTATATATGTTTTAAATTTTGAATATTAATCAAGCTTTAAAAATTTTATAATAAATATTGATGACATTTTATATAAATCATTAAAATTTTATATACAAACATTTAACTTCATATAATATTAATATTGATATATTTTTCTTATATTTTAAAATGTTAATATATATTAATATAAAAATATTAATTTTATATTCATATCAAATGAATCTTCAATCTAATTATTCTAATAATTTACTTTTATTATATTAATTATATTAAAATTAATTAACAATACTGCATTTAGATTTTATATAAAGATTTTTATTTGTACTTCTATTCTAATTCTATTATAATTCTACAATTCTACAATATATGTATAATGATATGTTTATTTTGCATTCGATCAATATTGTTTTTTTTATTTTTAATGAATAATATTTTAATATTATTTAATTAGAAGTTAATATTATTTTATACAAAATTATTTGAATCTAAATATTATAAATATGTATTAATTTATCTTTATGATTTATTATTATTATTATGATTGTATGATTTTTTTTTCTCTCAAATCATTTTTTGTATCTGTCATCAATATTTTTTATATATTAATATATTTTTTTCATAATATAATACAATTATTTGTTTATTCTATTTTTTTATTATTCTATAAATATTTATATAAATCATAGTTCAAAAATTTCTTGTCTAGCTAGATTATTATAAATATTATTCGATTTTTTCTTATGATATAATATATCTATATAATATAAAAAAATCATATAAAAATCATCCAAAATCATGATAATGAAATTTAGCATAATCGAAAAATGTGATAATAAAAATTAAAGGCTTGCATTATTCTTATCAATTATAATCGATCGCGCAAAATGTTTTATATTTCATTTTTGTTTGGAAAACAATGGAAATCATATAATATTAAATATATATATTTATTATAAAATAACAAAATTCGCAGACATAAAAAAAAATATTAAATTTTTCAATTTTCTATCAATTAAGTTGATAAATTTTATTCAAAATTATTCAAAGAAAAGACTATTCAAGAAAATTCAAGAAAGAAAAAAAATTTTAAAAGAAATAAAATATAAATCATAATATTTATTATAATTCGTTGTTTTGATTTTTGAACCAGATAATTTTCTTCAAAATATTTTTTTTTTTTTGTATTAACAAGAACAATGAATGAATACAAGAAAATAACTTATATAACATTATGATCTTTGAAATTAAATTAATTAATATAAATTGAAGATACTATCTTTCGTCATTAACATCTAGTTTATTGTATTGCAATACATAATACATAGTCCGTACCAGGAAAAAATATCAAGTTTTCATCGATAAGAAAATATAATCATAAAAAATGACTATTCTTGATCAGAATCCTTAATACGTTTTAATCAATGTTTATTTTTAATTTTTTTAATACTCAATAATCGAAAATTTGATATAAGTTCATTAATTCCGCCATTACATAATACTAAAATAACTAAGTAAAAAAATTTGGAAAAAATACTGTGACTCTCCATGCGGTTCCAAATATTTTTCACTTTCCTCAAAAAAAAGCATGTTCAGCTATATTTTTAATTGTCTTTTCTAAAGTATTTTTTTGGGGGAATAGCCAATCAAATCACAAAATGCACTTTTGGAAAAACACGAGGAATGTTTTACACTATTGCAACTAAAATCTAAAATTCGTTATAAGATTTCATCACAAATAGTTTGCAATAAGAGTTCAAAGACAATTCATTCAAAAAAAATATAATTTAGGATTAGTGCAGAAAGTGCCTATTTTTCAATGTTGACTTCAATTATCTAAATCTATTATCTAAATTAAAAATACTATAGTTCTCATTCAAATATAGTGTAGATAGAATAACGAAGCTCACCATTATTTTTTTTTAAATTTTCGACAATTTGGTTTCTTATTAAAATAAATTCAGCCGAATATCAACCAATATTTTACAATTAAAAAATGTGATTTTCGTCCAAGAATTTTTTTTTTTTTTTTTTTCTTTGTTAGCTTGTTATTCTGTTTGTTATCCAATTTTAATTAACGCTTTCATTTGATATACGATTAGAAAGAATAATAAGAATTCTAGAATGAAAATCGAAATTCAATATGCATTTTATATAAAATAATTATATTATATTATTTTAAATATTATATTTTATACAATATTATTTTATAATATTTTATATACATATTATATTAATAAAATTATTATTATTTATAGTACTGATTTATTTTGACATATAAATATATAAAATAATTTGACATATAATAAAAAAAATTGTAAGAAAAATATAAAAAAATCATAAAAATTATAAGAAAATAATCAAATACTGTAAAAAAGTACGCTATAAAATAGAAATTAAAAAAAATCTGAAAAAGTATAAATACAATAAATTTAAATTTCAAGTAATCGTAAAAATAATTTTAAAATACGTAGTTGCAAAAGAAAATATAAATTATAAAAATTTAACCAATTAAAAGAATTAAATAAAATTATTTTTATTTAAAATCTTCTTTACAATCCTTATATCTAAGATTTTTTTAAAATGAAGAAAACATACATATTATTAATACTTTTTTATCATGAAAGAAATCTTCATAAGACATCCTGGCTATTCTGGAGGGAGGGGGAAGGTCGGGATAGTGCCGGACTCTTACCGGCTAAAATCCCCATGATAGCCTGCTCTAACGCCTCCGGGGAACACCGGGAACTCTTATCGAACACCTCCGATGTTCTGTACGCATTGCCTTTTTCGCATTATTGATATCTAATCTATGATATAATACATATATAAAAAATCTATATAAATGTATATAAAGAAATAAAATTGAAAATGAAATATTTATTATTCAAAATTTTGTTAATATTAAATAGATATTGAAGTTTAATATTTTTGAAGTATAAATTTTTAAATGAATTAAAAGCTATTCATAATTGTGTATCAAAGAATTTAATCTTGAATTTAAAAATTCAAGATTAGATTCTAATAAAAAAATTCAAACCGTTTAAAACATTCAAAATTTATACACAAACAATAGCATTTTTTTTAACTAACAATGAACGAAAGTATATAAGTATTAATAAGTATTTTCTCATAATCAAATAAATATGAATATTGGATATTACTTTCATTTGTGCAATATCCTCTAATATCAAATTAATTTGCTTGGTTTCATCTCTTTTTTTTAATGTTATCGAAAAATTATTTAAATTTTGATTTTTATTCGATTTATTCTAAATCGAAACAAATTTTTGTCAAAGATTTAAAATATCGTTTTCTTTCTTTTTCTCGTTTTTTTTTCACTGCATAAATATGAAAAAATCGTTATTCAAAATTAAAATATTATTTATCGATAAAGTCAAAAATAAACTATTTATACTTTTTAGATTTACAATTATTATAGAAAAAATATTTATAACCAGAAAAAAAAAGTATTAATGAAAAAAAGTTTTAAAAATATTAGAATTTTTTTATCTTTATTTTAGTTAAAATCATAAATAATTCGATTACATTATTTCTTTCATTTAATTTCAAAAGTAAAAATATTATGAAATGTTATCAAAAAATATTGAATTGCTAAATAAATCAAAAGATATAGATTCACGAGATAAAAATACGTTAAAGAAGAAGAATAATTTCATGAAAGACAATGCATTTCATGTATTTCACTAATTAATAATACATAAAAAAATATATTTAATATAAAAAAAATAAATTATTTAAATAAACAAAAGTAAAAACTTAATTTTAATATAATAATAATTAAAACTTAATATTTGAAAATCATTTTGCATTCATTAAATTTGATTTCAATTTAATTTATACAATATAATTAATTATTTACATTTTTACTTAAATTTTTTTCCTCATTTTCAATAATAACAAATGTATTATTAAATAATTTAAATATTCAATGTAAAAAAACCATTCTGTATATAAATATTTTTAATAATAATATTTTTTAATGATTATATAATAAGAGTAATAATATAAGTTAATATAGTAATAATATATTATAGCGCAAAATATTTTTTAATAAAAATTATTTTTTTGAATTGTGTCAATTTTCAATAAAGAATTTTAAATAAAATTAAAAAAGTTTAAGTCTCGAACAAAATTCTGATTTCTTTTCTTCGATTTTAAAAAATATTGACATTTAAAATCAATATTGATTTTTCAAGGAGAATTTTGATTATTTATAATTAATACTTATATATAATTAAGACCTATCGACAGTTCTTATAATATCTTATATATCTTTTCAGCGCTCAATCAAAATGACTGGTGCTTAAAAAAGTTATTGTTTTTATGATTTAATATAGGTAATGGTTAATTTACTATTGAATGTATATAAAATGAAGAACTTTCATAAAATTTCGTCTAAATTTATTTATTTATATATAATATATATTTCAATTAAAAACTTAAAAAACCAAAACATTATTTTTCTCATATAATATATAATATTTCATATAATATTTTATATAATATTCCAAAAGATTAGTTTTCAATGTATCCAATTAATAAAGTCAAATTTTACAGTATGCATATTTAAAGTTATTTATCTAACAAAACTTAACATTTATTTATATAGAGATATCTTATTCAACTTCGCTGTATTTTTTACAAATTATTTTATTCTCAAATATATATTTGCCGCATATATATTTTTCGCTTCTCGAACAGATTTTCATAGTTTTGAAACCTTTACAATATTTTACTTGACAAATTTTTCGTACGTACGAATCTGAACTTGTTGAGTTTTAGTTCTTTTCTCGGCGATTCTACGCAGCGCCGAGCTCTGTAGCTAATTAGAAAAATTTCTGCCTTAAAATATTTTCACCCGTTGTTTCTTTATATAAAACTCAAACATTTATTCCAAATAAATCTAAAATGTTGAAAAATATCTAGAAGAGCGACGTACAAGATTTTGACTTCACACTATATTTTTTCCTTATTATTTGGTCCATCACGTTTACACCGAATTTTGTATTATTATAAAAGTTCTGGTTTATTTCTGGTATATGTTTGTTACTTTTTTCGATTTTTATTCATATGGAACTTAGCACAAGTACTTTTTTTTTTGTTGGTTTGCTTTTATACATTGTAAGAGAAATGTGATTTGATCTACATCAGTCTCACTTTCAGATATCAACAATAATCTTTCTTTTTCGCTCTGGACGTGGACACTTATTTATAATATTTTTCTCTTCGTTATCGCTGTTTAATTCTAATTCGCTGTAAATAGCTCTTCATCTGTTTCCATGTTATTTTCAGTTAGGGAAATTTCTTGTTCACCGCACAATGAACAGTTTTCTTTTATGTCCGTTATTTTTTCTAATAACATATAATTCTTATGGTAAATATTCACCAGAGAATATTATACCATACAGAATACAAAAGTCATGTCAAAGTTTTACTGCTTTACTTTTTCTTTTTCAAAAACTACACTTGAAACGCTCTGCGATGCTTTTTTCTTGAATTTGTACTTTTTACTGTTATTATTTATTACTATTATTTGTTATTACTACTTTTAATTGTTATCCGATCTTGAGATAGTCTTTTCTTTATACTGATTTAAAAGAATAAATAAAATATTTTATCGACCGGTCAAATTGAATACAAATATTTCTCAGAAAAAAAAAAAATTAAAAGTAAATGAAGAATATATTGTATGCATATTTTAGGAAAAGTTCTAAAGTTTGATAGCGATATAATAACTTTAAATATGTTTAAATATGTAGTTAAAAAGTTCGAAAATGGTCAATTTGACCGATATTGATAAATTTAATGTTAATTTAAAAATTATAAGTAAAAAATTAAATATATAATATGGATATATATATATATATAAAATAATTATTTTTTATATTTATTATTTATCAATTTCTATTTTGCATTCACTGACAATATTATCATTGATACAATAATTATTATATATAATATTTTCATGATTATATATATTTCAAAAATATTCTTTAAATTATTACATTATTTAAAGATATTATAATATATAAAAAATAATATAAAAATATATAAAAAATATATAAAAAATAATATATAAAAATATAAATATTCTCATACAAATTGACATTTTTATTTGATATATTTTCATTTTTTTTTTATTCTTTTTTTTTTTTTACGATCAAAGTCGTCAACGTATAAAGTTTCAATGATATAACTAGTTATTCCGTGGATATTGATTGGATAGTTTTGTTATATTTCAACGAACGATATAGGTAACAATAAATCTGCACAGTATAACTGTTGTAATTAAAACTATTTTTATTTACCTCTCATCACATATAATCTTCTATAAGATAAAAAAAAATGAATTTTTTTAATTATATATTTACATTACGTTGTAATTATATTAAATCGCAATCATATTCTCACATTAATTGTACAATATAATAAAAACTATTTTTTTCTAATGTAATTATATTGTAATTATAATTGTTAATTGTATTAATATTTGTCTATTATAATATTTAAAAAATTATTTTTTATATTCATTTATAATAATGTTATAATAATTGATTTTATCTTTTGAAGAATTAAAATTATCTTTTAATATATTAAAATATTACAATTTATACAAACATAAGTTTTATTTATTTAATATATATAATTTTTTCTAAATAAATGATTTAAATGATAAAATATTAAATAATCTCAAAATTTTAGATTTGGAAAGTATTTAAACAAAATAAATTATTTACTGTAATTAACGTTGTATGATTTTCATTATATAATTTACTGTATATTTGTTTGTAAATATAATTTTTAGTATATTTGAGGTATAGTCCTGTATTGATTAATATTACAAATATTATGAAAACGAGATGAAAAAGCTTTGAATTCGTTAATTTGTTATTATTTATCAAAAAAAAAAAAATTCTATTGGAAAAATATATATAATTAACATTTGTTTAATTTTATATATTACATTTTTAATATTGCAAAGATTTAATTTAAGATGGTTCATATAGTATAAGACAATAGTTTTAATATCATAGTTTATAGTAAATTTATTTATTTATATTTAAATTGTCTTTAATAATAGCGATAAATTAGAAATATACTTTAAATTTAATCTAAGACAAATCTAGTTCAAATAACATTTTTATTTTAATGGATTAAACTTATAATTTCAAAGAATGTGTTTATTGTAATAATATTTTTTTTTAAATAAAAATTTAGTAAAATAATAATAAAATCGTAAATGCCATAACGCAGATATTTGCTCATAAAAATGTTATTTGAGTTAAGCTTGTTTTAGATTAAATTAAGTTTAAATTATATTTTCAATTTATCATTATTATGGCCAGATTATATATGATAATAAAATGAGTAATTAAATTTGATGTATTTTTATATTAAACATTATAGACATAACATTACATAATAATTAAAGTAAATTAATAATCTAATTTATTGAGATAGAAATATGTGTGTAATATATTATATGTAATATAATATATATTACATATATATATGTAATTACATATATTTATTTATTCTCATTATTGTACTTTAATTACAATTATTTTATGTATAAAATAGGTACTTAGATATTCTGGTATTAATTGTTAATAAGTCAGCGCGACAGTCGGAATAGAAATTGACTTGATTCAAACGTGATTCAAATCAATTCAAATTAATTATTCTAAACATTAGAAATTTATATATAATTATATAAAGTTAAACATTCTATTTATTAGTATTTATTGATACAGGATGATGTTGTATAAGGACATTGCTGTTTTTAAGAGAAAAATTTAAAGAATCCTAAGAAAGAAATTTAAAGAAATTATACATTTTTTAGAAACACTTCGATGTAACTGAAATATGAACATAATCTTAAGACAATATTTTTCAGCTATATCAATCTCAATATCAATCAATATTATCCTATTTGAAAAAAATTATTACAAATATTCACGGATTAGTTTTCTAGGAAAAGCAGATTCTATAGATAACATAATTTATCTTTAGTCTAATTTTAGGAATTTTCCTTAGAGGAATATTAATTAATGAAAGACTGATCCATGATATCATTGGCTGTTTGTGCATCAAAGACTTGCGATCATATAAAATGAACATGGAAAAAGTATGAATGTTTTACTAGAATTCAAGAAAATCAAAACTTTTTAAATCACAGAACCTTATGTAATGGAATCCTTTAAACTACAGAACTTTTTTAATAAAAAAAATTGTTTAAACTTTTCGAACTTTTCGAACCATCAAATATCTTAAACATCAGAATCCATTATATCTCAGAACTTGAATTATTGAATTTTGAATTTAAAACTTCAAATTAACAGAACTTTTAAAATTTTTCAGAACTCATTCAGTGACAAATATAAACTTTCAACATACATATGAACTTTGTTCTTGATCGTTTAAAATAGAACTGTTAACAGTGAACTTTATAATAAATCACTTTTTTATTTTTTTATACATCTTAGCTCTTTATTGGATTGCAACTAAATTTTTTTAAGAAATAAGTGATCCATGGCTAAATTTTTCCTAATAATCACTCAGAAAAATGATTTTAATAATATATATTAATATCAAATTGGGAGCTGCCTCCTTTAAATCATCATTACCATTAAAAAAATATTTCTAATATAAAATTTGTGTAATTTACTCATTGCTTAAATATTTTTACTATTAAAATTTTGATATTATTTAATCTATCATTTATTATATATTGCACTGTCATATCGTGCATTACTGTATGCAGATATCATATCATATATGTAGAAAATATAATATTTATATTTAATATAAAATAATAAAAAAAAAAGAATTATAATTTTTAAGGTAAGTAAGGTAAATCTAGCATATGAAAAAAAAGTTTATAATGAGGATAAATCAGAAAATTAGTATTTTTCAAAATTTTTTGTTCTCTTAAAACGAATGATTTGTTCGTTTTAGAAATTAATATTACATAAAAACAATAAATTATCTTTGTTAAAATAATATATAAAATAGTGTTGTGTAAGAACATTGTTTTTAAAAGAAGTATAGAAGATTTTTTGAATTGAATATTTTTCAGAAATACTTCAGTGTGATCAATATATGAATATGATCTTGAAACATTTTCAATTTTTAACAATAATTTTTCAATATTTTTCAACAATAATCATATTTCAACACATTTGTCGCGAGCGCTTATAGTTTACGAGATGTAAACAGACACTCGTTTGGGAAAATTCCTTGTCAAGATCCTTTCTGTTTCTATAGCAAGCGGGCCGCTAATAGACCTGAAACAAGAAGTGATAGTGATACTTCTGAAGTACTGTTTTTATGTGTTTTGGTCGTTCTGAGTCGATTCTCAAGTAACACAATTGACTTTACGTGCTAACACCGCTCTTTGTTTGGGGCATTAGAAAGGACGCTGTACTGTTTGTCATGCGATCTCCTCTTCATGTACATGTCACCGTTCAGGCGTGGAATTTCCTTGTCCTTGGACCATATTGCGAATCAGGCACTGCCGCGTTATTGGTTATTGGCATAATAACAGTCCTACTAAGAATTAAAACCTTTACCTAGCCAGGAAGAGATTTAAGTTAAAACATTCACTTCCTGGTTATCAAACAATTACAAAACAAGTGTGAGAGAATCGTGATGATTAAGTCGTACACGGACAATCTGTTAGTCGAGTAAAGATCGTGCTTCGATTGTCGGACAGGATATCATAGTTGTAACTTTGTGGGAGATTGCTCTCTAATAGCCCAGCAGTTAGCTGATCTATACTCCTCAAGTAACGAACTATGCCAACATTGTTTTGAGCGCAAACATTCAAGAAAATTTATTATATTACAAATCGGATCAGTTTTTTAATGAAAAATAGCAGACTTAGTGAGCGCACAAATAGTTTTGTTCCCCGTCCTAATTTTAGAAATTTTTTTTTGAAGTATCGCACAACCAGGGATTTGATCCGCAATATTATTGCCTGCTTATGTGCCTTACTGAAATGCCTTAAAGAACATGTATATGATATACCCGATCCTCCAAGAAATAAAGAGAATTTTAAAAGACACAAGTATTTACAAATATAAATCAGGAAAAATCAGAATTTTTTTAATTTTTAAACAATCTGGACTAAAATAACTTCTTAGTTTTTGAATTAATAAAATGTATAATCTTTGAATTATTCGAATTGTTGAACACTTCCATTAATTAGTCGCAGAGTTAAAGTAACATTATTCGTTCATTCAAAACTCGTAATATAAACGATTACATACTCGTAATATACAGTCCTACAGCAATAGGTCGTCCTTTGAGTAGTAAGCATCAGTCTAGGCACCATTTTTAAGCAATATCCAAAGTCGTTCAGTTTTTAATTATTTCAATTTTAATATCACATTTTTGACATAATCAATAATGTTAAGAGATAACAAAGTATAGAATAATATTGCATTGTTTTTTTAACAAAAATATTTAAAGAATTTGAGATTGTATATTTACATATTTATATATAATCTCAGCAGCAATCTTATCCTGTTTATTATTTTGTTCGAGAAAATTTATTAAAAACACTCATAGATTAGTTTTCTGTGAACACTCTGTGTAACTCTTTCTAATTCTAATTCTAGGAATTTTCTTTAGATTGAAAGTAATCGCACAACTAGATCCATTCAAGAGACTGATCCATGGTGTTATAAGGATCTCTGAACATGAAGAGAGTCTCAGATGGCACGAGACTTTGTAAAATTCGAATACGTTGAATTATTGAACTATTCGATTCAATTAAATAATCTCAAATTCTAAATTTATTTTTGAATTATTAAAATGTTAAGCTGTTGAATTATTAGAACGATTTGAACTATTTGAAATGCTTTAAAACTCTTAAATATTGTATCTCGATCTAACAGAATTTTCAAAACTTTGTAAATTCGCAAATTCATTCAATGACAAACTTTTATTGGTGTATACTATGGCTTATTGACTTTACTTATGATCGTTTAAAATAGAACTTTGTTAACAACAAAACTTTGTATAAATTAATTTTATTGCTAACACAAAAAGCAGATTAGAACTTAATAAACAATCTTATTTCATTTTTTTCTGGGTAATATCTTCCTTTCATTTCTAGGAAAACTTGATATCCACATATTAAATAATTGTATATTTCTTCAGAAGTTATATTTCTTTTTATATTAAAAAAAGAGTTATATTTCTGGCCACAGAATTCTTTTTTCATTATTATCGGTCGCCGACCTTCCATTAATCCTAAACAAAGAATGATATTACTTGAAAAAACTGCTGCTGTTTTTGAAAAAAGTTTAGATGACAATTATATATTTTTGACATACTTCAGCCAAACTGGAACGCAAGACGATTCCAAAGATGATATAGCATAAATACGCCTGATTCAACAACAACCAATTTCATTTTCTGTTCGAAGAAATTTACAATAAACATACACTAATTAATTCCTAATTGTCATCGTATCTTTGTATAATCACAAATTGATCACAAACTTAATTCGAGCAATTTTTCTTGCGAATATCGTGCCCTATTGAGAAACTGTAATCCTTTCAATTTGGACTGTGAAAGAGATTCCTGAAAAGAACACGAACTTTCGCTAAAAAAAATAATACAAAAGAGATTTAATTAATACTTCGTTTGCGAATGTGTAGTCACGCTGTGACATGGTAATGTGCGAATGTAACATAGTGAGCTCAATGTAGAATAGAAACTTAAAATAGAACAAAGGTATCAGTACGACCCACATCTACATAGTTTATTCTTACTTTCTCTTATTAAATATATTCTTTATTATTATTATTATTTTATTATTAATCAATATTCTTTATTATATTCTATAATCAAGTTATTCCATAACGTAATACTATTTATTAAAAAAAATTTAAGTTACTTAAATAAAATATAATTCTATTATTAATAAAATATTAATAAAATAAGTATAATTCTTGGGTAACTTAAATTATAATAATCGATGTTATAATAAATAAGGAAAATTTTGCAATTGTTATATATTAACCGATTTTATTGAAATTTATAAAGAATATAGTTTTTGAAAAAATATATCTTTTCTTATCGCCAATCATTTATATTTTGGAGATGAAAATAGTTTTCAAAATTAAAAATAAAAAATGTATTTTTTTTTAATATCTTGAAAACTTTTTATAGTATAAAAATTATAAAAATTATTTATTTTTTTATAAGCAAATTTGATTACATAAATTATTTTTTAAAATATCAATTTTTTAAAAATATTAATTATTTTATCAATTTAAAAATTAACTATTATTTATTTATTAAAAATCTATAATAATAAAATTAAATTTTTTTTTTAATTTTTCGTATTAAATATAATGCTATTTTTATTTAAATTATTGTTTTTATTGCTTATTTAAACTACAAATCAATATGAGATAAAAGAATGCTATAAAATTTAAATTATCAAAATATCTTTTACTAATAAAGATCTTATTAATCCATATCAATTAATTATCATCTAGAATAATACACGAGAAAATTAATTAAATAATTTTAATTAGTGGCTTTAGTTTTTAATATTCAATTTTGCGCCTTTGGATAGATTAAAGTACATAAGATAATATTAAAAAATAAATTTTTAGATATATTAATAATTGCTAAAACTAATACAAGACTTTTAATTTTTTTAATTTTAAAATATAAAAAAATTTTACAAAAAAAATTTAGGATTTTAAATGATATTAAATGTAAAAATAATATATAATTATATTATATATTTCAAAAATAATAATAAAGATGCAATAATTAATTATCAGTACTACAATAAAATTTATTTAAATACATTTGATTTCGTTACGTTATATTGTTAATAGATGAGAAAAATTTAAATATAATAAATTTAAATATAATAAGAATTAAAAATTTATAATAAGTTTTACGTATAGATAATGACTTGTTAATATATAAACATAGTAGCAATAAAATTAATGTATAATATATAATGTTAATTAATAATGTATAATGTCAATGTATATACAGAATAATAATAAATATGGAACATTTATGTTTTATTAATTTTTTTTATGAGTATCATTATTGTGAAATATATAATATATATATGTATTATATATTTAGATTACTATTATAATAGTATTATTCGCGAGCACTTATTACTCGTGAGATTTATATCAGTTTATTCGGAAAATTGTTTCATGTAAAAAACGTTTTCTATTAATGTGCGCAAGCCTCTATTAAACCGAAATAAAGAGTGACGTTAGTTGTCATTTTTAATCGACATTTATAATATTTATAATGTATATTTCTGATATTTTCAGACTGGTTGAACCGATCCTAACAGTGACATATTCCAGACACGACTGAATCAACGATAAATAACATCATTTCAATTCGAGGAATTTATAAGAGAGATATACTGATTTGTTCCCGCTTGAGATCATCACCCAGCGAGGAATTTTCCTTGCTTGGAAGTGTCGGGATTTTTCTGAAGACACGGATTTTACTTGCTAAGAAAATTTCATTATGAATACGTCGTATCCCGACCGCGATACGACAATTATATTAGTTTTGTTGTAACACCATATTATGCTCTGACTGTCGGACATATACAGTCTCACGATAGTCTATTATTTGCTACGACGTTGTGAGAGACTGCTCTCTAATAGACACACACTCCGCATGATAATATATATATAGTATTATATATAGTCCACTTGTTTTTAAGAAATATATCATTTGTTGCGAATCTGTCGAAGAGCATTCGATAAGCATCCAGCTTTAGCTTATATCCACCAAAATCAATACAATACTACTACTATAGACGCAAGTAAACAACTAAACAAGTATATTTAGATTATAGATTAATATTTATATCTTTGTGAATTCGTTCGAGCTAGAAAATACAACTCAATTGTGAAACATCGTCTCGTTGTTGTTTTAAATATCAATCATTTTATGTCAACAAAATATATTATTAAGAAAAAAATTAAAATATAATTTTAGCTTGATATTTATTTACTATATAATCAATTGTGTCGGTAAGATTTCTTAATTTATTCAAATAAGCAAGTACATATTTTGTTTATTGATTTATTATATAAATGTCAATTATTCGATAAATTTTGTAAATTGTTCGTTATTAAAATAAAATATAAAATTATTTTACAGATATGACAAGATAATACATTAATCTCGATATTATTGATAGAAGTGAAACTGAAAGTTTGATAGAAAGGCATTCTAGAAAATAGTATATATTTATTGGAAATTCAATAACAAAGATTAATTTCATTATAATTGCCACACTATAGTACCACATTATTTTCAAATACATTTTCATTTTATTAAAATTTAAACGTAAAATTTATGTCACAGCTGGCAGATGATTTCAACCAAACTACATAAATTATGCCGAAAGTGGAAATTCTACTCATAAATTATATTTATTATTAATATTATGAACATTTATTCTTAACAATAATAGGAGATGAGCTGAAAAGTTTTACTTTTATTTAAATGAAAAATGAACAAGAAGATACATACATATATTACTAATAGAAAAAGAAAAAAGAAATGTTTATTCTTTATTTTTGAAATTGTATACTTACTTTTTCATCTATTGTAATATATTTCCGTTAAATGCTAAAATTTTTATAATTCGTTTGTATGAAAAATTTGAAAACTATTTTTTCATGGCAGACTTCTTTATCATAGTTAAAATTTGCTTATTCATTCTTTGCTTTTCAAATGTTCCTTTTTTAAGAATGAGTAAAAATCACTAAATATTAAATCTGGAAATATAATGCGATTTCGAGAAAAAAATATGAATTTTTTTCATGAACGGATTATGAAAACTGTGCAACGTTGGTGGAAATGTACAAATAGAAAAATAGAAGTACATATCTTTAAAAATAAAAAATAAAAGTTTCTTTTTATTGTTATTTTATACAGATATCTCTTTTTTTTCATTTTTTATTTAAATAAAAGTATAATTTTTCAATTCTCGTATAAATATATCTAGTAATTGATTGAATTTAACAAATTTAATTGAATTTAGAAAACTATAAAAATTTTTTTTTTTAGAAAATGACCAATAAAATTTAAACTAGAAACAAAAAGTATTCTTATATTTCTTCCAAAATCATTTCATTTCAATATTCCTTACCATTTCATAGTACTCAAGAATTGACCAGAAATGAATTGTGATGATAGATTAGGAAGAATAGCTATAATATTATAAAAGTGTCACACATTGATCGTCCTATTAAATCTAATGTCTTATTTGAAGGATAGCGGGTATACAGCAGCAATGTTATGATCCAGGGCGTTTGTCATGACTGCCAACCACAGATTTATACTGCTCAAATATCGGTTACGCATCAGCCTATATGATTGTCTCGCGTGTTCCAAATTCATATTTCAAAAGGATCAATTTTACTCACGAACTATTATAACTGGCAAAATATGTTTATATTCTAATTACTAACCAGAGTTAATTCTATCATAGTGACTTTCTAAGGAATTCCATTTTTTAATATCAAAAATTTGCTTTGAAATTGTATGTACTATATGTATGATGATTATATATACTATATTTATAAATCATATAAAAGATAATGCAGTTAAAAATGAATAATACTATTTAATTTATTATATTTACTAGAATTTATCAACAAAATCGATTTAACTTAACATTAAGTTAAATTAATTTAACTTTAATTTAACATTTTATAAAAAACATATTTTATAATCTTATCATATAATGATTAAAAAGAGTCAAGAATATTTGCAAATACAAATAACTTAAAATAATATATTTTAATTTCATTTTGTTATTTATATTATATCTAATTATTATCATAATTGTTTTAAAAAATTAATTTGAGAATAGTCTATGTAAATTTATTACTATCACAATTACAGAAAAATATGAAAAAAAAAAGATGAATGGTTTTAAATGTACTATATATCAATAGATATTTTTTTTTTTATAACTGTAATCGATGTATATAAATATATACATGTATGTATAAATACATGTATGTGCATTTTGTAAGTACATTTTTGTGTATTTTTTATTCTTTTAAGTATATATATATTTTTTTTTGTATATTTCTATTTCATTCTATGAAAAAGAAATATTAATATAAAAATTAGTTACTAAAATATTTTGAAATATCTTAAAAAATTGCTTTTGGAAATATTGCAATAGCAATAAATTTATTGTTATATATATTTTTTAAAAATTGAGTATAAAAATTAAAATAAAAAATAGAAATTTAAATTTTATGTTAATTTTATATTAATATTTACTTTCTAAGACAACATCATCATAAAGAAATATTGGCATTCTAAGACAACATCATCATAAAGAAATATTGACAATGAAAAAAGTTTCGATATTTGTTTTCATTTAAAACATTATCAATTTTAAAATATAATTTTTAAAAAATAAGTATGAATGGTAATACTTAAAAAAAAGGTTAAGCAATATGCATAAAATGATAAACAATAAACTTATTGATATACATATTTTAGCCATTCCGCTTAATTAATTTAAATCATCTGAATTTTTTTTGGTCTTATTTATTTTATTTTATAAAAGATAAAATTTATGTAAATTTTATGAATGATCTAAGAAAAAGAAATAAAATAAATAATATTATTAGGTTTAACAATAATCAGAAATCAATAATTCATTTTAATTCAATAATGAAATCAATTAAAAAGCATTGCATAAAATATATAAAATGTAATAAGATATAATAAAGAAATGAACATCCTCTTAAATAATAATATTTTTTTATAATAATTAATTCTTGATAACTAATTATTTCTTCACCAGTATATTTCAATTGTTTGTATAGAATAATAAAGGGATAAAATATGTAAATAAAAATAAATACTGTGAAAAAAAATTTCTATTTAAAACAATAATTTGAATTACAAAATATGTATGTATTGTATCTGCAAAGAATATTATGATTGTCAAAATATATAAAATATTTTAAACTATTCATTTTTCTTTATATTTTTCTGTAATTATTGTATTATTGTATTATTGTATATAAATTTTCTGTAACGAAAACGAAGATATAATCAGAAATAATTGCGCAAATCATTTTATAATAGATATTTAATTTATTTTATTATATAATAGATATTTACAAATTCTATTCTGGATATAATATCTTGGCATAATAGAATATTTTAATTTTTTTTCTTTCTTTAATTTTAGCATCTTCTTTTATCATTAAATTTTCAGTTAGAAGAATCAAATATCATTGATCAAATTCTATATCAATGAAAACTTTTAATTTCTATTCTAATTTCTATAATTCGATATTGAAAGAAGCAATATTTTTGATTGGTTATAAGTTATAAAATACAAGACTGGACGATTCGACTGGAAATCTTTCTTTAATGCAATAACGAATCGGTATATACTTGGTAGAAAATGCAAACATCACTATCATATCGCTATATATTATACGCTATTATATCATTCACTCACAGTCTTAATTACAGTTTCATTGTAACTTTTTTTTTTATTCTTTATTAATTAAAAGAATATTTGTTATTGAAAAGTACAACGGATGCAATAAAGCGTTCTATGATAAGAATTTCTGTCTTGTTTTTACATTCTTGTGAAACAGAAGTATACGAATACAAATGTAAATGACGATACTGACTAAATAGAGTAGCCATGTAGAACACTTGTGTATCCAATAACAATCCAAACCCGATTTTACTCAGTTGCGCAACCTGCGTCCTCGTTTTGTTGAGCTGGAAACTACCTATTATACGGCTATATTACCAGTTCTATTCCACAGATTTCCTTCATCTTGAATCTTTCGTTATTGGTTTAAATTTAAATCAGCTAGAATATATAAATATATTTATTATTTTTGAATAAATTATTTATTTCACAAAAAAGAAAAATATTAAATTCTAAGTTTTAAAAACTAATATGAACAAAACTAATATAAACAAAAAAATTTTTATACAAAAATGTTAATTGAAAATTATTTATATAATTTATATATCAAGTAACTTAAGTTAAACAAAGCAATAAAAAATAAAGTGAGACTGTTTTGTTTATGTTATTCTTATTGCATTCTATTTCCATCTCACTTCATTTAAATTATTTATAATTTAATAAATATAACTAAACTGATATTATACGATTATTATGTTTATTAGCCTAAATTTTTGCACTAGTTTTAATCTTCAGATTCTTTAAAAATGAATTATATTATGACGCATGAATATATTAATACCTTACATAATAAAGAAAGAGTAGAAATGAATAATCTATTTTATTTTTTGCTCTAGAGTCTTAGATTATTTAGTCGTAGATTATATTCCATATAAATAAACATTATGGATATTACATTAGAACATTTAATTTTTTTTTTTTTTTTTGCTTTTTCTAAGTAAAAATAAAATTGGATTAATATAAATTTAAGAAGTAACATAGAACATTATTATCTTTGAGAAAAATAAATAATTTTGTTAAATAATGATAAAAAGACTTTATAATTGTGCAAACAAAATAGATAAATATAATAAAATAATTAAATAAACAATTTATTATTGTTTTTTAATAATGCATATGTAAATTGTGCTTTCTGGATTCACACAATCATAATAGGTTTATAATTAGCATTATAGACAATATATACAATTTTTATAATCTATTTTTAAAATTAAAAATCTTAATTATATTATTAACACTTAAATATTTCATATTTCTATTAATTTTTGATTTCACTATCTCTTATGTTATAACTAAAAATAAATAATACTTCATTATCTTTATCTTTATTAATAAATCTTTAATATATTAAAATGATTATTATATTATGACTTATTTTTTCTGTTTTAAAAATAAACCTAAGTAAATTTCACTTTAATAATTACGTATAGAAAATTTTTATCATAGTTGAAATACAAAACATTCATTAATTAAATGAACAAAAAAAACTATCAATAATTATTGTTATATGAGAATTTTAATTATCATAATATAATCATTGTCAGAATCTATGTATTATTATCAATACTGCATACTGACTAAAATCATATCTATTCTATTTCATATTCACTTTTCTTTTATAGTATATTTATAGTAAATTTATATTATATTTTTGTATTTTTATATTTAATATTAATAATTTTTCATATAATCAAATATTTTTCAAATATATATTTCAAATGTTAATATTAAAAACAGTGAATTTACATTTCTCTCTTCATTAAGACTATCATTTATTTATTTTTTCTTTGGATTTTTTACAATAATTTTTTCATTAATTCAATAATTGATTTTTATTATATAATTATGTTAATATATATCCAATATAATTTGAAAGATTATTTTCATATTAATTGATTAGTTTTATTGATAATTATAAGTTATTAATTTTAATTATAAATTAAGTTAATAATTATTTGAGAAATATTTTAACAATATAATAAATAATTAATTTTATAGAATCATATGTATTTTTATACCTATAGTATATAAACACTCACTAAATGAAATTACAACTGGAATTGGATATTCTACGTTCTTTATTATTGTAATTTCGATCTTTGTAATTTCGCAATCTTTGTAATTGTATCTTTGTTCAAGAATTGTTTTATATTTTATTTTTAGAATCTGCAAATCCGAAGAAAATCTATGGAATACCCATGTTTATACATATGTAATTATAGATGTAAACATATAAGAGAAATTCTGTATATATAATAGCAAATTTCTTTGCAAATATCTCAAAAATTAAAATCGAGCAGCAATAATATACAAAGAAAAAAGTTACTAAAAATCTTATTCTCTATAATATATCCAAAAATTATCAAAATCGATAAAAATTTCTCTATCCCAAACAATTATTGATGTATATTATATAAATCAAAAATTAATTGTTGATTATATATAAAAGAAAAAATTCATTAAGATCGGTAAGAAAGTAATACATAAATTCACCTAAAAAAAATATAAATGCAAATCATTAAATCATTCATAAAAATTATTGTTAAGTTTATATATGTAAAGATGCAACTCATATCTTATATATTTATGTATATATATTTATCATATCAAAGCGCGACCGCTGTTTTGATTCAGTTTTATCTATTCTATTCCTTTTTGAACCGCTGTTGTAACACGGTCATAGTGAGTTCAGTAGTAGAACAAGAGAGTGTAGTAGAAGAAAGGCATCAGCATGATCACAGATAGTTTATTCCTATTTTCTTTATTAAATATTTTCTTTCTTACTGTATATTATTTTTAACAAATCATTTCATAATTCTATTCCCGAATTATGGGCCCAATTATCCGTTATGTAGTGAATGATTTGATAAATTTTATTAAAAAAATAATAAGAAATATCTTGCTATGAAATTTTATGATTCAATGCGAAGGTATGTTTTATGCCTTAATTAAAATTAAAATTAAAAATAAAATAAAAACGACTGAAATAAAACTGTATGATCTTCATCGTTTCAATGAACAAAACAATCAGCTGGAAACGACAAATGGAAATTTACACAATAAACGATATACATATATAAAATTTACGAAAGATAAACTGAAAATATATATCGATGATTCAATTTCCAGACCTGAAAATGAAACTGCATCATGAATTCAAAAGAATACTTTTTGAATTTGAGAAATTTTGAATTAGATCAATTAACATATTTATCGGATTGTTCTACTGTTATATAGATATGGATAAGATTGCCATATATGCTGAGAAAAGTAATCAATCAATACTACTTTTGAATCAATTTATAAATGCAAAAATGGATTCAAAAAAATTCATCGCAGATCATATTTCAAAAATAATTTTGTTGACACAAAGACTTAAAGACATGAACAAAAAGATCCTGTTATCATCGCAAATTTTATCAAGTTTCACAACAAAATATGATAATCTTCACATAGCCTAATATGCTGTACCACGAACGGAACAGATTAAGCGATTGAGAGATTACTTAAACGAAAAAATATTGTTAAAAATACAAGAGATACAAGATATACGAGATATAAATATTTTGTGAAGAAACAGAAGAAGCCAATTATACAAGATAACATCGAAAAAATTATCTTCGCCATAATTCTCGTGATTCTCGAGGCTCTAATATAAACATAAAAAAAAATAATACATTTCTGCAGAAAATCCGGATATTGAGCTTATGATCCCGCATTGAAAAGAACAATCTTTGGTAGCTTAAAAGAATGAAAAAGAAAACGAAAATATTAAATATTCTAGTTTAGCTGAACTATTTATATATAACGTAACATAAAGGATATTCCACAATTGAAATATATATGGTTTGTCGACTCTGATGGAACATATGTCTTAGAAAAGAATGGTTCAAAAACATGGAAATGTACATAAAAAATATATACACGGTTTTGCATGAGCGATGATAATATATGATGATAATACATCTATGTTAAAGACAAAGAAGACATCGATATTGAAATGATAAATACTAAGAAAACGTATTCATATCACACATCGGTGGATGATTATATACATATACTATATGTATATACATATACATATACTACATATATTTCAATTAAATGGATGAAATGTATTTCTATAAACAATAAATTAATTGTTAAGGAAAATAAACTTAATAAAAAATTATATAAAATAAATATCACATTAATATTTGTAGTAGAAACAAATATATTGATAAATGTTACGAAAATAGTGACATGAAAGATTAAGATATGTAAATTTTAAAACGTTGTAATACAAAATAACAAATTTTAATGTACAAGATTTAAAGATTGATGGTGTAATAAGAACTGATATCTTTAGTGAAGGATGTATATATGTATATATGTATATATGTCAGCATCGAACATCTTTTCCAAAAGAACAATCTGCAAAGGCCCAAGTAGAAGAAGTTTTTCATATCGATTTATGCGATAAAATAAACCAACTATCTAGTGGAGAATTGTATTATTTTTTTTTTTATTGAAGGACGATTACTCGAGATATTGCTATGTTTATTTCTTGAAAGAAAAAACAGAAATTCTTAATATTTCAATCAGTTTTATGCTGATGTAAAAATGGACATATTAGAATCAAAAATTATTTACTCTTGAAAAACATTAAACGTGAGACAGTAATATCATATACACCAAAAGAAAACGGATTTATCGAGAAACAAAATACAACAATTGTTGAATCAGCGAAGTCTATGTTGCATGCAAAGAAGTTACCACTATATTTATGAGCTGAGACGACGGCTACAACTGTTTACGTTAAAAATCAGATAAGTACGGAAACTTTAGAAGGATCAACGTCATAAGAAAAATAGTATGGTGAAAAATCTGTAGAGCATTTATTTTCGCAAGTGACTGTTATGTTATGTATATACCAAAAGATCAAAGAAGCAAGTGAGAGATAAATTCAAAAAAATATTTGATGATAGCAAAGGAAAAAAGACTTATTCTATTGCGAGGAAATGTTACATTCACAGAAATATTTCATAGAATTATTTTCAATGAAAAACCTAGATGTGAAGTTGAAATATTTTCGAAACTATTAATTATTTTGATATAATATTAATATATTTATAGTCTAGTTTTATTTATATATATGCAATTATTATTTTAACTATTTATAATATAATTAAATAGAAAATTACATTTATAAATTAAATTATTATTATAAATCATAATTAATCTACACATGTCGTAAGAAATAAAAAAAAATTTTATATTGATACGTTAGAATTTTCTGAATTTTATGTCTACGCTAATGCATTGAGATTTAAATATAGATCGTCGTTTTGGATTAATATATGTCACAAATGATAGAAATAAAAATACGTGTAAAAATAGACATTTCCTTCCAAATTAACCAATCATATCGCATTCCTTCCGCGAGATTTCTTTCCGGCAGTGAACAATAGATACACAATATTATTTTATTTGCGAAAGATATAGAATAGGAGAAATAAATATTAATTATATTAAAATTGATAAATAATTAGCTGATTCGTTTACGAAAGTACTGAAAAAATTTCAAAGATTTTAATTCAGAATAGTATTAAAAAAATATAAATATAATTAATCCGACATAAATGTATAATTTTATAAAGATGTTCGTCAAATAGAAGTGTTGAGTTTATATAAAGATGCAATTCGTATTTGTACTTATGTATGAATGTAGATATCACACGATTCTATTTTGTTTATTCCTTTTTGAATCGTCGTGCGATACGACATAGTAAACTCGATGACATAGTAGAGCAAAAGCATCGGTACGATCTACATTTATATAATATAGTTTATTTCTTTTTTTTTATTAAATATATTTTCTTATTGTATATTTATTTTAATTAAGTTATTTCACAACTTTCTAATAATTATTATATTGTGTAATATTTATTAATTTTTTTAACAATACCTATCTATATGAATACATTTGAATTTGGTTCTTGATTCTTTCAAAAAAGTAAGTTTATATATAACATATATAAGAGTTTATTATATAGCCATTTTTTAAAAATTTTAAAAATTAAATATAAATGAGAACAAAATATATTAATTGTACTAATACTAATTTTATCTAATTTCCAATAATGGATCATCAATTGATTTGGAAATTTGACAATAATATAATAATATAATATACTTAATCCATATATATAAATATCTAGTATATATATTATAAAATATAATATTGACACATATTAAATACTTAAGATTAAATACTTACGATTGTTAACTTCTTAATTTTCTTTCCTTTGGGTAATATTGAATAAAATGCATTTTTATAGTGTAAAAACAAGCCAAAAAATATTGTTTTAAAAACAAAATTTTAATCTTTCAAAAATATTCTATTTATTTTCGTTAGTTTCTATTTTATTTGAAAATTTTAATCATATTTGTATTAATCTAATATTTTGTTTCTAGTTTAAATGCAGCTAGCATTTAAGTAATAATCTGATTCTTTGACACGAAACTCAATAAATTCAATATACGACCACTTCTAAAAGATATATATTACAAATGTATTCTACATTAGTTAGTTTTTTTTTTTAAATGGTTTTAGAAAAATTTTAAATAATTGAAGAAAATTGTAAATAATTTTACAATATCAATTATGCTATTGGAATTATCATCTATATGACTATAATTTTTCTAGACATATGAAAACGAGATGAGTTACATCATGTGTAAAATAGAAAATAAAAATAAGTGGTGTTAGTTTTCTTGAAAATTCGTACTTGTACCAACGAAATATCATGGAGAACTATTTCCTCAGAAATATTCTTGAAAATGTAAGAACGATCACCTTCTATCCGCAACGTGCATAAAACACTTTCACGCATGATTTACACTTCACTGCTACAAAAAAAAAAAAAATGTCAGACCGAAGAAATGTTACGAATCGTCAGAAATTCGCTATAGATTGTTTCTAAGATTATGATTTTTTCCTACCGATATTCAGATTTTTTAACTTTAATAAAATATATATAATTAAAATAATTATATATTTATGTTTCATTTCATTAATTTAAACCCAATATATTTATAAAGATACATTTTTAAAGATAAAATGTAAGGAATTATTTATTAATTATTTAAAATATTATTGCACTTTTAATTTGATAACAAAAATTTTATTCATAAATAAAATATATAAATTATAAAATAATCAACAAATAGTAATATACTATAATGTACAAATAATAATTGAATTTAAAGATGAACTATGACCTAAATAGAAACTATTTGAACTATAAAAAAAAATATAATAATTATTGAATTAAATTTTATTTAATTTAATTTAAAAATCTTATTTTAAATTTCATTAAATTTTAATAATTCTAATATTCTTAATATTCTTAAATTTTTTTCTTAAATTTTTTAAATTTATTAAATTGTAAATATATATGATTACTATTCGAATATTTGAAAATACTCATATTTTTGCAAAAAATAAAAAGTCTTTTGTAAATATTATGAAAGCTTATAATAAATATTCTTTTGATATTAACAATTTTTGGCAAAGAAAAATTAGTAGATAAAATTTATTATAGGAGGAATAGAAAATAAAAATAATCATTTTGTCAAATTAAAACTTCATTTTTATTTTCTATATATATAGTATTTATAAATATCATAATATCATAATAATTTTCTTTTTATTTAAAAAATTTTTTAAAATATTCGAAAATATAATTATTTTATAAAGATTAATTACAAAAGATAAAATTTAAAAAAAATTTTTTAATTTAATAATTTTTAATTTATTTTTTAATTTAATAAGAGGACATAACAAGAAAATAATGTATCTATTGTGGCATATTCTTAGCTTAAAAAATGTTAATTATGATATTATAAATTTGACAACATGAATATTTTAAAATAGATTATTTAAAATAAGATATAGTCAATTATATAGATTACATTAAAGTTTTTTTTCAATTCTTTTCTCAATTCTAATTTCCATTAATATTGTTAACAAATTATAATTAATTTTGTAAAATTTGATTGACATGACTACAGTAAGTAATTTGGCATTTTAAATGTAGTGTACAATATGATATATTCACTGCATTAGTTGTCTGCAGTTTCATGTGAATTAATTCCGGAAAACCTAGCTATTTTGTTTAGTAATTGAAGAAGTATATTATGGCATAATTATATTATTATAAAACAAATATAATTTTGAATAAAAATTATAGTTTTAAAGTTGAAATATAATCGACTTTAAATCAACGATTTCGATAAAATAATATCGAATATAGAATTCGGTTTATATGAATAATAAGAATATATTTTTATATAAAATATAAAATGTAATATATATTTAATATAATTTTTATAATTTTTTAATAAAAATATAAAATATAAAAATATATAAAAATATAAAAGAATAATATATGTACATATATTCATTTTTTATATTCAAAAATTATTTTCTTTTAAAAATTCATTGAAAAATTACAATTAATTATAAATAAAATTTATAGAATTTGTTTTAATTAATGCACTATTAAAATATAAAATATAAAATAATATAAAATAATGAATAGTTAAAATTATGTATTGAAGCTATTGTGCTCTATAATAAAATAATAAAAATATAATATAATAAAAAATCGTTATTAATTATTAATAAAATTAAATTGTATTATATCTTATGAAATCTGAAAATTGTAATATTAATACATTCTTAATATTCATAAATTTCATAATATTTATACATTCTTTTTACTTGAATAGTTGATAAATTAAATTAATTAATTATAAGACATAGTGTGCTTCAAATATATTTATTAACACAAAATGAATACAGATTGTACGAAAAAAGTTGATAAAAAAACTAATGATGATTCGAAGAAGGATGAAAATAAGTATGAAGAGAAATCATTAAAACTAGAACATTTTCCTCCTCTCCGAATAACACGTTGAACGCGTAAAACGAGCTAGAGAAATCCTATAGAGCTTTCAGTGCAGTTACTTCAGTCCTGTTCCTTGGCTTAGCGAGAAGTAATAAAGTGCTAGTGTCCAAGCTAGCAGAAATTAATCGGCATGGAGAAAACTGCACTGCACTCGACGGTTCTCTTTCAAGACAAACACGAGCAACCTCTTACTTTCTCGTTAAGAAGTTATTGGACGGTAGCGAAATGCGTGTAATTTCGCGTGGAACCAAATGTTTAATTCCAAGATCCATCAAATTCTTGAACAAATGACTGTTTTCGTAGTTATTACATAACTTCACAGTTTATTGTCCTTGCAGGATTTATAACTGAAATAATGATTTGTCATTACTATCATTCAATGTTACTATATATGTCAAATCGCATATCTGTATAGATTTGAAATCGATTCAGTTTTCAAACTATATAGTTACAGTAACATTCGGACATTAAGATAAGTCGTTAACTTTAATTAATAAGATCTATATCTTATTAATTAGTCATAGAAAAAAAATTCAAACTTCATTTTTTTTTGATAGAATATTTATTATATATATTTTATAGGATATAAATAACTTATTTAACTAATTTGTTATAATAAAATAATATTGAAATTGAATGAAATCATAATTTTCATCTTTATATATATTCAGAAACTTTAAAAATTTATAGAAATAAACTTATAATAAAATAGTATTTTTATAAATATTAAATATTAATTTTAATATCTTCTTTTTATAATATATATTGAGTAATTTATAAAAATATCATTACTTTTTATTAACAATATCTATATTTTATTTCTATTTTAGTCAAATTTATTATTTTTCTTTAGTATATATTGTTATTTTTTATTTATTCGATAATCCAATTGTTTACATAAGAATATACATTCATAAATTCGTTACTTCGATTCGAAAACTTAAATTTGTAATATATATCAATATATTTGTAAGTTAAAATTTCTTTTGTATTAAATGCAATAAGTACAATCTATCAAAAGAAATAATATTTAATATATAATCTATGGTGATTTGATATGAGAGTTAATATATCCAATATTATTTATTATATTGGATTAAATTTGAGTGCAAAATGGAAAATGTGATAACATTTTAATTCTTTTTGTTCTTTGAAAGTATTTATTAAGAGTATTTAATATATATCTATTTGAGATGCGTCTATTGTCGCAATCTTTTACTAAGCAAATTTTTGTCTTATCATAAGAATGCCAGTTTTCTTGTCGATTAAACGATTATACATAATATTTATATCTAATCTATATGTTATATACGTATATATAATAAATTGGATAAATAGATATATTTTACATGAAAATATATATTTTTTTTATTCTCATTACCATTTCAAACTTTAATTTATATCTATTAATTTATATTATATCAATTATTAATACAATTTTCGAAAATTCTCATAAAAAAATATTTTTCGCAAAATATTTTGTTTTATGTAATAATTTTATTTATAATAAAATAGTAAGCATATCATTAGAAATTATAATATTGAACAATTTGAAATTTTTAAAGACATTTCATATATATTACAAATATTATTATATTCAAAGAAGTTTTTTTTGCAAATTTTTTTTATTTCGTAAGATTTTGCGAATATCATCTATATACTTTTTTCAAAGTAATAAATCTCCTCAATTCTATCGAGGATCTATATTCAATTATTTCCTAGAACACAGATTTTAAAGAAATGATTATCATATTCACTTGAATTTCCTTACATACGAAAGAATAAAAAAAAAATGATACAAACAATGCTGACCATTCGTATCCTGAAAATATATCTTGAATAAAGTGTAACAATTGAATGGAAAATAAACATAATAATGCTATAGATAACACAATTTTTTCTTGTTTTATTTATATTATAATTAAGATATGTTAAGAATAATGTTTAAAGATTAATAAAGATATTGTTAAAATTAATATTATCAGCTATTTTTCTCGATATTTGAATTAATTATTTTTATTGTATATTATGTTTAATATATTAATGTATTAATATATTATATATTATGTTATATAATATATATGTTTAATATATTATATACTTTTGTACTATATTATGTATTTATTATACTTAAGTTTGTTGTCTTTAAGTTTAAAGTTTTAATGTTTTTTTATTTAAATTTCTATTTATTCACGTTATAGTCTTTTATATATATATTTATGAATATGAAATTTCTATTTGTATGTATTATATATAATTATATTTATAATTATTATATATATATATATATGAAATGAGATTAATATCGAAGAAAAGATTTTAAGTATTTATAAGAATTATAACAAGTATAAGAATTTTTAATAAAATTTTTCATAAATTTTACAAATTATTGCTGTTTAATGCTGTAGCAGATAAGTATAAGTAAAATATGAATCTATTCTTTAAAACAGAATAATTTTTTTTAAATTGAATAAAATTATTTAGATTTTTTTGTTAAGTTCGAAAAATTAGTTTATTATATGATATAATATGGTATAAATAAAATTTTGAAAAAAACGTAATTTGTCAGAATCACAAAGAAAGTAGTAAAAATCGCTTTTTATAATTTTTTTATATTTTGGAATAATGGATTTGATTCGAGAGCAAATGTTGGATGTTTTTGGATAAAGTTGAAATATTGAAATAAAGGATAGTTAAAATAAACAAGAAATAAAAAAATTCAGATATTAAAGTATGAAAGTATTAAAATATATAATAAAGAATATAAAATAAATTATACAATTCTTTCCATCTTTATTTTGTTTTATATAAATCATAACTCATGTTTCTCGCAGTCATTAAGATCTCGCGCTTCAAAACCAAATAATAACCTAATACTAAACGAAAGTTCTTAAAAATAATCACGCAATATAATAATATATAAAATAATATAATATATAAAAATTGACAAATGATTTTATATTATCCACTTCGCTTTATCACGATAAAATATCTTTAAAATATAGATTATATTTATAGAATAAATGAAAACGGACAGAATAAATGAGTACGGATAGCATAAAATTGTGAGATATAAAATATGATATTTATAGATTAAGAAATATATATTAATCAATTAAACGTTTACTAATAAATCGATAATTTTTTTCGTTTTAATAACCGGACGTTCATATTGCGAATGTGTCATCTTTATTATAAATACTTATTATAAATGAATCTGTTCCTACCCATGTTATGCGTCCTATCTCCCATGTAGAAGATTTAAAAATTAAAGATGAAACCAAAACTTACGAAGCAATCAAACAGCTTCAATTTTATTTTCAACGATTCAAGCATTTTTAATAATCTTGAACAATAATAGTAGATTCTATGAGCGAATATAATTCTCTAACGCTTTCCAGATTCTCATTAGCAATCGAAACAGAATAATGGAGAAGATAGGAAGAAAGGAAGATATAACATTTTACAAGTCACATTTGCGCACTTAGTATCTTGCGACAGACCACCATGGAAGCGATTCTTGACTCTAAACGCACTAAGACGCGACCCCACGAAGATTCATTCTTCGAAACTGTAACGCAAATTGTAACTATTGGTTGTTCTTAGTTTGCATTTTCACGGAAAATAATGATTGGAAGAAAAATCAAGATCGGCCACAATCAAATCAGATCAGTTAGAATAAAATAGAATAAAATAGGATAGATATAGATAGATAGAATTCAATGATATAAGTTCATATAAGTTAGGATCAGATTAGCATTACAGTTAATCGTCAATCAGCCATAAATAGTTAAAGTGAACCATTCGTTTATTCCAAGCTCATAATATAAACGATCGTACAGTCCTACAACAATAAGTTTGAGCAATTCTATCAGTTCAGGCATTCCATTTATGCAATTTTCAAAATTTTTAACTTAGACTTTTAGAAGAATTGAATTTTTAAGTAAAACTAAATTGCCAACTTTAATAGGACATATGAAATATACATATGAAATTAAGTTAAAATTTCTGATTTTAAAGAAATATAATGGAAATATATAAATGATTGGAAAATAATGCAGTTCTTTTCACAATTGATTAATTTAACGTTAATTAATTTAAATTTATTATATTTTAAGATTTTAAGTTTTATATTTAATATATTATAATAAGATTCATTGCAAATCATTTATCGGATCAAACCAAAACAACGAGCTTCATCATGGATAGATTGTTATCACATTAAGATAAGTTGTTACTGAAAAATAAAAATAATCTTTTGAAATATTTTATTTTCTAATGAAATAAAACAATTTTATTAATAATACTTAGTTTTAGATCAACAAAAATATATTATATTTCGAAAAAAATCAAATATAATAACCATGATATAAAAAGAATAATATATTGATTATATACTAATAATAATTTAATAGTTTCTTAACAATCTACTAAAAATAATTTAATAATAATAATAATTTAATAGTAATTTAATAATTATATATATTATTAATAAAATAAAATAAATATAAAGTATAAAAAAATAAAATGAAATGAAAAGACAAAGTTCAGAATTTCTAAATTATTGAAATAAATAATTTATATATTTATAATAGATATGAATTATTATAGTAGCATCATCTGAATCAATGAAATAACTAACGTTCATCAACATATAATTTGTCGAAATAATTTGCTTAATTTGCTTATATTGACTTAGTATATTATATTTTCCATTATGTCTTTAAACATCATCTTATTCATAAGCATAAAAAAACCAATATTATTGGCATTATATAATTGAAATAGATTAAAAAAATAATAATCAAGAAATATTATCTGATATACATTATTAAATCTTTATGTAGAATCATATTTATTCATTATTTAGACATCAAAATGGATGATAAAATTACGTGATTGATTTATGCATCGATAACAATTAAAAATACAATATCAATTATTTTTATTTTGAAAATATAATCGTTAGAATATCTTAATTCCGAAATTTTTAATATCCAGTCCCTTATATCTGAATTATTCACAGAAAAATTTTTAACAATATATATGTTATTGTTAAAATATATATGTTATATATATTTATAACAAATTTATAACAATTTATAACAATATATATGTTATATATATTATATATAATATATATATATTGATTAACGTAGAAAAAAATAATAGATAGAAAAATATAAAAACTTTTAAATTTATTATGGAAAAAACCTGCAATTTTTATCATTCTTAATTGCTTATTTTATAACAATATATATAAATTTATTGATATAAATTTACAAAATATATTTTTTAAATTTTACAGGTTTCGATAAAAAGCTTTATTATTATTTTTACTATTTTTTTTAATTTTAATCAATTGCAATTTTTTCAAAAATTTTTTCACATCATTTTATATCATGTTATATTATACAATAAATTAATTTTTTTATCTTCTCATAAAAAAATTCAAGTCTAATTTTAATTTATTCTATTTTTATTAATACATTTTCTTATCAGTTTTTTGTTTCCTACTATATAATTATATTGTATAAATCATAATTAAAAATATATATACAAATTTAATAATTTTTTTAAAATTTCGCTTTAAAAACCTTACTAAAAAATTAAAAATTAATTATAATGTTAGGAAATCTTTTATTTATTTGTTCTATTTTTTCTTCCTTTTTTTCTTTATATAAATAATCGAACAATCGATTGAATTAAATAAGACAAAATTGAGTCACAAAAATTGAATCCATGCATTATCTTACAAGAAAATTCATTGAAAAATTTGTTTTTAGTAAAAATTGTATATAAATTGTAATAGATTACATATAAAAAATTTATATTTTGATGATATATCTGTTATATATGTGAAATCAACTTTATATCATTTTTTATCATTATCATTTTTATTTCAAATATTTCTTTCGTATTTTTGTATTATATGATTTTTTATAATTTTGCATGAAAATATTTTTATAGAGTAATTATACATATTTTTTTATAGAATATTAAAATTCAAATATTTTATAATTTAAAATTTTTCACTTTCTCTATTTCTTTCCGAATTCTTATATTAAATAAATGAAAATATATTGATATTTTAAGAAATAATAATCTAGTAATAAAATAATTATATTATGCATATACATTTCATTATGGTCCTTATATTTATAATATTTCATATAAAATAGAAATATTGATAACAACTTATTAATTGAATTTTCATAAGATCTATAGAAATTTTTATAACTGTATATTTATAATATATTCAATTTATATTGAAGAAAATAATAGCAAAAATATCATATGACAATATTAAATACAATTTTCAAAATGATATAATCAAATAATTTTTAAATTGGTGTTAAAACTAATAAAAAAATAGATAATTCAATTCCTCAGTCAATATTCATAGTTACAGAATGCATTGAGTTTATAATTGCCAAACGGGGACTTATATTATCATTAACCCTTTACAGTGAACCATGTAAATGTGTTTACGTACTAAAGCCATTGCCTGGAAGCATGAGAGCCGTGAACAGATCAAACGTATACGGGTGTTAATGGCAATCGTGTCGTGTTTACCGTTGTTCCGATTAATCAGGTTTACTCGCAAATAGAACTGTGGATTGTTACGATGCAATTCGAGAAAGAATGAAATTTAATCGAAATTGCTAGGAATAAACTTCACTTGATTGTGTTCAATGATGGATTATACTTCTATTTACACCGACTAACCGCGACAATATCGTTTTCACTTCGTTGTTTTTAATGTATTAGTCTTGTACATGTTGAATATTTTATCTGAACACGAATATTACAGAAAAGATTAAAAATATATAAAAAATGTTCAGATAAAAATTGTTTAGGAATTATTATTTAGGATATAAAAAAAGATATAATATAGTATAAATATTTTTTTATTTATGAAAGGATATAGGAAATTTTAAAATCAAGTTAAATTATTTACAAAAAAAAAATATTTCATCGGCATCAATGATCTTGAAATATGTATATTGTTAAGATCAATGATAATTATTTTAAAAATGGATATTATTTTCGATTTTGATGATTTTGAAATATGTTATAGAAATCAATGTTTTAAACAATTTTTATATATATAATCGGTTTGCTTTAATTTACGAACATGTTTATTGCTTAGCTTTTGAAATTTTTAAAAAATTTTTACTATTTGTACATTAAATTGTTATTAAATTTCGCATATATATACTATATATATACATCTGTAATGATGTGTGTAACATCGCGCAATTTATTTTTTTGTTAACAATATACTTCAACAATAACAAACGTATAATAATAGATTAATTGATAAACATTAGATAAAATAGATAAAAATTTTGTTTGTAATAGAATCGAAATATTTCAATTTCTGTACTGAATTTGAGCATTTCACATAAATATGATGACAAATCATGATACTATTTTTTTATCTTATTATTATTTTATTATCATAGGAATGTGAAAGTAAAATATAAAATAACTTTTGGACAATCAAAATTGCAATATTTGAAATTACAATGATATCAGTTTCATACGTACAATTAGTTAGGGACACATATGTATGAACAAAAGTCAAGATAATACTAGAAATCATTTTTTATAAATATCTTAAAAATTAAAGCGAAAGGATGATTGTATATATACAAAAAAATTATTTAAAATTCCTCTATAATTTATTTCAAATTATATCAAATTAATTGTAAAACTAATATAAACATATCATAAAAAATAAAAATTAAAATATCATGTATAATATGAAATATATTTTAATATTATATCTCAAATATTTCAAAAAACAAGGCTACGTAAAAAGTTAATAAATGTTTCCGATAATATATTTCAAGATCATCAAAATCGATGAACTAACGTACAAGTATTGAAAATGTTATAATAATTGTATTAACATATCATGTTATAATTATATTTGTTATTTCATAACAATAATATTATAAATTTACATTTCATAACATTAATATTATAAATTTTTTCTAAAAGACTTATTAATAACACGATATTTTTTATTTCATTTTCATAAAAGCTGATATAAAATTGAAACTTCATGGAAAATTAATAAACTTAAGGACAAAAAACAGCGTCAATATTCTCAATAATTTAAGTTTCCAATTTTTTAATAATAATTTCTGAGCGGATAAAATTTTCTCAGTTTGCTCTAACTCTCAATAGCAAATTAAGACATAATAGCCTACTTTATAAATTACATTTGCTTTGCCAGCGATCATCAAAGAAACGTCGTAAAAATCCTGATCATGCATTTGACGCAAGGGCTCATCTTTGAATAGTTCTCCAATGCAATTATTGGTTCTTTTTCTTTTTCTTTCTTTTACATTTACATTTTCACTGAAAATAATGAAGGAAGGATCAAGATCCGCGACAGTTTTTCCAGAAAATGAGGATTCGATCAGAATCCGTAAAAGTTCAATTCAAATCAGATCGGTAATTAGAAATCGCAAAAATCAATCAGATCATAGTTATAAATCTGAATTCAGTCAATCATTATCAAACAATTAGAAAAACAATTAGAATCAATCACTATTACTCAAGACTCATAATATAAACAATTGTACAATCCATTATTTAAAAGTTTCCAAACAATAATAACAGTATTTTCAAGAATAATACAAACAGTATTTGATGAATAATCTATTATTCTGATTTCTCAATAATTTTACACATAATGAATGAAATAACTTCATTAATTAATAATTAATAGCTAAATTAATACTAGTAGAACTTATGAATTATATTTTAATTATACTTACTAAATTTTAAGTAGTTATATTTGATATCATGCATGATATGATAGATGGAATATATATAGAAAATATTATGCAATATTATGCAATATCATATTATGTAATACAATATTAAAAATTCATGAAAATTGAAATGCAATTTAAATAGTTATGTCTTTGCGTTGTTAAAATTATTCTAACCAATATAATAAAAATTTAAATTAAGATTATTTTATAATCTGTAATATCAAAATATATATATTTCTTTCGTTTCAAGAAAAATTCAGAATTAGTGATTGTTTATAAACTCTTATGAAAATATATTATGAAAATATTCTAGTCAAATATTATAAATACAAAAAATATTACATATGTATTCATAGTTCGTTTGAAAAAAAAATTATCTTATAATTTTATAAAATAACATGTATTATGTCATAGAATAAGTATCAAATCACAAAGTGTATAGAAATTTGAGTAATTATTTAATTTAAAGGATATCCTGTTGTTAATCTTAAGTTTGATATATATTGTTAAAATCATTATTTTGAATAATTTTTCCTTAATAATTTAATTAATAGTCTCTTAATTTTTGACGTATTTCCAAAAAAATAATCGCTAGTGCTATATTGAATTTTACGTATACTTCCGGAACATTATGTGAATTACAATCTATTGTTTCTATAAATATATCGAAATGTTCGATATCCAAAAAATGTATAACGAATGAAACGAAAGTTATCTCATTAATTAAGATTGATTTGATTAATTAATTAAAATGGATTTGAAATATCTTGATATTTCACCGCATTTTTTCAGATCAAAATATACAATCTTTCTATAAATGATAAATATAGTGATATTAGCATATTTATATATTTTTAATAATTGTCGCTGTGATATGTTTATGTAAATAATTGATAACATATACATTGCGATAAATGCATGCATATACGAAACAGCATTAACAGCAATAATACCTACAATATAATCATTTTTTAAATATTTTAAACAGTATAAGAATTCGCTGATTAAATTATAAAGAAAAAAAAATAAATTATCAAGAAAAGATTATTTATCAGAACAAAATTATTATTCAGAATAATATCTTTAACAATAATTATTAAGATAATTGTGATCCTTTTCTATTATCATTTTTTGCCGACTAATATTTAAAATACTATGAATATTGTCCATTAAATTATAAGAGAAAATTACGGATGTATTGCATTGATAAAATCACACCATATTGACGCATATTTTGTCAAAAGCATGCACATTTAATATATAATGAATATGTATAATAACGTGTATATATACATAAAATATGTATAATGTATAATAATAAATAGTATAATAAATAGACAAAATTTAAGGTATTATACAAAAGTTTTTTATTAATATCTCAAAAACTAATAAAAATTCAAAGTTAAAATTTATATTCAGAATTTCATCCCTTTCTCCTATTTCTATTTTTCAAAATTTCAACTTATTTGGTAGTACATATCACATTTATTCAAAGTTACTCGAGATAATATTTTTAATAAATTTCAAGGTCAAGATCATTAGTAGTATCTTTCAAATTAAATAATTATTAAAATTCGTAATGCATATTTTTATAATTAATTAATTATATAATTAATTATTTTTAATATTGTATAGTATAATCAATTATATTATATATAATTATATATATTAATTAGATTATATAATTAATAGTTTCAATTGTTGTGATAAAATATGAAAAAATTTTTAGTTATCATTTTTTTAATATTATTTATATTATATAAATTAAATGAAAAATTAAAACTATTCAAAATATAGAAAAGACGAGAAGAATGCTACAAACTAATATAGCATATATAGTCTATTTTTAAACGTAATATTATTTCATACATTTTAATACAAAAAGTATCAATTTTTTAATAATTATAATTGAAAAATAATAAACACTTTCTTAGTATACAAACTCTATATATTTCATATCATATTTCGTATTTCTATTTTATTTTATTATCAAATTCCTGTTATTATTTTGTTTAAGATAGATATAATAAAGATTAATTCGAATAAGAGATTTTATTTATTTGAATAAAAAATTCCACAAAGAAAACATGAAATTATATGGTATTACTTCATTATTATATTCTCGAATTGAATAGAAAAAAAAAGAATGATAAATAATAATACAATTGTGATAAATTTAGTAATGAATTATTCTATTTGCGAGTTGAATTCTCAGATGTCACTAAATTTTTTCCATTTTCCGAAATATGAAAATGGAATTAATGCGCAATTGTCGTTTAATGATACGAAATTTTATACTATTTTTTCTTAAGCTTTTTTTCCAAAAATTTACATTTAAATTAATTAAAAGTGAAAAAATTTAATTCGCACAAACACGCAAGGTTAAACTATACACAACCGTGTCTTTTTCCAAGTGAAATATAGAAGGTGAAATCAATCGGATCACGGGTGATGTAATGGTAACAAGCGATGACCTCATCCCAACAGTCGGTGTGCAAACTCAGCTGCGCGACACGTCTCGATTTCCCTACATGTTCGCTCTTTTGGCGACTCTCATCGATCGTACTAGAACGATAGCGCGTGCAAGTCCAGCCCCTTGCTTTTTTCGACCGTTCAACTCGCAACCCACTTTCATTCCAGACAATTTCGACGGCTGCTTTTGATGTTCTCGCGCAGTACGTGAAATGAGACGGGAATGAGGTTTCTGTTCGTCTCTCTATCCACTTTTATCTTTTTTTTCTTTCTTGTTTTTACTATTTAATTCTGTGCATCATTCTTTTCTTTATCAATGTTAACTTTTGTCTATTACCTACATTATTTGTTGTAACAGTTATAAATTTGTTATAACATTTATGGCAATATTATATTCGTTTTTCATGTATTTAATTTTTATTGAAAAGTTACTAATAATTCAAAGATATGTAACGTGCAAATGTTCAAACTGGACATAAATAAATTGGATGAATAGTAAAAGCGAAATGTTATATTCGGGAGTGTACACGTTTTTTTTCGCAGCCGATGCGTAAAACATACAATGAATTGATTTTGCCTATGTATGCGAATGCTACAACAAACAGGAAATTGGCAACTGATCGATACAATCGATGACAGCTTTTATTCCGATTTTCAAAGTTTTGTGGATGTATGTTTATGTGCCAATAATATAATTTTTTACGTTTAAATAAATATAAAAATAAATACATTGTATAAGTATAATGATTATATATTGTATATGTATGAAGAATTAATGCAAACAATAATCACAACATAAATCACAATATTTAAGATGCATACAAATTTACAAAAATAATATCTGTATACTTATAAATAATATATTAAATGATAATATAATAATAAACTGATTTGAGATGATGAAGAAAATATTTAGTTGATAAAAATAATCACATATACGGAAGCACTATATATATAACTTCAACAAATTAGAGTTTACTTCAATATTTTTTACTGTTGTAATTTTATATAAATATTATTATTTATATAATATTTTAAAAAATACTTGAATGATATTTTTTAAATAAATTTTTATAATTTCTTAATATGAAAATTCTCTATTATAAATAGAGAATTATTTATATATATTTATTATAATTATTGTTATATTAGTAATAAATATTGTTAAGACATTTCTACAATCTACAAATCAGAAATCAAATATCACATAAAAATATGAGATTATATAGCCTATATAATTATGTAATAAATATTTAATATTGATAATATTTAATTATTTCAACATTAAATTTGGAGAAAGTTAAAAGAATATTATTTGTTAGGAAATATATTTTATTTTAAAAAACTAACTAAGAATTCAATTCTTCAAAATATTCACATTTTTAAAATATGTTTGAAAAGGATCTAAAATATTAAAATCTAATATATTAAAAAAAATATTAAAAATAATTTAAAAGAATCTAGTTTAAATTTAAAGTAAATTAATCATTATAATTTTTTCATACCGATGGAAAAATCTAAGTTCTAATTGATATATCTAATGAAAGAAAGTAGATTTATTTTTTAATCAATTTTATTTTAATTTGTAATAAACCATGAATAAATTTGGACACAAAATTTGTCAAATATGAGTTTTGACGATATTAATTGCAATATCTGTGCAAATTTGAAATTGAATTTTTGGCAATAAGAATAATTATTCTTTAAAAAAAATTAAATATTACAAAATATATATATATATAAAGTAACATAGTTAGAATATCAACCGAATCATACTTGAGGATATCAGTATTTCTTTAGGATTTATTATTCCTTTATTCATTTAAGTTTTTGCTGATATATGTATATTATCAAATTTAACAAAGATATAAAAAAATTTTATGTAAAAATTTATCACAACTTTAATGGATAAAAATTAAAAATTCATTTTGTCATGAATAATTAGATTTTGAATTATATGGAGATTCATATTTTTATGAATATAAATAATATAATTAAAAAAATTTTTCCATCATTTAAATATCAAATTTTTTATCATCTTTATCTCTATTTTATATATCATACATTTATTTTATATTTAAATTTCACATAAATGCATGTTTATGATTTATTCGTAATTTTATGTATATAGATGAGAAAGAAAAAACACAGGCTGAGATTTTTTTTCTAAAGAAAAAAACTTATGGGAAGCATGGGAAAAATAAGCAGATTCTAAAAAAATAAATCAAAAATATAATTTTTTTTTTTATTTGAAGTTTCGTTTTTTATTTTGAAAAAGTATTATTTAAGAAGAAATGAAATTTACTATTTTCTGATTAAATATAAATAAATTATCAATAAAATTCTACATGTAAAATAAGAAAAAAAAATATAAAATAAATTTTTTTCACTTAAAACTTAGTTTTCAAACAAAATTTTCAAAATTTGAAAATTCATCGATTCCTTAATTGTTTATGTTTAATATCAAATTTAAATTAATATAAAGTAAAATTTTATTCTAGTATATATTTTTACATATAGAATAATCATTTATCAATAATTTTGATTCATATTTAATCAAGAATTAGTTCATTTCACTTGAAAAATTTTGAAGCCTCGTATGAAAAAATTTGATTTTGAATTTTATTTATAAAATCTTCCTGATGTCGTTTATACTATAAATTATGGACTATTCTGCAATGTAGAAAAAATGAAAATCTATTTAAATGAAAATCATAATTCATTTAATTTCCTTCGTTAAAAAGAATATCAAATTCTTTATAAGAAATTCAATAAAATGAATATAAAATATAATTCGTTAATATGTTCGAAAATAAAAAAATTCGATGCAATTTTACAAATTAATCATATCAATTCAATTTTCTTGTTTTTTCTATTAGAACGTTTAATTATAATTATCTTATTTATAGATATCTTCTGGTCCTAGAAACTGACTTTGCTTTTGTCCTTTTACCTACGACCTCTTTTTTGTGTGTGCCAACACGTTGTCAGTTGTATGTCGTTTTGCAGTGTACCACGTCCCATCCGATGCAGCTGGTGCAACATGCCATTCTTTATTCGTTAACACGCAGTGTTACGACTTTTCTCTCTCCCCTGCTCTTTTACTTTGTATATGTATGCATGCCGAAATCGCATCATTTTATTCGACGAACTACTATGTCAGCTGACATCTGAATTCGTTACACTTCGAATCTCTTCATTCGCAAAAACGCGAGATATAACATAGTTTAATTGCTATGTGTCCTTTTGTAGTTTTCTCATGACTTAAATTAAAATTTACTAATATTTTAAGATAAACTAAAGTAATAACATGTTAAAAGATCATATTTGTAAGTAAAAGTAGAAAAGATAATTTTTATATTTCAAAAATTTTGTTTATTTGTAGAACAATTACAGAGAAATATTAAGCTCTAAAATTTCTTTTCCTTTTTTTTTTCTATTTCGTTTTTCAGAATGAAATTACATTAAAAAATTCTAAATAAATATATTTGTTATTTTTCTGTTATATATAAAAAAATATATTTAATAAAAATTGAATATAATCAATAACAATAACAATTGAATAAATTTATACATGTTATATTAATTTTTTTCTCTTCTGAAAATGATCCTTTTCCTCAATACTTTGTATATCTTTCTATTTTAACGCTAATAACAACATTATAAAAATGTAACTCATATTTTCATGAAAAAAATGCATTACATGTGCATATAAAAGTATGTACTAGAAATGACATTAAGATAGAAATATTTTTGATTTTTTAATTTTTTTTTTTTCATTTTCATGTTGATATCTGTAAAAATATTGTTTTACTTTTAAAGTATATAAAATTTAAAATATTAAAATAAAGTTAACTTAAGTTAATACTATATATGTATATACTGAATATTGTAACAATTGAGTTAATTAATTTAAACAATTATTGATTATTATTAATTTAATACAAGAAAAAAGAAATAAATCGTTTAGTTTAAGATGCTTCAATTTTCTTATATTTTGTCTATTTTTAATGCATATAAAATTTAATTTCATTTTTATAAATTTTTCGTTATATCATATAATTGCACAATATTTTAAATTTTGAAATAATTTTTTAACCATGTAATGTTATTTTATAAGAAGACATTATATGTTAAATATATTTTTATTAATTGTAAATATATTAAAAAATATTATATAAAATAACATATGCTTATGTAATTTTAATTTCATTTGGAGTAAAAAATTATTTGTTATTTTATTTGAAATTATTTCTATTAAATTTTAATTAAAAAAAATATCATTAAATACTAAAATCTAATTTTAAAATATCCTAAATAAGAATCTAAAAATCTAAATAAAAATATAATTATAATAATACAATACAATTAAACTTTTAATAAATTACAATAAATCATAAAAATAAAACGATGAGGAATCACTTTTCAAAAAATTTTAAAATCAAATTTTTTTATCTATTTATTAATGTTTCTTGTGAAACATTGATAAATATGACATAAAATAACCAATATTTTTCCTTCAATACTTAAGTCTTCTTTCTAAGAATTTCTTTTGTCGAAAATGTTTTTTTTTTATATGCTTGTAACTATATATTAGCAAAATTATATATTTGTTTAAATCATTCTTGTAACATTTGACAAATGATATAATGCCTGTTTTTTTAAAATTCCATATTTTCAAATACTTACAAATTCAAGAGACTTATAATGATATGGTATTTAATTTAAATTTTGAAAGCGATTGTATGATTCACTGAAATGAATTTTTTTTTATATTTGCATCGCATTACAAAATATAAAGTAAAGAATAAGAGATAAATAAAGAAATAATACATTCTAATTTATATATACATTTGACCATTCAATTCTCATAAAAAATAACAATTTTCAATAATTAATATTAATTATTGTTATTATTATATATTTATTATTAGAGATAATAATACGTAATTTAGAAATCTTGGAATCAATATCATTGCACAGTCTAATTTTAAGAATTATATATTTCATTTAATATACATTTGTTTTAATATAAAAATAATTTCGAGACAAATATTATCGAAAATGTAACTTTGAGTATTGCATAAAAAGAATGTTTCAACTGAATATTATCGAACCATAGTTATATACTTGTGTGACTTCTTATATCTATTATATCTTAGTCTTGAATAATTATTATTGAGAATTTGAAAAATGGAAAAATTATAACATAATATATTCGTAAATTATTAAATTATTAAATTATTAAATTATGAAATTATTAAAATCTAAACTGTTCAAAAGTGCAAAAAATATTAAAAATAAAATTGAAAATCACATCACAACTTACACTTGTACGTATAAATTCCTTGCGACGGATTGTCATAGAAGCTATGATAAAAATTGTTGAAAATATTAGATATTAATTTAATAATTGTAATATTTTTAAAAGGAAATAAAAATATTGTTATTATAAATATAATAAATTGCAAAAATATTAAATTGAATATATTATTCTGTTTATACTTTTTTTTTTAATTTAAAAAAAACATTAAATTTGTAATTTATATATATTTCTTTTTATTTCATTTTAAAATTTTTTTATTTTATTTAACTTTTATTATTCATACATTCTTTGGAGCAATATCATGAGAAAATATAGAAAATTATCGAATTTACAAAATACATATAATAAATATATATATATTTACTTTGCATTTCAATTGATAGTTATATAAGCAAAAATAGAAATTTATTTTTTCTTTGTTTGTATATATTTTATAAAGTATCAAATAAAAGTCGGAGAACCTAGTTGAATAAAGGCAATTTATTTTTATTAACTTTTAATTAAATAATTCATTATAATTTATAATTAATTACAAAATAATTTTAGTTGCAGTCTTAACTATATAAAATATTAATTATATCGATATTGAAATTGTCGACACATATTGGTGTTGTAAAAGGGCGTGATGGATATTGTTATGGGCTAAAGAGGTAACGTCTGGGCAAAAATCAGAAAGTGGATGGCTATTAGAAGAAAATAGCAGCGAAGGAAAAAGGAATATGGCAAGTAGTAGAAAATAGTGATATTTAGATGTAGTGGTAATACCAATGCCGGTCGTTGGAGAAAAGAGAAACCTAGCCAAGGAGGCTGGTAAGGAAGAAGCGAGAATAAAAGGATAGGTTATGCGGTAGAAAACGACACGCTATCAAGCGGGAACACTCAGATGTGTAGCAACGGTGGACTGAGTAGCGGCAGAAAATACAGTGCATCATCAACAGATAAGCTGCTTAGCTCTGGTCTTATACAAGTATAGCTTGGATATCGGAGTTCCCGTGGTTCCATTCTTCTTTCACTCTTTCTTATTCCTTATTTCATCTCGATTTTCTTTTCTCTCTACCTTTATCTACGAAGACAGTTCATCGCCACCTGAATATTGTTTACAGCGAAATATTGCGTTAAATAAACGTTAAAAAGAATAACCTCGATTTTTTTATCGATCAGTAATGTCTATATTAAAAATGTATTATCGCCAATTCGTTGAAATGCAGTCGATAGTAAACACAAGTATAATTCGACATACACAAACCACGATGAAAAGTTTCTATCCATTTCGCCATTCGTGCAAATGGCTTTTTATTGCGCTAATGTACCGTTAATGTGCCTCTACAAGGAATGAATGTAAAAATTCTGTTGGGTGGTTGCAAATCGGTCGTAGTATCGGAAATATTTGATATTGATCTTGCAATTTAGCGACTTAATACCTCGTTTTTCCATCATTTAGATTATTTTTTACGTTTTAGTATCACGAATTTTTCTTCAGTATCACGACTTTGTTTCTATTAATAACTAAAAATATTTTGGCTTAATTTTTTATATATTTTCTTTCAAAATTTTTTATTATATTTTTATATTTTATTTTTATTATACTTAATTGGATAAAATTTACATAAATTTCAAATAATTTCATATTATTCATTATTATCATTTCATTATTAAATAATTCCATTTCTATAATTTTTTCTTTAATTCATTAACTATCATTGTTTAAGCAAAATATTGCTATTTTAATATATATTAATTTCTTATAAAATCTTTTGCTTAAATTAAATAATTTTTTATAAAATTATACTCTAAAATTATATAGAGGAAAAGTGATATGAAAGAAGGATTGAAAGGGACATTGTAAATTTTTTGAAGATGAAAAAATCTTTCTAAATCTTCCTCCATGATCATTTTTTTTTATTTTGTTATATTCATACAAATGTATTTGTAGTTTTAAATTGTTATATTAAACATGATAATAATATGCGAATTTTTTCGATATAAAAAGTAAAATTTCTTGTAGTTTCTAAAAATATATCAATTGTGAAATGATTTGATTAGATAAATATAGAAAATACATAATAAATACATAAAATAATAAAAAAAAATATGTTTAATAAAGAAAATAGAAATAAATTATATTATATAAATATAGGATGTGTTGATACTTTTGTTCTATTATCTTGAGTTTATTATATCGCATCACATCGAAAGAAAAAAAAAACAAAATTAAATATACTATATAAATTCAATACTCCTACTTGATAAATATCTCTGTAAAATTCTCATATCAGATAAATCATATTCTTTCAATACATTCTGAGATAAACTAAAATTTTTGCTTCGATAATACTTTCATAAACGGATCAATTGTTTATCAATGTTTAACATATTTAACATCTATTTCTCCTATTCTATATTTTTTACAAATAAAATAATATTGTATCTATACAACATTAAAACATGATTCTAGATTCTTTTTTGAAATAATTTGCAGCTTGATTATCATAATAAATTGGCGTTGATAAATTTTGAAAACAATTTAACTCTGCAAAAATTCGTTTCATGGTTCTTTTTTCGTTGCCGAATACAAAGCTATAAATTCCGCCTTAATTGCTGAGATAGTTGATTGTTACGTGACAACTATGCTGAGATGTTTTATGATTGTTTAAATTAACTTAACACATTTACAATGAACGCCAAATCAGCTCTCGTACATTTTTATCATTAAAAATATTAATGAACCGATAATTTCTCTATAAGATGAAAAGAATTCTTTGTAAATTCAGCATTCTTTTAGCTTGTTTCAGTGATTTTAGTGAACTTAACATTAGAATCAGCAGGCATTGTAACTGGAAAATTAGTTTGTATGAAAATTTACTTAATACTTTTTCTGCATAAGCTTTTTGAGTTCGCAATTTTCTGTTTCTTTCTATTTGCATTCCGATAAAATATTCAGCTTCAGAATATTTTATTTTGAATACTCAAAATTTAAAAATAAATCATTCATATTTAAATTATTATATCATCGTCAATAGAGTATTACGTAGTTAAAGTTTCTGAAATCAAGTAATATATACATCATTTTCAGATTGATGGAATCATATTCACATATAAATTTACTAATTCTTTTATTTCATTTTTTTGATATTTGTTTTAATTCATACAAACCTTTTCGTAACAAACAAACACGATTAGCTAGCAGTTAGTTGCTTTATATAAATAGTTTCTTCTAAATCACCATACAGAAATGCAATCTTCACCTCGAATTATATCATTTTGAACAGCATCAACAATATGAATTTAACAGTATCATATTTCATTGGAAAGGTCGTTTCGTTCTATACCATCTTTTTGTGTATATCCTTTTACGACAAGTCTGTCTTTATATTTACAAATTGTTCCATCCATTTCATTTTCTATAAGAGATTCAAGTTCTTCATTGATTGTTTCTATTCATCTACTCGAATTTTCTGCTTCTAATGCTTTCTGAACTGTTTGTGACTCGCAAAGAATATTTCGGCTATTTCAAAATAAGCTTCTGTTGACACTATATATCTTCCATGAAGGATCTCGTTAAATTGGCTGCCAAGGATTTTTAATTTTGTTCAATAGCTATAGATTATAGATTTATCTTTATCCGCTTTCACGTTTGTTTTATTTGTTCCACTATCAATCAACTTAACTATCGCTCACATTTAAATTTTTCATTGAAAATAACATTTCTACGAATATATATTTCCTCATAACAAGATCAAATAAGTGATAAACCTTGTTTTCTTCGCTGTAATTTATCATCAAATATTTTTCTAAATTCATCTCCCATTTACTCCTTTGATCTTTTGTTATATACATAGCATAACAATCCGAAATCCCGAAAATTCATAAGCGTTACAGATTTTTTCGATATACCATTTTCCATATGATATTGATCTTTTTAATATTTCTGTAACTCTCTAATTTTTAATGTAACAACTGTACTCGTCGCTTCAGCTTATAAATACAACGAAGAACTTCTTTACGTATAATATAAACTTTGCTAATTTAACAATTGTTCTGTTGTTTCTATCTAATAATAGTCGTTTATTAATTCTATCTAATAATCGTTTATTAATAAATCATTTTATTTTGGCGCACGTAGTGTTGTCTCACGTTAATTGTTTTTCGAAAATAAATAATTTTTAATTTCTAATCTTTAACTTTATTTTCAAATTCTTTTTCTTTTATTACAATTAACTCTCAGTCTTTTTATGTTATGTCTGTTCGCTTGTACATTAGCATAAAATTGTTTCAAATAATTAAGAATTTCTGTTTTCTCTTTCAAAAAATAAATATAATGAATTTCATATAATCTGAAATCGTAATAATAATATGATTGGTTCATCTTGCAGCATAGATCGGCATGAAACACTTCTGCAAATTGTCCTTTCAGGAAACATGTTCGATATTGCTTAATATATATACATTCTTCAAAAAAATATCACTCTTTACCATCATTCTTTAAATTTTGTACATTCAAATTTGTTTGTTTAGTATGTCGCGATGTTTTAAAATTTACATGTCTTATATCTTTCATATCATTATTTTCATTCATCAACATTGCTTTCGCCACAAGTACTGATGTGAAATTTAATTTATATAGTTTATTATTAAATTGATTTATTTTGACAATTAATCTATTGTTTTTGTAGAAATATACATTTTGTTCATCATTTTTAAAAATAATCTTTATGTCTTTTTCAGAAATACATCTGATAATAAATTTTTCTTTAATTGTGATACATAATATTCCATTGTATGTATAAGTGGTGTGTATAAGTTTTATCTGTATTTATCACTACATACTGATATTATTTTTGGCTTTATACATAGATATTACACACAGGTATACATAGATATTATATACAGGTACAGCTATACAGGTACAATTAACAGTACAATTAACAATTACACAAGTATACTCACGTGTATATATATATTCTATGTACATTTTTATATTTTTTAAAATTATTTTCTGAAAGATATGTGTTATATAGTTGGCAAATCATGTATCTTCATCTTTCATTGTAGAATATCTTCACGTTAAGCAGAATCAGAATGTTTAATATTTTGTTAATTTGTTTTCATTTTCATTCTTTTGAAAGATTGTCCTTTTCAATATATAATCACGAGTTCAATGTCCGGCTTTTCTGTAGAATATATATGTTATTTAATTTTATGTTTATCAGGACCATGAGAATCATGGAAAACACGAGAATCACGGTGAATACAATTCTTTCGATGTTGTTTCGCATAATAAATTTTTTCCATCTCTTCACAGGATATTTGCATTTTTTCGTTTATTAGATAATCTATTAATTGCTTAATAGCCTGTTTCGTTCATGATACAACATATTATGAATACATTGTACGAATATTATCATTTTGCTTAAACGATAAAATTTTTGACAAAATTATAACGACATTTATAACAATTTATAATAATAGGATCTTTTTTTTTTATTTTTTATATTCATATCTTTCTAACTCGTTGTACCAATAAAACTATTTTTGAAATGTGATCTGCAAACAATTTTTTCAGATTCATTTTTGCATTTATAAATTGATCCAAAAGTACCGATTAATTATTTTTCTTAGCATATATTGTTCACAATCATATCCACCTGTACAATTATAAAACAGTCTGATAAATGCTTCAATTGATTTAATTCAACTTCTTCAACTTCAGCATTCTTTTAAATCTATAATGCAACATTCTTCGCTTTTAGCTTTAGGAATTGAGTTATTAATATACAATTTCAATTTATTTTCCAGCATGAATTTTTCCATTTGCCTTTTTCACAGTTAATAGTTTTATTCATTGAAAGAATGAAGATAATACAGTTTTACTTCAGCTATTTTTATTTTATTTTATTTTTTAATTTTAACAGGCACAAAACATATCTTTGCATTGAATCATAAATCTTCAATATTAAATTAATTCACAACATAATAAGACATTGATTTCATAACTTATTAAGAAATAATTTGATTTGATTAATAATAAAGAATATTCAATATGAATAGATATATTTAATAAAAGGAAATAAGAATAAATGTTATACAGATGTGAATCGTGATACTTTATTCTATTAATTCAATATATCGCTAAGGCAGTTCAAAAAGAGGGAGAAGACAAAATAAAATCGAACAACGCGTGCAAATACACAAGATATGAATCTCATTCTTATACATATCACCAACTCTGTTTAATTTTTTCTGTATAATAATAATATTTTTATAAAAGATCATAGATATGATATGAAAGAAGAGATTAAAAATTACAGATGTAATTCAATTTATCTAATTGTGTTGAAATTAAATATTATTAGGAACATTTTATGTGCTATGCATTTTGTAGTATTTTCGATTGACATACATACATAACATGAAATGTCATTTTTCCAAAATTTAAAATTTAAAATAACGCTGATAATGAATTAATAAATTCTTAATAAAATCAGATTACAATATTATTATAAATGTTATAAATAATAGATTTTATTAAAACAAATTATAATTATATATTTCAATTTGTGATTAGAAATTGTTTTTTTCGTTGTCATCGTTTCTATTTGTTATTCCTTAAATGAAATTGATATAAAATAGCAAGAGTAATATATATATAATTATATATAATATAAAATTAAAAATAAAAATATTTGTCTTGTAAAATCTCGATCGAGATTATTATAAATTTTTATAAGAAAATAAAAGATATATGTTCGATGAGAATTACATCGATATCGAAAGAATTATGAAAATATAAAAATTTTGAAGGTCTCTTATTACATTTCACTGTGGTGCAAAGTTTATTGCGAATTGCAGAAACAAAGTTGGAACGAAGGATTTATCGCTTACGAATACTTATTGGCTCGGCTTTGCGAAATGATACAAGGTGTACTCACTTTTGCACAGAGAACATTGAAGACACACGCAGAGTTTGAAAAGAGTTATGCTGAAAACGAGAAACGAACAAGGATATTGAGAGTGTCAGTTCGAGAAAATATCGCTAAACTAGAAAATTCGTTCGTATAAATTTTCGAAGATATTTTATCGAAATATTTTTATATTTTCCAATGATATTTTTAACTATTTTCTATTATTTTAATGAAAATTTATTAATATTATAATTTTTATTAATATTATAATATTATAATATTAAAATTATAATATAAAACTTTAACAAAGAGTAATTTCGAATATTTAAGTATCAAATATTATTATTCCATTTAATTATATTTCTTTTTAACATAATAATATAATATTACATAAAAATTAGAATATCAAAATATGATTTACATGATTTTTTGATTGTAATAATAATATTTAATAATATATATAATTTTTTAATTGTAAAAAGAAAATAAATTCGAAATTATTTTTTCATCAGTAGTTTATTTATTACATTTAAAAAACTGTCTGATTTTATTAGCTTGATATAAATTATATAATCATAAAAATTAAAATTAAAAATTATCTGTTCGAAAATCATTAAGTATAAATTAAATATAAATCATTAATATCTAATTTTTAAAAAATATAATATAAAATATAAAAATTAATCTATTTAGTTTCAAAATTTTAGTTTAAAAATTTTGCTAATTAAAACATATTAAAATCTTGTTAATTAAATATTATATATCGTTATCATTTAAGTTTTATTATATCTAATATAAATTAAATTATTTAATATTAATATTACTACTTTAATATTATAATATTATAATGAAATGTTTTTAATATTATAAATCTATATATATTTATGTTTGCAAATATATTTTTTTTATTAATATATAAATCACATTTACAATATACTAATCATTTTAAAAAATCTTATTTATCTTATATTTAAAATTTATCATATATAATATTTAATTCATAATATTTATTTTATTCGTAATATTTACTGTATATATTTACTGTATATCATATTTAATTCATAATAATTAATACTCTATATTTTTTATTAATAATTATTCTATATTTAATATTAAGCAATTTATAATTATATTTATTATCATATGTACAATATAGCTTCATATTCCAATCTTTATTTGATAAAAAAATTAGAGGTTTTGATAAAAAGATTTAAATTTAAATTTTTCATTAATTTATATTTTAATTTAAATAATTTTAGTTTAATCATTAATTAAATCATTATTATTAATTTTAATTAATCTTTTGCTACAACTTCAATATATCAACAAATCTTTTACTATAACGTATATTGATAATTATATTGGTCTTTTACAGCGAAAAAAACATGAATTGAATAACAAAGTTAAGATATTTTTGAATAATTATATTAATAAATAAATTTTTTAAATACAGAATTCAGTTAATTAATTCGATCGTAATTGTCATTTTCAAGAACATATGACGTCAGTATTATTATATATAGTTATTTAAATTCTGTGATTACGATCATCGAAATAAAGGCTTTTCGTAACTACATCCAAACAAGAATTATTTTGTCTTTCAAGAGAATTTCCAATCAGGAACTTTTACCTGAATATATGTTCCGAGCATGATGTATGTGTACTAATTTGTAGAATAATTAAATCAATATATATATATATAAATCAATATTCATGTAACTATAGATACGTATAAATACGAAAATATAATGAAGTGTATAAGAGAAAAAGAATTGAACATGAAGACAATCGACTAAATGATAGAAAAGTCAAGAAGATAGTAGAAAGGGAAGAGACTTGATAGAAGAGTTTGTTGATCACAAGAGCGAGACAGATGACATCAAATTATTGCAAACAATTACATTTAATGAGAAGGTTAACGCTGCTAGTTGGAAGCTGGTGCGAACGTGGATGCAAATGTGCCGACGTCGAGTAATTAGCAAACAGAGTAGTTCTCCATCCTTCTTCATATCCTCTTCCTTCCTCCTTTCTTTTTCATTTAGCTATGCTACTATCTTTATAATTTTAAATATATATATAGATAACATATATTATTCATTTATTCTTCTTCTTGAATTCTTAATCTTGAATATTTACATTTTTTTTTTCAAAAATTCAAACATAATTTAAATTTTTTTTTAAAAAAGAGATAAGAAAGTGAAAATTTTTAGTTTAGAAGTTGATAATATATTGAATTATGAGATAGATGCAAATCATATTTTAGAAAATGATCAGCAATTACCATGAAAAAAAAACAAAACAAAACATAATAAAATCACATCGATCAAATCTGATCAAAATTTGATATTGTTTTGAATGATAGAAAATGTAATAGAAACGATAGAAAGTTATTAATAATAAAAAATCATGAAGTAAAATACAACTTTGTGTTAAATATTAGAGAAAATTGATGTGTGAAATAATATTTTAAACTTTAACTTTCAATTCTAAATTTATTCATATTTTAATAAAATATTTATTTTTAACATAATACAAAAATAATTTTCACATTCTTATATTTTTTATCTCTTATGTAATATTTAATGTATCTATTATGTTTACATTTTATTAATTATGCATTTTATATATTTATATATAATTATGTAACTAATTATATATATATTTTGAGTTTTCAATATTTATTTTCTAGAATTTTGCATGTATCAAAGAAAGTTAATAAAGATTAACACAATATTATTACGGCAAACTATTGAGCATTTTCGAGAGAAATGTTTTGACATGACAGTTGTCACAGGCAATCGGCGGCTTTCGGTGAAGGATTCCATATATGTGAGCATAACATAGTTATAGAGGTGGTCCATCAACAGGATGTCTGCATGAGAATAGTTGCTGTTACAGTGACAATCCATGACGTAACTGTATGGTAGATCAGAAATCACGTGCAAATCTGCTGTACGAAGCATATCCCTCCAGCGGTTCCAGCTTGTGTTATCGAAGCATTTAAGCAGTGTCGAATTGCAGATATTGGAATACGTAATAATACATGCTTTGAGAACTAGGTATGTCATACATGATTCTTGTTATTCAAATTACCATACGATTTTGATTTCCCTGGTCAATTTATGACCATCATCATTAAACTATTCTTCAGTGAGATATTTGATATTTTTAAACATCATGCAATATGTAATTCTTTAGCCATAATAATTTGTAATTCGTAATTTGTAATTGCAATGTCAATTTAATCTTATGTTTGAAATACACGGTATTAAACCTGAGTGTGATTTTGAATTTAATCAATTACAAACTCATTATAATATTGTATTATAAGAAAATATACAAATACATTTATAATAAGTATATTTTATATAATTACTTCTAATATTAGTAATGAATATTAATAAATATTATTATTATTAAATATTAATATTATTAATAATTATTAATATGTTATTAATTATATAATATTTCTAACATTGTAAATAACGATAAGATTTGTAATATTATTTCGTTAGATAAATTGGAACACACGAATTAATTAAATTCTTAAAAGAATTACAAATATTTTATTATTAATTACATTATATTTTTAAGAAATAATAAATGATTACAATTTTTCAAATCTAATTTAATTTAAAAATAATAAAAATAGATAAATTATGTAATGTTCCAAATTATGATATTTCAATTTCTGATATTTTATTATTTATTAATATTTATGTTTATGTTAATTCTATTTTAGTTTATAATCTTTCTCAATCTTTATTTGGCTGAAACAATTACACAGATTAATTCGAATAATATTAATACTAATAGTAATTCTATTATTAATATTTTTTAAAATATTATGCAGAAGTATATTTAGTTTTACAATCAAAGAATATTATTTCAAATACAATTAAAATTATTTTTAGAATTTTTTATATAATCATTAAATTTTCTAAAACTTATTAAAAATTTGACTAACAATTTCATTACTGTCGAATTTTGTGCATAATAATAGTAATATTGATCAATAAATGAAATTTTTTGTTTATTTTATAAATAATCAAAATTTTTATCGTTGAATTTTTGCATTTCATAAAAAATAATTAAATTATATAAATTATATAAATAATTATTCTATCATTTAATTAAGATAAATTTGAAAGATTAAAAATTAATTGAAAAATTATATTTTGTAAAATTTTTTAAAGAATATAAATTAATAGAATAATATTGAAATATTTTAAAAGAATGTTTTAATTTCTTTATAAACAAAACACTTGTATGTTTTGATTAAATTTGAAGAAATTTTGCTAATTTTGTTAATAATTGTAATTATGTACTGTTTTATTAGTATTTAAAATCATAATTTAAACTTAATTTTTTAATAGATTCTTTTATTAAATTTACATTTATAATATATACAAGATGTCCCAAAAATATAGAAATGTTAATTAGTGATTCCTGATTTTTAATATTTTCCTTTGCAAAAATTTTCATTATGTCTTTTTTTTTAAACAAATTATTAATGAAAAACATTGACCAATCATGTCTAACTGCAACGATAGCGCTCGATACATCTCGTTGACCGAGTATAAATAAGCAACATATGTCAAAAAAACATGTATTGAATAATATAATTTATTGATTGTTGATATACTTTGCTAAAAAATTACATCGAATTATATTACTAACAATGAATAAACTATAATTATCCTATGCTCAAGATTGAAATAGTGTCGAATAATCAAATATGCTAGATTATATTTATAAAATATATGAAGAAAATAAAGAAAATAATTTAAAAAATGGATAATAATGTAATTTATTAATAAAAATATATTATATAAATTTTAAGTAATTATTATTCATAAAAAAGGAATTCAATTCTGATTTTAATAATTTTAAAATATATTATAAAGAACAAAATTTTGAACAACTTTTTTTTTAAATATCTTAAAAATTAAAGTCGGATAGTGATTATACGTATAAGAAAAAATTATTTAAAATCTTATTTTTTATAATATATTTCAAAATTATAGAAATGAGTTAAAAGTTTTTTTTATAGATAATTATCTTTTAATTATTTAATTTAATAAAGAAACATTAATTGATATTTTTGTATATCTTTATATTTTTTTTTAGCTTTTCTACATTGATTTTGCAAAAATTCAATTACTCACAAATATATTAACACTTTATACAAACATATATCTATACATATATAATATATTGTGAAATAAATTCTAACTTTACTATTATTAATAATAGTGTAATATTTAATAATATTAAATTTTTCGAATGCATTCAATTAATTTTCAAATTATAAATATTTCTTACAACTGTAGAAATTTATGATAGTATTGTACTGATTTCATATTTGTTTAAAATTTTCTTTTTACAATTTTTGTCGATTTTCAAAAAAAGTGATTATTTGAATTTTTATTTTAAAAATCATTTATCGCATTGAGTTCATTTTTCTTTTTTTTTTTAATATATTCTTTTTTTTCATTTTAATATAATATGTTTTTTATGAACATTTTTTTTAATTATTTTTTTTAAATATTGAAAATTATTTCAAATTTTTATTTCTTATTTCTGAATACTTTTCAGTTTAAAATCATGTTTTTAAAAAAAACGCAAAATTATATGAAATATCATAGCTTTTTTATAAAATAAAATAAATCTCATTTTGATATTATTTGAATTAATGAAGTAATGAATGAGAAAAGATAGTATGTGATACGCTTAAATAAATAAACCATACGCTGCTCTATGACAATTAGTTGATCGTATCATATTATACATTTGTTTAATGAAATTTATTATAAAATATATTTTTATTACATATTTCTTATCACTTCAATAATATCATTTATATTTATAGAAAAATTTTTTCATTTTTAATTAATAAAAAATTTTTTATATTATTTCTTATATTATTTGTAATATGTTTCTTTATATATTATTGTTCGCGATATAATAAGCGCTTTGGATAGATACGACTAGAATATATTATATAGTATAATATAGATACTACTCTGATTTATTCTGACTGACGTATCGTACGACGTATCACTGATGATTGCGAGAGATAGCGATATCATACAATATATTCCACTTTGCTTCACAAAAGTGAAAACACAGTTTTTTAATAAATCTAAGTACAGTTAGTGATATGCATCTGTCCTAAGTTCTACGCCCATTCAGCGTTGTGAATAAAGTATTATTTATAGAAATAAATGTCATGTTGGAAAAAGAAGAACGAAATGATAGGTTATTTCTACCAAAAGTATATAAAAAAAAAAAACGGATGATATGTATAAGAATAATTTTAAATGATGAGATTAAAAATTATAAAAAAGGTACATAGGAAAAATTGATTGAAACTATTATACTGTATCAAAACACTATTTTCACTAAGTAAACAAATCAAATTTTGTATAAAATTTTTTGTGATGATAAAATAATGAAAGTTTTTACTAATGACAGGTAATGTTATAAATTTGTAAACTAGCAATAATATCTTTCTCACTTACATAATTAAGATATTTATTATTTATATATTTATTTATTTATATCTTGTGATATAAAAATTTGATTATTCGGTGGTCTTTATAAGTTTATGCACATTATAAATTTTTCAAAATTCCAATTTCGTTATAACTCTATCATGAGATTGCAAAAATAACTACTGAATAGCAATATTAAAATCGTTAATATGATGAATAATCATTAAATTTATGAAATTTTTTTATTAAATTTTTATAATAATTTTATATAAAATTTAATTATATTCGACTCGTAATCATAAAATTCATCTTTAGTAAGATTATGATTTACCTAATGATGAACAGAGAAAGAGTTTATCTTGTGTAAAGCTCTAAATGAACTTATCGATTTTATATCATACAAAAAGGAAATAATAAATGTATATATAATAGATTTAGAAGAGATTTAAGAAATATTTCATTATTCTGGCAAGATTTCTGATATCTAATTAATAATAACAATATTATTTCGCAACGTGAATACTGATACTATATTGATACTATAAATAATTACAAAATCATTTATGTAAATATAAGTACATGAATTAAAATTTCTTTTTACATTCATTTTTTTGAAAAATAAAGTCTCTGATATAAAATTATTTTGGCATTAACAACTTTTATAAAAATTATATTTGAACAATGTATTAAGCTATTAGAAGTGAACAAAAATATTATTTAATTTTATTTATTTTAAATTGCCTATTAAATTAAATTAAATAAATTGAAATTTTTATTTTGATAATAAGTTTAAATAAATTGAAGTTTTTGAATCATATTGTATAAATTTCAATGCAAGACTTTGCAAAATTTCTTCTATAAAAAAAATTTTAATTGTGTCATGACAATTCAATATTCTTCAATTTCGTAAAGATTTGAAACTAAAAATGTACTAAATAAAAAATTTTTTTATATTTAAAAGCAAATTAATGCTTAGATATATCCCATTAATTAATTCAATATATTTCAACTTTGTTATTTTGGAAACATATTCTTTAAAATAGAACATAAAGATATATTTTCTTAAAATTTAAGATAATTGATTTCTCTCTTTTTATTAATTGTATAGTTAATTAAATTATATCTTCCATTGTAATAAATCAAAAATTTATTTTAAAAATTGAAATAAGCGATTGAAAATATTTAAATATTTCTCTAATTGTTTATTATGATGACTAATTTTAAAACAATTATGTACTTCCTGTTTTCATTATTTTATAAAAATTCTGTTGCAATAATAGTTGGAATCCATTATTTTTTTTATATTATTATCTTATTTATTTCTTTTTTTAAATTAAAAAGATTAATTTTTTATTATTTTCTAATTTCATTTAAATAATGGCTATATCATTGAAATATAATAGTAACCTTGTATTTTTGATAGAAAAAAACTTTTAATTAATAAATAATTATTATTCATTAATTAAATATTAAACTGTTTAAAATGCATAATATCAATGAAATGGTTGGATGACATGCAAATGTTTTCTAAATTCTAGGTGAATGTCATTACTATAGATATTTCTTGACATTCATAAATTAGACATTCATAAAATGATTATCTATCAGAAGATTACAAATAATTTATTAAACAATTTAAATTTTTATTATTATGTACATTATTAAGATAAAAAAAAAGTATAAATATAAACTAAGTTGAGAAACATAATTCTATGTACATCCCATAGATAAATCCATAAATTACAATTTTCAAATTTTATAAAAATATAAATCAAAATTTCAATAAATATTTTAATTTTATTATCTTGAATATATATTATTTATATAATATATATATATATATATATATATATATATATATATATATATATGTAATTCTTTCAAATGAAAAATATATAAAATTTAATTGTTTTATTTGCAACATATATACTATATATGATAATTAATAAATGATTATTAAAAAATATTCAAATATATAAATATTTTATATAAAACACTATAATAATGATAACCATTTTATAAATCACACTTGATATCAAATACTTTACTTATCGATTACTAAAGAAATAATTTTGAAAAGATTCTGATTCCGCAGAATCAAAGACTTATTTCTTGGAAACCGCTCTTTAACACGACTATCGATACTTTTTTATTATATTTTTGCCAAAAATAATTTCTGGAGAAAAAAAGTCTGCAACAATTTTTAAAATCAAAGTTCGATTATATTAGTCAGAAAACAGAATTCGATCAAAATATATTCAGTTGGCAATTAGATATCATTTAATTGCCATAAAAATTTGTTAGATAATTTTATTAGAAATCACATTAGAAAATCACTCAGTCATTAGCCAGTTGCAAAACAATTAGAGTAATCAGCATTAGTAATATTATATAATATTATATATGCATAATAATTAATAATTAAATTTTACCAACAAGACGAAAATATATTGAAAAACATACATGGAATAATGTACAATATGTTGTAGATAAGGTATGTTATATATAAGAAACATGCATAACTATGTATGCATAGGTTATTTAGCACCCATTCAACTGCAACCTAATGCAAATGATTGCATATAATATCAGTTGATTGCATATAAGCATATTCAGACTCTGACAATGTTCATAAATTACCAAACATCTTCCTTCTTGAAAAATTTATCATTAGAAATAGGTCTTGATTTTAGATATAACACAGTTGGAGCTTTGACCTATTAGATAGCTAAAGTTTCTAATTGAAATTCATTGGTTATTAAATTGGTGCGTTCTGTTGTATTAAATTCATTAACTGCAAATGCTGAAACAGAATCTGAAACAAGTTTGCTCAGATTTAGTTTTTAAAATCGTAGAAAAATCAATCATCTATCGAAAATGGAATCTGCAATAACTTCTGGAGTTTAGATATCGAATTATCTTATTATTATATTTCATATATAATTATATATTATATCTATTTTTAGATTTGATCCACGAGATATAGTCCGCAACTAATATTCTTTCATTATTTCTGAATAGTTCGTGACTCAGTTATTAATATATTCAATGCTTCCAAGAATATTGTCTTTAATTTTATAAGATGTGAGATGTATTTTCTTCAGATAGTTTTTTTCGAAATTTTTTGAAAGACGAAATTTTTATTTTCCTTTCAAAAAGAAGTTAGAAGTATCCTCATAACGTATAATGAGCATAACTATAGTTATAAGAATATTTTCTGTTAAGAGATATTTGGTCATCGTTCTCTTGGTAATATCGATTATTCTAATGACAAGTACTTAATCAGAAAAAACAAATGAAAAACATAAAATTCCCTGTATAGATCCACAAATGCTATTGAAATGAATTGCTGATTTTATAATCGGTAACAAATATTCATTTTTTGCAAAAAAAAAACTCTCAAAAAATGTTAATTATATTGTTGATAAAAATTGATAATATTATAATAATATCTAAGAAATTTGAGAATACGTTTATAAAAATTACAAGCAGATGATTCTGCAAAATTGATATACATATATTTACCTTTTTATATTTAACTAAAAATAAATCGGTGTATTCTTTGGCAAATTTCTGATGAGAGAGCATAAGGATTGCATCTTTTCAAATGTTTTATGTTTTTGTAATATACAGAATCAATATTTGCAGATCAATTTTTTTCATATGTTTCGTTCCAGAATGATTTTAATATATTTGGCTAAAAGAAAAAATAATCTATTGCTCAGAAATAAAGTTGTTATGAAATTAAAAGTATTTCTTGTTGAATAATAATAATTGAATAATAATAAATGAATTAGAATTAATTTTCCATTGTCGTATCAATAATTGATATAAGTTCGGCATTTTTTACAATGACTAAGACAATAACAAATTTTAAATAATCTAAGAATTGCATTTGAATCTATTTGCTATTTTTTGTTAAACTTTTGATATCTTTTGATATCTTCTAAAAGAATAAAAGAGGTTTATGATCTAAACAAATCTTCCATATATAGAAATTAAATTTTTTATTACAAAATGAATGTTAAGAAATATTTTTTAATTCCTTTTTGAATTTTTCGAAAGAGGAAATGTTGAGCATTGTTGTAAAAATTGTTGTTGTTATGATAAATTGTTGTTTTTATGATGATCGTCTGAATAATTTCTTTTTAAGAATATCATTTGTAGCTGCCACAATTAATATTTGAACGACCAAAATATTCCAGCAAAAGAGATTTGAATATTACTGATGTTATGTTTTGCAATTCTCTTTCGTACTACAAGTCCAAATCCATTAGATAGTCAAGTGATTGTTTGAAATGATATAAAAAAAGAATAAATTTCTCACAGTAAATTATATATCTAAATAATCTTTAAATTCACGATGTAGATTTTAGGCATATTAGATACTTCGAGTAACTTTTAAATTGATATGCCGTCTGAGTTTACAATTAGATCAAGATTGATTTTTTATATCAAATTTATTTAATTGAACTTTGTATTTTGACTCTTGCATAATTGAGTTTAATATAATTACGTATCATGCTCAGTAGTACGAGAATATTATTTTATAATTAGAGATAGAATATTCTCATTTTCAGCATTTCTCGAAATCAGTATCTAAATTTTATATATTATTCTAATATTTTTATAAGATATTCCTTGTTTAATAATATAGAAAAAGATCAATTGTATATGTTTTTCTACAAATTTGAACTATTTTTATAGAAAATAAATTTAAAAAAATAAAAGATACATATGAATTAAGAAGATATGAAGATAATAAATGAAGGAGTTTTTTTTATTTGAAAATGAAAAGATTTTGGATGAATCTGGATCTACCTAAAAATTATCTATCATGTTCAGTTTAAATAAATATTGATTTTTATGTATATGATAAATTAACGAGATATAGCAAAAGAAAATAATTGTTTTTAATAATTTAAAATAATTATTTTTATCAATTGTATAATAATCCTTTTTTATAATTAAATTTGATTTACATCGTAAACTTATTTATCTTAAGATCGTTTTAAACTTATTCTTTATTTATTTATAAAACATAAATAAAGAGAAACAGAGCAAGAATTGATTGATGGAAGAAAAAAAATTTTTCTTCGACTACATTCCATAAATATAACAAAAATCGATATTTCATATCCATTTATCTCCTAAATCTAAAGGCAACTTTAAAACCAGATTCAAATTCAATATTCAAAAAAAAAATTTTTTCAAAAAAAAAAATTCGTTTTCTTTTTTTTAATACGTATCTTATTATTTTGTTCAATATTTTCTACAAAAACAATTCAAATTTATAATAAAAATATTAATTACAATCTTTTTGTAATTGATTATTAAATAAGGAATATTTTATATTTAATATTATACATGTAAAATTTAGATAAATTAATAAATTTAATTAAATTAGTTCTCGAGATAACTTTAAAAGATACATACTAAAAAATATATAAACTAAAAAAGCTATTTTATCATTTTATTTCTAAGCTATATGATATACTTCTTTCAGTCCAAATAATTCGAAATCTATAATTTGTTGAAAGATTATGGAGTTTGTTTTCACTTTGTTTTCAAATAGCAATTTTTTAAATTAGAATAGTTCCATAAGAATTTTAATAGCGATTGTTTTCTGATGTTTTTCTTAATCAATTTAGAAGAAAATATTATTCAAATCCAAATAAAAGAAAAAATTTTTATTTAACTTAAATATTATATTGTCAATATATGGTTGTTGACTGCAAGAAGCACAATTGACAGTAGAGAAATCCATGTATTAAATTTTTTAAATTATTATTATATAATTAAATTATTTATTCATTTGAAATCAAACATTGAAGTTTCTCTCTTAAGAGTTTCTCCATTTCTAAAGAAATTTGAATACAGTGTATCCTCGATCAGATCAAATTTCAAAAATACAATGCGTATCCAAATTGAAGAAGAGTTTCTGAGAATTTTCAAGTATTATTTGATAATTGTAAATAAATAAAAAACTTTAGATTTCCAGTTTAACAGTTACTTTAACTCTTAAATGTCTCCTTTTTTAATGTTATCATTAAACATTAAAACGAATATAACTTATTATATCATATTTATCATTATTCTTACTTTTAATATGGCTATTAAAAATAACAACCATAAATCTAAATCATATATTCAAATCTAAAAAATTTATTTCTTATGTAATATATCTATACTTTTTTTTTTCTCAAATTGACTTTTGAAAATAAAGATAAATTTTATCGATAATAAAGATTATCTTTGAAATTCTAAATTTGAGCTTATAGAATATTGATGAGTGTTACTATTTGTTATATATCTATCAACACAACTTCTTTTCAGTAATTGAGCAAGTTTTATTTTAGCAATTGAAAATGGTTATAATATCAGTTTCGGAAACAATTTTAAAATAGTTATGAATAAAAAGAATTTTGACTTATATATCATTAAAAATTTTGATTCCAGAATCGATATTATATCAATATCATAATAATTTCATAATGATTATATATATATATATATATATATATATATGTATAATTATAATATTGATATATGATATTGATATCAATTGTATATTGATTTTATATTAATCAGATACTATTAAATTAATATAAATAATAATCGGATACTATTAAAAATAAATTAAAATTGAATTAATATTTGATTGTTATTTTTTTAATAATATTTATTGCTTGCTATTTGACAATTTTCTTAATTTAAATATATAATTAATATATTATTAATGTTTGAATTTAGATTGATGTGGCAACTAAATAAACCTTAATCCTGAAAATAATTATTCTACGTTCATTCATAATATATAAGATGAATCATATTTTCTAATTTTTACAATTCATATTGCTTACTGTTTTTATTCCAGAAAGTATATCAATATAATAAGTCTTAACGTTTTTTCATTTTATACATCAATTTATATATAAATTCAGTTTCCATTCTTTTTATTTCTATCAAGTTGCCATGTTTCGTATTCATTCCAAATATTAATTGCTACTTTGTAAACACTTAATTGCAAGCGTAACAAGTTTCAAAATATTAAGCAATATTTTAATTTTTATTGATAATACTCGTGGTAATTTTAAATCTTATGTGTAATTATTACATCTCATATGTAATTAATTACAATAATCTTTTAATTTAATTAATTTTTCTAATATATTGAAAAACAAGTATCACTTTGTAATACTTGTAATTTAATATAACATTCTTTTCGTATAACATTACTAAAACTAATTTTAAAAATAATGGCCATAATTTTTTTTTACTATTTACTTTGCTTGTATATCGCGTCCGCGATAATGTTGGTGATAAATATGGAAGCTTATTAAGTACATGTATAATATGTGTATGTGTCGAATGCTCCTTCGACTTAAATATATATCTTTATTTGTAGAAGCTTGTGGTACTTGTAGCTGGTGATAAATTTTCTTAACAACAAGTAAACTGTACTACAAGTGCAGTACACTGTTTATACGAGAACTGAATGTCACAAGGTTACAGTAGGTACTCGTATTTGATTAGAGCACGATATATATGTATAATTACAAAGAAACTATTTGTTTATCATATCTAGCAGTCAGAATATGACATAATATTACATAATATTATATAATTTCATAAAATATTAATTACAAAAGTATTAATTAAATCTCTCTTCACAATACTATAATAGGTATCCGACAGTTAAAGCACGATGCATTTTTATAAGGAAAATATTTATTGATTGCCGGTTGTATTCGGCAGTGAAAGTATGATGTGTTCACAACGAAGTTGCTTTCAATATATTTACTGCATTATCAATATAAATAATTATTTCATAGAAATTTAAAATTTTGTACATACATCATTTTCTTTAAATATTCAGCAAAATAATTTTTGAAAAACTCAAGAATAGCCAAATTCAGAAAAATCAGAGTTTGTATTTTATTTTTATTATAATATATAAATATATATAATATATAAAATAATTTCTTATAATATATATTTAATAAATTGTGTACATGTCAATTTTCTAAAATATTATCTTTCTTTTTATATCTGATTTAATTTTACTTATTATTAACATGCGATAATTAATTGATATTGAAACTAGCACTAATAGTCATATATATACGTATATTTATACGTATAAAAATTTACATCTTAAAGAGATGTTGTTCATTTATATTTTTATATTAATACTCAAAATAACAAGATTAAACATAGAATTAAACGATAAAATTGTATTTCAAATATTTTGATTCACAAATTTGATATTAGTATATAATATTGTATGAATTACGATATAGTAAAATTATAAAATCAGTTAAATATAAAATAATAAATAGTTTTTTGAGAAATCTATATCAGATAAGATTATAGGTTTCAACTTCAGAAACTTAAAAGAAAATACAGTTCATAGTTTTAAATATCAGGCATCGCATTTCTGATCCATGTCAATTTCTAATGGTTTAATTTATGACCTCGCCATATTATGACTTATAATATATTGTTATAATACAATATATATTATATTATATTATAATATGAAATAATTATACAGAATGTCCTAAAAATGTTGAAACATCCTAAAATAATTCCAAACTTTTCCTTTGCAAAAACTTTCATTATGATTTTATTAACGAATTATTGAAAAAACACTAACCAATCATGGAGCACATAGTCTAATCGAGCATGACAGTAGCATAGGGTACATGTCGGCATTCAAGTACGAACAAGTCCAAGCAACATATATCAAAAATCTGTTATTATATTATATTATTATAGTTTTTTCTGATATAATTCAATATAATTTTTTATCGTTAAAATATTCATATTCATATATTACGTCTCATATTTAACATAATTTTTTCTATATGTTGCTTGAATTTGTTTGTGTTCGGTCGATAGCATGTAGCCAACATTATTGTCGTAGTTCAATAGATTATACACTTTATGATTAGTCAATATTTTTTGTTAATAATTCGTTAGAAAAGCCGTAACAAAAGTTTTGTAAAAAAAAATATTGCTTAAAATTATTTCAGAAAATTTCAGTTTACGGATATTTCAATATTTTTTATGCTATATGTATTAAAATATATTTTGTATAATGTAATATATAATACTTGATAATATGAAATATATATAATAAAATATATAATTGTCAAACTATCCTCCCAATGATTATTAGAAATTGTGAAATGATTTGATTAAAATAAAGAATATACAGTAAAAAAGAATATATTTAAGAATAAAAAAAATAGCAATGAATTCTATATATTCCTGATGCGTATTCCTGCCGATGCCTTTGTTTTACTAAACTAAGTTTATTTGTCGCATAGTAATTCAAAAAGAAGAAACAAAACAGAATCGAAAAAGTAATCGCGTCCAATGATACATATATACAAGATATGAATCGTATCTTTACACATATAAACTCAACACTCGACTAATATTTTAAAAATTATAAATTCATGTCGAACAAATCATATTTATATCCTTCTAATACTATTTTGAGATAACAAAATCTAAAATTTTTGCTTCGATAATTCTTTCGTAAACGGATCAGTTAGTTGTTTATCAATTTTTAATATATTTAATATCTATTCCTCCTATTATTTTTTATAAATAAAATGATCTTATATCTATACATTTAGATCTTTTATATGACTCTAAATTTTTTATTAAAATAATTACAGCTTGATTATCATAACAAATTGGCGTTGGTAAATTTTGAAAACAATTTAATTCTGCAAAAATTCGTCTCAACCATGTTATTTCGTTGCTAAATACAAAGATATAAATTTCGCTTCAGTTGCTGAAATAGTTGATTATTATATGATATGTTACATTGTTTAAATAACAAATCTATTCAGTAGTGCTTTTTTGGTATCTAAGATCACAACATATAATTAAAATTGAATCTTTTGACGCTTGACCATAAATTAAACCATAATTTGTCATCTCTTTTAAATATTTAAATAAATATTTAACTCTATTTCAATGATTTCTATTTGATTTCTCCGCAAATTGACACTTCCAAACACACTTACAATAAGATCAGGTATTTTTGTAATTACCATTAAAAACATTAATGAACCGATAATTTCTCTATAAGATGAAAAAAATTTTTCATAAATTCAACATTCTTTGGTCGCGAGCGTTAGCGCGACCTATAAACAGGATGGTCGCGAGCGTTATCGCGACCTATAAACAGGACACTCGAGAGGGTTTCGGTTACGGTCTTCCTCGCGACCACGACGGTGAGGTGCCAGTAAAACTAAGCAGAGAGCTGCAGCTCTTGTTTATGTTTATGTTATAACAATCGCCTAAATCATCGAGTGTTCTGGATCAAGACCATCTGCCTCCCGCCCTGGACCTATATCTCGAAGTGGGTGATGTCGATGCCCAATTACAGCATCGATATCTTCCTCACTCATAATTGGGACACTCCCCAATCAGCCAGGAAGAGAATCGACTAGGTCTTCCTGGCTAACACTCACTACAGATTAGGCGTTCGGCCAGTACACACTACTGAATACTTCTCGGGCAGTCAAGACTACCTCACCGACACTCCATCAGAAAGGTCGTAGTCACAAGTCGAGTCAATCGTTATTGGACACCGTGCCTCCGACCGTCGGACACGGTGATATTGAGTTGGGACACAGCCTTCCAAAAAAGACATCGCCCACCGGCATTAGGTCGACAAGCGACTTACTTCGGCAGCGGCGAAACCATTCTTTTAACTTGTTTCAGTGATTTTAGTGAACTTAACATTAGAATCAGCAAGCATTGTAACTGGAAATAGTTTGTATGAAAATTTACTTAATACTTTTTCTGTATAAGCTTTTTGAGTTCGCAATTCTCTGTTTCTTTTTATTTGCATTCCGATAAAATATTCAGCTTAAAAATATTTTATTTTGAATACTCAAAATTTGAAAATAAATCATTCATGTTTAAGCGACTATTATACCATCATCAATAGAATATTACATAAAGTTTCTAAAATCAAGTAATATATACACACATCATTTTTAGATTGTATGAAATCATATTCATATATAAAATATATAAATTCATTGATTTTTTTATTTCATTTTCTTAATATTTGTTTTAATTCCTACAAACGTTTTCGTAACAAACATAATTATCTAGCAGTTAGTTGGTTTATAATCTCTGCTAAATCATCATACAGAAATGCAGTTTTCACGTCAATTGTATCATTTCTAGATCCTTTACAACAGAAATGGACAACACGAATCTAACAGTATCATATTTCACGACGAAAGAGAATGTTTTTTTGTAATCAATCCTATCCTTCAGTATGTATACATAACTTCTTACGATAGTTTCTACGATAATTCTTGCATTTACAAATTGTCCCATCTGTTTCATTTTCTTTAAGTTCTTTATCGATTGCTTGTATTCATTTATTCGAATTTTCTGCTTCTAATGCTTCTTGAACTGTTTGTGACTCTCAAGTAGCAAAGAATATTTTAAACATTTCAGAATGGATTTTTGAATTCTTTCTCTTGATATTGAATATCTTCCACGAAGCAGATAAGGAAATTGAATAGACTGCCAAAAGTTTTTCGTTTTCTTCAAGCAATGTTCGCGAGCTCTTATAGCTCGCGAGATGTAAACAGACACTCGTTCGGGAGTTCTCTGTCAAGGTTCTTTCTATTTCCATGGCCAGCGGGCCGTTAATAGATCTAAACAAAGAGTGACTCTTTTTCTGTTTTGTGTTTTGATATAGTCCTGAATCGATTCTCGAGTGGCACCGATGACTGCGTGCTAACACCGGTCTTTGTTTGGGGTATTAGAAAAAACATTGTTTATGCCGTGTGATGTTTGTATATAAGTCACCGTCCAGGCGTGGAATTTCCTTGTCCTTGGACCAATATTGCGAATCGGGCACTACTCGCGATGTTATTGGTCATTGGCATGCCTCACTAAGAATTAGGATCCTCTCAATTAGCCAGAAAAGATTCAAGTTAAGACGATAACTTTATCTAAACCGGACTACAGAATAAGCTCTGATGATCACGTCGTAAGCTAATTCTCGGTTACGACAATCAGTTAGTTAAGTAGAGATCATGTTTCGAGTATGAACATGATCGCATCATTGAAATTTTCGTAGGAAACACTGTTCTCTAATAGTCAGTGTCTAGCAGTTAGACAAATAATATAATCCACAGCGGAACTGCGTTTCGGGCATAACAAGCAATATCGATTGATCCTTACCGATTTCAGTATTCCTTTTTTGCTTTATTTGTTTTATTATCAATAAATTTAAATATTTTTCACATCTAAATATTTCGTTGAAAATAATAATATCTCTATGAATATAATATTTTTTCAGAATAGGATCGAATAACCGATAAGTGTTGTTTCCTTCATTTTGATCCATCATCAAATATTTTTTTGAATTTTTTTTTTAATTTACCTCCCACTCGCTATATCATTTTTTTATAGGCATTAATCCTTCTAAAGTATTCGTAGCTATCCGATTTTTAACGTAAACAACTGTAGTTATCATTTAAATCCATAAATACCATAATAAACTTTTTTGCATGCAATATAGACCATTAATTTAACAATTGTTTCTGTCGCTCGATAAATCCGTTTTGTTTTGGTGCCACACAATGTTGTTGTTTCATATTTAATATTTTTCGAAAATAAATAATTTTTGACTGCTTTATTACAAAATTCTTTATTACAATCTGTTCTCAGTCTTTATACATTATGTCCGTTTGTATATCAGTATAAAACTGTTTCAAATAATTGAGAACTTTTGTTTTCTTTTTCAAGAATATAAACATAATAATATCTTATATTGTCTTTCAATAAAATAAAAAATAATACGATTTTCCAATATTGGCTCATCTTATTAGCATAGATCAGCATGAAACATTTTTACATATTTGGGCTTTGCAGGGAAAAAGTATTAATGTTATAAGATGAAAAAGATGTTACTTGGTATATATATTATCTTTTATTTAGTGATCATCGATCTTCAAGTTTTGCATACTCAAATTTGTTACTACTTGTTGCAATGTCTTAAAATTTATGTTCTGATCTTTTATATCATTGTTCTGATGTAATATTAATTTATTTTTGCCCAAAGTACTAGTGTGCAATTTAATTTATATAATTTGTTATTAAGTTTCCTTTATAATTAATTTATTGTTTTTTGTAGAAATACATTATAATATTTATCTACCGTCTCGAAAAATGATTCTTGTTCCTTTTTTAAAAGTACATTCTAATAACAAAAAATTCTTTAATTACATACAATATTCCATTGATTATGTGATGCGTATATGTTTTATCAATATTTATTATTTTAATATCGATGTTTTCTTTATCTTTAATGTACAATGTATTGCCACTGCCCATGTAAATCGTATATATATTTTCTACATATATTTTCATGTTTTTGAATATTCTTTTCTGAAAGACATATATTCCGTTGTATCAAAGTCAACAAACCATATATCTTCATCTTTCATTTGTGGAACATCTTTAAATAGTTCAACTGAACTAAAATATTTAATTTTTTTGTTTTCTTTTTCATTTTTTTCTAAGCTATTGAGGATTATTCCTTTCCACATACTTTTTTCAATATACAATTACGAGCCCAATATTCGGATTTTCAGCAGAAATGACACGTATTATTTCTTTTTGTATTTATATCAGGATCATGAGAATTATGAGAATCACAGCGAATATTCTTTCGATGTCTTCTCGCGTAGTAGATCTCTTCCATTTCTTCACAAAATATTTGTATATTTTCATCACATTTTCAACAGTATTTTTTCGTTTAAATGATCTGTTAATTGTTCAATCTGTTCCATTCATAATACAGCAAATCAGATTATGTGAACATTATTATATTTTATTTATATCATATTTTGTTGTTAACTTAATAAAATTTTTACGATGATAATAGGATTTTTGTTCTATATTCGTGTTTTTAAATCTAATATGATCTGCGATAGATTCTTTTGGATTTATTTTTGCATTTATAAATTGATCCAAGAATACTTGCATTAATTGATCATTTTTCTCAGTGTATATGGTACGCAATCTTGTCCATATCTGTATAGCAGTAAAATAGTCCAATAATGTCTCAATTAATTTAATTTCCTTCTAAAAAAAAAAAAAAAAAAAAAGAGCTTTAATATTCTTTTGAATTTATAATGCCATTTCTGTTTCATTCTCAGATCTGAAAATTGAATCATCGATATACATCTTCAATTTTCTGCCATATAAATTTCCATTTGTTGTTTCCACAACTGATAATTTTATTTATTGAAACAATGAAACTGATACAGTTTTGCTTCAACCATTTTTATTTTATTCTTAATTCTAATTTTAATAGATACACAAAATCGATACTTTTGCACTGAACAACAAAACTTCAAAGTAATATACTGTTTAGTATTCTTGTAATATTAAATCACTCACTACACAATAATGGAAGATATTGGATTCATAATCTATTAGGTTGTGAAATAATTTGATTAGAATAAAGATATAATAAATATATAATAAGAATGTATTTAATAAAAGAAATAGAAATAAACTATTTTATATAGATGTGGATCGCTCGATATCTTTATTCTATATTGAATTCATTCGTTTCGTTGTACAGTTCAAAAAGGAAAAAAGGCAAAATAGAATCGAAGCAGTGATCACGCCCAGCCAATATTCAATTCACACATAAATATACACATAAAATATAAGCATTTTTACATATATGAACTCTATATTTATACTTTATGCTCTATATTATATTTATACTTATTTATTCATGATTCAAAATATAGGTTGGATTCTTTTTTAATATTCTTTTCTATTGATTCTTTTAATGAGAAAAAAGTAAAACTCTGTTAATTTCTTCAGAACATATAATATTTGGATCTTCCTTTTCCAAATATTTTTCTGATCAAATTCTTTTCTCTCACAATTAATTATGCGATACAAATATAAATCCTTGCAATATTAGAATCAATTTATATTTATAAAAGTAAAAATAAACAAATTTTAATCAAAATTAATTTGATTTGACGATATAATAAAACTGATATGGAATCGAAAATTTTATAGAACCGAAATTAAAATAGATATAAATCAAATTTTTATCCATAATTATTTCAAGATAAGATTTTGATTCTTTAAAACTGTTTGTTAAAATCAAACTGTTTTAATTCTTATTTTATTCTAAGCGAATTATGCTAATTGTTGAGTTCTGGAAGAAATATTTAAATATATATAATAATTAACAAATTCTGCGGAAAAGGCAGCAAGAAGCTGAAAATATACATAGTGTGTATTTGATAAAAAATGAAATCATAATTTCTAAGAAACATGTCCATCATATGTGTATCAGGCTGCTCAGTATGTAACAACATTTGTTCAAATCAATCATTAATTAATTGTATATAGACACGTCCATTTTTCCAGCAATGTTATCATAAGACATTCGATATCTTCTTTCTTGAAGAAATTGAATTGCTATTCTAGTAATTCATCACAACTCCCTTGCAATCGAAAATTGACTATTTATCATTGCGTATTATTGATATTTTGTTTGATAATTTAATATGATTTTTTAACATTATAGAATGATAAATATCCTATATCTGAGATAAATATTGAATCGTTAAATGTATATAAAGTGTAATATGTATGTAAATGTATCCTTGTTGTTCTCGATGTTTTCTCTAGTTAATTGCTAATAGCTTTCTAAATTAATATTGGTTTTAAGTATAGTGTTGAACTTGTGTTTTTTTCGATTGAAATGGATTTTCCAAAATTTTACAATAATAATTATAATTTTAAGTGTAATTCTGTAATTCTGTAATTGTATATTAGTTTACTTCTAAATAATTAAATCTTTAAGTTTTTGTATCCAATATTTGATTAATTTTTTTGTAATTTGAAAAGTTAGGGATTTATGAAAAATTTTGAATCATTATATGTCTATATAACAATCAATAAATTTTTTTAAATTTCTATCTGGATTAAGTTATCAAATTATTTTAGTGGTTTTAGCTATTAATTCTATAAATATGAGGAATGAACTAATTAAATAATCATTATCATATAAATCGATGAAAATTGTAAACTTGATACTGAAATTGAAAATTTAATACAAAATGTAAAATTTATTGACTTATAAAAACCATGTGATATTAAATAAATAGATTTGAATACATTCAGTAAGATTTCTGATTTAAATATTAAATTTTCAATTTTTTTTAATACCAGTGTTAGTGAATTCCTATATTATATATTGTATTAAAGTTCATTACTAAAAAAATAAATTTATGTAATTACTAAATAATTTTGATTATCTTAGCTTTTTCACAATCATATTTACTCTCTGAGAATATTTGTAGATATTATAGACATATATATTTTGTTAATTTAAAATGATTAAATTTGCAATTACTTTAATATTAATATTTCAATATAATATTTTATTTAAGATAAATTGAAATTCTACTATTCGCGTTCAAAGTATTTTTTCTTCGTTTTCTTTTTTTTGAACTAACGTTTAAATTTTTAATGTTAAAAATTAAACGAAAGATTTGTTTGTTGTGTTTTAAAACTGTTCTTGCAAATATAAGATACATTTTAATAATCATAGATTAATTTTAATAAAAATTTAATTTGTATTTTAAAGCTATTCACATTCGATTATAAAATTTTATTAAATATTAAAGATTATTTAGTATTTTACAGACATACAAGCACACACGTGCGCGCGCATAAAGTTAATAAATTCGTCTTCAGAATTCTAGAAAATAATAAAGCATTCTGATAAAGGTGAAGATATATATTGGAAAATTGATCTTAGTAGGTTTAATTAAAATTTAATTAAATTCTTTAATAACATTTGTAAATCTATTTTTAATGCAATTTAATGTAATTATTTTATTTGTAATGATTTTTGCAATAAAAATAGAATAGGGTTTTTTCATAAAAATTGCAAAAAATTTTACATTTTATGTCTATTCAATTGCCAATCAGCTTGATTTTTTTTCAATAAAATTCTTAAATTGATAAATAATTTAACATTTTGTTAAATTATTCTGCAAATGTTTGATTGATTGTAATCTAATATATTTTAATTTGTTTCATTTGCTTGGGAATTTTTTTATAATGTTTCGGGAGTTATAGAATGGTTATTATTAATTTTATATTTCTTTCCTGTATATAATAAAATATGTAATAAACACATATATAATAAAATATTTATTAAATACATATATAATTAAATGTTTTTATGAAACATTAAATCCAATATAGTTTGATCTCAATTTTAATCATTTTTTATAAGTTGTTTAAATATAAAATTAACGACGGAAGTTGACTATATAAGTGAATCCTTTATTTTATTATACCAATTTTTAAAAATGAAACTGTTGATTTTCTTTAATTCCTATTTTGACAAAAATTATGAATGTCTAATTGTTAGATAGACATTTTAGAGAATTATAAATGTGCTGAATTTTACTGATAAACAATCTCAAGGATAGATTAATATCATTGAATTTAATATATTTATGTTTATAGAGTTATTCATTAGATTTTTGCTAAAAAAAAACACATTCTATCGTTATTAAATATTCATGATATAAATCTAATATTTATTAATAATTTTGGCTAATATAAAAACATAATATTAATTGAAATTAATATTTGATTTCATTATCGCTTGATTTCATTATTATCATTTTTTAAAGAAATCACTACTTTGGACTATCTTGTTATAACTTTGCTTTTAATAAGCATTAAGATCATTATCATCAGTATGATAGGAAATTATTATAACTGTCAACGATTGCATCATTTTATTAAAATAAACGTGAAATTAGAAATTAATCACACATTTTAAATATTTACTTGATTTCATAGTTAGAAAATTATTAACAAATAGATAGATTTTGATTGTGTTATTATTGTTAGAATTCCGCTTATCAATATTAAAAATAACGGCAATCTTGTGGAATTCTGTTTTTAATTTTTCAAGGATTTTGCAATGTATTTATTCTTATTTTTATCCATCTTATTTAAAATTTTTTAAATATTATATTATATTAATTAATTATATTAATTAAATTATAACGTATAGGAAGTTTTTATATCTATTTATTATTTTTATAATTTATATTTATTAAAATCCAATTTAATGATTTTGACTGTTACATACATCTGAACTAATGTTATTCGAAAGATCACTTATAGTTGTACTACTGTACAATCATTTGTAATATAAATTTATTATTATGTAGTTATGAATGAATGATTACTTTAATTGTTTGCGGCTGATTGATGATTATAATTCTAACTATATTTTGATGTTAACTATATCGTTGAATTCTATCTCATTTGAATTCCATTTTATTTTAAAAGGCCCCTATCGCGGGCCTTCGTTCTTCCTCCAATCATTATTTTCCGTGAAAATGTCAACTAAGAGGAGGTAGCAGAAACCAATAGTCACATCGGAGGGCGTGGTTTAGAAGAATGGTCCTTGGCGGATCGTGTTGTAGCGTGTGGGGATTAAAACTTTGCGCTCACTTTCATAATGGTCTGTTGCAAAGCACTAACTGCGCAAGTATGACTTGTAAAATGGCAATTGTTGCCATTTTATATCTCTGTTCAAATTGAGAGTTTGGAAAATGTTAAGGAACTATACTCACTCGTAAATTACTCCTGAATTATTGAAAATATTCAAGTTGTTGAAAATAAAATTCAGCTTATTTGACCGTTTCACTCAAATCTTTAGTTTCAAACCATTGGTTTTATTTTTAAGAGTTTTTATTATTTAAAGTTTGTTTTTTTGAAGACATATACAATTAATTGATATTGATTTAATAATATTTGTAGTAATTGAAATAAAGAAAAAAAATTAGATGCATTATAAAATTATATGTATCATTGTTTAAATTATTTGATTTTCTAAACATATATATATTAGTATTTATTATTTTTTTTCATTATCCGATATATAGTTATATATATTCAAGTTATAGTTATATATATATATATCATATTCGATATATGAATTTGAAATATTATTAAATAATATATATATATTACTACAACTGAATATGAACAACTCCAGGCAACATATCTTGAAGAAAGTGTGTTGAATATTATATTTATTTATTTATTCATTGTTCGTAGTATAATTTGATATAATTTTTCTATCAATAAAAATTTTTTATATTTAAATTAAATATTATTATTCCAATTTAAAAGAAATTTTGCTAATAGATAGTTTATTAAATATATTTATTAAATTGATTATGATTTTAACATTGTTTTTTAATTTTTAGTTTTTATCTATCTATTTTTGTTTTTTCATATGTGCTTGTTACTTTCTTTATATTAATTAGAATTCTTGTATATATTGTTGATGTGAAAAAAAAATTATTGTTATTTGTTATTGTTATTTTCTTTCAGATTATTATAATTTTGCGTAAATATATTTAGAATAACATCTTTTTATCATTTATATTTATGTTCTTTGATTATTAAGTAATTTCTTTTTATAATTCTGTGATAGGTGAAAATTTTTTTTGTAAGATTCGAAGGTGTTATTATATTATTTGTTTTGTTGGTTCTAAATTAGTGATCTGAGAGTTAATTGTTCATTGTACATCACTTTGTTATGTGTTTTTTTTTACACATAATAATATAAGATAATATAATATAATTTAATAATATAAGATTATTAAAAGTAAAAACAAAATCAACTTTAAATTAATTTTTTGCACAAAACGATTAAAATTATATGAACTGATTACGTAGAATGTGAGCAGTTCGCACGCGATACAAACACTTTTGCACAATAACTCTGCAAGAAAAAGATTTCTAATCAGAAAAAGTATATGTAGTATACTATGTATTATTATACTATTATTTAACTACGTGTAAAATGCTAAAATTCGTATAATTAAAATAATAACGATATAAACATTTAAAATTAACTGGAATCTATCTTAAATCTCAAATGTTCAATCAAAAGTCTCTTGTTGCAAATGATTTGTAGAATGAAATTCAGATCATTTTCCATATTTGTTACTGCACATTATTTTTTCAACTGAATATGAATTATCATTAACATTTAATTTGTTCTTGTTTGTAACTTTATCTAAATCCGAATTTATTCAAAACGCTATAAACTTATTACTTTTTTTTTTATCGAATATTCGTTTGAACTGTATATATGTATTTTTATTTACCGTAACGTGTTTTTCGAATCGGTATTTTTTTTTTTTTTTTTTACTAATACTTTTTTCCTCTCTTTTCATGCTTTTTGATATTTTTTCCTTTTCTGATTTATTTTTTCTTTCATTTTGTACATATTTCTAAATTTTTCTTATGTATTTTCTGTATACATAATATTATGTACAGTGAATTATAGAAATTTTATTATCTTAAAATATCTTATTTTATTTAATTTATTAAAAATTTATCTCATTTATTCTATAAATTAACGCTTCTTCTTCGATTTTTCTTGACTAACTATTTTTTATATAACATATATGATATAATATAATATATGAATACAGTTAACTATATTCATTAATTACTTTTCTTATGTGATACAATTGTACTTAAGTTTTTATTTCTGTATTGCTCTTGTATATGCAAAATTCATATTTTTTTCACGATTAAATCCTCTTTTTGAACTATATAAATTTCTTTATCACAAATAAACTTATGTAAGTCATTCCAATGAAATAAATTACATTATTATTCAAAACTAAATATCAATTCTTTTATTGCTTTTTATCTATTCCGCTTAAATGACAAACACTATTTTCTATATGTTTTATATCTATATAATATATATCTGTATTATATTTTTATTAAAGATATTTTCTGCTATATTTTTTTATTATTCAATTGTAGTCTTCGTAAATTTTTCATACATCACATTTTGTTAAAAATGGAATGGATGAAACTGTAGTAATGATTCGCTTGTTATTTTAATATTAATATTTTACTGTTTAAATAGTTTCCATAATTCCATAACATCCCTAACTTTATATCTCAAATCTACTTTAAATTTCAATAATTTACGCATCTTCAAAATTTAAAATTATGACAAATAAACGGAAAGATTTCTTCCAATCAAATATTAAATTCATTGTAGGAAGTTATAATAAAGCATTCAATCGAGGATAGAAAACATCATCATAATAGAAGATAGGAATATCAAATTGATGAGCTGCTTATAGCTCGCGACGCGAAGATACTCTTTTTGCTATTAATATCAAATAAAATTAAAGTAAATATATCACATTTATTATTAAAAAAATTAAATGTATAATAAAAATATAAAAATAATTAAGTATTTAAGATAGCATCTAGATTTAGGATTAACTTCGAAACAACAAATTGCTACAAATATTGTATAAATTTGGCTGAAAAGAAAGTAAATATTTTTAAGAGATTAATAAGTAGCTTAAATAATAAATATTAAATTTATAAATCAATAATTAAATTTGATTTAATGTATAGAAATATTTTTGTGTAAATATATGGCCATTATGAGACATAGTGAGTTATATAGTAACGAATTATATAGCTAAAATTTAAAAACTTTACATATTACTACACTCCATAATATTAAAAAGATTTCGAATCGCTATAGAAAATAATAGTTAAAATTTTAAAAATTATAAAAATAAAAAAAAAATATATAGAAACTTATTGGCTAATAATATGTATATCCATTTTAAATATATAAAATATCTCAAGAATGTTGTAAAATATATCAAGAATATTTATAAACTGAAGATTCCTAAGATAATTTCAAACAACATTTTTCTTTGTAAAAATTTTCGTTATGATTTTGTTAATGAATTATTAACAAAAAATACTCATCAATCACGGAACGTGTAATCTAATCGAATGACAATAGCGTTGGCTATATGTTGCTGACTAAACATGCACAATTCATGCAACAAATCTCGAAGAAATATTTGTCTTGAATATAAAAAATATTTTTTTATTAATAAAAAATCGAATTGTATTACGAACAATAAATAGATAGAATCGGCGACAATACTATCGTCGCGGCTCAAGTAGACTGTACTTTCTAATTGGCCAGTATTTTTTGTTAATAATTCATTAACAAAGCCGTAACGAAAGGTTTTACAAGAGAAAATGTTGCTTGAAATTATCTCAGAAATCTTTAATTTACAAATGTTTTAACATTTTTGGAACTTATCTTATATATACGATTTTTAATAAGTATCAGAAATATGAAAAAATATTTCAATAAAAGTTACATTAGGAACGCATATTGTTTTAATAAATATTTAATTTTAGAATAATGTTAAATTATCTTATGAAGATCACAGTTTAATTTTTAAATAAAATTCTATATTTTTTATTATATATTCTTATATACTATATATATTATTATATACTAAGACGTTTTTAAAATACTATTTATTGTTATTATTAAATCATTTACATGTATTTTTTTTAAGCTATACTTGAATTAATAATTACCAAGAGATTACTCAATTATTATGTGAAATAGTTCCAAAAAGAACCAATTTTGTATATGTATAAGAAAGAGAAGAAAAAAAAAGAAGGAGAAAAAAAAACTATATACTTTTCAACATATCTTTCATTATTGAAAAACATCTCTGTAATTTGTACTAGAATTCTTTTTATTACCTTCTATAGATTTTAGATTTTAGATTTTATTCTTCTACATATATATTATAGTATATTATTCTTTGGTGCAATTCAATTTATATTTTCAATCAGATTAAAAAGTTATTTTTTGTTTTTTTATCTATCATTATTCGCTTGAATATATCCTCATAAAAGCTTCTACAATTAAATGAGATTAAAATAATAAAATGTCCATTCAACTTGTATAATTTGAAACGATATCTTAAAAATCTTAGACCTCATTAATTAAAGTTTCAACCTCTTAAAAAGTTCGAACTGCGATAACAGAATAATTAATTTTAGAAGTATATTCAACCACTGTGGTTAAAAATATTACATTTTAAAATATCAAAATCTGATTAAATATCTAATTTAATTTCAAACTCATCAGAGTCGCACTATATAAATTTTCAAAGCATTTAAAAATATTACAGACACAATGATTTATTCTCTTTTCCATGAAGAAAAAAAAAATATTAAAAGTGATTTTCATAATTTTGTATTAATTTGTGTTAATAAAATCATTTTATCAAAACATTATATCAATATCAATTATAAAAGTTTCATTCGATAAAACAAAATATATAAGTAAAATTTCTATTTTAAAATCTTTCTATTGAATAAAGAAAAAAAAATAATATAATAAAGATAAAACACAATAAAAGTGTATATTCTTTATTTTGAAACAAATTCCTCTAATAGAATAGAATTATATGCTGCAAATAAAGAAAAAAGTAATTTTTTCTTAATATTATTGTCATTTTAGTAAAAATATGAACTGATAATAAAATCAATAAACTAAATTATTGGAAAGATATGATAAAACGATTTTGATTTTGATATTTACTTCATTTGTAAAGTGAAAAATCTTCGTATTGATTTTATTTTAAGAAATATTTATCTCGTATTGATGAATTTTATTAATTGAAAGTTTAATTATTATAAAATAAGTATTATAAAATATATCATGAAAAAATTATGTGAAATGATTAAAAATAATATGATAAATATGTTATGGATTCTAAAGGTTTTGTGTCATTAACAGTTCAAAGGTATTTGTAAAAATTAAATTATTAATTGCTTTTAAAAATTTAGAATTAAAAATCACTCAAGAATTTTATTAAAATTATTTTCAAATTATATTGCATATTTTTTTCTTATGAATTTTTTTTTAATGGAGAATATTTTTGAAAGTCAATTGTAATTATAAAAAGATTTTTACATTTATATATGTGTAATAACATATGTCATTTTTATCTTAAGATTAATTATTATAAAAACCGAAAAAAATGAGATAGATTGATTCTTGCAATTTTTTAGTTAGAAAATAAATCTTAACGTTTTATATCTTTATAATTTTTCTGTATACTGATTTGATTTAAAATATTATATTATTATTATATTATTGTTGTGTTTTATACTGAAATAAACAAAAAAATTATTTATTTTAAAAAAATATTAAAATTTATTTTAATAAAAATTCTTTTCTTTCTCAGTTTCGATTAAGCTACAAGTTGTAATCATTGTTTACACATAATAAGTTAGCCAAGAAAGCAATTATGATCAAATAAATAGAAATAATTATTATTGTACTATTTTTATTATTATATTATTATTTTTAATTTATTTGGTTAAAGCATGACATCAGTTTTGTTGCTGTCATACTAAAACTGTGAAATCAATTAAAAATTTTATCAAAAAAGCAAAAAAGAAATAAGAGAAAATGAAATATCTCAATTTTTGCAACTGAGAATTATATTAATATAAAAAATTTAATTTATGACACGAAATATATTGTATTGTATTAGCAAAGTAATATATATATACACGAAGCATATATAATATTTTATTATATTATTTATATAGCATTCATTTAACGCATTAATATTTTTTTCAAACAATTGTTTGAAACTAATATATCTTTTAATATAATTTGTAATATATATGCAACCTAATTAAAATAATCTTTATATTCAAATAATATTTTCATTATAATAATATAATGAATAATCTATCAAATCTAATCTAATCTACCAAAATTTTTTTTATTTTATTAATTTAAGTATCAATTTTATCAAATTATAAATTTTATCAACTTATAAATTATAAAAATAAATGCCTGGATCAATCAATATCATATCACATCTATTATATAAGATTTGATTGAACACATTTTACATATTTCAAAATATCTAGAAAAAAACTAGCTACTAAAGTTTTATATTATATTATTAATAGAATATTACAATAACACAAAATAAGAAAGAACACAATGATATTTACGAATGCATATTTTTATGTAAGTTGAATGTTTATCTCGAAAAAAACAATAATACAGTATATGTGCATATAAGCAAACACACATATGTAACATGTTCATATGCATGAGGTTGTTCAGAGAGCGAATAAATGAAACGGGGTCGCGATATAATACTGCGTTCTACAATCGTACACCTTTGTGTTATGGATGTACATATTTATGTATAGATGTACATATTTTTCATATTGCCTTCCAGTTACTTCAATATGAAAATCTGTCTTTCATATTTTCATAAATTCTCTATTGATCGTGGTTTTATGTTAATGAATCTTGAAACACTTGTTAAATTAAATCAATTTATTTGTTATTTATTTTACGATTTTTATATAGACAAAAATGATTTTTTAATTTTTAACGATATTTTTTAAACACGTTTTAATTTCCATAATTAATAATAGAGAAAGAATAAATGTGATATAATTTGTGTATCTTTTCGTTAATTCATCAACTTCATTTAAATTATATATATTTTTAATAACAAGGAATGATTTTAACTTAATATTTTTTCTTTGTATTAAATATTCTTTTTATATTTTGAAATTTTATATCTTTATAACATTAAATCAATATATAATCAATATGTTAAAATATTCATATAGTAATGTTATTATTAATATACTATATTATATATATTATACAATAATCATATACTAATTAATTTCAACATAAATGTTATAAAAGTTCGTTTATTGATAAAAAATGAAGAAATAAATAATGTATATTTTTAAAATCCTATAGAAAAATTTATAAATGAAAACGATATTTATTGTTAAAATTTAGTAAATATGACAAAAAATAATAAAAATTTATATGTAATAAGTATATATAAGTATACAAAGTATTCATAAAAATGTGAGATACCTTTGGAGGATAGATTCTAGACATCAAAACGATAAAAAAAAATTCATATATATGTCCGATAAGGCTTAATTAAGAAGTTATAAGCTTTTTTAATTTGAATTAAGAACAAGATAGTGAAAGAGCGAGAATGCTCAGCTGAATGTGCAATACTAGTGCATATTGCAATGTCGCTTGCGTAGCGGAGCCCTTCGAAAATAAATATATTGATATTTTTTTATATACAATTATTTCAAATGAATTTCAGTGTAATGTAATATAATGTACGTATTACGTAATTCCTTATATAATAAAAACTTACCTTGAATAAGTTTTAATAAATTACAAAATATTAAATATATATCACTTTATATAAATCCATAAGAAAATGATTTTATAATATAAACAAATTATTTAAATCCAAAATGAATTATTGTATGACACTGAATATCTATCTATTTACCAAAATTAATAGGAATAAATCAAAACATATTCCCATAAGTTTTTAAATTAAAAAAATTAAATGTATTTTTCTACACAAAAACTTGCTTCATATATACAAGAAAGTTACTAATGAATCAATTTAAAATTCACAGATTGAAACATCAGTTAAAAAATCTTTGTCTCTATTTCATTTGAACTCAATATTTTTTATTCCCATATGTATAATATATTATGTAATAATTAATGTTATTATATAATATAAGCGGTAAAAAAATAGTGAACATAATGATTACAATAATTGAGAACAATTTATTTTTAATTATCTCACATATGTGAAATTTTTTATAGATCATATTTACTAATACATCTTATTGTATTTGATTGAATAAAAAAATAATATATATGTATATTAGTAAATCTAACTTTTAAATTATTTTTAAAAATATTTATTGAAATCTTTGTTAAATTTTTTTTAATTAACAAAAGATTATTAGATTCAATTTTTAATTTTTTTTTGCTTTTTTATTCTTCATATTATTCGGTAAAGTTTTCATAATTCATAATTATAAATAATAATTTTATACTCCTTATTATAATTATACGTCTTTTTTATAACATGTAATATTTTAAATAAATTTTCGTCTTTTTCAAATATTCAAATTACATTTATATCGTATATTTAAGAAAATCGGATACTTATTATGTATATATATATATATTTATATATTTATATATATTTATATATTTGTAGAATATTTAATACAATGTTACTATTAATAATAATTAATTTATTAACAATATTTATAAATATCGCGATTTTATTTTTTTTTGTAGTCTTCTAAGTATATGTGTATGTATATTATTTATTTATCAAAATTTTATTAATAAATGAAATTCTCCATAACTTTGTTGAAATTAATTATGATACGTATAATTTTTATATCGGCTATAAAAAAACTTTCCAATTTTATACCTGTTATAATAAAATATAAATTTTTCTCTGAAAAATATTTTTAAAATTATTTATATTAATAATATCACGAAAATGATGATTGTTGAGATTTTAGTTTTTAGAATTTCATTTGCTTATTGACTACATTTTTTATATAAATATTATTGATTTTTCGGCGAAAAAAATAGATTTCGGAAAGAAAAATAAAAAGTAATCAATATTTTTTTCGGATTTTCTTACTTTCTCATTCAATTCCATGCACTTTAATAAGGTACTAACTTGCTTTAACAGACTTTAAATTAATTTGATTAGATTACAAACTATTGGGTTGAAGTTCACATTTTATGGATATTTATTTGATGTAAGCATAAATTTGAAAATATCTATTTGAATAATCAATATTACAAATATTTATTAAACTTCACGTATATATATCTTTTCATATAAATATAAATTCTTATTTTTTTAATTTCTTATGAAATTTCAATGTAGAGCGTAATTTTTTTAACAAAATATTACTTGAAGAAATAAATCAATGCTCAAAGTTTTAATGTTTTTGGTTTTTTTAAATATAATTTTGTAATACAAGAGCAAAACTTTTCATACGGAAAAGATTTAATATTTAGTATTTTATCATTTTGTTATAAAAAAGAATTTTCATTTAAAGTTATATTATATTATATTCAAAATATTAATAATATTAAAATATTATATTCAAAATATAAAAAATGTTATTTTTAGTTTGATTTCATTAAAATTAAAATTTTTTTAGATTAGAGTTTTTCTGTAATATAATATTACATACCAATTTATTATTTATTAATAATTTCAAGTTGAGAAAAAATATTTAGTAATTTTCTCCTACATTTTACATATTAATCTATAAAATGTTTCTCTGATAATCAATATTGCGTGAAATTAGCATAAAACGAAAAAAACTGTCGTTAGAACGCAAAAGCTCGTTTGCACGATTCCGTTCGTCTAGTGTTTAATTATTAATTAGCAGATACAAACGAGTTTAAAATCGTTGAGCGAAATTATTACGCGTCGACGAAAATTCGCTAACGATCGTATCTGCGACAGCAATTCTCTCATTTCAATAAATATTTTTTAGATTTTGTATATGTAATTACATCGTTTTTACCACAATGATTAAAACATCAACTATGCTTTATGTTATTCTTTTGAAATATACATCGCAATAACATCTTTTAAGAATAAATTAGAAATTATAATTTTTTTTTTTTATTTGCCGCGAACGCCTATTGCTCGCAAGATTGTAAACAGACATTTGTTCGGGAAAGTTCCTGTTTCCATGGCCAACAGCTAATAGACCTGAATAAAGAGTGATACTTTTGAAGTATTGTTTTTATATGTTTTGGCACAGCCCGATCAGCCTTGGATAGATTCTCAAGTAACAGTTGACTTTGCGTGCTAATATCACTCTTTGTTTGAGGATCAGGTAGGACATTATACTGTTCGTTGCTATGCGATCTTTATGTACAAGTCAAAACGATGTGGAAGTTTTTTGTCCTTGGAGCATGTTCCGAAGCGAGCACTGCCCGCGATGTTATTGGTCATTGGCATACCCCACCAAAAACTAAGACCCTCCCAATTAAGAGAAGGGATCCAACTGAAAACACGATTATTTAACTTCACATCCAAATAGAATTTCGTGACGTTCGCGTCATATGCCGACATTCGGTTACGACAATCGGTTAGTTGTGTACAAATCGTGCTTCGACCGTCGGACACGATCGCATTATTATTGTGATTTTGTGAGAGACACTGCTAATAGTCAGCATCCAGTAATTAATTGGTATACAGTTCACAAGTAGAACTATGTTGTTTCGGACACGAACATTGGTCTTTCGAGCCGGATGAACTAGCGAACATTGGTTCTTCGAACCGGATTCAATCAACGGCAAAGGTTCTGAGAAAACTAGTTATTGTAGAGATTTAAGCTGCAAGCGTCCCAGAGAACCATTTGCCTTTTCTGGAGGATAACATTTAACGGACATCGAACTCCTGCAAACGGCCATGTTCCAGTTCCAACGACAGTTGAACAGGCGACACTCGTTTTCAGTTTTATCTACGTCCGGTGAGTCGAGAATTTCTTGGGTTTCATTTTGTTCATTTTATTCATTAAGCATGACCACATTTGAATGACGAGTTAAAGAAATTAGAAACGCGGTCGGCTCAAACCTAACCTAAACAAGGTTTAAAAATTATGACAAGCATGGAAGAATTAACTTAGCCGGTTCCCTTCAGAAGTGAATCGAATAGTGATCGAGAGATTCGAAGTCTTGCAATCGATATAGATATAGAAGCATTAGTAAATAATGCATTAGAATACGAATAAAGAAGCATATCACCAGTTTCGCGAAAACTTCGAAACAACATATTTCGAACATATTTCATCTTACTGATGAAATTCGTGATTATTTGCAACGTGTATGGATAATACACGTCGATTAGGGGGGGAACACTTGCGAACACATCAACACCGATATCCGAGAATACGGTTCCACTCCGATTACCGCCAATCCTTTTCTAAGTTTTCACGACAAACTCGGCGAATGGTTTTCTTTCGTAACGGCTTTGAATCTATGGTAAACCACAATAACTTTCTCATTGAGAGATTTCATTACCTGAAGTTCGCTCTAAAGACCGGCTGGAGTATTAAGATCATTAGCAATATCACATAATAACTACGTGATCGCATGGAAGTTATTGCGTGATGAAGATACGAATGAGTCGATCATCATATAGGTGCATTATTCGGATTGATTTTAGTACCGACGGATTCGATTGGCCTTACGCCAATTAGTAGATGATTTCTTCAATAATGTCAAGTTCTTCGTTACGGAAACCTGTTGATCATTGGGATACTTTTTTGATGCATTTGTTGGAAACAAAATTACATTCGTGAATTTATGAGGCATTGGACGCGGCGCATGAGCTGGGTCGCCGGAAAACTGTAAACTATTTCCAAATCTTTCTCGAACAGCGATGTAAGTTGTTATTCAGGATCACTCCGGGTATTATTGGCTGCGCCGAAGTTAACGAAATCAAAGCTTAAGAGTTGCGTTCGAGATTTGCGCTAATGATTGCCGAGAATTCAACATGTCCGTGTATTTCTGGAATCATACACTCGCGGTGCGAAGAGTTCAAGGCTCTTGTGATCGATGAATGAATAATCGCTTTTCAAGAAGCTGAAGATCTATTATATCTTATATATATTTTATTTTTATATATTTTTTAACTGCCCTTGAACAGGATATGGCGCTAAGGCGTGTGACAGTGATTCGTGTAGGCAATGTCGCGTTAGATATACATATCACGAAGATGTCCAACTCGGGATACTGAAGATACTGTAAGAGAGGTGTTGAGTCGTTCCATATCGTCTTATTTTGCGTATTGTAATGACGACACGGAACACGTCATGCTTTCTATCGCAATTGTCCATATTATGGACGACAGAGGTGAAAGGAATGAATATCGAGCATTATTAGATCAGAGTTCAACACATAAGAGCATCGTTTACGAAATGTTTCAATCTTTCCAATTTACCTTGTCGAACATTTTGTGTTGGTGCCGCTGACGCGAGCGGTCCGACGGCAAAATCCGTATCAAACTAGTCTCCGGGTTTCACACTTCTCTGACATGTCTATTAATGGATAGGATTACCTCTAACGTTTCTAATTTCCAAATATCAGAATTAGCAATCTGCATTCTACTGCATATCATCTTAGCAGAGCGTCAATTTTGTGTTTCGCGCAATGTGGATCTTATAATTAGAAACGGTCAATTGTGGGATATCATATGCGTGGAACAGCATAGATTGGGGAAGAACTTACCTATCTATATTAAGTCACAATTAGGCTGGGTTTTCGGCGGACGGATCAGGACAGATCAAATTTTCTGAATCAGATTTTGTATTGTAATTACAAATGACCAACTCAATGAACAATTAACACAATTTTGGGATTAAAAAATATATCGCATAAGAAAATATCTCCTCATCCATCGAAGATCACTTTTTGAGGACGGTAAAGATATGGGATTCGAATGGGCGCTATATTGTCAATATTTCCTTCAGAAGGCGTGCACGAACTAGACGACTCGCGCGTCATGGCGGAAAGGCGATTTCACAATTTGGAATAGAAATTCGCGTGTTATATAAACAATATGACGTTTATGCGAGAGTATACAGCATTGGGTCACATGACCGAAATAACTTCAAATCCGCAACTAAGGATAACTCGTAATTTCTCTTGCCACAGTCGCGATGTTCAAAGCCGCATGAATACGATCACCAAGATACGAATAATTTTCGATGGTTTTGCGAAATCCTCGACTGGAATTTCTTTGAATGATGTGCAAGTTGGGCCGATTTTTATTTTAATCCGCTTCATCGCATATATCGCGTTATCCTAAACGAAATTGAGAAAATGTTTCGAAAAAAGTATTTGTAGTACTCATCAGCGGACATTGCAACGCATTTTATGAAGAAAAACCCCTCGAGAATACATAGTACAACGTATGAACTAAATACCGTGATATATATACATCGCGTCAGCCTCTTATCTAACCATGCGCGTATTGCGACAGATAGGATTAGATAACAGTGTGAAACATCTAGCTGCGAATCGAGCGATATTGCGCGACTTTTACGTTGATGATCTTTTAACGGGCGCTTTTAACACCGTGTGGAAGAGACAACTGCAATCAAAAAAGAGATAGATACATTTTTGCAATTCTTTGAGTTAAAATTGCGAAAATGGACCTCAAACGAATCTCAATTGTCAAAAATCATATGGACGAGTTTCCATAGCCCTCAAACCGAAAAGGATCTTCGAATGCTCGACGAATGGTCGACGTTGGGAATCAGCATTGGATCATTTAATTATTGAGATAAATGATCCACCAACTTCTGGAATTACGAAGCGGATATTCGATCTTCTTGGTTTGATGGATCCTGTAGTTCTTTCTGCGAAGCTACTAATTCAGATATTCTGGCAATTGCGATTGCGTGAGATGAATCAGTGCCTCAAACTATTTATAATAAATTTTAAGGAATATCCATCTTAAATTATTAAAACATATTGTCATTCTATGGTGAGCGTTAGGCAATGGCTCTATGGAATTATATGGATTCTGCGCTACAGTTCTGTGCATATATTTACGAGTTTCCAACGCTTTGGGAATCGTGATTCATTTACTATCTGCAAAATTGCGTGTTGTTTTCTTTAAAATAATTAACCTATGTTTGAATCAGAATTGTGTATCTTATTGTTATCAGAATTGGCAAGCAAGATATGGACATTTTCCTATATTAAGTTTGTGAAACATATTGAACTGACTCCATGATCACGCTCACATGGATTACAAAGATTACTCGAATCGCTAGAAAACATTCGCATATCGCAAATGAATTCTCGAGGTGAATAGCACCATGTTTCCGTCCAAAAAAAATTCTGCTGATCTTTTATCGTAGATCGATGTCGGGAGATCTATTCAGACAATGGAATTAATTTCGTCAGCGCTCGAAATGAATTACACAGAATCCGCGAGTTTCTTAAGTAAAATCAATAACTGATTTATGACTGCGATCGTGGAAGTTACTGAGTGACGATTTATATCACCACATTTCAGTGGCTTGTAGTAAACCGTTATTAAATCGGTTAAACGACATATATTGTATGATAGGGGAAACGCGTCTCACGTTTGAAGAATTATAACACTATGTTGATTTGGATAAAGTATGAGCTCGTATGAATTCTTGACCATTATATCATCCGATCCCAAAGATCTTAATCCATTAACTCCTGAATATTTCTTATTTGGAAGTCCAATTATGATTTAATCTATCCTGACGATACTGACATCAAGATGAGTCGCCTGATTCGATTTCAGCGGCTGTAGGCACCAACAGTTCTGGAGACGGTGGCAATGCGATTATCTACACCAGTTCTAACAATGAATCAAATGGAAGAATATGGCATGTATCCTGAGGTTTCTAGAATAGCTACAACGGTAATAGCAAAGGAAAAAAACCTTCTATCGTTACAATGGAAATTGGATCGCATTGTGGAAATGCATCCAGGAGAGTGTACGACATGTGTAGTGTCAATTAAGACAACTAATAGCATGTATCATCAAGCCTGTTTCAAGGATTTGTATACTTACCACTAGAAGATTCGGGCTCACCTTGCGATGACTAAACGAATCAACTTGTTAGATCCTGCCTCCGGGAAGCAATAATAATTTGAATCCTAGAACTATTAACCGCACACAACTAATGTATAAGAACAATAGTCTTCTAATAGTGCACGGTAGTTGTAAGTTGAACGCGAGCTGTATAAAGTGGGCAAAACATATTTCTCGCAAGATAAACACACAGAGAAAGTTCTGTGAAGGTCTTTTCTTGTTTCTATGACCAACGGCCGCTAATATACACTGAACAAAGAGTGATATTTCTGAAGTATTATTTTTATGAGTTTTGGCACGGCTCGGTCAGCCTGCGTCGTTCTCAAGTTACACAGTTGACTTCGCGTGCTAACACCGTTCTTTATTTGAGGGAAAGACGCTGTACTGTTTGTCATATGATCTTTATGTGTAAGTTACTGCCTAGGCGGAATTTCTTTGTCCTTGGACCATATTGCGAAGCGGACACTGTTCGCGATATTATTAGTTATTGGCGTGCCTCACTAAGAACTGTGACAAGTAGCCAAGAAGGAATCCAACTGAAGACACGATTATATAATTTCACATTCCAAATAGAATGTCGTGACAAGGCATCATACGTCGATATTTTGTGGGAGTCACTGCTCTCTAATAATCAGCGCCCAACAGTTAACTGATATACAGTCCACAAGTAGAATTATGTTAATATTGTTTCAGGTTCAAATATTATTAAACAAGAATATTTAATTTTTCATCTTTAGTTTCAAGTTCAAATATTATTAAACAAGAATATTTAATTTTTCATCTTTAGTACTGTCAAATTAATGATATATTGGTATATTAAGATGGTTCTTAATTGTAAAGATTAAAATTTTTTTTATATTTTTTTTAACATTCTTTTAATTTGATATTTAATGAGAAAATGATATACAAAATTTCAGAATGATTAAATATGATAAATTGATTAAATACTTATATCGCATTTGAATTAAGTAATTTATTTATGTGGAATATAAATAAATATTTCAGAAGTATTAGAAAATTTTTTAATAAAGATATAATCTTTCAAAAATACAATAATATTTTCTATTTATTTTAAAAATATCTAAACTAAATATTTAAAAAATTACTTTAATACTCTGAATTTAATAGATATATGTTTTGTTTAAAACAAACCACCTAAATATTTCCTCTGAAAAATTCCTGTGAAAATTCGAAGAATATTTCTTACACAATTTAAATGGCATTGAAAAATGATTAAAATAAAAAATAATTTTTTTTAAATGTTACAATGTTATTAATTATACAAGTTTTGCACATATTTTTTTGTTGTATATTATATTTCATGTACTTAATATATACTTAATACTTAATATATATACATATTATGTATACTTAATATATACTTATTATATATATTTAATATTATATATATATACATACATATGATTAATATTATATTTTATCCATATTTATGAATATAATATTTAAATGATTTTAGATATTAAAATTATTATGAAATTTCACTAAGATATCAGTTTGCTTATAATATATAGAAAATTAATCATTATCTTGAAATCATACAAAATATATTTATTTATTTACGATATATATATATTACATTAACATAACATTTATTTGTTGAAAAATTTGCTCGTTTAGATCTCTCACTAGATCTCTTCCAATATATCGAAAAATGATTTATAATGTATCATATTTTTGTTTGGCGAAATGTCATAAAATATTATATTGAATATTTATTATAATAAATATTTGTTCACCACTAAAGTGATATTTGATTTTCTATTACTATTAAAATTAAATATTTCACTGAAAGTAAATTTCTTAATAATTTAAAAATTTTAGAATCCAAGTAATTTCAAAGTCATACTATATATATGGATAAATACACTGTAATGTTAACTAGTAATATTATATAAAAATAACAAAAATGTGTATATATGTATATATATATATATATATATATATGTATGTATATAAAAAAATCTTTATGTATATATTTATTCAATAAATAATATATATTGTTATACAAAATTTATTTTTTAAAAACTTAAAAACTTTTAAAACTTTTTTATCCGATTCATTTTTTAATATCATTTAAATCACATGTGAAATATTTTTTGTATTTTTACAGATAAAATTTAAGTGGTTTTAAGGGAAACATTTTATATATTCAAAGTATTACTGTATACAGATAAATAATATATAAATAATAGAAATACAAATAATTTATACAATATTATTTATATATTATTCATTACCGAATATTGATAGATACGATTATTTTTAAATAATTATATTCATACTATTAATTATATTTATATTTTAAAAAAAGATATTATTAAAATGTAACTATATACAATGAAAAATAGAAAGAAATCAAATTTAAAACAATATTATTGTAATTAATAGTTATCTATCTATATATTATATAAACTGGATTTAGTTGTATTAGGGCAAGATTTTCAATATACTTCCAGTATCTGCAAGATATACTATTATTAATTTTTTATTTTCTCCGTTTTTTGTTAATAAATTATATTCTAATTTTTTTTCTTTTTATTAAGTTTATGAAACTCAATTTAGATTTATTACAATTACATCTATTATAATAAGTATTTACAACTAATGAACATTATAGCTAATAGAGAACATTTTTATTATATACAGAAGTTATATGAAATAATGAATATATGAAATAAAGAAGCTGCTAAATTATACTGGTTGATTAATGTTATTGATTGATACTAGATGTGAATTTTCTATTGAGATTTTTTTGAACGAATTATAGAAATAAATTAATAAAATTAGAATTGTTTAAAATGTATTTTATTTTTATGCATACCATTGTCATTAAATAAATGCGTTATTAAATGCATTTATTGTAAGAAAATTTATTTATTTATTATTTTTTTAAAAAAAGGAAACATTAGATAATGGAATATTTATATAAATAATATTTACTATAATAAATTTTTATTTATTATAAATTATTTACTATAATAACAAATTTTGTATTTTGTTAAATTAGTGTTATCATTATCCAGTATGTGAATTCAGTAAAATTTGATAGTATGAATTATGTATGACAAAATTGTGCATATTTTCTTTTAATTTTAAATATATATGACTTGACATTTCGGTAAATTTTAAACATTGTACGCATGGAATAAAAAAAAATAATGATAAAATTATGTCTTAAGACGTGATGCAATCCATGGCATCATTTCGTTATGAAAATGGACGCGATTATATATAATATGTAATCATAATATATTATATGTAATATATAATCATAATACAAATGGAATTCAAATTTACTTTTTTTTTTATTGTTATTTATATAGAGTTTTTAATAATGATTTGAATTTTTGTTTCTGAAATCTTCGAATATTATTTTTTTCTACACTAAATAAGATGGAGGATAATTAGCGTATCATAATTATAACAATATATGATATAATTAGAATTTGTATCTATAATAATATTAGATATTATAAAAGACAAAATATATTGGTTGAGAACTTCATTATAATTTGATTCTAATCTTTTAATCCTTTGTTTTGATAATCTGGATTTGTTCTATCTGTTGAAAGAAAGTTTATACTTCGAAATAATATATATATAGTCAGAAATCTATTATAGAAATATTATAGAAATAATAGAGAATGAGTAATATTTGCAGAATTTGACCGTAATATTCTTAATTTTTATTTTAGTCTACTAGATACAATATTACGGTTATTAAAATAGAGAAAAACAATTTTATTGGCGATAAAACTAATATTAAATAGGTTTTTACTAATAGATTTTTCTAAAATAGTTTTTGCTCTATACATGAATAAGAATTTAATATAAATTACGATGTTATCAGATATTAATTGGGAAACCATTATTGATTTAGATAGAGTTTTGATAATATTTGAGGTATAAAGAATCAAAAACAGAGAACTAAAGACATCATCTTAAAGAAACTTTATAAACATTTTTATTGTTAGGATCTGATAAAATTCTTTCACAAGTAAAGAAATTTAAAAGAAATTTTAGAGTCGTAAATAAGCAACCAAGAATCATGAAGAGCTTAGAAAATATTGTTAAAATACATTTTGTATGTTCATTTCTTAGCGACTTTTAAATGCTTCATCAATAAGAATTAAATTGACCAGATTGCTAACATTCGATTTGTCCTTTAAACCTATGCTAGTTACTTGATTAATAAATGATTATTGCGTTCTGTCTAAAATTATAGTTAGTTTTTGATGAAGGTTTCAAACAGTTTGTAAATATACGAAATGAGAAATGTAAGACGAAAATTAATATCATTAGGTTTTTTAATGAAATGCACGAAGGAAAGGTTTCAATTGACAAGATATTCGTTGCTCTTAAACATTTTCTTGAAGATATTTAATAGAAACAATTTGTATTTTAAAGTTCTTTAAGATTTTTAAAGATATCAAAATCAATATCATTAATGTCTAGGGATGATTCTTAGTTTCGAGAATAAAATTAAATTCAGTGAAGCTGAAATGGGAATCGAAAATCATTTGAATCACACATAAAAAACTAAAACAGATCAATTTGAATTCAGAGTGCATTTATTTTGTTAAGAGTGATTTTCGATCTCATTTAAGTTGTCTAACCGAAAAGGAGAGATTTTAGTCTATTTATTTTTCAAGATTTTACATGATGTATAATTGGGATCTGAACAAAAATTGAGTCAATATTTTAAATTTCTATTTTTTTTTTTAACTTTTCGTTGTAAAGTTGTTTCTAGATTATTTTGTAATTCAATTCAATTTCAATTCTTCAAAATTATGAAAGAATTACCATGAAGCTTTTTCGTAATCTTTTAAATTTGTCGCAATTGAAATCTTAAGAAATTATTGTTTCAAAATAAATAGTTACATTAAACATTATATTATACTATACTATTATACTTATACTATATTTAGTTTATACTATAGTTTAATAATAGTTTTTGATATTATGCACAATTAAATCCCTTCTTGTATAAAAATAAAATCTAAATCTCTGTAATAAACAAATATTTCAAATTCTGATTTTACATTATTTATGTGAATATTGCAAAATTCAATTTAATCGTCGGATGATTTGACATTTTTAATTTACATAAATGTTTGAAAAAGAATTAAAATTATTCCTTTTGAATAAAATGTGTCTTTCTTAAATACTAGAAAAAGTATAGAATTCAGTCTGCATCGGATTTCAATTCATTTCGAAGATTAAAATGTGAAAATTGTCCAAAATAGATTGAATTTTTGATATTCTTATTTGAAGATTTTTGAGTTTGAAAAAAAAAATGCAAAATATAATTATATATAATTGTATTAAATGATATTAATTTTCTTGATTTTTGAAAATATTAAAATTTTCACTTCTCGAGATATTCATTGAGAATAAAATTAATGAATTTCTAATTTTTAAAATGTAACTTTTTATTTTACATTTTTTAAGATATTCTTTTCTTCTAAAGCTGAGAATATTTTTACTATAATAAGAATATCTTCATTATATATATATATATATATATATATATATTATATGATATACTTATTATATATATATATATATATAATATAATATATTATTACATATATATATCCTTTCTTAAATTTTTAAATTATGTTTTCAAACAAAATAAACAGTTATTATAACTCAATAAATGATTAAGAATAAAATCTGAAATTTAATTTTTAGTAGGAAAATTTTTTTTAGAAATTGAGAAATTTTTTCTAGAATAATGTTGTATTCAGTTCTGTCTTTTATTTACTTTAAGAAATGTTTTATGTAATAAAGTATTTTTAATCACATTTGAGAAGAGAATAGAAGAACTTGTAAGTTCTATCTTTTGATGTTGAAGGATATTTAATTGTAACAAAATTGGTATCTGTAATGTCGGTAAGTCTGGAAACTGAGAAAATGATAAAGTAGGAATCAATTTTATCTCTTTTGAACTGCTGATTCTATGTTGTTATTGTTATCATAATTATATGAAATCAAAAATTCAGATACCGCATTTTTACAGAATTTGGCAATATGTCTTTTTTTTTAAAAATATGTTAATATTTCTATGGACAGATACATCTAATAAATTGTATTATCAAAATTTAAAATCTGGTAATTTGGAGAGATCGGGTTAAATACATATCTGATGTCTGAAATTCTCATAATGTGAATGTAACCAGCTTTTATTTAAATCAGTTTTAATAAACGTAATTTAAGAGACATAATATTCTTTTTAGCGAGTTCATTGAAAATGATTGTAAAGAATGACATTGAATATAATTAGAAGATAGTATGATAGATTAGATTTATTAATAAAAGACTGTATTTCTAGAAGCTGAGATTTAATTTTAGGCTATGTGTTCCTTAACTGGGTATTGTTTTTTATTAATAAAAATGCTGTAATAAAAATTTTCGTAAAAGAAAACTTACTTCAAGACTTATTTCAAGAATATTTAATCAATAAATATGTTCTCACATACAATCTATATATTCTTTGTAGATATAATATAAAGAAATAAATATTCATATCAGTATTCGTAAACATGTCTTGATATCATAAGATTTCGAAACAGTTTAATATTCATTATATTCTGATATTAGCTTTATATTTCGCTTTAATATCATTTATTATTTTGTTTTTAAATTTTGTACTATTTTTAAATTTATTTTATTATCGTTATTTATGATTTGGTAAAGATGCGAAGCTATCGACGTGCCTTAGAAATATTGCACTTGATGCCATCTATGTGAAGAACCAATTGATGTGAAAAAGGATAAAATCTGATGAACTGTTTCATAGTTACGTTGTTATGAAAACTGTTGTAACTGATGTTGGATTGTAATTAAAAAAAAAATAAAACTTTAATTATAATAAAATTAAAAATAAAATATTTTTGTGAGATATTAAAATTGCTAGTAAATATCTACCAAAATTATGAAACCCTATTTAATGTTTTCATTAATATTTTTATATTTTATACTGTTTTTATATGTAATTTTTATAAAAATCGTAAATTTTGTGTGTAAATATGCTATCATTATAAAATCTTAAATACTATATTATACTTTAAAGTATAATATTAGTATATTATAAGTATAATATATACTAATTAAAAATGTGTACATATTTTTAATCTCTATCATTTAACCTTCTTTAATTATCCTTTTTTAACTATTCTTCTTTAACTATTTATAATATGATAAAAAATTCCATACGAAATACGAAATCTATTTTTTAAATAATTTATGAATATTTATGAATATTTGGATATTGGATTCAAAATTTCATGTATTTTCGATATTCAAATAAAAATCCAATTTGAAATATACATCTTGAATCTTTCTATATATGAAATAGAATCATTTTTCTATACTTTTTTTCTTGATCTGAAATGTGATTTATTAATTTTTGTTTAAATTTTTTGAAATATTTTGATATAAATATAAATTCTAATAATAATATTCAATAATTTAAATATTTTTTCCTTAAATATGATTTCTCAATATGATAATTTTCTGTATGAAATCATATTAAATATATATATATATATATATATATATATAAGGCACAAATAGATATAATAAATTATTTCGGAATCAAAATTTTCTAATTTATTGTTAAATAAAATTGATTAAAATTGTATTAATAAAATAATTAATATATTAAGAAAAGAATTTAAGCAAATTTATACATAAATTAAAATAAAAATTTATTCTAAAAATAGTTAATTTCTACTTCTGTTATCAGATCATATCATTTTTTAAAGTCATTGCAACTATTATCAAGTTCGATATAATTTTAATAATTTTATGATATAATTATATAAGTATCTTTGAAAATTTTTCTAAAACTTTTTGAGTTTTATTCCTTTCAATTGATTGATCGAAAATCCAATTTTACTTTTTACAAATTATAAAATAACATATATAAATTTATCCACTATTGAGAGACTGTTGTATAATAATTTGATTTTCGTCATGTCTTAACATTTAATATTTTATGAGAATTATTAATTTTTTTATAAAAATTCATTCTCTTTTTGAATACTATTCTTTGTGTTCAAATATACATACATCTGGAGCTCTCAGCTAAATAACAGACAGCTACTATTACTAAGAACGATCAAATGACTCGTTTTACAATGATAAAAGGATTTTTTACAGAAAGAAATTTACTTTTAAGGATTGTTAAATTGAAGTTAATATATTCAAACATTATTATAATTGATACACATAGTGATTCATGATGCTGTGTTACATGCTTAAACGAAATTCAAAAATTTTGAATATATTTGGAAATAATATATAATTATTATTATTATCTAAAAATATTGTATTTTATTTAAAAAAATAATTATATATATTTCTAATTCCAAGATTATAATAAAACAATGAGATAACTGGCATAAAAAGGAACAGAAATACAATTCTCCCAGCTTTCTTCATCATTTCATTATAAACATTTGCATTATATTTTGAATTTGTTACGATACATCACACTCTAGATAAACACAATTATATTTGATATTGATGTGTAAAGTTATATATGTTATTATAATTTTAAAATTTTAAATTATACTCTAAAATTTTTTTTTTGTTTTTATTTGTTTAATTATTGTGTAATAATTATTTTAAAATTTTATATGTATTATTTCTCTAAAAATATATTTAAAAAAAAATAAAATCAAAAAGAAAAAATTAGAAATTGAAAAATAAGAACTATCTTAATATATATATTGTATATTATCTAAGAGAAATTATTTGCTACTGATTTTTATTTGTATCACGTTTACATTATAATAGATTTTATATTTAATATTAGATATTCAATTTTAATTTTCAAACACAATTATCTCTAAATTGTAGATTATTCGGAGAAAAGTTTGGAATAAAATTTATATTGTTTCGAAGGAAACATCATATCATTAATATGCTTTTAATTTTTTGAGATAATTTTTTTAAATGAAATCAAAATTTTTAATACTAATTGATGTAGTTTATTATTTTCTATATAAAAGAATTTATATCAGGATTACATATACATTATTATTTTAAATGATATATTAATAATTTACTAGATACTTTATCTTAAATTCTTCCTATATAATGAACATTCATATTATTTCATATATTAAGTCATATATATTTCATATATATTGTTATATCATGTAATATCTCATGTAAATAGTACTATTTATTGTCAGTTTATTAATCTATATCTGCCAGTCTATACTATTGACTATTGTTTATTTTGCTGTTAGTTTTTGTTTTTCAAGTTTTGTTTTCATTGAACTAATATACCAATATAGTTTACATTTAGGTATAATAAATAATAATTATATGTAATAATTATATATAAATATGAAATTATATATAATATAATATTATATATAATATATATATATATATATTATTAATATTATTAATATTATTAATATTACATATTAATTATATATAATATTAATGCTAAGTAAATATAATATAGTAATGATTGTTTCGATATTTGTTATGAGACGAATGTCGACAATGATATTCGGATATGTTTGTCACTAGGTTCATTAGTCTATGTTGGAAAGGTGTAGTATTTGGTCTAATATATAAAAGTAGCTTCATATGTATGTCGAATTAGTCTTAATGATTTCTTGATATATTTTTTGTATAAAATAATAATTATGATTCTATTTTAAAAAGCAAAGATTATCTTGAAATATTAAAAGCACATCCATCTACAAGAGATAATAAACATCTTAAACAATTAAGTTAAGTTATATTTGAAATTTATATATATATATTATAATCTATAGTTAGATGATTACATTTTAAAATTAAAATGAGATATCTTCTATATTATTATAAAAAATTATTAATATATAAAAACAATTAAACACAAAATTCTATAAACAGAAATATTTATAATATATAAAAATTTATAATATACAAATATTTATATTAAATTTTACAATATTCTAAATATGTACATTGTATCAAAAAAATTTTTTTATGGAAAATTAAAAATTGTTAGATTATTGAATTTAATTTAAATTATTTGAACTGTAATTATGGAACAACAAACCTATTTCTTTTGGTAAAATTTAAAATTAATAACTTTGAATATTACATAAATGCCTAAATTAAAGATATTATTCGAAGGACTATCTATTATAGTATATATATAATCGTTTATATTATGAGCTTTAAAAACGAATAGTGGTTTATTTTTAACTGTTTGCGACAATTATTATTAACAATTGACAACTTATTGACAATTGTAATGATTCTAATTGTTGAATTCTATCTAAATTCTATTTTATCTTAACTGATCTGATCTAAAAGATCGTCGCTGACCTTGATTTTTCCTCCAATCATAATTTTCCATGAAAATACAAACTAAGAGAGAGTTAGAAGAACCAACAGTTGCGTTAGAGGGCGGTTTTGAAGGATGAAGAGCCCTGGTAGAGTCACGTCGCAGCGTGTTGAGGTCAAAATCTTTGTACTCGTTTTCATAGTAATTCGTCATAAAGCACTAATTGCGCAAGTGTAACTTGTCAACTTGTCAAGTGGCCATTGCTGTTTAAATTGAGGATCTGGAAAGTGTTAAGGAACTGTATCCGCTCGTAAATTACTATTAGATTATTAAAAATACTTAAGCTATTGAAAATAAAATCCAAGCTATTTGATCGTTTTACAAGTCTTAGATTTGTTCTTAACATCTAAATTAAAAATAAATCTAGTTTGAATTTTAAAAATATAAAAGTTTAAAAAATTAGAATTTGTTTAATAATTTATTAATAATAACTTACTAAGAATTATGTAATATAAAATCCATACAAGATAAAATTAAATATATAGAAATGATTTGATTTTCATTACTTGTTATTATATCTGTTATCAAATATGATCTATTATTTATTAAAAATAAGCTGCTTAAGTATATAAAAATGGATATTCAACAATTTGTTTCTCAAAAAATTAATATCATATGTGTAAGATTGTACAAATTATTTGCTTTCCATAATGTATTCTCTCTATCCGTCTATATTTCTTTTTTTTCTTCTTCAAAAGCAATATGATATCGAATGAATTTAGATGAATCTATCTAATAAAAGATAAAAATGTATTTTATTCCATTACGGATAAAATAAACCATTAGTGAAATATAAAACGTTTTATATTTCAACTGATATCTTTTTAATTATATATATTATTTTTTTATATATATGATGTTATATACATACCACAATAAAAATATGTTAAATATTATATGTCCTATTATACAAATTTTAATTTATTATAGTAAAAAAGTTATTTAAGTTATTATCAGTAAAGAAGATGACACAAATACAATTTAATATATAATTTCAAAAATTATATATTATAAAATTTTCATTTTATTTATACTGATATTTCTATCTTGTATTAAATTAAACAATCCAAAGATCAATTATGAATAATTAATCAACTACAAAGAAAAAATAAAATTAATTCACGAAATAAAAGAAATTATTTGATAAAAAATAGATACTATTATCAAAATATGAAAATATTTTTGAGATTTTACTTTATAAAGCGACAAAATAATCAACAAAAAAATTGCTTCATATATTACTCTACATAAACTCTGTATAAACTTTTATTCAAATCAGAATTTTGAGATTAAATGAATGTTTTTATAAAGTAATGTTTCAAATATTTTTGTAAGTTAGTAGTAAACAAAGTATATGTTCAGAAATACAAAATTAAGAATAGAAATCTTCTAATGTTGCTCTCTATTGAATAATGTTTAATTATCACAATGGCAATAATATGTACATATGATCATATTATTAAAATTCTTATTTTTCAATAAATATATATATATATATATATAGTCTTATAAGATTTTTTTTTTTTAATATAATTGTTCAATTTTATTTTTTTATGTACTATATATTATCAAAAGAATAAAAAATGTTACAATAATAAATTTGTAATCGGTACTATATATAATTACATAATATTTCTAATAATAGTTAATTTATTTCTTCCCTTTTTATTGTTTTAAAGAGACAAATTTCTTTTGTTTTGATTTTGATGTTACATGTAGAACAAATTTTATTTTGATTATAGAATATTTATATAGCGTTCTCCATATCTGGAAAGTTAACTAAAAATCTATTTAATGATAAACTTAATGTTTATTTATCTAATGCAGGATTTCGGAATATTTTATTGAACTTTTAAATCATCTATATTACAAAATAGTATATCATTTAATAATTAGCATAAAGAAATATTTACAATATCATAGGAAAGATATGTTTGATGTATATTTTTTGAAAGATGTGTATAGCATATGGAAGAACTTTGTATAGAAATTTTTTAATCCTGTTATATTATATAATTGTGACTTTAATTTACATGCATGAAATAATAACATAATTAAATTACAGTTTCTCATTCATAATCACCAACATTACAATATATTTGCTTACGCATGATATAAGTGTGAATATGCAATCAAATAATATAAAAATCCAGTAGAATTTGCTTTTTCACAACAAAGATTTTGTATGACCACCTCGTTTTATATGTAGCAGTCATGCTATTATATATACTATAATGTACATATGTATGAGTAACAAGTTTTTATATTTATTATACACTTTTCTGAAAAATTTCATTAGCATTAAAAAATAATTTATAACGTTATTTGTATACTTATGCTTCTTGCATCAGTTTATCTTCTAATACATAAAAAAATAAAGAAGTTTGACAACTATACTAAAAATAAAAAGATCTTATAAAATAGTTTTATATATAAGTTTCTTTCTTTTTTCTACTACGTTCAATAAAAGATAGAAGTATATAATATAAATTTTCCTATTTTTAAAAATTTATCAATGAAACAGCAACATAATATTAAAAACACAAAATATTTTTTTATATCTTCGCATTAAATCGCAAAACTACATTGAAAAATAAATTTAAAAAAAATTAATTTTTTTGTTTATAACTTTTCTTTAATTGTATAAACAATTAATAATAAAAAATATGTTTTATCAGAGATATAACTCTCATGAAAAGAAACAATTTTTATCTGAAAAAAATTTTTTTTTCTTACAGTTTGCGAATTAACATAAAGTTGAAAAATAGACAAATTTTCTAAAATTGATTTCATCCTCTTAAAGCGATTTCAGATAGCAAGCAAAATTTCATATGTAGCTACATAAGCATTACATGTCCTCAAAGTTTTACAATTTTTTGATTTTTCGAATTGGAAGTAATCTTTCCTCGTTCTATAAGTATAGTTAATTTAATTTTTTCTCATGAAAATAATTTCATTTTTTCTATTTCTTTCTTTGTTTTTACATTTTTTATTAATTAATTAAATTTCTATTAAATCTTTTAAATAGATAATTTATGGATCCAATTAAATATTTAAGAAACGAAATTAATTTAAGAAAATTGTTATTAGAAGATACATTTATAATAATATATTCGTCTATAAAAAAAAACCAAATTTTGTTGAAAAAAATCTTGGTTTTTAAATTGTAATTTTATAAAAAAAAATTGAATATTAATTAATCTAGATTTATTTTAAAAACTGGAATCTCTATTTTCTCTATTTTGAAATTTTTAACAAATTTTTTATATTTGAAAACAACATAAAGTGATAAATTTTTCTGAAAATTTTTGAAATTCAAACAATTCTATGGACCTTAAAAATTTTACAATATCAGGATTCGTTTTTAATAAATTTGTAGTTCATAAATTTTTTTTCGATTCTATAAAAATTTGTTTTTTTTTCTTTTTTTTTTTTTTTTTTTCTCTCGCAACACTTTGTATCTGTTTAACATATATATACTTAGCATACATGTACTATACATATACTTAGCATATATATAATATATATAATAAATGTTTAATGAATTCTAAAATAACTATAAAATAATTATATCTATTTTTTTTCTTTTTTTAATTTTAAATCGATTTAGATTGTTACCTTTTTTTTTAATTCGAAAAAGAAAGAATAAAGAATGAAATAATAATATATACAATATATAATAAAATAATAATTTTAATAGATATTTTGTTAATATATATAAACTGATATGTTATTGAAATATTTTTTATATCCAATTAATTGTATATTCTATGAAAAAATTTGTCAAAGAATTAGAAATATATTTATTTATTAGCATTTATTTATTATATTTTATTATAATAGATATATTACATAAATATTTTTTTTATTAAAATCATTGAATTTTAGTTTTTCATTCATTTTATTTATTTTGAACTTATCATTAATTCAAAGTTATTTTATCAATAGAATGTAATATATATATATTATATATATATACATGAACGTATACAATGTATATAAAAATTAAAAATCATGTAAAAAATATGAGTTTAATTTCAGAGACAATATTTATTATTACTAAAAGAAATATAGATATTAACATTATTATCAAATGTAATATTTGAAGACAATATTGTATACATCTTAAATATATATTAATTCTATTAATAAGGTTTGATATATTTCACTATTATTAATAAATGAAAAATTTGTTTAAAATTCTAACTTGTAAACAAAGTCTTTTCCTTTTTATTCTTGTTAAAATAGTCTAATTTAATTGTGCTTGGAATAAATCAAATTATCTCATTCTGAATTAAATTAAATTAAGTTAAATTATTTCAGGATGAAGATGCAGAGAGAAAGATGTTTCTCTTCCGCTCCATATATCCAATTATATGTATATATATATCAAAATTATCGATGATATCTTTTAAAGTAACTAATTACTGAAAAAATTTTAACATTTTATATAAATTAATTAAGTATTATATTTGCAAATAAATTATATTTACATCTACTTGCAAAGCTGTTCATTTCTTACATTAAAAAAAATTTATTTTATTTATTTTTCTCTTCTCTTTATTTTATATATCTTTCAATTGTGACGATTAAAAATATTTTTTATGCAATTTGTATAACACCTACATATATTTGCAAAGAATATTTTTTTCATAAGATCACATTTTTTAAGTTCTTCAAGTTATTTCTTTTTTTTTCTTTTTTTTTTATATATAAATAAAATTTAAATATATATTACATATAAAATATATATTACATATTACATATATATTACATATAAAATAAAATTTTTTAAATATAAATTTTCTTTTTTTGCATATTATAACTGATTTGCATATTAAAACATATTGAGAGATGATAACGATATGATCTTAAAGTGATTTTTGATTCATAATATGTAAAATCTATAATCTTTTATTTTTTAAATAAATCTAAAATAATTCGTTATAATAAGTCTATTTTTTAAAAATATATATAATTTTAAATATAAATATATAATAATATATAAACTATATTTTTTAAAAATATAGTTTTTCAATATTCTATTAAATTTTAAATATCTATTTTTTATTTTCTTAATATATTTATAAATATAACATAAATATATTATGAACATAAGAAATTTGACAGTCTAAATATTATAAATATTATATTTTATTTAATATATTTTTTACAGTTTAAATATTATAAATATTTTATTTAATATATTTTTTACAAAATATAAATATTTATTTTCTATATTTTTTTATAAATAATGATATTTGCATTTATATTCCAATCGTTATATAAAATGAAAGTGAAAAATAAATAAATAATAATAATTAATTTCAAATTAGATATTATGTTAGAATTTTTCATTCATATATTATATAAAAATAAACAGCATATAAAGTAAATTCAAATATTTTAATAATAGGTAATATTAGGATTTAGACTATTTTATATTGATATCAGAGAAGAATTTAAAATTGGTTAACACACATTTCTTCTTTATTTGTCTTTTATTATTAAAAATTCATTCAAAAGATAAGACGAATTAGTATTCAAAAGGTGAACGATTCGTTATGCATAGCAGAAAAACACAAAGCCATTGATCATAATACTTAATGGAAAACGAACTTCTTACAGCAGAGTCTAATTATGTAAAAAGGACGAATGAGAATTAAGACGAGTATTAAGAAAAGGAAAGAAAAAGAGAGAAAAGAGGGGAATGAAGGTAAAGAAATTAGCGAAAAGGAAAGTTCTCGTTGCAATGTTTTTTTCATTTCCACCCGTCTATTTTATGAAATGTAAACCAAAGGACCAACTTGTTTCGCCAATGAAATTTTTTTTGATAAAATTAATCCTCATTTTTCGAAAATATTGTTTACAAAACAAAATAAATAAGAACGAAAATTCCGTTTTTTCCTATTTTTCGATCCCTTGCAAATTTTTGTTTAAATATTTTTTTCTTTCGTAGATTTTCTTAAGAAATGATGCAAAGTACTATGGTAAAGAGAAACACTTTAACACGTAAAAAGAGAAAATTTATGAGATAAATAATATGGTATAATTTGCCATTGTAACAGATCAGATTGTAAATTTTATATATTAATGATTAAATATTTAATTATACATAATTAATGATTAAATATTCATACGGCATGACTTGCATATCAAAAATTTGTAAATTATGAAAAAAATAAAGTAAAAATTTTCGTTCTTTTTATTAACTTCTCTGTTTATTTTAAATTAGTGTCATTTTTAATAATATTAAGATTGCAATATTTTTTTTAATCTAGTTTTTTATAGTTTCGATTTGATTAAATAATTAATTTAAATATTGATGATTAGATATGAATGAAATGATATATATTTAAATACAATAAAAAAACAAATATATTATGTGAATTTTACTTTCTTTAATTTTCATCTTTGTTGAAATAGTAAACGCGTGATAAGATTCTTTCAATTAAAATGAATTCAAAATTCTAATATAATCTGATATAAATTATATATAATATATTTATATATGTATATGTATATATATATTATATATATAAAGATAATGTAGATATAATATTATAATATTATATATGTAAATTGATTATACTCAACAACTTTGTTTTATTTTGTAATCTAAATGTATATTTTAATATATTTGAATATAAATATGAATCTGAAAATCGTTTTCCAACATCTGCATTTTTTAAAGAAATCTATTTTAAAAAATTAAAATTTTTCAAATTTGAAAATGTTTTATGTTTTTTCAGTATCTAATAGTTATTCAATTGTTTTTGACATGAAATAATTTTGTAAATTTTTCCGAGCAGATTAATATAAATTACGAATGATATAATATATTAGATTATATATAAATATTTAAATATATTGAAGTAATGATCAAAGTTGAAAAAATGTTGGAATTTTATATTTGATAAAGATATTAACAGAAAATCTAGATCCTAATTATATCATATAATAGAAAAGATTAAGCTCTTTTTAGCTAAAGAAAACATAAAAAATATATATATAAAAATATAAAATATATTAAATCATTTTTGTATATATTAAATCATTCGATATAAAATTAAAATAATTTGACAAAACGTACGACGATGATATAATACTCAATAATAATACTTGTCCCATCTGTTGTATCGAAATCATAATGAAGCAATTGCTGTAGTATGATGGATCGTTAATTGTATTTATAAAAATTAGTTTTTGTTATTTAAACGAAATACTTTAAATTATTTATAATTAAATAATTTACAATTAAATAATTAAGTATTTATAATAATATAATAAAGTACAATTAATAGTGAACTTTTATCATTATACATGCATCTAATACTTCATTGAAAGAGACGATATTCAATTATGTATTCAATATATACTTACAATTTATTAATTTATTAATTTTAATTTTTTTGGTGCCTATTAATTTCAAATACGATTTTTAAAAGAATCTAATGTTGTAATCTATATAATATCTATATATCTATTCTATTATATATTATATTATTATATATCTAATATAATATCTAATGTTCTTTTTCCTACATTTTTTCCTGTATTACGTAATGATAGGATCTGATGTTATTAATATATGAATCATTATGTTTCTTTGAGAAAATTTTTTGGCGAAAGAAGATTTGGGAAATTGTTACTTTTCTACTTTTTCTTTTATAACCTTTTTTGGTAGTGCAAAATTTATCATTATTTGATGATAATTTGTGAACAAAGAGATACAAAATAATATTTAATATAAAATGTAATTATTTTTTTCTATAATTAAAATATGAAAATATAATTATATTAATTTCACGTTTGTTTGTTAATTGTATTATTATTGCAAATCAATTTATAAATTATTTATTAATATGATGTTTTCATATATATTTATTAAATCAGTGAAGAAGAAATGTCTTACTCTATTTTCATTTGTATTTTCATCTTCTTGATTTGTCCAATTTATAATTAAATCTAAATGAATTTGTAATACTTTTGAATTTCTATTTTCTTTTTATTTTTTTTTTCTTGTTAAAATTCAATTTAATGACTTTGATAATATTACTTGAAGGACTATCTATTATTGTAAGACTATCATTTGTATTATGAATTTGGACTGAACGAATTGTGATTTATTCCAACTGTTTGCAGATAATTGACGGTTATAGTACTGATCTGATTCTAATTGTATTCTGATGTGAATTTTTTATCTAATCTTAAATTTTTTATCTAATCCATTGAATTTTATTTGATTTAAATTATAATTTATTTTAATTGATCTAATCTAACATGTTGTTGTGGGCTTTCATTTTTTCTTTAATCATTTTTCGTGAAAATGCAAATTAAGAGGAGGTTAGAAGAACCAATAGTTGTAGAGAGCGATTTCGAAAGATGGGAGCGTCGTAACGCGTGGGAGTCAAGAACTACAATGGTAGTCCCATCATAAGGCATTAGACACACAATGATGACTTGTGAAGCGATTATTTCAATGTACTAGTGAGAATCATTAAGGAATGCATTATAAAAAACTATATCTGCTTGTAAATTATTGCTATACTTACTATCGAAAATAATACTGGAATTGTTGTAAATAAAATCCAAACTGTCTGATTGCGTTACAAATTTTGGTTTTGTCCTTAACATCTCTTTTTTATTTCCAATTTGTCATTTCTTATCCAATTTATATGGTATGTGAAGTAGATATTTAAAACATTTATCTATATAATACAATGCAAATTGATATATAGAACTAGTTTTTGAAATTTCTTCTGCTTCCAATATATTCATTGCACTACATATTGCATTTTGTGATTTCATTTTTAAGATGCAATCTCACTGCAGATTTCTGTATTTATTATAAATATTAAAATGTATTTTATTATACTTTGTGTTTTGATTTTAATTGTAATCGACAAAATTTTTTCAATTTTATTTTCTATTTTTATTATTTCTTTTTTAATTTTGAAGATTTTTTGTAAATTTTTTATCAATCTATTTCATAGAAGATGATTGAAAATTTTGCCAAAAGACTTGTGTTCCATTCGTTAATCTTAGCGGAACCATAGATAAAACGAATAAATCATAACTTTGATAATGTTTTCTCCATTGATTTTTTTGTTTGTAAATATAATACTATATAATCTAATACCGTCACATTTTCATTTGCATAATAATATAAGTATTATAAAATCTTAATATCGTTTACTATCTTCTGATATCTATATCAAATTATATTTGTGCAGAAGTTTGATTTAAAGATAATTATATTTTCTCAATAATTTCGTTTTTTAATAATATTTATATATTGATTACGCAGTTGTTATTCTTTTTTTGCTTGTGTAATCTTGTTAAAAATAATTTGTACGTATATTTTTACATTTTGTGATTTCATTTAAAATACAAACAATTTATTTTATTGATAAAAAATAATAATTATTTTTGCATTTATACATGACATTAATATGTTTATTGAATATTTTTGGAGAATGTCAATTTATATTTATTTATTAAATAAAATATCAATTTAGATTTATTTATTAAATAATAATCAATAATTATAATTTACTAAGACAGAGATAAAGAATTCACTTTATATTCATTATATTGCTATCATATTCTGTTTCAATTGCTTATGGTTTAATAATTATAATAATTAAGTCTTAACTTATTACTTATACATAATCATATACTATGTGTTAAACTTTGTAAGTTCTATATTTCTTTATATATATAATATTATATAAGTTCGAAATCAAATGTATTTCACAAATGTATAACAATTTATAGAGAAACATTGTTCAGAATTTTAATTTTGAGAATACATTTTAAAATCTTTAAAATGGATAATATATCTAAATAAATGCTAAAAATTTTTTTCATAAATTAAAAAAATGTTTCATCATAAAAGAATAAATGATTGTTTACTTAGTTATCATAATTATTAATAATTATAAAATATTAATAATAATAGGAAATAGTAAATGCAATTATCGAATAATTATAAATTATTTTATTCAATATTTTTATATTTTTTATTTCTTAGAACATATTTAAGAAAATTTTTAAGAAAAATTATATGAAATATTTGTAATATATATATTTAAAATATAATAAGAAATTTTATATCTTTTTATAGTAAACATTATAAATCATTATTATATTATTTTGATTTGCATCTTAGCAACAATTATAGTTATAGAATAAGAATTTTTTATTCCAGAAATTTACAACTTGTTGCATTTAGGAAATACTTGTAAAAACAATGAAATGGTCTGTTAAAAATCTTTAAAGATTTAAAATGATAGGTAAATTTTCAATTCAAAATATCAAAATTTTTAAAATTACAATTTTAAAAATATTTCTTATTTGCATTCTTGTACCTTGTTTAGAGATTAATTTTTATTAAATTAATGTAATGTAAGATTTAAATATCATTTGTCTTATTAAATTGTTATTAATTTAATATAAATTAAATATGAGATGTAAAATATATTATTAGAGTTATGAAAATTTAGTAGATATTACTTGTACTCATATATGGAAATAATGACAAATTATAACAAATGAACATTGAAAAATAATATAATGTAATATTGAGTGAAAAATTACATAATATAAATTATAATGAAAAATAATAAAAACAAAAAACTGATTAAGTAGTTTTATCATGATATTTAAATAGTTTTATCATGACATGTAAGTTTAATATTTTTTAATTAATATCTCTTATTATTTTATAATAGCATTTTAATGTAGTTTTCTCATAAAACTACTTTGTGTTAACTACACAATTATATTAGGAGTTAAAAGATCTAACTGATTAGGAAACACTTCTACGCCAATATGGTACGGTGCTTTTAACAGATTACGACTTCTAGTGAGATCTTGGTAACCGATGGTTTGACAGATTAGTGTAATAGGATTATGGGTACTTTTAAATTTCAATCGTATCTATGTACATAATGTAACATAAACGTAATTTAAATAAAGTGCTTTTCTTATCGCAAAACAAAACATTTTTCTTATTTTCAAAAATTTAATATCATGTTTTTCTGCATCTTGTCCTAAAAATTAATTATTATTATATATTTCTTTTACTTTCATCAGTAATTCTATTATATTATATTATATTATATTTTTGAAAATGTATAGATATATTTTCATATAAATAATTTTTTTTTTAATAAGAAAGTTTAAAAAAATGTTTTAATAAAGTTATTTATAAATAGAGTTATTTCTTAATGGATATAATCTATTTTCATATCATAAAGTATACTTATTATCAGTTAATATAATAATATAAATTCGTCAACATTTAAATTATTTAAACCAATTTTTTGAAATCATTTCAATAATAAATAACTATATATTGTACATTTACATGATATACGATTTTATTACGTATTTATTACATTATGTATTTATTACATATAAGTGTAAAATTACATTTAATAAATTTTTATTTTAAGATAGATATTTTATAATATTATTTTAAGATATTATTTTATATAAGATTTATTTTAAGATTATTTTATAAATTTTAAGAGTTTTTAACAAAATATTTCAAAAAAAATTTATATATATTTATAATTATTAAAATATGTATATTATATTAATATCATTTCATATTATTATTAAATTATTTTTCAATTCATGATTCTTATAATTAACATGAAAATTATTAAATTTTAATATTTTTTTACATTATGTTTTTAATTTTTGACAAAAATGATATTTCATATTATTATATTTAAATACAATTTACTGATATTCACAAATTATTAAAATCATAAATTTAAAACATTATATAGCGAGAATCTATAAGTAATAAAAGCATTAATATATTATATTTCAAGTTAATTACTAATGATTAAAATAATTATAAAAATATATTAATTTTATAAAATAGATAAAAAGAATATTTTATTTCATTATCAATGATTTAATCATTGTATACCAAAAAAAGAATTTCTATAAATAAATCAATTTGGCTATACATATATTGTAAACTTTAAACAGTTATTAGTACCGTAAGATCTTAAAAATAACATATTGAAAATAATAAAGAAAGATATCAAGGAAATGTATTTATTTATCCAATAAATTATTAAGAGAGAGTAAAGTTAAACATATTTATCAGTAGTTGAATTAATATAGAAAACTTTGCACTCACACGTCCATCTTATCAAGAGGACAACGTTTAAACTTTAAAACAGTAAGGGTGGCAACTGTAAAGAGAAAAGAAAAGATGAAGACAGGTATGGAGCAGCGACGGTAGGGCAAAATTTTGCGTCGCGAAATACTCAGGAGCATTGAAACGGTTTCATTTGACGTGCAGCATCCTCAAAGGGTCGCATTATAAGTACCATGATCTTTTCACAGGTACAGTAGAAGATATCTCATAGAAATGCTCGCGTCTATTTACTACGGATAGAGGGACCGTGAGAAGGGAGCGAGAAAAACGGAATGAGGTGGAGCAGTCTGAAAGAGACCAGGGGAACTAGCCTCTGCAAACGTCGAGTGGATAACCCGGGGGAAACTCGAGAGGTTCGGTCGCCTTTTTCATACCGCGTGCCTTCTTGAGACCCGTTAATAGTACTCTTGGTAAGATCTTCCATCTTGCTACTCGATCTCCGCTAGGTGAAAGATGTCCACACTCCGGAAACACTTCTCGTACTTCCTTCTGAAGTAGGTCGTGCACCGACAATCTCGTGCAACGGACTTTTTTTTCTCCGAAGAACAGATTTTACCGAATATGTCTAATGAGCTGAGTTTCTCCCCTCTCGACGCTCATCACTTCTTAATTAAAATTATAACCAGCAACGAGATTAAGCGGTTCGCAAATAATAAAACTATATAATCTTTTCCTTCATTTTAGACACTCGTATAATTTTTTTAAAATGTATATAATAAATGCCGTGTTAAAGGCAATTAAATTCATATTTCATAAAGAATTTTGACTGGAATTGAAACTTGACACAAATTAATATTTTTTATTTTTATTTTTTAAATGAAGAATGATTTTATGCATTGATATATGTTTATAATATAAGTAAAAATAAATTTCTATATCGATTTAAGTACAATATTGCAAAGTGCAACGAAAAGTTTATCAATTTTTTCCATTAGTAAATTTTTAATATTCTGGAAAATTTATATTTCAGGAATTGCTTTGAGTTAATTTAGATTTTTAAAAAGAAAATTATTGAAATTTCAATTAAGACTTCAAATGATAATAAAATAAAATAAAAAATTTAAAAGATTGCAACTAAACCTAATTGCGGCTAAACCGAATTTGATTACTTATTTTTGTATGTAAAATAACCTTTTATATTATTATCTTGAATCCAGTAAAATTAAAAACTAAAATTAAAATTAAAAAATTAGTAACATCTATGTGTATTTATTTAATAAATTCTTTCAAATCTTGTTTCTTTTTAAACAATGGAATGTTTTAAATGAAAGAATTGTATTCTATATTTTTTATTTATTTTTAATAGAATAATTATTTTTCTGGTATCGATTATAAAATATATACTGCATATATATTGTTATAATGCTATTTATTCTGTTTCCATTTATTTTCTAAACTAAAATATAATTTTTATAGTCATTTGAAAAATCATTATTTTAAAAAAAATTTTATATATTTTTTAAATTTCCTCTTCAAATTTATTCTTTTCTGCATTTATATGAAATTCGATGTTCTCTTAAGTTTTCGGTGTCTACATCAATTAATTGTGAAAAATAATATATATTTTTATAAAAAAATTAATATTTTTTTTATGTTGAAATATGATTTTAATAAATCAATTATTTTATAAGAATTTATTATCAACATTTTATTTTCCTCTTAATTATTAATTGAAAAAGAAGTGAAAACAATTCATTCAAAATTTCTATTCAAATAAAAATTGAAAAAATTTAAACATTCGCTAAGATAGATTATGTGAAAATATAACTAATACTTATAACTTTACGAGTGATAAAGAATTAATTCTTTCGTATGTTATTATGAATTCTTTATAGAGGAAAGCTTAGCTACATATAAAAGAAAAGAAGCGATATGATTTCGATCATATTTTATTCGATTTTTGATTCCAAGTAATCGATATTACGAACCAAGCAATTTTCTTTATCTTTATCTTCTCCATCGTTTCTCACCTATGACGATAATATCTTGCTGCGACGTCATATCGATCCGCGCATTCGTTACTTTTTATTGTTTTTTCTGGAGTATAATTCATGGCGTTCAATCACATAGATTTCTTTGATTTTGTATTTGTGTAACATCTGATCTTTTCTCTTTTATAAAAGAAGAGATTATAAATCGGATTACATGTTTTCTCAAAGACAGTAATAACTAATAATAACTAATGGGAATAAATATATTTTACAATAACAGTTCGAGAATAACAAAAAACATATTTCAATAATTATCGAAATTTGAAATTGACTATTACTTATACATGTATCATTACCAGATATTCTTATAAAATAGAAAAAAGATATTTATTTGTCAATGATGCGACATTTTTTAAATGTTACATTTGACTATATTGTTATATTTGACTATGACTATATTATGATCGCATTTTGAAAGTATTTCCCAAGAGATAACAATTATTAATAAATACAATTCTGTTTCATGATATAGCTAACGATACATAACAATCACTTGTTACATCGATTGATTTTGGAACATTTAGAATTCAATAAAATTTATAAAAATAGAAGTTATATTGTATAACAGAAAAATTATGTATATATAATATAATGTATAGAAATTTATATAAAGTTTATATAAATTTGTATCATTAAATTAAATTATTGAAATAAATATTGACATTAATTAAAAAAACTTTGTTTTAAATTTCCAATAGAATAATATAAAGTTATAAATGATTACATCATTCGTGAGACAATCTGTATTTATAATGCAATTACATAAATTAAAATGTAGTACCAGAATATAGATACTGAATGCATATGAAAACTCATTCGGATGATATGGAATATTAACGGTATTGCGTTTAACGAATCATCTTCTTTTACACCTTTGCTATACAATTAGATTAATTTATCCTTTATTGAAATATAAGCAACTTACAAAAATCTATTAATTCAACTTTTTTTTCATTGAAATCATTGAAAATTTGTTCGTTATTGTACTTTCTTATTGATTTAACTTTCTGGCTATTGTTATTTAGTTAATATATAAATCGATTTAATATATATTTAATACATATATATATTTAAATTATTAAGATTATGATTAGTAATTTAAGTATAAGTTAATTGGTATTAAATTAATTAATAATTTAAGTATAATTAGTATAATTAAGTATAATATTATTAATTAATAATTTAATTAAATTTAATTTTTATGTTGTTTCAATTATTTAAGATCTGCGTTGATAAAAAATTTTCAATTTATTAGACTCATTCTATATTTTCTTCCCAATATTTTTTTTTCAATTCCTTTGAAAAATGAAAAGATATAACAGAAAGAATTATTAAATCACTTGACCGAATAGAAAATTTAACAAAGACGGTTTAAATACGACTGAGTTTCTTATCGTCAAAATATTGGCAATATCATCTATTCCGAATCTTTTTAATTGAATCAGACGTTTGACCAAATTGATCGTTACTTGCTTGTAACATATATTCGCTCTATTTCATCTAGAAATTTTCTTTTTCTTAAGAATTTGTAATTTTATCCATTCCTGAACTTATAGATGATAAGAGATCTTTCATATATCTCATCTTCTTTTATTAATTTTTTTCTGAAATATTCTCCTTATATTCTTTTCCTTCTATATATTATAAATTTTCTCGAACATAAAAGAAATAATTTTTTATTAGATAAAAAGATTTTTTTATTAGATAATATTTTTTTAAAAGAAATAGTTATTATTTTAGTTTTAATAATTGCGTTTAATCTGCAATGAAATAATAAAAGTACTAAAAAATGTTCAACATTTCAGAAATTAATGTTATACTTCTGTTCATTTTTGAGACAATATTTTTCATTAAAAGTGATAAATAACTATTCATTTTTCATATAGATTATAGATATTTGCAATATTACAATATATAGTAAATAATTTTTAGTATATAATTTTTTATATATTTTATATAATGTTTCAGAAAAAAGCTATAATTTCAACTATAATATTAAACTTATCAAAAACAAAATAAATTTATTATTAAAACAACAATAAAAAATTTTTAAATATAATATATGTAACAATAACTATTAATAATAATTATAATAAAAGCAGATGAATATCTGCATGTGTATATGTTGTATCGTTAAATGTTAAAATAAAATAAAAATTAAAATTAGTCAAATATTTAAAATAATAAATAAAGAAGTCAAATATATTTAACAATTTTTCTAATATTAGAACTGATTAAATTAATTTATTAAATTAATTAGATATTATTCTAATTAAAATTTGAAATCTGATATTGAAATTGATATGATGATAGCTTTAGAAAGTGTAGATTCTTATTTTTTAATAATTTTTTAATAAATGTGAAAAGATAATTTAGTAAAGAAAGCCTCTTTTTTTATCAGTATTGGATCAAAAATAATTATAAATCATATTTTTTGAAAAATTTAAAAAAAAAATTCTATTCTATAGTTTATATAAATTTTACATTATATTTTCAATAAATATTATTTATAATTTGAAAAAGAAAAAATTTTTTTTGAAATAAATGTTATAAATATTATAAATATATAATTTTTTGATTTCAAATTGTTTTTTTAACGAGACTCTTTCTAAAAGAAAGAAAAATTCAGAAATATAATAAATAAAAGAAAAAAATATATATGTATTTCTCATTTTTAAATGATCATATTGCATATAATATTGTTTATAAGTTAGTAATAATGTAATCTAAGCGTTAACTAAAAAAGTCGCACTTCTAGTTTATTTTAAAAATAAATAGTATTAACGATATGAATGTGGATATGTAATAATCACAAAATAAAAATAAAATAACTTCCGAATTATTCATTGATGATTGATATAGAAAAAGTAATTAAAATGAAATTTAACAATGGATTTGTCACATTTTATTCTGATCCATTTCAAGTTTCGGCGATTTTGTATGGGAAAAATGAAAGAGAAAATTTTGATATGATAACCCGTTATCATTTGTATTGACAAATACATTTTTCCATGATACAAAGCTTATTACTATGTATTTGATAGACTATGTTGAACTATTGGTTATTTATTTACTTTGAGTTCACTGTGCTTGTATATTTTTCCAATCCAATTTGTTTTTATCCTTTTAGTTTAGCCTTTATTCTTTTTTTTATTTGCTGCTCTCACTTGACCACTTTTTATTCTTTTTTTTTTTATCGAATTTTTTTTCGTTATTAGTGTCACAATTCTGAAAAATTTTCTTTGAAATCATCATAAAAATAATTTTAAAGTGAAATTTTATAAAAGTAACTGAAATTGTAATAATATAAATTGTTATGAAAATTTGTACGAAATTTTATAATATATTTTTAATTTTATATTATATGAAATATACGTTTTCTACATACGTTTTCTAAAAAAAAAATATTTGTTTGAGTAGGAGTATATTTGAATATTTTTTATTAATTTATAATGTCGGTTATGTGAAAAAATTGTTAAATTACAAAAAATTTATAGTATTGGAAACCAAACAAAAATAAAAACAAACAAGAAAAAAGTCTTAAATGAGAAAAAAAATTAAGAGAAATAAATAATATAAAATAATAAAATTATTTTCATATATTAGATATTGTTCATGCCCGCATATTACATGCAAGCTTAATGGGTATGTATATGAAGTATTTTTTAACAGATATCAAATGGTATATTTTTTTAAAGATAAGCAAACTGTATTATAAATGCTGTGTGTGACACGTGTCTATACAAGAGTTGGATCTTTCACAATGTCACGATTGGTGATTGTGTTCGACGATGAGAGCATGATGCGTATTTACTATATTATTGTATTCTAGTATGGTAATCAGATGTTTATTATATTAATTAGATTTGATTTTTCTTAATTTTTGATGAAAAGTCGTTCTCTTGGAAATTCCTTTCACGATAAGAAAGATCACGAATTCCCAGTAGGGTACAAAAATAGCCAATAAGATCGTGGTCAGTCTCCCTATTTATTTATGATATTTTCAAAATTTGGATGGTTAATATTGATGATTAATCTTTTTGCTACTACGGGCGATTATAGTCGCTTTGCATAAGATGCCACATATCGTACGATATGATTGGAGTTATTGCTCATCGAATATCATTCTCTGGAAATGTAGCATCAATATTTTGTTTTTATCATCAATTTTTTCTTTTTTTCAATAAACACTGTCAAAGCAATTCGAATTGTGAGGCGTAAATGCGGCTTTTGACGATCTTTCTCGAGCACATATTTGGTACGGCGGGCTCGTTCAACAGGAATGCCGCAGCGAAGAAGTCGTCCGTAGTTAAAGGGTTAATATTGTAAAAATCCAATAATGATCGGGAATTAATTTTGTTAGATTTGTCATAAATCTTCTGAATATATGATAATGAGACAATATCTGGAATATGTCACTCTTGAGTTTGGATCATGTTGCATTCTTGTTAGATTGGGATATCTTAAATTATATATAAGTTCAAATATTATTTCTTTAAAAGCAGCGCTATCTCTTGAGACAGTATCATCTTAAAAATGAGTTCAGTGACCAAAAATAATGGGAGAAATTTTCCTCACGTGGAAATTTCCTTCAAATACACATGCCATAAGTGTCACGATTCTTTTCACTTGCAAATAGATATTTCTTTATGATTTATAAAAATAAAATTAATTATTTTTATAATTGAACAATGTCAGAACAAGATTCTTTCATAATAAATTGTATAATTCAATTTATTATATAATGTTGTTCAATAAAATGCTTGTATTATTTTCTTAAAAATTATAATTTATTTATGTATTTATTAAAATAAGTGACAAGTAATTAATTTTTTATCTACAAATTATACTTTAATTTTTTTATAGCATTTGATTGTAGTCTAAATCATGATGCTTTGTTTATTTGTTGACGTTTAATATTCGTTTTTTTTTTATAAATTATGGAAATAATAGGAAGTTATCTGACTCATAGATGAAAATTTTTTTCATTCGCAAGAATAATATTTCGTCATTTTTTTTTCTAATGAATATGTTACAAAAAATAAATGATTGAATTAAATAATCTTCTTTATATTTGATGGTAATTATTTTTTAATATTTAAATAAAAATACTATTGAATAACATATATATTATGTCTTACTATTAAAGAAAAATTCAAAATTTTTTTTAAAATAACATTTTTAAAATTTTCTATAAGAAAATTTATTTTAGTATTTTTATTATACTTTTATTATAGTATTTTCAAATATATTAGCACTTTGCGATATATTTCTGAACTTGAAATTTTTAGAATCGAAGATATTTACATACAAATAGTGAATAATCATCAATTGACATCATATACATATGTAGTTCTTCATAATTCTAATATTTGTATGAAAGAACAAATGATTGTAATCCGATATATATTCAAAATCCAATAAACTTCATAAACGAGATCAAGCGTCATGTCAATTCTTTTTGCCACAGAGGAAATCGATTTGCACGTTAAGGGATACATGAAATAACCTAGTTGAGAAAAGAGAATGTATCTTGGATCGTCCACGCAATATCTCGACTGGAACGTCACAGCTCACTTTGAAAATATAGGACACGAATGTCGGAGAGGGAAGAAAAATGATTCGGATTCGAAACATAAATCCCTCTGAAATCCTTTTACATCTGTAGGGAGTATCGTGCGTCCTTTCCTTATTTTCCTCGAATGACTAAGAGTAGGATAGTTGAAAGAATTATAGGAATAATAAAAATATTTCTTGACCAACAGAATAAAATCACTTAAAATATGAAATAAATATCTTTAATAAGAATTTTGAAAACCTTATAATTTATCTTTATAAGTAATATTTACATCAACAAAAAAAAATTATCTTTTCTTAAATTATCTTTTTCTTGAACAAAAAAGAAAAATATAATTTTTCACAGAATTAAATATATTTTTCATGTTAAGTACGTAGAAAAATTTTTAAAACAAAATTTATTATTTTGTAAAATTTTGGGTAGATTATATTCTATTATTTTAATATATTATCTTAATTTGAAACATTTAAGTTAGATTTTCTTATTATCAATTTCTTATTATTCTATAATTATTTTTATATATTATTTTATAGATATTTCTTTTTATTCCAGAAATAGCTATATTAAACAACTACGTATGTAACAAATAAAACCTATTTTATCTTTTTACTATTTGTAGTATCTATATATGTAGATACTGATAAGTTATAATAATTAAGAATTTATTGCAATGTTATTATAGTATAATTTTTCTTAGCTATTTATCAACTAAAAGTATAAAATAAAATTTTTTAAATTATTCAAAATTATTATTTATATATTTTTTCTTTTTCTCTAAGAAATGGATTTTGTATCAACTGTAAAACATTTAAAATGAATTACTAATATTCTAATCATTATCAACATATTTATTATTATATTTTAGAAAAATTTATTTTAATTTATTCTTTTGATTAAGTTCATAAATATTTTTGTATCTGTGTATATTTTTATAAATATAAAAAAAATTTTAGATACTTTTCACGGAATAATTTTATAGATTATTCTTGTTATTCATTAAATAATTTTATAAATTATTTTGCATTAATGAATATAAAATCCGTAATAGTAATAGTGTCATGTTTAAAAATATTTGAAATACATATACATCATTATATGTTTAAATAAAAAATAAGTGAAATAATTATATTGAATTATATTCATTAATAATTTCTATATTCTATATTATAATTAAAAAATTATGTTTTATTGTCAACAATTTAAATATTGCAATTATAGTTTTTTCTAAAAAAATCATTTTCAAAAAAAAAGTTTATTTTAAATAAAATAATTTAGAATAATATATTTTTTTTATATTTTTATATTTTTTATATTTTAAAATATATTTTTAATACTTTATAATTAAACTTTTTATTTAATTAAACTTTATAATTAATACTTTATAATTAAACTATTTCTAAACCAACATATTGTATATATATTATTTTTTCTCTACAAAGAAAATATCATTTTATTCATTGAATAAATCATATTTTTTAATATTTAAAATTTTTACAATTAAAAATCTACATTTTGATATTCTATTTTTAAAATGTTAAAAAAATTGAATTTCTGAAGAATTAAAATATGCTTCAAAATCAAATGGAGCTAAAAAAATAGAAAATAGAAATAGAAGAAAAATCATAAAGTAAGTTGATTTATATTTATGTATTTCTTTTGACATCATTTAAATAATGAAAAAACATAAATAGAAAATCCTCTCACTGGATTTACAAAAACGATGAATATTTCATTGAACAGCATTGTTGTTTCATTTTCATCATTGTTTAGGTCACTACAAAATTCACTGCAATATTTAACAATACTCTCCGTTCACCGATCAGCTATATGGTTAGTTGATTGTTACATAATATTAAGCGAATCACGTTGCAACGCATTATATTTTACTCTTCAAATACTCTGAATGAAACTGAGTTAAGAAATATTGGAATAAACGATTCGAGAAATGAAATGTGAAGATTGTTTATTTTTTGGAGTGATTATTAAGATAGAAATAACAATAAATTTTAATAAGAATAAGCATTTTTATTTTTCAAATCGTTCAATTATACGCAAAATATTAATATATGTGTATGTGTATATATATATATTTCATTTTGAAAGTGCTTTATCTCAATAAATATTTCAAAAGTAATATATATCAAAATATTCTATAATATATGTATTTATTTTTGTTGGTATTAAAAATATTTTACAATATGTTCATAAAAAAGAAATCTAAGATTTTAAGATTTTATCATTTAATATTTAAAATCATGAATAAATTTTTTTTGCAAAATATTGAATAAAATAGAGATTTATTTAGAAATACATTATCTTAAAGTTGTCAAAATTATTATTACCAATAGAAACTTAATCATAAATTAGCAAAACTCATATTTGAATAATAAGCAAAGATTGCTAATAACAACGAGAACAATAACATTCATATTAATACAATTAATAAATGAAAATTGAAAAATTTATAATTCGTTTATAAATGTATGTTTATGAAATAATTTTTATTAATAATAATTTTGTGTTGACAAATGTTAATTAAAGATATTTTATTTGTCCCAATGAACTTCTAATATTTTCTTTTTTTAACGCTTTGTATGATATAATTTTATTTAAAATGCAATTTTTAATTCATTAAAAGTAAATAACAAACAAAATTTTTTAGTGCAAGTCAATTAATTCTTTTAAAAAATATTATTATGTATATATATTATATATAAATATATCTATATATTATATAACTTTTTTAATACAATAGTTTTAAGTCATATATTATTTATAGAATATTAAATTTTTAACAAACATATTAAAATAATGTTATTAAAAATATTTTGCGATAATTATTTTAATTTTACAAATCATTTTAAATTAATTGAAAAATTCAAGATACTTAATATAATATACTAAAATATTTTATTTTTAATTTAATTTTTATTTATAGATTTTATTTTTCAAAAATTTTGGTGCAGTTTATAGTTTATGCATAATTTGAAAAATAGTTTGAAAAAATTTAATTAAATAAAAAAAAATTAAATTTAAATAAAAAAATAGATAAAGAACAAAAATATAAAAAAAATAAATTATTACTTTTTACTAATTATTAATTTTATATTACTATTTTTCCTACTTTTATTTTTATTGTTCATTCGTAGAATGAAAAAAAAATAAAAATAAAAATTACAATTTGTTTCTATTATATGATTCATTACGTATTATTTTTGCTTATTTGAAATATCATTTATTCATTATTATTCCAAGACATCATTTAATAAACATTAGGATGTAATAGAATAAAAATTAAAAGATAATAGAATTTTTATATCTTATAATTAGTTTACGTTTGTCAATTTCAACACGCACATAATACATTCCATGTTTAGCTTTTAGATTTTCAATAATCGTATTAACATCCTTGTAATTTCATTGATTTAATTTGCATAAATGCAAAGACATAGAAAGAAAGCTGGAATATTGCATATCGATCGCAGTTGAGATAGAGAGTTAAGATGAATTCTTTAGTTGAAATATAAATGAAAATATAACGATTTGCAAATAAAATCTAAAGTTTTGATGAATTTCATTAGGATGACGCTATTTAGTGAAAAAGTTAATACTTTTCTCGATTGGTCTTTAGAGTATAATGCTAAATATATCTTACATATATTTTTCTTGAAAAAATTCTGAATGTTTATTTTTTATTATAATTAACTTCTATATTCAGACTTCTATATATCACATTAAACTTTTTTATATTTCTTCATTTATTTTTTTTCTAATTTATAATTATAAATATTTAATGTTTCTTAAAAATCTTGTTACTAATTTATCTTTGCTTAAAATAATGTAATATTGTTTTGAAATAATTATATTGAAAATGATTTTTTCCAGAATAAGTGTAGTTATTTTAAAACATTGAAATTTTTTCGGCTTTCCGTAGATTGTCTTAATTAAATTAAATGTTAAAGACAGACTTGTGAAACAGTCAAACAACCTGGATTTTATTTTCAATAGCTCGAGTATTTTTAATAATCTAACAGCAATTTATGAGCAAGTACAATTTCCTAATGCTTTCCAGATTCTCAATTTAAACAGAATATAATAGCAATTGCTGAGTCACATTTGCGCAATTAGTATTTTGTAACGAATCACCGTGAACCAAAAGCAAGAGCTTTGACTCTCACGCACTCTGCCGCGATCCTGCGAAGGCTCATCTTTCGAAACCATGTCCTCCAACGTGACTATTGGCTCTTTTAATTCTCTCTTAATTTATATTTTCACATAATATAATGATTGAAGAAAAAATCAAGGTTCGCAACAGAGTCTTTCAGATAAGTTAGAATAAAATAGAATTCAAATCAGAAGTAAACCACTATTCATTCACTTTAAGCTCATAATACAAATGATTGTACTATTTCTATGATAATAGCAAGTTTTTCGAGTAATATCATCAGTTCAGATACTCTATTTGTACAAATATTCAAAATCAATCAATTTTGGACTTTAACAATTGTTAAAATAGAAAATATGAATATAAATTATATTATTTATTAAACTTAATGTTATATGATATGATAATAGCAATTGAAATCATGCAAGAATACATATTAGATTTTTTAAAATCACTAAGAATTAAATATTAAAAAAAAAATTGTGAGAAATTATTATGAAGTGAATGAATTATTATGGAATGAATTATGTTTAAAATATTTATATGTTACAAATATCATAAATCATATAATTGTATGATACATAAAATAATTACATATATATAACAAGGAATAAAGACAATTTTATAATCATCATAAAATATAAGAATGAACAAAAGAAATAGCAGAATTAGTTGAAGTTCACTCTTTATTCAAAATATTTTATATGATATATTTTTTTTATTTGTTAATATTGAAATGAAGAAATAAAGAAATCTTCATTTTAAATGTAAATACAATTGCATACTTTGAAAGAAAATTTATCTCTATACATAAAAAAGATATTATAGAAGAATTGTTAAAACTAATGAAAATAAGTAGTAGCAAATGAAAGAAAGATGCTGTCATATAATAAGATATAATTGAATGCAAAAATTAAAAATGAAACAATTATTGATACGTTTATTATTAAGAATTTAAAATATAATTTGTTATCAATAAGATAAATAATAAATAAAGCATTTAGAATAAGTATAACAGATTAAAATTTCATAAAAGAGATTTTGCACAAGCAATAAATAATCTATACATATCTAATTTAAAAATGCAAATAATAATTAAGAATTTTTGTTTAAGAAATTTGATAGAAAATTAGAGCATAAATAGAAAGAATATGAATATATAATAGGTTATTAGATTTATTTTAATATAATGAAAAATAGAAGAACAGAAGAGAAAGTAGATTATATTATATTATATATTATATATAATAAAATTATATAGTATATTATATTAATTACTATTCACTAGAAATATAAAAAAAAAGAATATATTTATCCATTATTGTCGAATGTCGATTCCTATTAAGCTTAAAATTTAAAGTGATGACAATATTAGAAATGATATTGCTAGAGCACAATATCGTTTCTGGAGGAGAATTTAGATAATATTTCTATTTTTAATACTTCAACTCGCAATATGATCCAAGCATACGTTTCAGCCATGGCATTATATGATCATTATTTGAGATGATAATAGATCCTTAATACCTGTCTTTGTGTGATAGTTTTGTTTAGTTCGATTTTTTATAGATTTGGAAATGCTTATAATGTGCTTCGTCCTTTCAAATCTAAAAATTTTTATTAACAAATAAAAGACGATATGAATTGAGAATTCATTAAGACAATATCATGTTTTGATCGCAAATTTTTAGTTTATCATTACACTCTGATTGCAAAATATGATACAGTCATATTCTGATTGTCAGATTATAAATAATACTTATAAGTATTATAATTTCGATTTGACTATCGGACATGAATTCATAATTTTGTGAATTCATCTTTAAAGATAATTCACCTATTCATAAAGACGAGAAAATGTAACCGTATCGTTCCAACTATTTAATTTGAGTGAAATATATGTATCCTACATTCTATACTCATTCAATTATTTGAAAACACATATATACATATTGAAAAGAAAAAATGCAGAGCAAAGAAATTAATTTTAATAAATTTAATTTCTTAAAAGATTTTTTTAGAAATTTAATTTACGAATAACGAAAATAAATAGATTATGTAAGAGAGTTTCGTATATTTAAAAATTTTTATAAAAGCAGATATATAAAACCGAAAACAATGGAAAATTAAACCATATGAATTAAACATTTATGAAAAAAATCAGAAGAAAATTTCTTCAAAATACCAAAATAGCAATGAAAAGAAATAATAAGAGGCTCAGCATATGAATTAAATTGTTTTCTTACAAATTGCTTGATAGGAAACACATTAGTTGAAATATAACATGGATAAAACAAGTTATTTAAATTCGAGAATATTTATATAGTAAAGTATGATTAGTTGACAAAAATAAATAAACTGCAAGTTAAGTTAAAACAAATAAGATTTATTGAATAAATTGTAGAAAAAGATTATCATTTATAAAATAAAAAAAAAATAGAATCATAAAAGATATGATATTTGATGAAAACAAATATAAAGAGAAATGTAGAAATATAATAGAGACCTAATTTATATATCACATTATATAAGATGAACATCATGTACGTGTGATTTGAACAATTATGAATTACGTGTTCGATATTAATTAAACGAAACATCATATTCATCATATATCATTTTTTAGACAATATCCTAACTTATTTTTCTAAAAATATACATATTTTTTAAATAAATTCACAATGTATAAATAAAAATAACTAGTTCTTCTGTTATCAAGCAATTTATTCCACAGTATAGAATTTATTTTTATTCATATTATATACTTACATGGTTCATATATATATTTTATTGGTTATTCATGATATAATTTAAAATATATTTAAAAATAGTCGTTACTTTTTGATGTAATGCAAGAATATCAATAATAAATTGATTGTCACTTTTAAGAAATAGCACTACAATTAATATTTAATTAATCAGAATTTTTTATCTTCTAACTAGTATCATTATGTATTTGAATAGAAAGTATATTGAATAATATAGTACGTTGAATATTATAAATTATATTGAATATTATATATTATAAACATAATATAAACAGTCTATACATTAACAATAAATTAACATTAAATGATAATTGAGTAACAATAATATTTTTCATACATTTTGATACTAGATAATCGATAATAAAAGAACTTTCATACATATGTGTATGTATATATACAAAATTAATAAATGATCTAAAATAATCTGTATAAATATTTTACATATTTTGAAGTTAAAAAAAAAAAAATGATTTCTTAAAGTATATTTTTATGATTGCTGCTTGAAGTTTTTAAATTTTTCTCGTAAATATATATGCTTCTCTCAAAATATGTTCTAATAACTATAATCTAAATTATTGAAATTTACTTAATAACATATTGTATTTCTATTAATAATTATCATTACGAACAAAATTATTTATAATTTTTTAGTAATACATAAGAATAAATAAAAAACTTACCTAGAATTCTGATTAATAAAAATAAATCATATTTTTAAGAAGAAAAAACAGATTTTGGTTAGAAATATATCTTTTAAGAATCGATCTTACATTATTTATAAAAATTAATTTTTAATATTATTATTCATTTGATATGAAGTAAATGGCGAAATAAAATTAATCGATCAAAGAAATAAAATGTAAAAAAAATGAAAAAATATACAAAGAAAAAGATAGACAAAAACATGAAAAAGCGCAGAAATATGTTATAAAAATAGATAGATATTTAAAGACTAACTTGACAGGAATCAAATTTCATATCAACCTTTTACGAGACTTCTGGGAGTAACTTATAGTGGTCGCAACATACCTTCTCTCACTCCAATTTCCGCAGACGATTTCTAGCAGCTGTTGCTGCCCCATCGACTTCAGTCGCATAACGTATCATATATTACATTCTCCATTATTATATCGAAATTTCTTAATCGCACACCAATCTCTCTATCTTTTATTGAAATTGACGATATCGCGATATATAAAATATTCATCGAATGATGTAACAATTTTTTAAGAAAGATTAAATGATCATTGTTTCAGCACAAATATATATATTATGTATTATGTATATATATGGAATTATATATTATACATATAATTATATCCTGGAAAAAATAATACCTGAAAAAAAATGAGTTAATCGATATATTATAACATTTGTTAAATTTTAAATGTTAACATTTTAAATATAAAATTAATATTATTAACAATGGATTTTAAAAAAAGTACAACATTATCTGAAAACAATAAAATACTATATCGATCTCTTAAGACATTTATGATATTAATTTCAATACTTATAAAAAGACTTTTTCAACTTTAATATATCATATATTAATTTTATTTTTATAATAAAGATTGGGAAACTATATTATACAAATTATAAAAAATGATATATATGTTCTATCTCCATATGTAAGTCTTCAATATATCACATTTTGTGGATGAAAATAGATTGTAGAAAATTAGATTGTACGTAGATTTTCTTCATTTTTATTGATTTCAATCATTTTTTATTCTTTAGATATTTATATTATATATAATTATATTTGTAATGTAAATTGTAATGTAATTATAAATATATTATTTACGAGATTCTTTTTTCTATGATTTTTGTTATATCTATTGATTAAAATAATTATATGACTGTTTAAATGAACTAAAATTCTATTGTGATTTTTCTGAATTTCATATGATTGTTTGGAATGATTTTTTGTGATTGAATTTGTCCGTTTCTTTAAAATGAATTTTTGTGATTTTTTGACAATTTGATTTTTTAGAATATTTTTTTGATTATAATTCAAAATCTTCAAGATATGTATATTCGAAATCTCCAGAATGCATACTAATTGGTTATTATTAAAATATCTTAATTAAAAATGATTAGAAATTATTAAAATGTCAATTTTTTAATTAACAATAATTAATAACTTTGAATATTTTGTCCATTCTTCTATATTTTTTTAACGCATTTTCTTGATACGAATTGAAAGATATGAGGCATTCAATTTTCTTTCAAAAGTCACAATATTTTTTCAAGTTAAAGTTGTGATTTATATTTCATTAAATTATCTTTGCTAAATTATCGAAAATTTATTATATATACTGAATTTCTAACATATCTTCAATATAACACATTCTTAAGGAAAAATAAAAGATTTGTGAAGCGATCAGACAGCCTGAATTTTATTTTCAACAACTCAAGTTTATTTTTAAAAATCTAACAATAATTTATGATATAGATATCTTCCTAACGTTTTGCAGATTCTCGATTTAAACAAACATATAGCAGCAATGGTCATTTCACAAGTCACGTTTGCGCATCTAGTGCCTTGCGATGGATCACCGTGAAAGCGAACACAAAGATCCTGACAGTCGCGAAGGCCCATCCTTCGGAACTGCTCTCCAACACGACTATTGGTCTCTCTAATCCCCTCTTAACTCGCATTTTCACGAAAAGTAATGATTGGAGGAAAAACAAAGCCCGCAACAATTTTTCAGATCAGATCAATTAGAATAAAATAGAATACAAGTCAGATAAAATTCAGTAACAGTTCGCATCAGAGTATAGTTAGAATCATTATAATTGTTATGATCAGCCGCGAACAATCAAAGTAAACTGTTATTCATTTAGTTCATAATATAAAAGATTGCATAATCCTATGACAATAGATGGTTCTTCGAATAAATTCATTCAGTTCAGATTTTAACATATATATTGAGTAAGAATAATAGGTATATATTATTTATTATTATATATATCTTATATATTATTATTATTAAATATATATATATATTATTTTAAAACTTAAAATTTTCAACTTCAAAATAATTTATTTATTGTAAATTTGATGAATGAAAATCACATTTTATTTTATGGATTCGGAACGGAACATATTCATGAATATAGATGGTAATTGAGTTTAATCTTTATATATACATATTTCATATTCGAATTAATATATTATTCTTTAATCAAAAATTTATGAATACATATTTCAGCCAATCCACTAAATTTATTATCAAACACATTAATTAATTTAAATATATAATATTTTTATTATATTATATTTAATGAAATATTTTTAATTTCATCAGTTTAACATCAATTTTTAACATATTAATTTTATTAATATGTTAAAAATTTAATAAATATATTAACTAATACATGTTTAAATATCAATTATACCATCAATATTAGAGTATTTTGTAAGGATAATTTCGAACGGATTTTTTCTCATTTCTCGTAGAAAAACGATTTTAAAACTTTTAAATATCGAGAAAGAGGAACGGTGGTTGCGTTTACCAAACTAGTGAGCGAAAGTGACGCGTTTACAGTGCACTATTTTCCGCTCCCGTCATCGCAAACCGGTCTCTCTCCACATTATTACGCAAGCGCAAGATATAACGTTCGACAGGAGGTGGTGTAGAAGAGCAGAGAGTTGAACCGAAACGGGATTTACGATGCGAAAAGGGATACTTACACAGCCAAATATCAATGTAAACGGCACTGATGCGATAGAAAACTGGATTTACGCTATCTCCGGAAGTTGCAAATAAATATGTCATCTAACACGCTCCTATAATTCAAATTAATTGCGTGTAATACGCCTTGAAAATCTTGAAATGTAAATTACGCAAAAATGAGTCAAGTTTGACATGAATTTAAATTTCAGAAATAGATTTATGTAGCTTTTTTTTTTTTGATTAATAATCAATATTTTATATAAATATAATCAAATGGTAATCAATGTTTCAGATATTGTACAAGTATAGTATATAAAAAAATAGATATCATCCTACGATAAATTCAATTTTTAATATAATCATTATATAAAATATCGAGTAGAAATTTTTGAAATGAATATTATTATTGGATGCTAACATGTGAATTTGAATTCTAATTCGAATGCTTTTAAGTTTCTTGCAGACGAATGCTTTAGATAGAACAACAAAATTAAATCTATGTCTAAAAATAAACTTTGAGATTTCATACTCTTTTCTATCGATGATGACATTTTCACGTCTTACGATGGTAGAATTGAAAAATTAGGGAATGAAAAGCTTGCCGATGATGCGGAATTGCATATACTTAGAGATCAAGCCTTTTGATCTGTCGCGGAAATGCGCGAAATTGGATTCATGATGTACAGAAAGGATGGCACGTGCACTACGCGAATATTGGATTTTCCTGCATCGTTATACGGCTGACGAGTCGCTTCTGTTCGCCGATCACTGTCGGCAGAGCAAACGATGATACCCAATCGGGGATACTCGTAAGTGGCAATCGCGTCGACGTCACGTACGATTGCAATATGTCTCCCTTGCGAACAACCGAGAGAGAACTGTGGGGGATGGAAACAGCAAAGTTAAACTGGAATAAAAAAAGAAAGAAAGAAAGAAAAAAAATAAGAGATGCACCGGCCGAAGCTGTCGTTTTGTTGATTGGAGCGTTTCGTTGCCGTTCTTCGTGGCAGATTGCAGGCTCCGATATTATGACAAAAAGGGTAACATAGGTTTCGTTCATTGTGTTGTACGGATATTCTCGTTAAGTTTCGTTTCACTGTGAAACTAGTGAGAATTGTATAGTCGATCGACCATATATTTGAATACATATTTCGCGCTTGTTGTGTACTACAGTTAACGGACTGGTTTATAAATTTGTTAAATATACACAGAGAAAGTATTTCTTTTCGAAAAAAATACTTTCCATAAAATAAAAAATTAATTATTTTGCACTAATGTTTTTCTATTGTTTCTATTTGTTTTTATAAATGAAATAATTGTTAATTAAATTTTTTTAATATAGATTTTAATGTTTTTTCGAGTTGTATACAATGTCGTTCGAAATGTAAAGAATTAAAAAAAAAAGAAAATTTCATTTCTATCATAAATTTAATTGAATTTGAAGTTAATTTGAAAAATAAAATTCATGAAATATGAAATAATTTTAATTTTACGAAGAAGGATCACACTTCATGTTAGCATATATCGTGAAATAAAATTGCCATGTAGGGGCTTAGCGAAAAGGTAGTTTTATCGCAAAAAAGGAAGAGTTGCAATATCTACTCTGGGATCCTGGTCCGCGTCATGGTATCCTTATCCACTTACCTGGGAAAGCACCTGACGGTAACATCACAAAAAGTCTTGTGTCTTTTTTACCTGACTGTTGGAAATTACTCTTTAATGGTATAGCGTCGGTTCGCTTGGCAGTGAACGTTTAAAATCGTCTTTATATCGGCGATGTGCTTGACAGACTTGGCTTGTACAGGCGTTGTCGTTTTACCGTGAGCGTGCACATATACCTATAATCTAGGTTTTCCTTCCTCTCAACAGCAATTTCTTTCCAAAAATAAGAAAAAAAAAATACGTAACAAATGAAAAACCGAGAAGAGGAAGACGAAAAGTTTGAAAATACATAAACATTTAATATTAAACTATATATTTTTCCATCACATTTTTTTAAACTTAAAACACTATATTCTCCCGTATGTAATGTTATATAATATTATAAATAACAAGATACATTATTAACAATATTCTATTGTTATTATTGAATATCACAATAAAAAATTATTTCCACTAAATTTGTATAATAATTCTTTTTAGAATTGTTTTGAAAATTTGTTATTTTATTAAGTATCTATAAAAAATTCTAATTTGTAATAAAATTATGTTTTATTTAATAAAATCTAAATATTTTATCATTTTAAATACAGAATTATAATAATATGACATTTAAATAATATTGAATATAATTATAAAACATAATTGAATATAATATTTATTTATATTCGCAAGATATCTTTGAAAAGTCAACTTTTAACTAAAATAAATATAAATATTGATATATAAAAATATCGATTAAGGCTTATTTATTAAGTTCTTATTGAATTGAAATTTACGTTATACAAAATCCGAGTTTGTAAAATGGAAATAAATTTAATTCGTTCTCTTTTTTTTTTACACTGTTATCACATTCTATTTCTATTTCGTTTCTAACGCGAATTTAAATTTTTTGTAACTTAATAAATTACAAAATAAATTCCAACTGATATTTTTTTATATCAATTGTTATATTTGTTTTGACTTTTAACTTGATGGAATAATAAAATAATAAAATACTGAATAATAGAATTCACTTCTACGAATATACATATTAATATTTTGTATTCTATAATAATTAAATTTTTCGATATTTTATATTGAAATTGAGGATTATATTTGAATCAAACTTTAGTTTAATATTACAATTAAATATTACAAAAATATATTATCTTATATCTTATATCTTCTGATCTTTTCTTATTTTTTTTTTAGAAAAGTCATTATATCATTTCTATAAAACTTTTATGACTTATTAATTTGTTAAAATTTTTTAATAATATTAACTATTTTGCTTTATTTTACAAAAAACTGAATTATTTTTGTCATTTTTTTTGTAGAAAATATATAATACATAATTTCTTTAATATATCTATATTTATATGTTTTGTAATATATATTTATTATTCATTGAGACACTTTATGCTAATACATATATATGGTTTCTGGAAAATAAATTAAAAATCTTTGATACACATATTAATATTCTCCGTAATTTCACTTTCTCAACGGAACGATTGCATTTCTAACACTAACATTTACTTCTTTGTCTTCTATCCATTTTCCACTTGGGTTGCTTTAGAAACTTCTCACTCCGCTCCAGGAAATTGTGAACTGTTTGCCTTTCTACAAAGTCTTTCATAGTAAAAGGAAACTGAATACTTTCTGAGCAAATGTGTTTAAGATCTGATGTAGGAGTAATAACTTAAAATTTACAGAAATTCCAGAATGAAAGAAAAATTTATAGAATAATTTTAAATGAATGAATTTGAATTTATATACATATATTTATATACATGTATAATAAGTATATATAAGTATATATAAGTATATTTATTTATTATATATATATATATATATATATATATATATATAAATATATATAATATGACAACTATAAATAAGTTCAAGCAATCTATGTTAAAGAAATTATGAAAGTATTTTAAATATAATTTATCTATATAAATATTTTTTTATCAATAAAAAATTATATTGAGTTTTATCGAATAATGAATAAACTGTAATATTTAATTTTTTCCATCACGTTTTGCTTGATCTTGTTTATGTTCAATTAGTAGTATGTAGTCAATACTACCATATAACTCTTAGTTTTATGATTGATCAATGTTTTTTCTTAATAATTCGTTAATAAAACTATAATATAACTATATAATAAAAATATAATAAAAGTTTTTACAAAGGAAAATGTTTGAAATTATCTTAGAATCTTCATAAATGTGCCTATATTTTTGGGATACTCTGTGTGCATATATATATATAAAATATAATATCGTGAAGAATTATAAAAATTTTTATACATTAAACGATAAATTTAGTTTCTTCGCTGTATAGATTAATGAATTCATTTTTTTCCCTTATTATATAACGTAGATAATGTCTAACAGATATATTAAAATCGAATTTAATGTCAAATAATAATAATATATTGATTAATTAAGTATGTGGAAATTTAATTTAATCTTTAATTTTTCTGTAAAGAAATAACTTTAAAGAAAATATAAAATTTAATTATTTTATGTGATTTAGTCACATACATGTTAAAAAATAAACAATTTCAATTTTCATTTGATTTGGATACTACACAGTTTTCTTTTTTTCTTATTCTTCAAATGCTATCCTACAATGTTCTTTGAAGATTTAAAATTAATATTTTTTATCATTTTATTTATTAATTTATTTTATTATTATATTATTATATTTTAATACTAGAGTATTAAATTATGCATATTGTTTTATATTTTAAAAATAATTTATTATTTTAAAAATAGTTTTTTAAGGTTTCGAGTTATTGATTCAGTTTCAGTGATTTAAAAGTAAGCAAACTGTTCGCAAATAATCGAACCATAAAAACCACTTGAAAAAATCGAATCTCTCAAGACCTGTCCAAGTATTCAAACTACTTCGATATTCGAATTTACTTAGTTTTAATAAATTCAGTTCTGTTTAGTTTGCTCTGCTCCTTCAAATTATTTTTAAGACATTTTTTTTTTATGAAAACTACATTGGATTTAACTATCAAAAAACTTAACGAAAATTGTTGAACTTCGATTGGTTTGCCCTACTTTTTTTTATTCTTTATTCATCCATAATATCAATCAATTATCATTTATTCCAAATTTAAAAAATTTTAAAAAGCTTTTTTAATGATAAAACGTTTATATATGCTAAAAAGTTATATATAAAAAGTTATCAGAAATTTGAAGAAATGCTCAAGAATTTAAAAAAAAAAAAGAGATTTAATTATTACAATGAAATATATATTTTTCTGTTTTCATTTCAATCAACAAGCATGAAAAAGCTTATTAATAACAATACATATAATTGAACCAACAAATTTCACTGCACAAGTGTAATTATCCTTTCGATAAATGAATAAGATTTAATAAGAAATTAAATAAATTGGATTTAATAAGATTTTACTTAATAATACCAAGAAAAAGCATTACTGTTAAGTGCATTAACTGTTAAGCGATTATTTCCATCGTAATCTGTTGTTCATCATATCTGATTATTTCCCAAACAACGAAATCTTAAAATTATCGTCGCGTTCCCATATTATCATGGCGAATGTAGGAAATCCTAATTGGGCAAGCGCATCTCATCAGGCTCCGTTTCCATAATTGCTTTTTTAATGGTGCTTTTCCATAGTTACAGGCACCGATTTTTCAGTCGGATTTAATGTTTCAGCGGCTGCATTTTCTAATGCATGGCTCTCGACGTATGAGAGTATCGCCCTGTTTCCTGTTGTTAACAGGAGAGTGGTGTAACCATGTCTTTCGTGCATGTTTATTACTGCACAAGAAACTTGTGAATTGGCAAAAATAAAGCACGGTCAACGAGCGGCCCTTTCCGTACACCAAGCGAAATAAGGGGTTAAATAGATAGGGCGAGAGAGCCAAGCGAGAGAGGGTAGCATTAGTTAATTAGGTTGGGCAGGAGGCGTGACGTCGTAATTATTGCAACGTAGCTCTAGCTACTATGCCTGCCTGCCTGTCTGGCCTACAGGTCTGCTTGCCTGCCACAACAAAGTTATTAATTGCTTCCTACCATTCCAGTCTAGGCAAACCCTCCTATTCACCATTCCCCGATCCCGCCATATCCACCTGCATGCTTGTCTAATAGCTTCACTATTCATCATTGTATTCTATCGTTTCTGTGAGTGCTTGGTTATCGGACAAGCTATCATTTCTTGAATTTCTTTTTTTACATCGAGAAAAGTTGAAAGTTTTTGATTGATGAAATGTGTTTCTCTAATTAAAACGGTTCTTTTTATTCTCAAAAAAATATTCTTTTATCCTTTCATGCAATCAATCATAGCTATAAATACAAAACACTTTAAATTTTAAATAATTCTTTTTTATTTTTATCTTTATTTTCAATCAAATAGAAAAATATAAAATTAATTTTTCAAATATATTTCATAAATGATTCATAAATAATTGTTTATACGAATTTCATAAAAACAAAATATATTTATGAATTTCACATATTATGTTAATAATAATATATAATATATGTAAAATATTAATTTATATAACTTTATTACATTATTATATTTTTTATATTTTATATATATATATATTTTTACATATATGTATTTTTATAAATTTCATGTATATATATATATATTATATATGTATATAAAAAATATATATATAGATGTAAAAATTCTTTACTGTATTTAATATTATAAATATTATTAATTATAATAATCATATATAGTATATAGTTCAAGTTTATAAAAAGGAAATTTGGTTGTTTTGAAAATTCACTGATAAACATGAAAATTTGAAGAGGTGTAGAAAAGAATTATACAATATGGATCATGTATATATATTCTAAAATTTTTATCAAATAACTCCTCAGATATTAATAAAAAACTTTTAGTATTATATATTGTAAAAGTTGTATATAATATATATATATATATATAATATATATATATATATATATATATATATATATATATATAATATATATATATATATATATATATATAAACGTTTTTAATATATTGAATGCTGTCTAACCAATTAATAAAATAATCTTCATTGTAGTAGTCATCGTGATCGAATTTTGAATAACCACTTGGTCTCACCTATATAACTTATTAATATAATTAACTATATAATATAATATAATTAATTAATTAATACAATTTATCACAAATTTACCAAAAATCTGATTACTTATTTCTTAAGAAATTAAATACATTTAACTATCAAATGTCAAATATAATATAATAAGTATGAACAAGAGAAAAAAAAATCAATTTGCAAATAAAAGCATTTCGCAATTAATTAGTGTAAAATAGAAATAATGAATATTGAGTTAGAATTTAAAAGTAGTCTTTATGAAGAAAATGGCATTATTTGCGGTTTTTCATTTGAAAACAATTTAAGATAATAACATCTTATAAATATCAAGATTTTCATAAAGAAGAAAACAATTATATTAATACTTATATATAAAGAAAGACAAAATTTAATTATATTGAATTAATAATTAATACTGAAATTAATGTTTTAGAAATATTCGAATCTAAAGTTTATATATTGATATAATTTTATATGCACTTTTCTTCTTCTATCGCGTCTTCAAATTTCATATTGATTAGATCTTTTTAGAACTTTATATTTTTTTTAGAACTATATTTTCCCAAAATATTTTTATTATAATACATCTTTGTTGCATAAATTCTTTATTTTGAATATTTATAACTATCCTGTTATTTTTTTTTTTGTTATAAACACATAGATACATGATTACAATCGATATATAAATATTCCATTTTACAATTTTAATTTAATTTAAGAGATATTAATATATAATGAAATTTAATTCTTCTAATACTTTATTTTACTTTTCAAATGAAAATATAAAAATGTAAAAAGAGAAAATATTTCAAATATTTATGTTTTATATATTTTAAATATTTCTGATGTTTGATTTATAATAAAAATTATAATTATTATTATTATATGTATATTAAAATGTCATCTTTATTCAATGAGTTTCCTTTAGATTAGATATTTCTTGTAAAAATTTCATTTTCTTCTTGTTCTAAATATTGATATACTAATATTTTAAGTACACGAAAAATAAATAAATATACTATAATTTATTATTTTACTCTTTTAGAATTTATCCTATTAAATATATTAAATTCACTAGATACAATTAATTATCTATAAAAATTTATTTTCCATTAAATATAAATATACTACATATTTATTATCAACGCAAATATGTCTGTATTAAAACTTATAATCAAAAGTATGATTTATTAATTATTAATTTTGAAGCAAATACTTGATTGTTTATAATATTGGAATGTGTTAATGTTTAATGTAATCGATACAATATTTACATTCACATGTATGTATTATATATGTATATAAGTTATATACAAAGTAATACTGTGTATTGTAAATTTTTCTTGATATAATACAATAATATTATAATCACAAAATTCGCGTTAATTGTATGACAAACAATGAACACATTGAATTGCAACAAAATGAATTAATTTACTTTTATTAAAATATTTTGCGCATTTGATACCGACAGAATGCAGTAATTAAAATAATTTAACTGTGCAACCGGATACACCGGATACACTGGTGAAAATGCATAACAAAATTCATCTCAGGTAAAATTATCTTTTAAAATATATTTTATTGTTATATGTATTTTATTTCATATTTAAGGTCGGAAATCACATTTTTTTATAATCTTAATTGTAATAAAACTTTTTACATATTTAATTTAAATGTGTAAAGAAAACTTAAAGAATTTAACATTATAAATAAATTTTAAAATAATTTTTTATATTAAGATACATTAGCAAAAATGCATATATTCTAAAATGTCAATTATTTTAATTTGCTTCTTGTATTGATTCTGAGAAACCATTTATTTCAAATTTGCCCAATAATCGATATTTTATTGTAATTCAATGCATATGATTAAAATCAGTTTTCTCTAAAACTGAATATAATAAATTTTAAATAAACTAAATATCTTCGAACATAGATAAATTTTTAATAAATTGCTTTTTATTCTGAACTTTTTCTTCATAAAATTATTCATCAAACAAAATCTGAACAAATGCATTCGGAAAACTAATAAAATAAAGCCGGAAAACTATTCTAAAAAGTAAAATAAGAAATATTCGAAAGAGAAATAATTTAGCAAGAGAAATAAGTTTTAATCAAAGTATCGAATTTTTCGAAAATGAAAGTTGTTATTACATAATCCGATATTCTATAGCTTTTCTAAAACTGTTATTAATCATTAACATTAAACTGTTATTAATCATAATTATATCAGATAAGGAATTATAACAAATTCTAAATATCATTAAAAATCATATCTATTTCATCCAAGTCTTTAATTGCGTCAACTAAATCTTGATTAAACTCTGTGAGCGTTACAAGAAAAAAATTAGGATGAGAAAAATAATTTTGATAAATAGATTTATCTTGCAGCTGTGGATTGGTAAATTTTGAAACAATAAGTTTCAAATACTTAAAAAATTTTATTCGATTCCTCGTCTTTTCTCTCTTTTTCTCTCTTGATACTTTTTCTTCGCTAATCTTTTTACTATCTATTTATTTATTGCATTTCGCTGTGAAAAAAGGAATTTTATTAAAAACGTTTTTAACAATATATAATATGCTTGCTAAAATAGGAAAACAGGAAAAATAGAGATGAAAATCTTTACGAGAAAATTCTTCGTGCATTAAATGCAAATCTTAATTCATATTTTATACTATATCTCTAATCTTTCATTGTTTCATTAGTTTGTTAAGATCTGTCTCTGTATATTGCTCTGTACATGTTTCATCTTTTGCTAAAATTAATGAAAATAAATTTTAAAATAAAAAAAAAAGAAGGTTTATTTTTTTTTATGTTAAATAAAAAACTTTTTCGTAAAAATGTAAAATATTATGAAAATATGCATTTTTTAAATTTTTATGATTATAATTATTTGAAAGCACAAAATATAATGATCATTGATATTAATATATCAGAATTTCTTTTCTATTTTTTATGATTAAATGATTATTTTCATTTTTCTTTTAAATAATAATTCTTTTTAACTTCATTTTTTTTAAAAAATAAGAATAATAGATTAATAATAGATTAATTTTATTTTCGAATTCGCGTTTGAGACAAGAAATTCTACAAAATCATTTTAAATATTATAAAATAAAATTCGTCAAACAGTATTCTAGACAATAAATAATAAATATTAAACAATATATAGTAAATATTAAGTAAATATTACGGAGAGATTTTGATCTTAATGCTTTATAAAAATAATTCTATATTTGTTAAATAAACATTAGTTTCCAGACATTTAATATAAAATATTTTGGATCGAACTCATTTTTCACATAATCGTGATAAACAAATAGTAAATAATAATAAAAATAGAGGATGATATGATTATATTGCGAAACCGGAAACAAAGTTTTTCCTGTTAGATCAGGAAGTTCTTACTGCCATTGGCTGTTCTATTTCATCGCATAAATTTCTATTTCCAACTTGAACTTGAAGCTTATTCTGCATGATGGAAAAAGCGTCAATAATACTTGGATATTAGTCGAAAATAGTAATAAGATTGTCAGTTCTCAATGATTGCTTCATTTCTATAAAGGGGCAATCTATATTTTTCCTTTTTAAGTCTTTGTATTTACGTGTATATATATATTAATCCTGTCATCATCATTTTTCCATATTGTTACACTGAAATAGTTTTTCTAAGCAGCTAACACAATTCATTTTTTTTCTTTTTTTTCAATAATAATAAAATGCTTGTATTTTAAAATTAAACAATTTTGTTTTTGAACAAAGGAAAAAATAAATAATAATAAATAATATATAATAATAATAAATAATATACAATAATAATACAAACATAATATGTTTTTTTAGAAGATATAATACAGTCATTATTCAGAATAGAGTAGTCTTTACTTATTTTGATGATTTTTTGGATATGTTGTAGATTTTTAATAACTTTCTTCTTTGCATATTACTGCTCAACTTTAGTTTTTGAGATATTTGCAAAAAAAAAATGCATTATTATATAGAATATATCTAGAATATATCTATGATTATATGTATATAAATCTGTAATCATCATTTATCTATTGTTCTTAATAAATATATTGCAATTGATAGCATTCAAATATATAATAGATAATATATAATATATTATATTAGTACACGATATATAATAGATAGACTGATTAAAAAGTTACTTCCTTATTGAAATTACAATGATTAAAATTATAACAATAGATATAAAAAAATAATACTGATATTCATTATAACTTCAATTATTGTAATTTTTGTCGCCTAAAAATTATTTTATTTTTACATTACGGATCCGAAGAATTCATGGAATATCCAATTTCAGCATTAGATTTGAGATTTTAAATCTATCGTAACTTTTAAACAAGATTTTTGATTTTTTGACTCTTTCATCAATCATATGTCTTAGTTGTCCAGTTATCTACTGCTGTCACATATTTACATTAACAGAAAATAGATAACAATGTTTATGCACATATAGTCGCGAATATGTATAAGAGAAATTCTATGTAATAATAGCAATCTTTTTTCCTAAATATCTCAAAGCTAAAATCAAGTAAGGAATATACAAGTTTAAAATGTTGGATTTTATGTATCTAAAAATTATTAAAATGATAAAGAATCTCTTATTACATATATCATATAGATAAATATATATAAGATAAATATAAAATAAATATTATAATAATATAAATAAATAATTATTGAATAACTTAATGTACTTAATGAAAAAAAAATATTTATATTTCTATAATTTTGAAAATTTGAAATTATTTTATAATTATTTTGATTATTATTATATATTGTTATTTACAAGAATTTCATAATTTAAGATTGCTCATCTTCATCAATTATATTAGTTAACTTGATTATTTTTTAAATAAAAAAATGTTTGCTTTGAGATAATTTTCAATATATTCATATTGTTAATTTAATTTAATTTATACCCATTCTATTTTTCAAAATAAATTTTATAATTAGATTATGATGATTATGTATGATAAATATATGAGAAACATATGGTATTCATGCAAATATAATAAAATATGCACATATACACAAAAATTATACGCATATATTATATGCATTAAACTATGCAAATATGCTCGGAAAATTTTTTTGGAAAATGCGCAATAGAACATATCAATATTATTAATATCAATATTAATAAGTATAATTAAAAGAATTTTAAAATATATAAAGAAAATTGTTAAATAATTGTAATGTATGTTTCATGAAATATATTATGCATCAATATTCAGTAAATATCAGAGGAAATTAAAGAATATTTGCTATATTTGGACAACTTGATATGAAAGTATATCAACATTGATATGCTTGATTTCAGATATAGACGAAAACGAATCAGGTTTTTTAAAAAAAATGCTTTAATAAAAAAAAATAATTATGCAATAAAGAAAATTCCATTTTCTTTAATTTACAATTTTTTTTTATGAAAAGAATATTAATCATTTGATGAGATCCTTCCGAAAAAAGTCCAAATATGACATAAATCGAAATAGTTATATAATATATGTATATATATGTAATTTAATTAATATTCAAATTTATTTAATTTATATAATGTTATATATATAAGTTCAAAGAATGAAATCAAAAATTAAATAAAAAAATATTACATTTATACAAATAAAAAAAAATTATAGAATGTGAAATTTTCTTGAATAATTATTGAATAATTGTTATCTTTTCATGTAGTATCGTTTTGAAAGAAAAAAGCTATCTTATATGTGAAAATTTAATATAGATATACAAAGTATTAATATACTCGAAAAACTCTTAAGAGAATCAATTTTATTTCATTCTTGTTTTTCTATGCGAACGGCTATATAACAGAAGAAATGTTATATAAAATTTGTTTTTCTATTATTTTAATAAATTAATCAATAAATTATAATATAAAATATTTTATATTACATGTTTACATAATTTGAATTCAAGATTTAAATCCTTCAATTACAATATATATTATATACATTATATATATATATAATTTTTTTATATATTTTCTATAAAAATATATATTTGTATATAAAATTTATTAATTTGTTGATGGTTGTTGTTATAACATTATTTGTAAACAGAATAAATATTGTAGAAAAATTATAATGTAATGTAAAAGAGTTGTAAAACACGATAGAAATTTTATAAGTTAAGATTGCAATAAACTTGTCTCTTTGACATACTTTACAAATCATACAAACCTTCAGTGAAGTTATAATGAGTGCTGCTTATAACAATCTGCAGATTCTTTTTAGTTTTAAAATTAAAATCGCTTTCCATTTTAGAATTACATTTTTGCAAATATTCTTTATTAAAATTTTATTCTAATTTTGATGTAAAATTATTTTATATTAAAATTTATAATACAAGATACATTTAATCAAATTACTTTTGGCTTTTATAATTCAATTCTTCGCAAAATATTTAATAATCAAATGAAACATACACTCTATACATGTATATATATAAATATCGTTTTCATTAATTGGCATAAAATTTAAAAAGTTTAGAAATTTTTAAAAATCCTTATTACCTGTTTTATTCTATATTTCTAATATATTCTAATATTAATGTAAAATAGATAATATTCATTCAATATTATTAATATACCTTTATATATATTTATAATTAATATACATTTATTCAATATTATCTATTTTACATTAATATTGTAATAAGAAATTTTACATTGCATATTATTAAAGTACTATTTGCTCAATTATATATTAAATTCTTGCGTTTTTATATTTTTCATGATATAAATTATATTATATCTTATTATATATTATAATATAATAATAATAATATAAATCATAAGCATATAGAGTGACGTGAAACTAAAAATAGTTGAACCTTCTAAATTATATCTACTAAATCTGTCGACATTGTCATGTTATCTCCTTCTGTTTTCACTGTCGCACTGATGTGGGTCCGGAAATGAAGATGTCATAAAATGTTTGCGGTGTTCAGATATATTTAGTTACTTTTTTTGATATCATCAATTGTGTTTCACATAAAACGAATTCTTTACAATAAGTACATCTTGATTAGTATTCTTTTCATTGAAACATTCTTAACACGAACTTTATACAAACATAATGATTATTTTATATATATTTATATTGATTGAAATTTAAAAAATATTTTATAACTTTTTGAAAATGACTTTATTATTAATTTTATAATTTTTATAATTTTATAATTTATTAATTATTATTTTTGAAAAGAGAAAAAACATTTGAAAAACTTACCGATGCTTTTCTAAAATAAAATCGTATTTTGTATTTATTTTAATTTTTATAAAAATTAATTATTTTTTATAAAAATTATTAGATCAATAAATTGGATTATCTCATTTAAAATATTTTTCAAATAACAAATGATATAAATTTCATTTATAGTTTAAAATGAGTTAAAATAATTACTATATACAGGGTGTATAAAAAATAAATATTGTAGTATCATAGATTCTATATCTTTGGATTGGATTTTGATATAGATTCTATATCAGTGAAAATAACTTCAGTAAAATAAATTTACAACTATTTATAACAAATATAACTTTGATATAGATTTTCAAAATTAAATTTTTTTTATTGCTTCGTATAATATTCATTGCGATAAAAAAAAATCTTAAAGGAATCATAGGTCGCAAATAAATTTTCTTGAAAACTTTTTTTTTAATATTTTATTCACGGAATAATGATTTGTAGAATAACCTCGTGACAATCTTTTAAATCAAATAGAATTTAGTAACGATATAGTTCACATCAAAATTAGAATTAGATCAGCATTATAATTAACCGTCAATCAATCGCAAATAGAGTAAACCATCATTTATTCACTCCAAATTCATAATACAAATAATTATACAGTTTTACAACTATAATATATGCAACTATACAACTATATATATACAACTATAGGTGATCCTTCGATAATATCATAAGTTTAGATATTGTGCAATATTCAAAGTCATTTAGTTAGACTACTTTAACAATATTTAATTAGGAATTATTGATTTTATAATAATTATTGAATTATAATTTATAATATATAATATAATATATTATTAAATATATAATATATATTTAAGTGCAATAGCTTATTAATGATGATATAGATGATACTCTTCATCAATATATTCGCCAATCTTTGAAAGATATATTAGGTTACAATGGATCAAAATCGAATCTGTTCCATTTGTGGTCTTTTCTTCTAGTTGTGAATCTAGCGAACTTCTTTGACAAGCATATTTTGCGAGTAGATTTATGAATGCCATAGAATTCTAAAAATATTTCTGTCGTTTCATTAACGATTACGTTTTACTGCTAAAATTTTATTAGCATTAAATTTTTTTGCATATTATGATTTTATTTTACATTTAATATATTTATTTTGTCTTCTTTTTCTATGTTGCATCCATAAAATCCATTATTATTCATAGCATGTTTATCTTATCTTAATAACCATTCCTGACATTGATACACTCTTACCAAATACGCAACCAAATTACCATATTCAGTTGAACATTTTATACAAATGTGTAATCTGAATTAAAATAAATAAGTGAAAAATTCAATTTAAATTGCGACCGATGTTGAAATTGATTTAACGGATCTAAATTCCTTGTCAGAACTATAAACAAGATTTTTCATTGTTCTCCAAAAAATAAAATTCAACTTGGTAAACGAAGACATTGCAAATATGAAACAGATCCGAGTCTTATCTATCATGATTCAACATATTAAAACATTTAAAAGTTGTTGAACAAATGCAGTAATGTGATGAAATATTATGTATGAAATAGATAGAATGACGTGAATATATATCATGGTATAATTATAAAAAAAAAAACAGATTATTGTAAAAAACACAATAAATGAAATCGATAATAATTTTCATGATGGTCAAACGTTGATTGATAAAATATCCTTGATTAAATCTTTCAATAATTGCATGAAGGTTTCTGCAAATTCAAATTCCTAATATTTTGGTTTAAGATATTTCTACTCTATTAAAAAGTGCATTTAAAAATAATACACTAAATTCTAAAAAAGCATGAATAATGTTTCAATTTTTTTAACATCGGCAGAAATCCTGTCAAACTGTGTGATCGTTTGGTTTTAATGTCTACATTCTTTGAATTTTATAAAGTATTAGACTTTCTTCGTAAATTATTCGCCATATGATTTATTTTTGCTCGTCTTATTATGTATATTATGTAAAGCTATTAATAGATAATAATAATAGATAATAAATTAATAAATATACGAATGAGCGTGATTAGGTGTTCTTTTTTCGTCAATAAATCCGAGATTTGATTTCTATTATTCGTCAAAATAACAGAAAATGTTATATAACTAAATTGTTGATCTAACCATTGCATTCGCATTGGTTAGAAATTTCTTTTGAATATAATCATCTTCCATTAAACTTCATTGAATTATGATAAATTTCGCATTTATAATTTCCAGCAACATCGTTAATTGCACAAAGCATTATGTTAATATTTTTATATTTATTTCGTATCATGTCATACTAATATTATTTCGTATGTTAATGAAAAACTGATTCACCGCTGACATCGACTGACGGAAAAGCTATTAGAGATTTAAATTGTTATAAAAATGAACATATCATTATACTCGATTGAGCATTGTCGCGATCTATAAACAGAACAGTCCAGAAGGTTTCGGTCACGGGTTCCCCGGCGACCGCGCGGTGAGGTGTCGGTAATCCGAGCAAAAACAGCTGAGGTTTTTGCTTGGGTTACCCAAAACATTCGCCTCAACCGTCGAATGTTCTGGATCTAAACACCTGCCCTGGACCTACATCGCGCATCGGGTGATATCGGTGCCCCAATTGCGGCACCGATATTTTCCCCACTCATAATTGGGACACTCCCAATCAGCCAGGAAGAGAATCCACCTGAGCGAGTTTCTTCCTGACTAGCACTCACTACCAATTAGATCTTCGGGCAGTTTACACTACCGAACCATCTTCGGGCAGTCGCAACACATTGTAAACCGTGCTCCGATCTTCGGACACGGTCACAGACATATCGAGTTGGGACACAAAAAAGCCATCGTTCGGTGAAGTAGGCCGAATACGACCAACGTCAACACCGCGACGAAACCATCGATAGTTAATAATGCTAATTTACAGAGCAATGAAAATCTTTTATTATCACAAGTATAACAGATATTATTTACCTTTTTGTAATAACACAAAAGTTGTAAGAATTTTTAAAACGTCAGAATTATTTTTTAGGAGAAAAAGGTTTATTTGTGATTTATTGGTTTCTTTAAAACTTTTGTTCTTTGCAAAGAATATTATATTATAAGCAATAAAAAAAGCTTTTTAATCTTGAAAATTTACGTCAAAATCATTTTTGCAAAAAAATTTTTTTGTAAATCTCCAGCGATTCAGGGAATCATACTTATATCATGTTGTAATACTTATTTTTTAATATATTTTTATATTTATTTATTTTTATTATCAGAATTTTTTTATCCTAAAATTTAAATATTAATCTTATAGCAAATTTATAATACGTATTCATTGCATAAGGATTTCTGTAAACTGAAATCCTAGCATTTTGGTTTAAAATATTTCTATTTGATTAAGATATTAATAAGTATTAATAAGTAAAATTTTGTTATAATTATATATGTTAGGATATATGTTAAGAGATATAATTAAAATATTACAAAGACTAAAATTTTAAATTTATTATTTTTAATTAAATTATTTTTAATATTTAATATTATATTTAATATTATTTTTAATTAAATTTTTTTGTTACAAAATTCAAAAATACTCAAAATAAATATTCAAAAGAGAGTATAAAAATATTATTATTATTATAATTCTGATAATATATATTTCGATATTTAAATACATAAATTAAATACTGTTTTATATAACAGATAATTATACAAAGTAGTAATATTTAAAAATTTCAAGGTTTTTTCAAACCGAAGTAATAAACAGATCTGTTTTCCTTATTAAATTTAAGACATTATCTTCATTACAATTTTTGCATAATATAGAGATCTTAATCAAATTATACAATAATTATATAATTATGTATAAAATATCTTTTGAACATATACTATAATATTAAATAGAAAAAAAACGCTTGAACTTTTCAATGACTTCGTGGATTAGATCATAGTAAAATATTCTAGAGTACTGAGAAAAATTTAATAGATAAAACTAGTCCTAACTTTTTTCTAACTTGAATTCTTATTATTTTTATTTTCAAGATGTGATTTGACCATTAATTTATCTTTTGAAATTTTGATAATGAAAATTATAGTAAAAATGTTGTATACGCTATAATAATCATCATTTTTGCGAAATTTTTAGATATTTTTTTTTTTCAGAAACAATATCAGTAAATTATATTAAAACAATCTATTTTTTAAATTTGATATTATGATTACATAAAATACATATAGTTAATTAAAAAATAATTGATTATAATAAGAAATAATAATAAAATCGAATGATGAAAAATCATATGTATTAAAAATCAAATGTGAAAATTAAATAAGAAATCAGAATATTTTTTAGATGTAGGATACTTTCAGGATACATAATGATGATTCGCTTATTTTCTTTTCTATCATAAAAGTCCTTTTATATTAATTCCAACTTTATTTATTAAATATTTAACTTAATATAAATATAAAAACAATAATCGATTGTGCTAAAATAATTAAATATTCTGTCAACATTCCTATATTGAAAGATAACGTTACAAAATTTCTGAAGTTGTTACAACTATAATAGGGATTGTTAGGAAACTGAAATGATACTAAAACCAAGTTTATTCACCACTTAACGACAGAACCACTACACTACAGAGAGAACTGTAGTTACTGTTGCAATTAACTGACTTCACTTATAGTTTATGTAGATATCTCAATTATCATGTATTATTATATCTAAAAAATAACAGTACGAATCAAAATCATATATTATTTGATCGCTTTTCTAATATTCAAAATATTTAGAAAACCTTCAGTTTTTTTAATAAAGAGTTTTTAATAAAAATCTTAGATATTTCACTGAAATTAACAAATTTTTTTTCTAAGATATCTAAGATAGATAAATCATCAATCTAAAATCATTAAATTTATATTTTATAACATTACATATATAATTAATTAATTCATTTATCGAGAAATACAATTATCATACAATTGTATGATCTAATATTTAAATATTATTAGATGTAAATAAATATCATTTACTTATAAATAATATTTTTATAAATTAAACAATATGATAAGAAATTTTTCAAATAAAACAAAAAAGAATACAATTTTAAACAAAATTTAAAATAAATAACATCTATATAATTAAACATCTATATAATTAAAAATTATTAAAACTTTTTTACTAATAGTAGATTGTCTTTTATTTTGATCAATTATTTGAATAAATTCAATAAACTTTTATAATTGTTTTGTTATTAATTTTAATTCATGTCTCTTCATGTAAAGAAAATCGCTATTTTTAATTCTTTTAATCTTATTTGTTACCTTCATATATTATTCTACTGAGATATCTATTAAATTTATAGATATTCTATTAAATTTTTGTCATATATTCTTTAGACATTAAAATCTGGAGAGCTGCTAATTAATCTAAAATTGATATATTTTTTGTAATAAAAAAGTTTTTTCTATAATTTTATTATAATATATGTAAAAATATATATATATATATAAACTAAGCACACACATTTTATTATATATAATATGATATACATAAATTTTAGTTTAAATATTTGGAAAAAATACAAAATAATACGGAAAAATGTTTCAAACAAAAATTGTTTGATGTAAAAGGAAATATTTATATAATTTTCTTAAAATGAGCGAATAAAGATCATATGAATAATTTTAAATTTTAATTTTTTAAATATGGACTATATAATTTTTATTGCACTAATTGATATAGCTTTATTTCTTATAAAAAAACACTAAATTATTTATATTTAAAAATTTTCAATTTAGAAAATATTTTAATTTAATGTTCATAAAACCTATTATATGAAAACAAGTAAAACATAAGCAATGAAATATCGCGTTTTTCTTGTTTTGTGATTTGATTATGAATTTTTATGAATTAAAGTTACAATATCTGTTAAACTAAAAATTTTTCGATATTATTTTTTTAATTTATAAGAATAACGAATTGGATGAATTCATTATGTTGAGTTTATATATATAAAGATGCGATTCATACCTTGTATTACGTGTATGAATTTATTATTACTAGGCGCTGTTTTGATTCTATTTTGTCTATTCCCCTTTTTGACCGCCATGCGACGCGACATAATGAACTCAGCACAGTAGAATAAAGGCATCGGCACGATTCACATCTATATAACATAGTTTATTCTTATTTTCTTCATTAAATAGTTTAAATATTTTTCCTGCATATTCTTTATTTTATTCAAATCGTTTCACAACCTATTAATAAGTTATGCCTCCGTTGTGTCTTCCGTTATCGTGTAGTGAATGATTTGATATTAAAGAAATAGTAAAACGTTGCTGTGAAGATTTGTAATTCAATGTGAAAATTTGTTTTATGCCTAAAATTAAAATTCAAATTAAAAATAAAGTAAAAATAACTGAAGTAAAACTATCTTAATCGTTTCAATGGACAAAACTATCAGCTCTGAAAATAACAAATGGAAATTTACATGATGGAGAATAAATTGAAAATGTATATCGATGGTTCGATTTCCAGATCTGAAAATGAAACAAATACTGCATCATGAATTATTCAAAAGAATGCTGAAGCCTCAAGCATTTTTCATGAGAGAATTAATCTTGAATAAGATCAATTAAAATATTTATGGGACTCTTCTACTGCTGCACAGATGTGGACAAAATTGCGTATCATATATGTTGAGAAAAGTGATCAATCGGTGTAAAATCAATTTATAAATGCAAAAATGGATCCGAAAGAATCCAGATTCGAAAATAGTTTCGCTGACACAAAAATTTAAAGATACGAATATGGAATATAAAAATATGATAATATTTGCATGATATGTTGTACCATAAGCATACAATTAACAGATCACTTAATAAATGAAGAAATGTTGTTAAAAATGCGAGATATACAAATATCCTACGAAAAGACGAAAGAAGCCTATTATAGGAGAGGATATCGAAAAGAATCATCATATTCACCGTGATCCTCATGTTTCTCGTGGCCCTGATATAAATATAAAAAGAAATAATACATGTCATTTCTACAGAAAACTCGGATATTCGACTCGAGATTGTACATAGAAAAAGCATATCATCCTTGGTGGCTCAAAAGAAAAAGAAAATAAAAATATTAAATATTCTGATTCAACTGAATTATTTAATGTTGGAGGATGTACCACGATGAAAGATGAAGATACATGTTTTGCGACGAAACACATGTTTTTCAGAAGAAAATGGTCCAAAAACATGAAAATGTACATAGAAAAATATATACACATATATATATACGTTATATTAAAGACAAAGGAGATATTGATATTAGACTAATATATATATTGGAATGTATATGCGTCACACAATCTAATAGAGTACTGTATGTACCACAATTAAAAAACAATTTGTCACAATCAAACGGATGTGCTTCTGAAAAAGAAATAAGTGTTATTTTTGAAGACGATGGACAAAATATATATTTCTACAGAAACGATTAATTAATTGTTAAGAGAAATAAACTTAATAACACTAATTATATAAATAAATTTCATACTTTCATACAAGTAACAAAAGTAAATGTGTTAATAAGAGTTACAGCAGAATAGTGGCATGAAAGATTAGCACGTATAAATTTTAAAACATTGCAATATATGGTAACAAATTCGAGTGTGCAAGATTTGAAGTTCGATGGTGTAATGAAAGATTATATCTATTGTGAAGGATGTGTACATGCCAAGCATCGAATAATTTTTCCAAAAGGATAATCTGAAAGTGTCAAGCATGAAAAGAGTGTTTCGTGCCTATCTATGCACGAAATAAGATGAGTTAATTATCGTATATTGGAAAATTGTATTATTTTCTATTATTAAAAAACAATTACTCAAGATATTGTTATGGTTATATCTTCGAAAGAGAAAATTTCAATTATTTGAAATATTTTATGCTGTATATAATGTGGAAAAAAAGACTGATTATGGTAAAAAATTTTGTAATAAAATGGTCAAAAATTATTTATTTTCGAAAAACATTAAACATGAGATAATAATATCGCGTAACTAAAACAAAACGGATTTATGTAGAAACAATATAGTACAATTGTTGAATCAACGAAGTCTATGTTGCATGCAAAAAATTACCACTATATTTATTATGGGTTGAGATGACAGCTATAGTTGTTAAAAATCGGACAATTACGGAAATCTTAGAAGAATCAACGCCTTATGAAAAATGGTAAAAGCCATCTGAAGCAATGAGAAATAAATTCAGAAAAATATTTAATGATAGATTACAGCGAAGGAAATAAGGTTTATCGATGATTCGGTTGCTAAGAATGTTATATTCATAGAGATGTTATTTTCAACATAAATGCCAGCCTACAAAGATAATTGAGTTTATTCATAACAAAACAAATAAAACAAATGTGGAAACGAATAGTGAAATCGATAAGTATTATATCGCCATTAAAGAAAAATCTTCAACAGCCGATTCAACGAAATCCTTATCTGCTGGAAGATATTCAATGTCGATAGAAAAGCCCATTTTGAAATGGTTGAAACATTTCTTGTTGCTTATGAGCTACAAACAGTTCAAGAAGTATTAGAAGCAAAAGAAAATAGAATTTCGAGTAAATGGATAGAAACAATCAATGAAAAACTTGAATCTATGGAAGAAAATAAAACATGGATTCTAGTTTCAAGATCAAACAATGTTAATATTATTTTATATTGCTGGATTCTATTTTATATTTTCAAAAGAAAATATAAAACGGATAGGACAATTTGTAAATACAAGACTACCAGTTTGTTGTAAAAGACCATACATAGAAAATATTGATTACAATGAAACGTTCTCTTCCGTCATATATGATATACACGAGAAATATGATACTGTTAGATTGGTGTTATCGGTCACTACTGTAATAGATCTGGATTTGATACAATTCGATATGAAGACTGTATTTCTGTGTGATGATTTAAAAGAGATTATTTACATGGAGCAATCAACTGGCTTCGAATCTAGACGATCCATGTGTATTTGTTGCGAAAAAGCTAAAAAGCTACGTAAAACTAAAATAAAAAAAAAAAGCTTGTATGATTAAAACAAGCATCAAGTCAATAGAATAAAAGAATCAGTGAATTTATATTCATATCAGTGAATATGATTTTTTTCAGTCTAAGAATGATAACTGTATGTATTACTTGATTTCAGAAATTTTAATTATATATGTTGAGTATTTTATATTGATAATAGTATAATTTGTTGTAATAGTCGTTTAAAAATGATTTTTACTTTCAAATCTCAATCGAATATTTGAAATAAAATATTCGAAGGCTGAATATTTTGTCGGAATATAAAGAAAGAAATAAAATAATTATGAAAATGTTTCAAAAGATTTATATAGAAAAAGTATTAAGTAAATTTAATCACACAGATTGTTTTTCAGTTGCAATATCTGCTGATCCTAGTAAGTCAAGTTCATTAAGATTAGGATACAAGCGAAAAGAACGTTGAATCAATCCCTATCGAAGATTCGTTAATATTTTTAATAATGACTACAAAACTTTGACATTCATTGTAACGTGTTATGTCAATTTGCAGAAACAACAAGAAATTGGAATAACGAAAATTTAATTATTTAAAAAGGAGAAGATAAATTATAGTTTAATTTATGATCAAGTATCAAAAGATTCAATTTTAATTAGATATTGTGACTCTGGTTGGGCAGGCGGCATAGAAAGAGCACCACTGGATGGATTTGTCATTTGAATAGGTAGTCCTTTGAAGAGCAGACGTGGTTGCCACGTAAACAATCAATGGTTGCTACTTCAGCAACTGAGGCGGAATTTATAGCTTTGTGTTCAGCAACGAATAAAATAACATGGTTAAGAGGAATTCTTAGGGAGTTAAATTATTTTCAAAAATTTGCCAATGCCGATTTATTGTGATAAGTTGTAATTATTTTAATAAAAAATACAGAGTCGTGTAAAAAGTTTAAATATATAGATATACAATATCATTTTATTTGCGAAAAAGAAGAAATAAATGTTAAATATGTTGAAATTAATAAACAATTAATCAATCCGTTTACGAAAACATTACCGAAGCAAAAATTTCAGAGTTTGTTATCTAAAAATATTAAGAGAATATAAATATGATTTGTCTGACATGAATGTATAATTTTATAAAGATATTCGTCGAGTGAAAGTGTTGAGTTTATATATGTAAAAGTGCGGCTCATATCTTTATATATTTATGAATTGGTGGATGTCATTGAATATGATTGTTGTTTCAATTCTGTTTTGTCTATCCACTTTTTTGAACCACTGTGTGACGCGACATAGTGAGTTTAGGATAGTAGAACAAAGGCATCTGCACGATTCACATTTATATAATACAGTTTATTTCTATTTTCTTTATTAAATGTATTCTTTCTTGCTGTTTTTGATCAAATCATTTCACAACTTATTTCTTATTACATTAAAAATAATTCCATTTAAAATTAACCTTTACGCATTAGTTTAAAAAAATATTTATATTATAAAATCTTTTTATACTAAATAACATTTATTTGAAATATTTTTTTATATCATTTGTATTTTTTTTTTTTTAGCATTTTGAATTAAATTAAAGATATTGAGTATGTTGAAGTATCAAATTGAAAAATGAAAAATTTAAAATTATTTCATGATGAGTGGAAATACTTTTAAAAACTTCGAAAAAATGAGAAAATTTTATATCGTCATTAATGTGATGGATTTTCGATAATGCTTTGTAAATATTGTTTTTCAGAAAAATAGAAATCAAGTTTATTAATAAATTGTATTTGTTATAATGAAAAGTATTAGTTATTTAAAATTAATTAAAATACAAATTCAGAATGTATATAAAAGCTAGAGAAAAATTTTCCAGTATAATAATTCGATCAATCATATAGCTAAAAAAAAAACTTATTATTAAAAATATACCAATTCTAATAGGATTTTCGAATCATAATATTATAGAAAATATATGGAAATATTTAGTAGATCATAATAGCTATTTGTCAAATAATAACATTAAAAAATTAAAAATGCGATTTTAATCGAAGTTATTATGTAAAAATTTGTTATGCGAAAATGATGAAGATTCAAAATAAAGGATGATTAATTTACTACAAAAAATAGATGTATTAATTTTGTTAATTTTGTTTAATTATATATATTTATTTTATTTCAAATGTTATTATTTTATAATTTTGTCCAAATAAAATTGTATTCTTTGTTTATTTTAAAATTAAAATTTTATTGTAATTTTTGATTATTGTTTTTAATGTTTATGCAAATAAACTAAAACTTATAGTTTATTGATATATAGATTGGTGTATCTTCTGATACTTTCAATTGATCTCAAAATTGATCTATTGATTTTAGAAAAAAAATATATAAAAATTTCCAAACAATTTTTCTTTTCTAATTTTATGGAAAATTACTAATATCTCATTGATCTATTGATCTATTAATTTCGAAAAATAAAAAATATAAAGAAATTCATAAATAATTACCTTGTTTTCTAATTTTGTAAGTTAATTATATGAACAAATCTGAAAAATAAATAATGTTCTTTTTTTAATCTTAATTGAAGTAATTAAGCATTCTATCTAATATTTACTAAATACTTTAGTTTTCAGAGACACATTTTACTGAAGATGTAATTATATTGATATTGATAATTAAATAATATATAAATTATTAAATAGTATATCTTTGAAATATCGTTAAAATAAAAATAGATAACTGAAAAATAATACAGCATTGATTGTAATAAAATCGTTTTATATTTATTTATTTTAATTTAAATATATTATAAATAATTTATTTTGGTTTTAATCTTATTTTGCGTGTTTCTTTTTTTTGTATCTATTTTATTTTTTAAAAATTGAAAATTATTTCATATTGTTTCATTTTGATACAACCTCATTTTAAATTATATCTTTGAAATAGTTTGAAGAAAAATTGATTAATAATTCAAATCATGAATTGATATGAATTATCTTCGCTATTATAATATGAAATGTAAATCTTCGAACACTCGGAACAACTCGGAGGTTATTTAGTTTGTATCATTCTGGATTTCGAAGAAAAAGCATAATACTTGAAGTTTGAAATTCATAATTTGAAAAAAGCCATTATAAATCAAATTTTTCTCAAAGTTTGTATACATATTTTAATAGATATGTGTGATTATATCACATAAAAATATAATAAATTAAATTAAAAACTTTCAGAAATATATATAATTTTTATTTTTTAGATTTTTTATGATATAAAGATCATTGATTCAAAAAAATATGTTAAAATAGCAAAAATTAATTAATAACTGAGTATGATTCAAAACTTAAAATTGCTTTTATTTATATTGTTATAAATATAGATGAACGACATATAACATATAATCGTGCATTGCATCATTAAAAACATAAATCTGCTGAATTACAGTATAAAGATATCTATTTTAAGGATACCTGTTTTCTCACATATACATATATGTATATATAGAATCTTAATAATAATATATCAATAACCTAACAATATATTGATATATCAAAGTATCGAATAATTGATAATTCTGTTATCAACATTTATCGATAGTCTTATATCACATCTCTAATTTATACGTATATGTATATTTTCTACATACACATATATTTGCTATTATGAATATGAAATTAATTATGCGCATCTTATAACAGTAAACTGCAGAAATTGTAGTATTTATATAATTAAATTAATCAATCGATCATTCAATTAATCGAATCTTTTCACGGAATAAAATGATTTTGGAGGACATAGTACATAATGATAAATACTAATTAATTATAGAATCAATGCTAGACATGTAATGAATGTAATAATGAAATCATTATGATTAATATAATCAATATATAAAATCAATCATGATATATACGATAAATATGAAGATTGTTATTTTAATAATTAATAACAAGAATATTATTTTGTTACTATTTATTATTTTAGTTATTATATTAGAAATATCAATTATCAATTTCTATTTTGCGTAATAAAATTATATCAAACACAGAGTTCGTGCACGTGACTTCCTGTTCGTAGTTTGCACATAATTGAATCTTGAAGACAAAGTTGTAGCGACTTTGTCATGGAAAAAATATGAATTATCAAATTATAAAATCGCATTCTTTTTTAAGATATTATTATATGCATTATTCTTAATATTATGTTGATTCTATTTTGAAATAAAATAAATATAAATATCTCTATTAAACTTTATTATTGGATATGAAAACATATTTATAAGTTTTAGGAAATATATCAATCTTTTTAAAAAATTATAGAAGTTCAATTTAAAATTTAGGCATTTAATAAAATTTAAAAAAAATTTTTGAATAGTTTTGTTAATTAAAATATCGTCTGTATAAAATGAATATTTGTTAATTAAAATGTATAAAGCAAATAATAATAATCATCTATTCTGCTTAAAATTTTTTTCATTTTTTCATTTTCATATTTAAATAAATCAAATTTTTTATTAAGTGTATATAAAATTTTAATACGTTCTTAATAAACTTTTGTTTTTCATTACTGAAAACTGAGTAAAGCCATTTCTCGAGCAGTTTAATCCTTCATTCTTCAGTAAATTACTTTATTCTTTGTGCGAGTACAAATTCATCGACTAGATATATAGGACACAATAAAACGTTATTCAGATATTATTATTCAGGTATTTTGTAAATATTTATTTCAAGTTATTATTTTTTAATGATTCGTGATTCAAATATTTTAATAAGTGCTTTTTTTATTTATTTATTTATTTAAAATCGCATTCTTCTTTAGGATGTTATCATTAAATCATATGCAATAATATATTATGTGCATTAAAATATTATCATATTGTATTTGTAAAAAGTTTTTTCACATTTCTCATTCTTTTGCTACAAAAATATCTTTATTTATTTTAAAAAATTAAACTTATTTTATTATTTAAAAATGATTTGATATCATTGAATATTTAAAATTTTTTTTTTTGTATCATCATGTTTAAGATCACAGAATAAATATTCATTGGTGATTTTATTTTTATAATGTTCATATATTTTCGATTTTTAGTTTTTAATGTGTTAAGTATGTTCTATTGTTAGCCTAATTGTATTTGTTTTTCTCTATTGAAACTTAGTTATTTTCTGTAGAAAAATTTTAATGGAACCACGGTATTCCATTCTTTTTTCCCTTATTTCAGTTTTCTAATATATTTCTTGGTTCTCGTTTCATTATTTCTTGTGATTGTATATTTTTCAGATAATAATTGTTTTGATTAATTACATGAGTTTAATGTAGCTCTTTTCTATTCTCAAGATTTTTATCATTTTTTGAAAAAAAAAAAATGTATGCTCTTAGTCTTTTCTTATTGAGTATAATATTATGTTATAAATTTGTGTATATATATATATATATATATATATATATATATATATAAATACAAGAAACAATTGGCGAAAAATACAACGAAATCCAAAATTGTATACTGTATGGCAATGTTTATATTGAACATATGAACAAAAAACTTGAAAAAATATTTTTCATCTTACAAATTTCTTGGAAAAGTTTGACACATATTATTCGTAATGAAATAGAAAATCTATAACATACTTCCATATCATTCTTATTAAATATATTAAAGATATTAAATATTTTTTAATTATTTTGATAAGTAACTATTCTAGTCTCTGCGTTACTAATAAAAATTAAAATGTTCAATAACATTGATTGTGGAGTTATATATATATCATATAATCAATTTTTGCATATATTTTATGTATATATATATTAGAAGAGATAATTTATTTGATTGTCTTCCCAGTTTTGAAAATTTATTTTTTTAATTACATTCAATTTATGCAGTATTTTTTAAATTATTTTAGATAGATAATTCAACTCTAAATCTAAAATAGCTGTCCAATGATAATCCAATTTTAATATTTTTTTTATATTGTTGCTGGAATATTTCTTATGTTCTTATATATAAGATTTCTGTATTTTTATTTCTAAAGAATTCGAAGACTTTGTTGAAAAATTATTATAACTAATTTAAAGTATATTGGAGAATTATTTAATTATTACATAATTTTTTTGTCTGTAACGAATATCGTAACATCAATTATATTGATTATTATATCCTTTTTTTACATTTTATATTAGTTGGTTTCTCGTTTTTCTTTTATATTATTCCATTTAATAGAAAAAGTATAATTGAGAGAACCTGCCAATTAATTTTCTTCTCATTGATTTAAATGATGTTATTTTAGCAATTAGCCTTAGTTTTTATGTTATTTGCAAAAAAATTTCATTATTATGTTGAAATTTTATATAATGATCGAATTTAATTTTTCTATTGTATATCCTAAAAAAATTCTTTTCAAATCCATAAAAAAAGTAAGTTCGATTTTCGAATTCGTATACACACATTTATGTTAATTTGTATACTTTAAGTTGTATACATTGTTATATATAATAATGCAGAATTTAATATAATAATAATATAAGTTTTTGCAAATAATTCAAAAATCTTTCTTATAAGTAAAAAAAAGAAAGTTGCTCAAACTAAACTTCTTTACATTACAAATCAATGAATAGGAGCTAGCTGACAAGTTGATCTTCTAGTTAGTTGATTTTAAAATATGTAACAAATAATATGAGATGATCTTATAAAAACACAATGTCCTTTTTAAAAGAAATTTTTAGAGAATTCGTTATATTTTTGTAATTGGAGAACACAATCTTAAATATTATCATGACATTTTCTAACTATACCAATATCAACAGCATTCAATATTATCTTCTTAAAAAAATTTATAGTACACATTTTTCATGCAATATTTCTTTTTAGTTTAAGTCGAGAAATTTTCGATTTTGAAGAAATACCGAATCGAGAAATAATCAAAATTATTTAAACAATCCGAATATATTATAAATTCAAAATTTTTTGAATCATAATATATTAAATTCTCTTATCAAATCAATCGTAGAAACATTGAACTATCAGAACTCAATGAACTAAATTATTAGAACTTTTAAATTAAACTATCAAAAATTATCAAAATTTGTGTATTTTTTATTTAATATTTTTAATGTATTCGATATTTTAAACTTTGAATTCATATATGGACTTTGTATTGAATTTAACATTTGAATTCTATATCATTAATGTTTGCAAAAAGTCAATATTGTTTTGGTTTTATGGCGGAAGAGATTGAACATAAAAAATAATATGGCATAAAAGTAATATTATGAATAATTCAAAATCTATTACAGCAAACTTCGATTTTTAATGCAAATTACTCTTAAAGTACATATATTTATTTCTTAATAATATAGATACGTAATAAGCATAAATAATAAACAAAATGGCTTTTCGATTATAAAGTGATTTTCTTTTATTTAAAATTGTTATAAATATTGCTTGTGCAAGTATTTCTTTTCTCTTTTAATCTTTCATTTGTTTTTTTTAAACGCAATACTGATCGTTATTCAACATTTTTAACTTCAATTCTTAATATCAAATAAAAATTTAAATTCAAAAGCATGATTGTTATTTATAAATATTTCAATAAACAATATTATTGCGTTTTTTGTTACAAAATGAAAAATTGATGTAATATATGCAACTTATATATTTATAATATATAATAATTATGTGATGATTGTATATTTATAATATATAATAAATATGTGATGATTGTATATTTATAATTATTATATATATATTATTTTATATATAATTTTGATATAAAATAGTTTATTAATTAATAATATAAATTTTAAGCCATTTTTAATTACTCTTAGCTTTTTTATGCATAAATTAAATTAGATTATTTTTTAATTTCATTTAATATTATGATTTGATTCAATAAGTATTTTAATTTATTAATATTAAAATAGTATTGTAATTATGTCGGAGTGTATAAAATATTAATACTTATATATGTTCATTTTTTAAGCTTATTAAATAATTAGATAATTGTTAACATTTTCCTAAAATCGTTTCTTAAAATTATTTATTAGATCTTAGTTTAATATTAATTTATTATTAACAATTTTTTTTCAAAATTTTGCATATATAATTAATAAGAAATATGGACTTTAAATTTTTTTTTTGCTTTTTTAATGGAAGATTGATATAATTTTGTTCTCTCTAATTTGTTTTTATATTAATAATGATAAATTTAAGTTAAGTTAATAATTCAACTTAACCTTTCTGTATGTTTGCACATTTCTAATGTCTCCATGATTGTTAAGAATTTTATCGTTTCCATTATATCAAATCTACATTTTGTTTGTTTTTTCATTAATCGTTTTTAATTTTTTCAAAATATCTTTTATTGGAATTTATTATTATTATTTTAAATTTCATATATACTTGTATACTTTATTTAAAAAAATCAGAATTTTGAAATCGCAATCTCACAAAAATTGATATTTTAGCATTTTCATAAGCATACATGTACTGTAATCAGTATCCGTCATGCATGAATTGCGATTTATAATTTCTCATGTGAATAAGGGTTTAAGTTCGAGTACAGTATGCAAATTATCAAACACATCTTTGTTGTTTGCATGCGAATATAATGAAGAAAATTATGCATCGATAATTGATTAAACTAAACTTCCTATAACACATGTCTAACATTTAAATCTTTTTGGCATTCCACAATTATTAATTCTTGGTTTTCTTTTTCAAAAACTATTTAATTTTTTAATGATTTTGACATAATTACTTTGATTTTTTTATTGCGATTTTTGAAAATATTTAAAATAACTTTTATATATATATCTTTTTTTTTTTTTAATTTTTCTGACTAATTTAGTAATCTGTAATTTAACTTAATTTTAATTTATGGACTATATAATCCAAGACTTAAAAATTTTATTTATTAATAAATAAATAAATAAATTTGTTAAGAACTTCCATAAGCAATGTTTTTATTAAAAATACACACTTATATATTTTCTCTACAAGTTTTAATTCATTTTTATTTCAATTAAGATCTTGATTTCAAAATACTCAATATATTTAATAATCTTTGGAAATCATAATATAAATATGAGCTTAGATAAACGAAATGATCAAAAGTTCTTTCAATTATAAAAAGAAATGTATGATTAATAATTAATAATAAAATTTTTTTCACGTTAAAAATATATAGTAATAGCACAATCATAGCAAAAATTTCGAAGATATCATGCCAATAATAAAATATTGTCCAATTAATATCTTTTTAATAAAATTAATGACAACGTGTGATGAAAGTGTTATTTATTTTATCAATTTCTTTTAATTATCAATTTTTTGTAATTATTCCTTCATTCATTATATCAAAAAAATGTGTTTTTTCATACAGAAACTATTATTTATGATTTGATGTCGTGCATGCAACTAGATAAAAGTATTCCAATAAACCTTTTATCAAACGAGAAACGCAAAGAGGAGAAACAAGATAAAGAGTAAGAGTCTAGAGGAAATGTGGAATAGAAAAGTGGTCGGCTATACAGGCACGAAATGTATGAATTTTCCATGCGAGCTTCAGCTCCGAAGTTGATTTCTTTTGTTTTTCTTTTCCGTCGTTCGTTTTTTTCATCCAGAAGCGCATTAAGAGACGCAAAGGTATTATTTCCGCACTTCTTTGTTTGTTGAAGAGAAGTTAATAATTTCCTGTTAGCTTATTCGATCAGGAAACATTCAAAATATTATATGGTTTTCTTCTGATCGTAATTTGTTTACGACCAGAAGATACATCATAATATATAAACATCGGATAAATCTTTATTTTATTGACTATTGTTTAGCAATTGAATATAGAAAATAGCAATTTTATTTCTATTTTCAAAAACTCAAAAAATTTTCAAGTAATAGATTCCAAATACAAATTTTGTTTAAAAATGAATTTAAAATTTTATTTGTGAGAAACAAAATCAGTTAATTTAGCATTAAAAACAATAGCTTTTCATGAACATGTTATAATTCAAAGAAATTCACTAGTTCGCAGACATGAAGTAATGCATTCTATAATATATTTTAAACTAAAACAAGCGATTTGATAATTATTCGGAATACGAGAATCCTCACTAATTTTTATGATTTTTGGATATATTATAGAGGATAAGATTATAAACAATGTTATGCTGCTCATAAATTCTTAAATTTGTAAAAAAAGATTACTACGAATAAAATTTCTCTTTTATATGTTTTCATCTGTGACTGTGTGTAAGCTTGCATGTGTGTAAGCTTGCAATGATCACTTATCTATTTTTTACATACATGTTGTAGCGGAACAAATAGAAAAAATAAGAAATCTGATCAAAAATTGTTCATGGATTAGATTGGATTTAAAAATTTATTTCAAACTCAATCCTTCGAATTCACGGAAAATAAAATATAAAACAACTTTTGGGTAATCGAATTATACAAAAATCGAAATTGATCATAGAGTGATAGATGCCACGAATATTCATTGTATCTTAAATATATATATGTTTATATTTATAGAGAATTACACACGCAGTTGTGCATATATTCGTATAAGAGAAATGCTATCTTTTGTTGTAAATATTTCGAAAATTAAAGCTGAACAGCGATAATATGCAAAGAAAAAGTTGTTCAAAATATTAATTTCAGCAGCATATCCAAATCGGATATTAATCGGAAAATTTTCCTATTTTGAATAATTATTATGAATTTCATTTATATTTCATAATAATTCGTATACAAAGTTAATTTTAATCTATTCGTAGAGATATAACATTAAGTATATAATAATACAAATGATTTATTACAAAATTCTAATGTTCTAATTAAAATATTTAAATGCAAAGTCTATATGCAAATGCAATGTGTGTATGTAAATGCAAAATTTGTATGCAAATGAAGGTTCACATATGAATTCGCTGAGTTCACGATTTAACAAACTTCTCTAAGTTCTAAATTCGAAAGAATTCGTTTAATTCAACAAAGTTCTTCTTGTTATAATCCGGATTGCTCGATTCGAAAAAATGTGTTCTTCTTCAAGTTCATCTCGGAATATTGCAATTTCTCAGTGGTATGTAAACAATCATACTTTTATTGGATCAATAAATCTAGATATGCGATAAAGAAAATTCCTAGAATTAAACTGGGAAGCAATATCGTATATAAAATCTGTTAAATTTATTGTATAAAAGACAAAGAACACAGAAAGTGCCTCTTAATGTTTTTCTTTCTTTTTTTTCGTGTAATAAATTTTCAAGTATTCAAATTAAAATATTTAAATTAATAATTTTTAGACATGTATTAATAATTTATTTTAAAAGAATAAAATTAATTTTACGCAAAAGAATTAATGATATTAAAATATATATACTTCGTGATACCATTCAACATTTATCTGATAGATTTTTCTTTACAAATAATAATCGAATAACTAAAGTGTTAAAATGAGATAAAACATTCTGTATAAATATAATTATATTTAATGTTATTTAGATTCCTCAATTTTGATGTATTAAACTCTGTTGAAATAAAAATAATTAACAAGGTTATAATTGGATCGCGAATTAAAAAGCTTATTGCTTTTATTATTCCATTAATATTGACTTTTAGTTGACTAATAACCATAATTATGTATATACATTATATTAGATATTTTATGATATGAAGATAAAATTATAAAAAGAATTATTTGTTATTATATATGAATTATATGTATTTTATACGTAAATTGTTAAAGTCCAACTTAATTATTATATTGCACAAATGGGGTATCTAAACTGAATGCTATCGTTTAAAGGATCATCTATAATTCTAGAACTGTACAATTATTTATATTATGAACTTTGAGTGAACTAATAATGGTTTACTTTAATTATGCGGCTGATTGACGATTAACTGAATAATTCTATTTGATTTTTAACTGATTTGAATTATATTTGACCCTGGAATTGTCGCAGATCTTAGTTTTTCTCTAATTATCATCTTATATGAAAACACTAATTAAGAAAGAAACCAATGATCGTGTCAGAGGATGGTTTCGAAAGATGAATCCTGTTGCGAGATCATGTTGAAGGCATATTTGGTAGACAAATGTTACTAGTGAAATGGTCATCGCTGCTATATCTTAGTTTGGATTGCTACTGAAAATCTAGAAATGAAATCTGTACCCAAATAAATTACTATTAAATTGTTGAAAATGGAATTATTGAAAGTAAAATTCAAGATGTTTAGTCGTTTCAAAAATCAGTTCTTATTTTGTTGAAACATTAACACATTAATCTCAATTTCGTAAAATATCTCTATATCGTATGCTCTTTCCTGTCATCAGATGATCTGACATAGGTCTGCTTCCCTTTGGTGATTGTTTGGGTTTGAAGATGATCCATTGTTTTGTATATAGTTAGGAGATGTTTCATCATTGGTTGCTTGATGATGCCACTGGCGGTTTTTATGATGATTATATACGAGTATCGTCAGTTTCAAGATATAGTTCATAATCATGATTCTACGTAAGTCATTGTAGAAGAGATAGGTTTTTCTTTTATATTATTAGATCTTTTGCTATTATCCTGTCTATTGATTATATCATACAAGATGTCTATTGTCTTGTACCGTTTGTTTCTCTTGTACAATTGCTATAAGTATTTTTTGTTCCAGCGTTGTCAGAAATACTGGAATCTCAACTGATATCGATCGAGACAATTCAGTAAATGCATTGCTGATCAATAAATGATCCGGAATCGAAGGATTCAGATCATTGTAATCGAATGACAAGGGTCAAAAATTCAAACAGAAATCTATTTGCAAAATATATAGCCCTTTCAACGTTAATTTCTGTTTACCGATACAACGCAAGTGATATTTAGAATAAATTTTATGCATTTTTCCGTAGCTTATTAAAATATGACGGTCCCATAAGTTCCTTTCCTTTTTTTTTTTTTTTTGATACGAAATGAATACACGATATTTGTTATTTAAGGTTGATTTATTGCGTTACATACAAACAATTCTGCTCTATCACCTCTTTTCATCTCTCATTATTCCTTCTTTCCAAAATTGTTGGGATTTATTTCCAAAATATTCCTCGAGGTGCGTTTTTATTTCGCTTACGAATTGGAATTGTTTATCATGAAGAGAATTTTTTTTAATGATAAAAACAAGTAATAGTCGGATAGAACAAGATATGGGGAGTGCAGAGGATGTGATAGAATCTTCCAATCAAACTGTAACAGCTTTTCTCTTACAGTAAATGCAACATGCGTTGTCATGATGAAAAACGATGCCTCATCGGTTCGTCAATTCTGGCCGTTTTTCTGCTATGCCGGCTTTCAATTTATCAAGCTGATTGCAGTATTTGACAGAATTGATGGTTTCACTTTGAGGAAGGAACTCGTAGTAGACTACACCTTTCTAGTCCTATCAAATGACAAAAGAACTTTTCTCGGCTGAAGTCCAGGCTTCTCGACAGTTGAAGGTCTATTACCAAGTACGATGCACGTTTTGATTCACAAAATTCAAGTCTCAACTCTAGTGACAAGCCTCTTTTATGTCGCTGGAGAAGCAAATCGCACGTAGAGACGAGATTAGTATAAGATCGGACTCTGTCAATAGCTGTGGGACCCAAACTTCATCGATTGACATATCTCGTCCTGATCACGTGATTATATGTCCTCGAATTTTCAACGAACATAGCCTTAATAAAGTCCGTATCCGTCGCTATAATCTTCATTTTTCAAATCAAAACTGTCAGCTCTAAATCTCTTATACCAATCGCGGACAGTTAATCACAGCAACATTTCAGTAAACGATATAAATCTCGTCTTCATTTGCTCTATTATCTTTTTAAAGCAACGAAGCATAAGCATGCCGCAAATGCTTCCTTTGGCTATGATAATGAACGGTGTAGAAAAAAGTTATAAAAGAGATTGTGTCACCAACGAAATTTAATGGAATAAGCACTGAAATATAAATATAAAATATACTTTGGAATCACAGAATTTAAAATTTAAGAATAATTGAAACAGAGAAGAGGGACAAGTATGATCTGTTAGCAAACCATTCTGCATTTTTATACAATTTTAAATGTAAAATTATACCCTTATATGGTAACATAGGAGAGTGTTATTACAAATTTTCACCAATAATATAAAATTGAGTTGAAGTTGCCAATTATATTCAGAAATACTTAAAATTGACTTTAGAAACGAACGAAGTAGAAAGCGAGGAAGTAGAAGTAGAGGCACTGAAAACAACTAATCCAGAATCAGTATTACAGAATTAATTAATGAAAACTAAGAACTAATATATATATAAATATATCTCAACTAAATTTTATTTTAAAATATATAAAATAAAAAATTATTAAAACTACTTCCGTTTATCGCTCTCTTTACATTCTTACGGCTTTCCGATAGTAACATTTGGGCCCCGTGAGGAATCACGTTGGGCGACGAAAATGTTTCTGAGACGATTGAAATCGTTGCCATAAACGGCTAATAAATAAGGTTGTATAAAAAAAAATAATCAATTAAAGTTACTCCTAGTGGTCCGAAAGAAACTTATAGGACACCCTAATATATTTATTTTTGCAACGTCTGACACCTTTGTATTATTATATTATATTATATTCTTTTCTTCAAGATCATTCTTAATTCATGGAACTCATTTCGCCAGTTTGTGAAATTCGTTCTTTTATATGAGAATATTGTTTTGCATAATCTTCAGCGAGCTATGAATCTAACAATTAATAATTTAAAAATGCTTCAGTGAACAAGCCTCTGGGCAATTCTAAGTGTAGTATGGCTTTCGTGACGAAGCATATGAATAAGTAAGATTTCACTACAGTCTTATTACGTATTCTGTCATGTGTTAGGAACAAACTTGCATAGTCCAGACCGCAGATAAAGAACGACTGTACTAACATTATGCGCGTCGCGCAAATAACTGACCCATTACACATTCCAAGGGAAAAACTTTGCCTTAAAAAATTTTATACATTTTCCTACGATTTTCTCGATCGAAGATTTGCCTAGCTATGTATAGGTCAATATCGCAATACTATTATCTGATATCCCGTATATAATAATCTGACATGTTCATTTCTTATCATTATTTTTATAAACAAATGTTTAGAGAATAATGCTAGAGAGAGGATGTCTTTTCTGAAATTGTATGGACACGTTTTGCAATCTGTCGCCTACTTTTATAATTTTATTATTTAAGAATACAATCAATAGAAGTCATTTAGTGGATTTTGACAGTGGCTTGCCTATCCTTAAGAACGACAATTCGATTTGGAAGATTTTCTTGTAAAAAGTTTTCTAATGTTTTGCGATCCTGCGTCAATTCAGCAATTTTTAGCAATTTCAACGCACCAAATTTTATCTGATTTTTTGAATCTCTATTATTCGTTTTTATCCGTGAATTTTATTAACCCTTTGCACTCGAGGCCGTTTCCACGCGGATTAATCAGCAACTCGAAGCGTTTCGTAGCGCTTTTGGTGAATTTCTTACTTCTAACTTAAAATGATTACACACATAAATTAACACATAAAACTTTTATATTTTAATATTTAATGTATCTTCACGAAGATAATTTCCTAAACATTAGTCTTTGTAATTTTGCTTTGTATGACATTTCATGTAACAATTGCCAAGATGTATGCCCGGCTTTTCGGGACAAGTATCACAATAGTATGTCGTTTGATGTCTTTTGCCGGGGTTATTTCTTTGAAAGCAGACTTTGCAATCCTTCCTAATTCCTGTCAAAATGTTATGCAGCTTTCCATTTAGGCGGATGTTTTCAGAATCGGAGGTTGAAGTCGAAGCTCGAGCTTTCGTGTCTGACGAAAATCTCCAGTCAATTGCCGAACTAAGATTTTCACGTACCGCAAGTGATTAAGCGGTTGTTCTCCTCTCTGTTGTTTAGTGATTTTATAAAATATATATATGATCTATTGAGCAAATTTCCAGACCCCAAAAAAACAGTTTACGCCACCATTTCAAGGATTTTCTTAAGAAACAGTACGTTGAGGCTAATTGATCTGCACGATCGACACCGCCCATATATTTTATATAATTTATTACAACATTAGGCTTTTTGACGGTAACTTCAATACCACCTCGTAATATTCTTTTCACAGGAGCCATTCCTGCATTATTCCAATTGGTCAAATTATTGTATTCCTTTGCAGTATTTTCTTTGCGGTAAGCTATTAGTCGATTTCTTGCGGAATTTTGTTTTTTTTTTATTTGATTTGGCAAATGCTTCCTATTCGTTAAGATTGTTCCTGTCAAGTGGCATTTCAATTTGAATAATTCTTCAGCCAAGATAAAGCTGGTGTAATACCGATCGGTGAACATATGGTATCCTTGAGTACCAGGCACTTTCTCCAGCAGCATCGTACAAAGTGGTGAGCGAGAGTCACCTCTCGAGTGCAAAGGGTTAAATCTAATACAATATGCAAAGGAGATGCGTGTAATCAGATATATGGTACATATAGAATACTTTCGCGATATATTACTTTTCTATCTACAACTTATCAACACAATTTTTTACTATTAATTGATATAATTGTCGATTTATTTGCTGAAACAGACTATTCATTTGCTGCTAAGTAACAAGATCCTGACCACCACAAGCGGTTAGCTTGCAGAGATTAAGAACTCGCACTCCGGAATATAAGATCAGCCGGATTATCATGCGAAACTATGTGTTGCCACGTAATCGCATGTGCCTTGTATTTCCGCAAATATTGGCTATGAAGATTTTCCATTTGTTGAATGAATCGCTTATTCACGCCAGCATGAGCGCGCTCATGGATGATGTCTAAAGTGCACTTTAACTTTTAATATTAATTGCGGTAAAAAAGTAAAAATGTGCCATAAAGCTTTAATCTATAGGAGAGAAACCGATTTAAAGAACTACTCTGAATTTCGCGCAGAATAATCGTGTTTTCCATTTGTTTCTTTATATTTTATACCTGCTCCTATCATCCTGCTTTGTATGATTCCTCAGAAGCGTCAAATAAATACAACTTTTTACTTTAATAAAATTGGAATTGTGAATACTTTTGATTGTTCTAAATCTGATCGAAACAGTATTTAATCAGAATAAAATTATTTTTTGCATCCTAAATGAACTTGGCACAGAATTTTTGGATCATCATTTCTATTAAATTAAATTTTGATCGACCTGTACTTTGGGATAGTATGGCTTGTTTAGTCACGCGAAAATGTGTGATTAAAATGATAAAAAATCAAAGCTTATCATCAATAATAGACGATAATCCATTGTTTTGGAATTTTTTTGTCGTTATTTCTATCTATGCAACCATGTTTTGAAAAAGTTAAGACGAACAAAATAGAAGTCCATTTTTGCAAAAGGAATCTGGTTTTGCTAGAATGTCCAAGATCTTCTGTCATCTCTACCAGAGTTTCGAAATACCATCCGCACCTTTAACAAATCACCAATATAGAAGTATTTCTTTTACAAGTCTTATGACATGATTGTTTTCTGGAAAGGTTTTAGCGCATCGATTTCTATTTCTTGCAATATGTGAGTGGCTAGAAATGGTACAGACATGGTATCATCACAGATGTTTAGTAGCTCATATGTGCCCACTAGTGATTTGATTTTCACAAAATATTTTGAAACTGCGGAATATTTGGGACTACGATCTCTAATTAATACTTGACGATGCATTTATTATATTCCCTGACATAACATACTTGTGTTGGCGAAACCAAAATAAAATAAAGAATAAATCATCTTGAACAATCAGCCCTACCATCATAAATATCATTTAATGATAGGTACGATGAAGTTCTTACCGATCCATCAAACATGACACGAATTTTCATCATCGTATTGCTGGCTTTGGAGAAGACAGGGGACAAGTGATATGATTGGCTTTCGTCTTAAGAGAAAGTTAGTTGACAAGTCATGTTTGTTTGACAATGAATAAGCATTTAAATTCAGTAATTCAGACTGATGGAATATCTTTGCCGAACTATTCTTCTCCAACTCAAAACTTTCTGTTGAATAGGTCTTGAGTTTTTTTACAAGTTTTTTTATCTCGATGCAATAATGTGTAATTCTTGCATCCATAAAATTGACTTAATGCTTGCATTTTACAAAATTGATGCTTTCACACGATAAACTATTAGGATAAAATTTCGCACTTATTTTTTCATCTAAATTAAACTTTTTAAATTTTTTGCATTATGGCAAAGAATAGATGTCTCGAAAAAACTGGACATGCAGAGAAGACATTATTCCAAATTCGTTGTCATTGATTTGTCAAGCATTGTTGTAAATTATTTGCTACGAAATATTCTAAATACATCGTCTATTTTTCCAATATCTTGTAAAGATCTTTAAATATAGGTTTACGTATTAAAATTAATAGTTCTTGATATTCGCTTAGCGTTATTGCGTTTAATCTTCTAGAGAGAATTCCCAGTACAATGGTATCCCACGATTCTACCAGTTCATCTAATATCTCTAGCGCGCAAAGATGATTGTTCGCATTATCTATGAATGGGCTGTAATTTGTAGAGACGTGGGCGTACATCTTTTATAAAATCGCGATCGTTAAATTGAAATATATATTTTCAAACTCGTCACACTGAGCTGTATGCAATAATTCTCAATGCCTGCAACAATTCGTTCTATGCTTTCCTGCGCATGTATGTATCTATCATATAATGTCACATCATATCATATCGTATAACTTCATAATGTTTGTTTATTGTCTACCGATTGTCGGGATTTTTAGAAAAATTTCTTAAAATTTGTCAACACTTTGATTGAACTGCGCTTGCTGACTAATGAACTTTTATCTTTAACATAAGGATAAAAGTTTGCCTACCGAAATTGGATAGGAGAAGTGATAGACGATTCCAAAATTGATTACAATTATAGAATGCTGGCTGCTGCAGGGCTATCATCTGATGCTATGTTAAATTCCGAATTGGAAATTCGATGCAGCTTCCTATGATGATGGGCTACGTTGATCTTAAAAATCGAATCAGGAACATGGGTTTCTGAAATAAATTCTTTCCTGATGATAAGGATGCTTGACTTCTGTTCATCAGAAGTGAGTTTACTAGATGAACAGTGAATTAAGTGAATTTGAATATCTGAATATTACTTCTTGATTGTATCGAAGGACTAAATGATAAAGTCCAATTTTGTGAGATTTAATGAGATTTTGAATATTGCAAAAATGGGATGCTTTAACTGAATGCTATTGTTCGAAAGATCATCTATGGTTGTAGGATTGTATAATAGTTTATATTATGAGTAAATTAATGATGATTTATTCTAATTATTTATAGCTAATTGAGTAATTTTATCTAACTAATTATCATCTGATTTAAATTATATTTATGCATAAATTTTCATCTAATCATGCAGCTTTCCATGCTAATGATGACTGATCATAGAAACCTGTTGCGAGTCTCGATTTTTCTTCAGTCATTATCTTCTACAGAAATACAAACTAAGGGGATTAAAGGAATTAATTTGAAATTTCGTATTGGAGATCGATTTCGAAGAATGGGTCTTCGTGGAATTGTGTCGGAACATGTAGAGATCAAAACTCTTGTGACTATTTCTATGGTCTTTCACAAGGTATTTGGCGCTTTGTAGTGTAACTTGCATCCATCGTTGTTATATTTTAGTTTAGTTCAGTTTAGTTTTAGTTTAGATTGTTATTGAGGATCTAGAAAACATTAGAGAATTGTACCTGCTTATAAATTATGTTAGTTGTTAAAAAAGCTATTAAAAGTGAAATTCAAATATTCTATAAGTCAAATCTTTTTTTTTTTTCTTAACAGAAATATTACTATTGTGATTACGTAATATTTATAATTAATATATTCAAGATTATTTTATAATCAGAGCTATCTTATAATTTTAGATTAATGAAATAGATTTATCTTAAATTTATGTAAAAGATTATGAAACAATTATTAAATTAAATCTTCTTATATATATTCAATGAGTGTAAAAAGTATTTATAAAACAATTAATTTCAACAAATATATATTTTTTCAACATATATATATATATATATTGTCGAAAATCTATAGAATAATTTATATAATATATTATATAATATATAAATTATATACATATGTAATATATAAAATTTTATATATTATATAAAATTCAAATTATTTTTGTATTAACTTTTTTGATAATTTTATTGCAATTATTCTTAAATATTTTTAATTAATGAAAAATTAATCATTATTAATTTTATGTGCTCTTTTATTCCTTGTATTATTCCATTAAAATTTCGTGATTCATAATTATAAATAGTAATAAATTATAATAATTAATAAATCATGCATTTTATATTTCTTTTGTTGTTTTTTAAACATGTGATATTTATATTTATTTCAAATAATTTTTTTTTTTTATATTCAAATTACAATATTTGAATTGTATATATAAGTGATTATATATATTGAATACTTCTTATATATATATATATTTGCTGTTTACTAATAACAAAATCACAATTTTTTTTGTATTTTTTCTTTATAGACTTTTAAGATTTTATTTTTTTTTTAAATTTTTACTTTGCAATGTTGATAATTGGAATAAGATATATAAATTTAGATAAATATAAAATAGATAATTTCGAATGTATATATATACATGTAATTATATATTAATCTATTTACTTTATTTAAATTTTTATAATTTTTAAATATTCTTAATTTTTATAATTTCTTTATAATTTGTAATTTGCTATTTTTATTTTTATAACTTTTTAAAATAATAAAATATAATAATTTTATATAATAGTATAGGAAGATTTTTTCTGTAGATTATAGTTAACTATTTATATATTTATCATAATTATTTATATAAATCTTATTTCTTATATCAACAAATGAAGGATATTTAAAAATGTGATTTGTATCTTCAATAATTTCTTTAAACTTTATATTAAATTAATTAAGTATTTTTTAACTTTTCTGTTAACTCTATTAATAATAAAAAGATATTATATAATTTTTTTATTATTATAATAATTATTTTTAATTTTATTTATAATATAATTATTTTTTTTTTGATATAACATAAAATATTATTCTGATTATTATTAAAATAAATAAAAGTATACTGTTAGGCTTTTTATAGTTTGTGTAATCGATTATATTACAATCATATATATAACATATAATCATATAATTAATAATAAAAATACTTATTTGCCAAAACAAAATAACGTTTATTTAAATAATTCAAAAATAATATTGCATATAATCAAATTTCACGAAGTTCGAATGTTTGCAATGAAGTTATATAAAGTCGAAAGTTCGTATTATTCTGTTCGATTTTCTGAATTTGTTTATTCCATTTATCCTATATTATTTTGTAAAAAGTATTAGTCAATTCTGCCTGTTATTTTATATCTTTCGATGTCTTGTTAAATTAATTAAATCCTTGTTCCGTTAGAAAAAATTCAACCTCAATAGGAAAGCCTCAATAGAAAAGCCTCTAAAAGTCTAAAAATGTATTCAATTTCGTTCATTGTCTGCGTTCTATCAAATCTATGAACTTTTTTATAAAAAATCTTATCCATTATACTTTTATAGATACTTTTATATTTTTATTATTATTATTCATAAATTTCTTAAGTCCTTAAAGTAAGATTTGAAAAGTAAGTCTATTGATGTTAAGCAAATCAAAGATTTCAACGTTTCTGATAATTAAATATAGATATTAAAAATAAATTAAGTAGAAAATAGATAAATATTTTTAATAACATCGCAAATTTAAAAAATATATATTAAACAATAATATTGTTGCGACAAGTTTTATAATCGAAGTCTTTATTCTATAAATTCTTTTTTTGTGTCTGATCGAAAAAATCTTTTGTATAAAATTGACAACATATAGATGACGGCAATGCTAGCTAAACGAAAATATAAATAAATTCTAATAATTGCAAAAAAAAAGAGAAAAATTTGAAATAAATGAAAAACTCGAAAGTAATAAATAAAGTTAGCGAGAACAATACGTATTAAAACGTATTAAAAGATGCTAGCAGAAACTTAATGAACTAATTTGAAAATAAATAAAATTATTCTAAAATTGCATGAAAGATTTAAAGAAGAATTTAAATCGATTAATAATTCATTAATGTAATAAAAAATATATTATCTGATATATTAATTGGATATTTAAGAAGAATAATATTTGAGGTGATAATGAAATAAAATATCTAATATTGTTGCAGAAACCAAACATTAATCATTTTAATCTTTTAATCAGTTTAATCCTTGTTTTATTTATGTAATAATTATTTTATTTAATTATTTATATTATTTATATTGAAAAAAATTGTGATTTAATCAAATATATCCATAATATGTTCAATGTTATTTAAATAAATCAAATTTAATATAGAATAAGAAATTTTTCTATTATCCAAGAATTCCTTTATCTGCACAATTTATCTTATTTTAATATGGATATGGGATCTTTATTGTACCTTATTATATTTCTTTATTTCTTCCATATTTTTCCTAATATCACAGTTATTTCAATTTTTTAATATTAAAGTTTTATGCTTGCATATTATATTAATTATTATATAGAAAAAAAATTATTTGAATTCAATTATTAAATTACTTACGCATAATTTCGAAAATCTATTTTAAGATATATGTTCATAGTAAAGTTTTTTTCTTGTAATGTATGCAGCTTCAAAATCCCTCTTTTGAAACATATGGCAGAATTTTAACTTGTGGCTATTTTATGATATGCTCGATATTCACTTATCCCTGAAATAAAACATCTTCGTATTTTCTTATTAACATGTTTCCTCTTCGACATATGTAATATTAAAAATTTGTAATATGTAAGAAAAAGTCTAATTATTTTAATATACTAATATAAAAAATAAGTATTGTTTGTCAAATGCAAAAAATTATTAACGATATTAAATCATCTTTCATTTTGATATTCATTTAAAACGTATTATGTTTATCAAAATAATTTTGATTATTTATATAAGCCTTTAAATTTTTTTATTGTTATGCAAACAAATATGTCATTGACATTTTTGTAGACAATACAAAAATAAAAAAATTTTTCAGAGAAAAATTTTAATAGTAAGTCAATACAGAGATTCCATTACAAATTCAATGAAATTCTTATAGCAATTTTTAAATTGCTGATCTCGATTCTCTTCAGTAGAATGTACGAGTATATATTGTGTAGGTTTATCGTTTTTTGTACAATATTGTTAACGTTATTTTGCGAGCACGCGAGAGCAAACAAACGAGAGAGAAATGCTACACAGAGAAGAAATCGATAAATGATGAAAGTAACATATTGCAATTTACGAGACAATAATTTCCTTACTTTTGAAATGTATAATCTATGAAATATTTTAATATTTAAATCTAATATTTAATAATATACAATTAATTGTAAATTATATCTTTGTACGTTCAATATAAATATTTATTATATTTCAAATATATTCTTTCAATTTATTTAAAACGTCTTATCACGAAATAGATAAAAGATAACGAATCATTTAATTATGAAAAAGATAGGAAAGATAAGAAATATTTGAAGATAATTATTTATCGATAAATTATCAAGTGATGAATAGACAAAAATAGTTTAACTTTCTCGTTTAAATCGGATCGCGGAAAAGCGGGATTTGCACATACCAATTGTTTGCTACGATTTACACGTAAGTTTGCTAGGAAGCAATGTGTGACCGCGTGAGAGCTTTCTGAATAATGAATGCGGTTCGAATTCAAACACACCCATCGATTTCTCGTGTCTCGACTGTTCGTCGCGATGCAATTGTTCCGTGGTTTAACTTGAAACATAGTGACTCTCCACTCGTGGTGTTTTCAAATTTATGGGCCATGTCTTTTTGTTAACAGAAATTGATTAATAGAGAAATGAAAAAAAAAAAAAAAAAATAAATAATTAAAACTCGAAATAATTAGGATTGATGAAAATAGAAAAGAATATAAATATTACACAAGATAAATGTTCATAATAATAATATTAAAAAATTATTATTTAATATTATTACTTATTATTTATTGTAATGTAAATAATTATGTTATAGTTATAAACAAGAAGCTCATCTATGATTGAGGTTAATCCAAGATTGAATGTAAGGGGATTTCAATTTCCATTCTGTTTAGATTAAATTTTCGATCGTAATAAAATATAAACAAACAAACGTTATGGAATCATATATTTAAATAGGTTTTAGTCGAACGTATCCTTTACTCTATCCGTTTACAGACACAAAAGTCTCGTGTAAGAAAATAAAATAAAACTGGTAGCCATTGACATTTTCCTTTCTAATCCTGAATCAATATCACTTTAACACTCAAGGAAAAGAATTCCCGTTACCTTTCTATTACCTCGTGCAAAAATTCGTGAGCCAGCTTTTCTAGTTACTTCTTCCTTCTTTCATGAGAACATTCAATTCCCATCAAAAGAAATCTCTCCGAGCGGAGCTATTGACATGGTAGCCGCTAAAAGCAAACAACCATAGCTGTGATCGTTGTCCAACTTTTTTTTTTTATCTTGATATCTAGAAATCGAGTGCTATGCTTCACAGTTATCTGGATAATCTGAATTATTAAACAACAGTTATATACATTATTATTAATCATTAAGAGAAAATTCATTAAATAATATTAAATTTAAATAATTTTTCGTTTTTCTTTAATCATATATACCATTGCTTTCCTTTGATCTTATACGGCATCATTGTAAAATAATCCTCGAAATTTTTTAATGACTTTCCGATACATTTATTATATTAATTATTTATTTTATACTTTCTACGATAACTTATAATTATAAGCAATTACGACAGAAAAACTTTTATTTTTTTTCATTTTTTATTGTTATTATATTTATATATTATATTTATCCATTAAAAATTTTATTTAAATCAATTATTTTTTATTTAGAAATCGAGCATACACTTGCACAATTGATAGGTGCTTTAAACATTGGAAAAATAAACACGTTTGCCGTTCAATTGTCATTATGGCAAACGGTTGTATTCTGGCAGGATTATGACATGGCATGTTAACGAGGAAGCAGAACGTTAAATCCGTAATTCCGCGGAAGATTCTGTACACGGTGCTGTACGTCACAACGTTAGCCCATATATCAACCTCAAACGTATGCAATTTACGTTTATTTGCTTTCACTTTATATAGAGCTGCAGCCTTCTAACCAGTTTGCCGTTGCGCGTCGCTCAACACTTATGCAATGTGTTACGGTTCATAATGCTACTCCCCGCTGATCTGACAAATCTGATTACGAGTAATAATTCATGCATTAAAGGGATACGCGAAACGCTACACATGCCTTTAATTCAGATCCAATCCTTTCTCTCTGATCAAGAATTTTAATTGAGATAATTGCTATCGATGATTAATAGTAATTATTACGTTAATTATTTTTAATCAGGAACTGAAGAATGCATGATTTTTAGAAATTTTCTCCGAATTTTTATCTCAAAATTAATTCCTTTAGTTGGATAATACTATAAAAATATAGAAGATATTTGAAATAATAGAATACTTATATTTTTATATTCATTTGGAATATTTTTGTAATTTGTACACTATTTTGAGACATTTATTGATAGTATTATATTTTATTTTCGTTATTATTAATTTCATTTTTTAATTAAAAGTAATAGTATAATTATTACAGTAATAACATCGGTTGAATTGTGTCGGCTTCCTAAATGTATCTCGTGATTCAAGAATGTTCAAGTTGAAATATTTTTAAAAAATTTGAGAATCTTAATTTTTGTTTTGAAATTAATTTTATTGAATACGATCATAATTTCAGATTTTGGATCATTCGGATTCATTTTTTTTAATCCAATAATATAAGATAATAAATTTTAAAAGATACTACTGAAATTTTATTCCATTTTCGTAAATAAAAAGCTAATTTTATATTTTTATTTGCTGTAATATTATCAATAATGGAAAAAAATTATTAATTGATTATTTAAGAAAGTAATTTTTATATATTATTTCAACTTTACAGAGAAAGAAATCACTTCTAGCTAGATTAAATAAATACTTCTAGTTAGGATTAAATTTGAACTAATGTCACAGTGACAAGATATCTCTTTATTACTGTTAAAGTGATTTATTTATATTTAATTTTTATCCTGTATATACATATGTATATGCAATATCAATTATAAGATTCTAAAGTGTAAAATTTGTGGCTAAATATGGAATGAAGTGAAAAAATATCTTAGCAATTATTATAAGAATTAATCTATTATTATCTGTGTTTAACTTAACGGATTTAATTTGCCGATATTCCAATTGAATTATCCGCAAAAATCATTATCAATTGCAAAAATGCAATAGTTGTAGAGTAAATTGAAGAATAATTTATTAAAAACTATGCAAGTATGCAACTTAATAAGATTCATTTCATTATACATATCTTTAAAAAACAAGTATCTATATTTAATTTCCAAAAAATGCAAATATGAAAAAATATTATTAATAATTTTCATTCTATATAGAATAAAAGTTTTGTCATTTCAACAAATTATTCTATCGAATCTCGTATTATTCGGCATGAATTTTTAGAAAACAATTTTAAAATTTTAAGGACAATAGGATAATTTCGTACATTAAAAATTAATTTTAATTAAAAATACAACATCATATTTGTCATTAGACGTGAACTTATTCCTCTTCAACAATACTACATTCTAATAGATTATAAATCAATCACTATACAAAAATTACTTAAATTGAAATATAACATGCATATTTTACCATATTTATCATATTTCACGAACTAAATATTATTAGTTTCCTTATTCACAAATGCTTTTAAAAAACAAATATTTGATGTCTAAAAAATAATTTGAAAAATAGCATCTTAGAAATGTATTCAAATTAAAATTATTTTTATAAACATGAAATATTTCAATTGGAATCTGATTCGGAAAAGATCTATTAATAGCTTTTAAATTAAAAATATATATATAAATTAACGAAAAAAAAAGATGTTCTAATAGATGAAAAATTCCAAAATTGTTCATTATTTCTCACACATGAGAAAATATAGTGTAAAATATTTGTATCTATGCGAATTGTAAAATAATAATAATAATATAAACTAATAAATTATAATAAAAAAGTTATGTTATTAAGCATTGAATTATTAAATAGGATACAAGTTATAGCTTATTAAAAATAGAATTGACAGTTCTTTATCACAGAAAAGTTAAACAAGTTATTAAAATCGATATATAAAATTCAAGATCCCTTTTCATTATCAATAACAAAGGATGGTATTAAGTTATACTTTATAAATAAAATTTTATATGATGCAATTTAAATTCTTTGTATTTTAGAAAATAGTAATTATCTAGAAATAGTATTTATAAATATATGCGAACCTTAAACGAATAAGTTCCAATGTGAAGTAATTGTAATTCGCTCGTAAATTAAAAATTGAAAATCTTGAAACTATTTATTGAAAGAAAAAATTTGAATCATCTCATCAATTCACAAATCAATCTTGATTTTATTCTTAATATCTATCTTCTGTATCTTTGCAAAGAATATTTTCAGAAGTAGAGCATATAATTGATGAAAAAAGGAATAGACATATAAAATAATATATATAAATAGCATTATATAGCATAAATTAAGTATTTTTAATTAATTATTAAAATTAATTTAACATATTACATATTATCCAAAATCTATCATATCTCTTTGTTTTCCTTAGTGATTTAAACACTACTTATAAAACTTCAATTTTTCAAAAGTTTTATATTATTATTTTTAATAATTAATTATTTATATTATTATTATTAATAATACTCATTCATATCAATAATACTGATTCAGTAATAGCTTGTACATAAAAAATATGATTTAAATATAATTATTAAAATATTATTGTTTTTGAATAGTTTTCAAAATCCGTGGAACTAATTGATAAATATTTCGAAACTAATTCGAATTTATATTTATTAAATATAATTTTAAAAAGAACTTATCTATGAATTTAAACATCAAGTTTAGTATTCTGAATATTTTATATATATTTACAGTCATTTGATCTTAATTTTCGAAATATTCAAAAAACTGTTGTTTTATTGATGAATTGTCAGCTACCTCACAACGATCAGATACAATGATTTAATTCAAATCTAACTTTTCTACATTTATAATCTATAAATCAGAATCTATAAATCAATATGCAAATTCTTCGTATGAAAATTAGTATACAATGCATTAATGATTTATATTAGATTTGAGTATTATAATTATTACAATTCTATTATATTATATTCTAGCAATATGATATAATTCTAATATAATCAAGCCTAACTTAATCAAACCTAATTTAATTTTTTTTTTTATTTAATATAGGAAAAAAAATCCTTGTAGACATTTTTTTGGAGGATTTTTTGAAGGAAACGAAAGAATTATTGGAGAATTATTTTTATATCGACTACTATAATGACTATACTTCGGTAACCTGTCCTCGTCCTCATTCTTTAGGACTTTGAATGATTGCACTCCCTTCACGTTCTCTTTTAACAATCCAGAGCCAAATAGACATCGCTATGAATCTAAATTATATGCTGTATCGACAATGCAAGTCTTTGCGGGCCAGTAGTAAAATCTTCTTCTTTCAGATACTCGAACTTGTAAAGCGCGAACTGCAATAAGTGATTACAACATTTGTATTTCGAACCCATTCTGCATCATATTTCATCGTCTTCCAAGAGTTTGCTATAACTCTTCTCTCTACTCATTATGACTGATGGCAGAATAAAGTGTGACCCAATTTTTGTTGCACGTCTTTGATATTATTATAGTGGCAAGGTGTTATGAACTTTCCTTTCCATACGATACAAGTAAAAGCTAAAACAACTATGAATTGTTAACACTTGCATCGTTCGAAATCTAACTAATTAAGGTTAGTTAATTTAATCTTCTTCCTAACTTAATCTTCTTTTTAAATGTAAAAGAAATATCTTAAAAAATCTTATAAATATCTCAGATGATCAAGATTGGACTGTTATCTCTTTAAACTCTTATGATAGTTTTCCACATTATAGGAAGATTTCAAAAATCCAGCAAAACACAACCACAACTTATCCGTGTCATCATCATTCTTTAAAGTTGCTGAGAAGATAGGATGCATTTCCTTCGTGCTTTCTCCTGACAACATTGACCATTCTAACACTGCTGCCATCAGTGTCGAATCGCATTAATGCTATGTCGATATGGATTCCATACCACTGATATATTGGAAAAAGATTCTTCTGTCCAAGAACTGATAGAGAAAACAATCTTGCGGTCTATGTATTCGAATATCTAGAATCATAAATCCCGAATTGCAATCAATTCTATTATATAAATTTCTAATATAAATTCTAACTAAACTCTAACTATATATATCACAAATGTTAAAAATATTATGTATCAAATTTTATATATAACTCGAAAATTAAGATCGAAAATTGAGAAAAATATGTATAAGGAAATTTTATTCAGAATCATATCCACAATAATATATTTTAAGCCATCGAAATTGGTTAGAAAGATATTTTTATAACTAATTATTGAATATATGTTTTAGTTTATGCAATACTAAAATAGAAGGTAAGATCGACAGATGAAAGAAAATTATATCAATGTTATCATAATCAATTATATATCATAACTTTAAAAAATAAGATATTACAAAAGAGACGCTCTCAATTATAATATAAAAGAATCTTTAATTCATAGATACAAAGAGTCAAGCTTTTGAATTGGAATAAATGGAGAACCATTATGCTTAAATAAATTATTCGAAGATGATTGGAGCGCACATGATTCATAAAAACTATAAAATCTTTTTAGATAACGTTTCTATATAAGAAATAAACAATGTTTAAAGACCAAACGCCATGATAATTTATATTTGACAAGCTTTCGAAAGAATTGGATCAGAAAATATCTTGCATACAAATATCGATATATAATCTTTAAATATAATCTTTATTTCAGCAAGTTTGCAATAAAAGAAACAAAAGAGTAGAGAAGAAAAGAAGTTGTCAAAAATATATAAGAAAAAAATAGTTGTCAGAGATAGAAAGAAAATTATGTAAGTTATTTATTTGAAAATAAATTTAAAAAAAATATCTAATCTCATAAATGAAAAATGGAAAAATGTGCTACGAAAAAATTACTCACTTGAAACTCAACAAATTCAAAAAGGACGAAGAAAAGATATGTGTGAAAAATATAAAAATAATGTGAATAATGTAAAAAAGATACGTTCAAGAAACAAAAGATTTTATATAATAGAGACTTTCAATGAGATATTTTCGATATTTCTTTCTCTTTAATTATTGAAAATTCTAAATCTCTAAATATAAATCAAAAGCAAATAACGATTTTCTAAACTATATTAAAAATTTTAAGAATAAGACGGAGAAATTAAATTTGAAAAAACTAAAAACAGACAATGTGAAATTTGTAAATCCAGAGATGAATAACATTTAAACAAAGATCAAGCATGAGAAGATAATGAATTACAATTTGCAACAAAATGAATGAACTAAGAGAAAAAATGGATTTTCTCAATTTGCCAGAAGTTATTGCTTCTGCAAAGTAGAAAAGTTTTTACTAAAAAATTTTGAATAGAAACAATTAACTTCAGCCCATCACGTTTCAATCACGTCCTCAATCACGATAATGGTCGAAAAACCATCGAGTCATTATATAAAATCTGGCATAGGAAGATGTCGAAATCAAGAATCCTTCAAAACTAATTGTATTTGTGTATGTTATTAAACACAATTAAAGTGCAAAAACAAAAATGGAATTCAAAAATTAAAAAAGATATGCTTACCAAATATGACTCAGAATCAAACAGCATAAGGATTTGGTTCAAAGACAATAATAAAATAGAAATTTAAAGATATGAATTTTGTAGAAGAAAAACGAAGAAATTAAACATAATTTTGAAGATGAAGAAAGAAGAAAGAGAAATAACTAATATTATCTGAGATCGAACAAAATGAAATAATAAAGGATACTGAAAAGTCATAGCAAGAAATACAAGAGAAAAAATAAGAAAAGAATTATAATGAGGCTAAAAGTTCAGAAGAAGAAGGAAGAAGAAATAACAAAATAATTTTTGAAATCAGAAGAAGAAAGGAAAATCTACTATATGAGAACATTGAAAAATAAATGGATAATGAAGTTAATGCTCAGATTTGATCTTTCAATTTTCTTATATACAAATGTTTAAGACAATTAGATATCTGTTATTGTAAAATAAGCTCGAATAAATGGAAGAAAATGGTGACAAATTCTAATTTCATAAAAAAAACTATATGAAAATTGATAAATTCCTTCATTGAAAGCAAAATCTCTATCAAATAAATAAGTTTTTAAAATAAAATTAAAAGGAAAAAATCAAAATTCATAGTATAAGATACAGTTAATAGCAAAAGGTTGTCAATAATAAAAAGAAATTTACAAGGAAATTTACAAAATAATAATCCATATAGATTTTGAAAAATCTCTAAAATATAAAATATTAAAAAATACTTATAAATTACATAACCAAATTAAATCTAAAATATATATTACTTATTTGATAAATCATAAGAAGAATAAAATATATATTTATTTAATATATAATTCGATGATGAAATTATTGTTTGTAAAGATAAGAGAAAAATTCAAACTGCTTTGCGTTCACTTCAAAGATAGAAATGTATATTAAATTGATTAGAGTTTGGACAATTTTTAAATTTAAGAAAATAAAAGTTCAATATAAATTGGGGAAAGTTGTTTTTTTCAAAGAAAAAAAAATATATATATATATATATGAAATATTCAATAATAAATATCGGCTCTCTGATGCATCTCTGATTCAACTTCCAATTCAGAACAGTCAATTGCGAGATAAAGCAAAGAAATAAAAAACTCATTTATTATAGAAAGCTATTAATTCTTTAATGGATTTAGCATTGTTCAGTAGATCTGATATTTTGTATGTAGTCAATGTAGTGTGTAAAGCGAATCAATAAGCATGAAATTGATATAAGATTCAATATCAATAATAAATAAAAAAGATGAACGTGTATAATAATATCTGGTTTGTAATCGCAAAAATATTCATATTTGCAAAAATTCACTATATAATCAAATTATGTCTAGTTATTTAGAAATCCAAAAAATAGATATATCGACCATATAATCATAATTTGTAACATGTAAAATCATAAAAGAAATAATTAGTAGAATAACGAAAATGAAATGCGAAAATTTATCTTTTGGATAGACAAAGTGCAATATATTTAATAAAAAATCTCATTTTTGAGAACGAAATATATTGACGTACATTGATCACATTATTACATTATTAAAATTTTGTTTCATTAAAAAAACAATATAACAATAGTTTTTTCGATGTAACACAAATATTAAAACTGAATACTATTTTAATTAAAATGCTAAATAAAGTTACATTTTTAAAAAATAAACTAGATATAAAAGAAAAATTAAATTGTATACGATAAATGTATAAATAAAAGAAAAAAAGATGAAACTGTAACACTAAGAAATAAGAATAGATTATAAGATAAGATAAAGCTATGACTGTAGCATTTTAAAATTCTTTTTATTTTTTGTTATTTCTACATCCCTTAAGGAAATGGCATATAATCTTATGTGTATGATAGCATTAATAATATGGACGTTGTTCTTATGATTATTAGATTGTTTATATAAATAATTGTTATATTATTTTCATTATTATTTTTTCTATATTTTATTACTCTTTCAGTAAAATATATTAACAAAATATAATTCTATTGATCTATGGTTATTTTAGAATATCTTTTCAAATCGATAGTTAAAATTAATATCTAAATCATTCAATTTTAAAATACATAAAATAAAACAGAAATTAAAAGATAAATCTTCTAGTAAATTCGAAAAGATTAATGAAATTATTATTACGAAACATGTTATAAATTGAAGTCAACCTAAATCTTTTGATCTTCTCAAAATTTTATACAAGACCTAAAGTTAAAGTTGTATTCATTTTCACTAATGGATTTAAAAATTAATTAGATATATAAATTTTTTAATGATCTGTAATCTAAAGTCAATTTCTTAAAGGAGGTTATTAATTTTTTATTAAGATTTAGATTATCAAGATTTGCAGAATTTATTAAAACATAATTTTAATAAACATAGTTTTTTTTTTAAGAAAAGTATAGTTATATTTTCTGATTTCGAAAAAGCTTTAATATAGAATAGAATTTTCATTAATGAAATCATTTCTCAAATATTAGAAAATTCATATAGAACAATGCAAAGGAAATAATAAATTCCTATTAAATCTTGCACATTTTACATTAGAATCCGGAGAAATAAAAGAATTGATCAAGAAGAAATCAAAAGCTAAAGAAATAATTTACTTTTATTTTAATAACTATCACTATAAAAATCTACAAAATTATGGAAAAGGAAAATGATGAATTAGAAAATGATAAAATTTCTTATATTAACATTTTTTTAGGTTTTATTTTTTATAGTTTATTAAATTTTATAATATAATTAATTATAATTTATATATTATATTATAATAATATTTATCATTAGAAATTTAATATTGTAATAATTATCAAAAATTAAAAAATGCTTTCAAGCGAATACAATTATAAATTGGCATTTCATTAATTTTTTTTAGCCAAAAATATCAACCAACATAGAGATAAAAAAAAAAAGAATAAAAAAAAAATAAATATATTATGTGCATCTCTATTACACTAAATCATTTGTTATTTTGTAAAATTTGCAGATAATTTTTTATTATAAAGAGATCTATATTATGAAATAAAGCATGTATATCAGAAACTCTATTTAAATATTTTATATTTTCTTTTCTTTAATATAGATAAATAGATTGTTATGCGTAAATATCATGTTTTAATTAATTCTATTGAATAATTTTTTTTTTAATATTCCTATATATACTATATTATGTAATTATTTTCTAACTTTCATTAATCGTTAATTATTTTTTTGATTTTAGTACACTTTTTTTATTTTGTTATCGGATAAATTCTATAATTTTTTAATTGAATTAAAATCCAATGATTATAACTACACTATAATTTCCAATTCACTATTGTTTTCAGTAAACTCTTTTAATTAATTTATATATATCACAAGATAGCTATACATAAAATTGAAGAATAAAATTAAACCGGAAAATTGCATTTTAATATTTAATTTTGTTCAAAATGATTACATGTCAAAAGTAATGACTTGATAAGATAAAAATATATCCAATTTATCTAAATATAAAGTATTATTACAAGTTCTGTAATAAAGTAAATTAATGTATTTTGTTAATATATCTTCTGAAAATACTATAACAAATTACATTATATCAAATTACAAATACTGATTATATAATTTGTTAAAAAATATTTTATTACAAGATATTAAGGACAAAAACTCGGATTAAAGTAATCAAGATAACTTGAATATTAGTAGTTTCAGTATTTCCACTAATTTAACTTTTAGTAATAATTTAAAAACGATACAGTTCCCTCGTTTTTCCAAACTATCAATACAAGTCATTCGAAATATAACAATGATAGCTATTTTATTTATTTCATTTCATGACAGATCACCATAAAAGTAATTGCAAAAGTCCCTGACCTGTACGACGTGATTTCGCAAAGGCTCATCCTTAAAAATTGACCTCCAATGTGACTATTTGTTCTTTTTATCTTGCTCTTTTAACATTTTCGCAGAAGAAAATAATTGGAGAAAGAACCAAAACCGCGATAAATTTCCAAAATCGACAGAAATTAAAAATCAAAATTCAGATTAGATAATTAGAATTGAGATAAAGTTCAGATCAGATCATAGTTAGAACTCAGGTATAGTACAGATCGATAGTTAGAACTCAGCTTAGATAGAGTTTAAATCGATAATTAGAAGTTAGACAGAGTTCAGATCAAATAGTTAAAATCGAAATAGAATTCAAATCAAATCAATAGTTAGAATTCAACTGTGATTTGCTACAATGCAAATCACAGTTTGAAGTCAAATAAAATTCAATCAGTCATTAATCAACCATAAATAAGTTAGAATGAATCATCATTATAGTTCACTCAAGACTCATAATATACATAATTTTATAATCATAGATGATCCTTCGAACGATAGTATTCAGTTTAAGTACTTCCTTTTATTATAATATTCAATCACACTTAATTAGACTTTAACATATGATAATTATTTATTTACATTATATAATATCAAATAATGAACTATATTTATTAAAAATACATGATAAAAATTATTTAATGATTATTTAAAAATTTATTTATTTAAAAATTATCACATAAGTTTATTATGTATTATAGATTTGTAGTTGATAAAGATTAAGGAAGTTAAAAAGTATTTGCTATAATAATCTTGATATAAATAAATATTGAATCGTAAAGTTTAATCTCAAAAGGATATAATAAGAGATTTGGCATTTTGTGAAAAGAAAAGGATGCTGCGAAAATAATAATAATAAAGAATATTTAATTTTCTCTAATTTTCATTTTGTCTTTGTGAAAACAATATCAATGTTGATTATTGTTTTTATAATTGATTAGATTTTTTTTAACCAAAAATAAATTAAATGCTAAAAATTGCAAAATAAATTTGATATGTAAAAATATTCATTGAAAATTATTTTTCAAATCACAAGCAATTTAATTTTACATTATATACGTAATGAAATAAAATGAGTTTATTTCTTTCATTTCATTTTGGTCTTGCTTCGTCTAATATAAAATTAAATTACTTGTCATAAGTTTTTTTCCTCCCAGTCATAAAAATAAAAATTATACTGTAACTTGATCTTATAATTATGAAACATTTATTATTTTATTTATTTATTTTATTTTAAGAATTAAAAAATTAAAAAATCGATATTCTTTTATTTATGATGTAATGCTTATATCTCGTTTGTGGAGCTACGTAGAATTATATAGAATTATATAGAACTAAAAATGATTTATAAAAACTACGAATTTTTATTCAAAATCAAGTTCTTATGAATAAAAAAATAGTACTTAAGAAATTTGCTTTATTCCTTGAATATCATATTTAATATTTTTATATATTTTTTATATATTTATTTTCGTATATTATGTGTATTCCGCACTCTTTGTACATTCAAATTTTATATATTCAATATAAATGCATAAATATCTGCAATCTCCTTATAAAATTTTATTGTCCTATTTTAAACGATCAAAAACAAATTTAAAAAAACAAATGAAAGTTTATACATGGTATAACTGAATTCACGAGTTCACATAAGTTCTTATGATTTCAAAATTCTGATTAAGCCCAAGGTTCGAAAAAGATTTAAAAAATTCTTGATAATTCAAAGATTAAAAAAGTTTTGATTTTTTTTTCAATTTATACAAACGCTTATATTCTTTAAAATTCTATCCATTTCGCTTTCTACAAGATGTATAAGCAACAATGACATCCTTTGATTGTGCAATAAAATGTCTTAATTCACGATCGCGTTTTATCTACGTCGAAATGTTTCTAAATAAATATACAATCCAAAATCTTTTAAATACCTCTCTTAAAAACGGTATTATTCTCACGCAATGTCACTCCTTGTTAAATGATAATTATATATAAGTTCAAATAGAAATAACGATAATGCGATACATATAAATACATACAAATGAAATTATGATGTATAAAATTATGATTATGAAAAATTATATCAATTAAAATATATATAATATAATCACTTATACATAATAAAATTAAGTACGTAAAGTCATAGAAAGTCACTAATATATAGATTGATAAAAATATTACATTAAATATAAAATAACATACTTAATATTAACTTACATTAATATTATTTATTAATATTAATATTAGTCACTAAATTAATTTAATTAGTTTAATTGACATAATAATTTAGTTGAATTAAATTGTCGAGATTTCTATATCTTAAAATATGTGATTGCGACGTCATAATTCAAAATGGTCAAAATGCGGGAAAAATCAATATTTTGAATTTGTTTGAAATCAGTAAAATTTAATTTATATTTCTTTATATATTCATAATTCGAAATAATAAATATTGATAATTAAAAATTAAAAATAAATTGCCAAAGATAGAATTTTTTTGAATGTGCTTTGAAAATAGAGAAAAATGCATGAGTTACGAAATCGTTTTTCTAAAATATCCAACTTTGACCTGTTATTTTCTTGATAAAGATTTTATTAAAACAAGTTTCATAATATTAAAAAGCATCTTTTTAGCTATAAATATGCGCAACAATTATGAGAATATATTTGTTTTGATCTTTCGAAAAATAATCTTTCTGAAATGAATATATTTTTATTTTTTAGCATTTAGAGACGTTAAAATCGACAAATAAATGAAAAGTCACGATGAATTTTGTATAAAAAAATTTGTTAAAATATATTAAAGATAGATACATAAAAATTTCTTGCCAATACTTGCTTATTTGGAAATTATAATAATATACAGCAAGCACGTAACTATATTTATGAATTTGTATGAATTATAATTTTTAATTATGAGTATTGTTAATTAAATAATTACAATATTAGAAAGAAATATAATAATTTTAATTAACAAATAAATTAATTAGTTAATTATAAAATAAATATTCTATATAAAAATGATTATTAAAATTCAAATCTATGATTGAAGAAACTTGTAAAACTGCTTTTTTTATAATAAATAATTATGCTATGATTTTTTCCGCGTTTTGACCGTTTCACCTCGTTTGCGACGTCCAGTAGCAGAATATAGATCTTTTGTTCCACATCTTTCATATTCTGATTATTGCTATTCTGAGTTTGTCTTTCTCAAAATGTAGTTCCAAAATTTGTCCTAATCACTTTTGTACTAAAGTATACGTGCAATTCTGTAGTCTTCTTTGTAACAAAAATTGTATAGAAATATACGACAGCCGAATTAAATTTTCAGATAATATCTAAAATTATTCGAGAGAAAAACCTATTTGATCTATAAACCTATAAATTAAAATTCTTAGTTTATCGCCTTTTTGCAAGTAGTTGAAAATGCGCTGATAATCATATGAATTTAAAAATAAATATAACGAGTATCAATTCTTTACGTTTAATATTTTTTTTATTTGTATGTATGTAGAGATATAGTACAATAAATATAGGAATAAAATCAATCAAGTTTTTAAAAAAATCTTTTTATCTATTGAATTACATATATGATTGTTTTTTTTTTTTCTCTCAGAAGTTTTTCAGTCTGTGATCAATACGTTATTAAAATCTTGCAATGATCATCCATTTCACAATGTCGTCCTTTGTATAGTTCCGATAAAAAAAAAAATTCGAATAATCAAATCTGAATCTAAATTTTGATTGAATAGAATACAATTCTATTTATCGTTTCATATCTTCGGGATTTTATTCGCAATGATGGCTTTTCGTTGTAATAATGTTCTTTGTTCGTCGAGTTATATATTGCTTTCCTAAGTGAAACTTTTCCCATGAAATGTTTGTCTTTGTTAGTATTATATTTTATAAATTGTTTCTAATTGAAAAGGAATTTTGATTATTCAAGTTATCGTTCTCAGAATTATTTTGCTTGTCCGTGAAATCGTCTGTCACCAATGTATCATCAATATGTATCAATAATATGAATATGTTTCTGATTGTATACTATGCAATGGGATAACTATCTCTGCTTTTTTATAGTATGGAATTATTAGAACCTAACGAAAGTGTATTGATATATTGAAGATTTCAAAACGATCATGTGTCGAAAATTATATCAGTTCTATCGAGTTTTTAACAAAGCATTGAATTTGTTATTCTTAGTCTCGATGATATCTTGTTCCTATTTAATCGAAATGAATACCTTATTTTCAATAATAAAGAATGAGGTAGTGCGATGAAAATTATATTTTGACTATTTCTACGTGTATTTCTAATAACGCATGTACAAAATAAGTCAAATTTTTTTATCATTGTTTTCATTATGAAATATTGTCAATAATACGGTATTTCGTACTTAAACTTTTGATAATCTTTTATTGTTAGTTAATCAAAGAATTTGTGGAGCTATATAGCAATAAAATTGATTTATTATTAAAATTCGTTGTTAATAAAATTTTAAACGATCAAGAACAAAGTTCATATGAAAATGAAAATTTGTGTTATCATAAACGAATGAAGTTTTAAAAAGTTCCTGTTAGTTTAAGGTTACAAAAGTCAAGAGTTCAAACGCGTTCTAATAATTCAATAGATAAAAATATTATCTTAATCCGAATTATTCAGTAGTTTAATGATTTTAAAAGTTCTAATTTCCTTGAAATTATCAAATCGTCCGTATCCTCTAAAATCTCATTCATATTCATTTCATAAGATGGGGCACACAAGTGACCACTGTCGATCAGTCTCTTGATTAAACGATATCTCGAACCTAAAGAAAATTTTTAGAATCAGATTGAAAAGTTATGCCAAAATTCTATGCAAGAAACTGATTCTTCAAATGTTTATAATGATTTTTCTTAAATAGAATGATACTGATTGCCATTGAAATTGATAATGGAAAATATCATTCCAAGATCAAGTTCATATTCCAGTTACGTTAAAATGTTTCTAAAAAAATATATAATTCCAAGAGTCTTCTAAATTCTTCTCAAAAACGATATTGTCCTCACGGTAAAATATCACTTTGTATTTGTATCTGTTCAGTGTCTTAATATTTTTGTTGATAATTTAATCCTATTATAAATATTAATGTTTGATGTTGTTGATGTGAAATATTATATATAACTCGAGCAAGATCAGATGCTATTGGACTATGAAATGAATTCAATAGCCATCATGATTTCACAATACAAATTTTCAAATTTGTTTTCATACTATGGCATGGATTACTTCTAATTCCATATTTTCTATTTCGTTTCTATTTCTTCGAAGATTGGAATTATTTTATTTATTTAAGCTAATCTTTTAAACGCAGAGGCATTCAAATTTCGTACATATCAAAATAAAATTTGAAATGAACCAATGGATTTGTATAAGATGTTTTCTGATAAGAGATTTCAAAATAGCATCCATAAAAATAAATTAGTTTATAGAAAAGAAGAATAAATAATTAAGACAATGTCACTTAACCAGTTTTTTTTGTGTGAAGATAGTTCAGAAATTCGTTGATTTCGTAAGTTTGACAAAAGACAATCTGTCGAAAATCAAATATTTTGCAGGTTATAGGTAATTATGATAACAAATAGTATTAGAAATATTTTTAGAATTCTTATATTATATTATACTTTTATATTACACTGACCACAGATTTGATTATACAAAATTTATATACTTTAAAATTCTCGTTAAACTCAATTCAAAAGATCAAAATATTGGAATCCATTCATGAATTCATATAATAAAGAAATTATTTTTAATCTTTTAAATTTGAAAAAGTCCTTTCAAAGTTAATAGAGTTCGTTTTTTTTTTCCAAGGTTCAACATAATTCGAGAATTGAAAATTTATTTTAATTTCTTTTCTTTCTCAAGATTCAATTTCTTTTAATCCGAACTGTTCGATTAATTCAAAGTTCAACAAAATTGTTTTAGATTCGTAATTCAACAAGTTCAAAAATTAATAACATTTTTGTTAGTTCAAAAATTTTTTATTAAAAAAATTCTAATTTTTTTCCGATTTATAAACATTTATTCCCCTTTTGAAATCTCATCTACATTCAATAATCTTCATTTCAAAGGATCGACGGGTTTACGATGAGACATATAAGTTAGTTTCAATCAACATCGCGGATCTAATTGTGCGAAATTCTCAATGTAAGATAAATTCTTAGAATTAAAAGAATACCGCCCATTCGTTATTCCCAAGAAAATTGATTCACGAATATTTGTAATAAAAGTATAGGATGGTACTGATTGCCGTTGAGATTGATAAGGCTGAAAAATGTTATTTCAAGTTAATTATATTTTAATTATATTAAAATCACATTTTCATATTTCAGCACCTAAGAGTTTCTAAAAAATATATAATTCTCTAAATATTTCCGTCAAAAATAGTATTATTTTCAAGATATCTTTTGTAAAATGTTTTATCAATTTTTTTTATGAATAATAAAATCATTTCATTAAAAAGAGAAAAAATTATAGAATTTAAAGAATAGAAAGAAAATTTATTTATTTTTTTTATTTTAAATTACATTGAATATAAAAGTAAATAATAAATAAAAATAATATTTATTATTTGCTTATTTTCTTGAAGAAATTATAACAGAAATATAACAAAGTTTATCCATATATTTTTGTTAAATATTATAGCGAAATAATAATTGCAGAATAATTTATTAATTTAAAATTGAAATGAAAATAATTTTAAAATAAGTAGATATTATATATTTTTAATTTACCGTAATTTAGATGTCACTCTAATATGAATAAATGATCCTTTTTAATTATTAATAAATTATTTGTTACATGAAAGAATATTCATATATATCCGAATGTAATTTTTTGATGAAATTTTTCACTCTGTTGAACTGACCAACTTTGTCTTTGCTCCAAAGATCCATCACGCTATGGACATATTGAAAGGAGAAATTGATCACATCTTAGAAGTTAAATTCAAATAAGAATTTTCTTTCAAGTTTTACTTCTAGGATAAAATTGCATTTCTTATAAGAAATTATGTGGACTTGACTTAATGAATTCTAATACTCAATAATTATTTATAACTATTTATGAGATATCTAATGATACGTAGATGAAGAGATATATAATATTTTGGTAGATATAACAATTTTCATGCAAAATTTACTTAAAAAAGAATTTCATAACCGTAAAATTGTTTTACATTTAACATCTACTTTTAATGATTAAAATAACTATAATAACGGACTGTAATTATTAAACCAAATTAAAAATCTTTTTTAAGATCAAAATCAGATCAAATATAAGTAAAATCTAAAAATATTTCGATAATAAAATTTCAAGAATTTGAATCACATTACTGATTTAGTTTTAAAAAGTAAGAATCAATATAATTTTAATTAATACATCTTAATTCATCATCAATTTCGGCGATAATTTTTTCCATGAAGTTTTTTTTTGTTGTTTTTTTGTGTGTAATTACATAACTAATGCATTTACAATCACTTTCGAAATAGTATTTTATTATAATTTTTCGAACTGAGATAATGAAATTTAATAGATGTTACATTGTTGAAAATATAAATGCGAATATTATAAAATTAGCTTTTCTTAAATTTCATTTTGAATTTCTATACATTTTTTTTGTTTGTCAAAATTAATTTTATAATTAACATTTATAAATAATATTTTCATTGGATGCGTTGAGTGCACATCTTGATTAATATTTGCTCATCTTATGTATAACACATGAAAAATAACTCAAAAAAATACTATACTATAAATTTTTTATTTATAATAATTTAAACGACAAGTGCTTTCCAAAACGAATTATAATTTTTGAAACTAAAAATACTTAGCAATAGATCCTAGTGTTAAAGCTATATACTTCTTGATATTGATGTTAAATGTGCTTTCCAAGATTATGATGATGAAATCAAGTATACTTTCCAATGTGACTTAGAAAAAAATTTCTTTGAAATTTTATTTTTATGTCAATCTTTCGATTTATACTAGTCACAATCGTACCTTGAAGATAGAGATTGAAAGATGGATCGTAGATAAGTAAGAATTTGACAAAGAATAGATAGAATCTTAGAATCTTATGATTTATGAAATTCCAAAATTAAAAAATATATCTTTTTTAGCAAATATTCCATCATTTATGATATATCAATTTATCGTTAAACTGAATATAATCAATTCGACAAATTGTCTTCTTAAATCGTGATAAAATAATTCTCAAAATTTAATTCTCAAATTAAATTTTGAAAAAAGATAAAAAATGAGTATCATAAAGTGTGAATCATTTACTTTTTCATTTTATATTCATATTATATTGAAACATAAACGCGAATGCGACTATAATCTTAAAAATATTACAGAAATATTGATACTAATAGTAGAGATAAAAAATTATACATTAATATGGAAAAGAATGAACCTTGACTTGAATATTGTTGATTTGAATATCATATAAGAGAATCCATTGTTGTAATAAAAATTGGTCTTAATTTATCGTTTATCTGGATATCAAACAGTGCTAATTCATTGTGTGAGAGAAGTCATTTCTATGAATTTAATCTTGATTGACATATTTATAATATGTGACATGGATTGAATTATGTGATAAAGCTATTATTGTGACAAGAATTAGATCTTAATTAGCCGCTTATCTGTGATAGTCCTAATTGACTCATGTAATGAAAACCATTGTTGTGATAGAAATTGGATACCGATTTGCTATTTATTTGTGACAGAATGGATCTTAATTGACATATGTCTCGTATTGAAATAATGTTAATTCATCATTTCTTTGAATGAAGAAGGAGGATAAAGGAGGATATAATTTTGCAAGTATAATTTGATCTGTGCTACTAAATAAAATTACATTAAAATGTAAATGTATAAGAAGTAATTTATTATCTTGATTTCCTTCCACTCCTGAAAAGAAAATCTTTTTTGACTGGACCATTTTTCCTAAAAAATGACAAATTTTATTGCTCTTGTAATATAACGACGTGAAAACATTGCAATGAGATGATAAAGAATCGATTACTCGTGCCAAATGGTCAAACTTTCTAAATTAAGTACAAAATTTATGATAATAAAGCATCGATTGCTTAGCATCATACAATACAACAATATAATAATACAATAAGAGATTATTTCAAAGAATCCTTAATATATCATTTAACAATAATGGAATTTAAAATTAATAAAAGTTTCTAAAATATTACATGTTGATCACGTGTTTCTTTAAAAAAGATATTAGACATAAAGAAAATATTAAAGTCAGATTATTGGATACATATATAATTAATTTATGAAATTTAAATTTATCCTATCGTTTGTCTTAACAATATGAAAGATATATTCTGTATAACAATTAATTTGATATTTTAAGCATTAAAATAAACTATATAAAATGATAAACAGAAATTATTAATAAAATATTTTATTCTATAGTGTAACAACTAATATAAACAATATAATACAAATTGTTATAATATGTCATAATAATAAAAAAAAATTAATAACATTTTTAATTGTATTATTATATATGTTATTTATTCATAATTATTTAGATACAATCGATTCATAATCGATAAAATATAATATTAATTAATTTATATATATTATAATTTAATTTTACAAAAGTGAAAGTTTTATATGGAATATACGTTCTTAACTATTAGACAATCGTACGAAACTTATAAAATATATAAATATTATTGTGATTATAAAATATTTTTTTTCTTTTAAATTTATCATTATTATGGAAAAATATCTATGTACTTATAGATCGCAGCAGTGATTAAAGATAATATACAATGTTAAATGATATTAGCGAACATTATAAAAGAAACAATAATAAATTGAGGAAAATCGATAGTTTGTGTTCATGATGAAATTTAAACGCGATAAAGGGTAGTTTGGTTCATTAAATGCTTGCAAATTTCAAATGTTTACTGACTTTTCATAAAATCCTTCACGGAATAAAGTTTCGTTTAAATTTTCATCAACATAGGCCAAGGGAAAGAAACTATCGAAGAAGTTTGAGAAAGTTCGGATGTAAACTCTCTCTTCGTGTCTAGTCACGAACAGCAAGAGCTTCTGCACGCAACGCAACGTCCGGAGACAGCAGCTATCGCGTTTCCTCTTCACAACACTCGCTGGCGTGCATTTGTCTTCATTTCTTGCGCCACTCTAACCGGTACATGTAGTTATGATTTAAGACTATAGTTCCGCAAACGAAGCAGAGGAAGAAGTAAAAGAAGATGACGAAACGGTGACGACAAGGATGAGACTTCGTTTTCGCGTTTCGTTCTTTGAGCTTATCGTTCCCGCATCTTAAGATCTCATTTTAAGGAAACGCCCGATAATGAGGTTATCGCGTGACAACTAACATGTAATCTTGATCATATACAAATCATATACCCTGATTATATATGATAACTCTATTCCATGCACATTTTACCATACGAAAAAAACTTTAATATTCCGTTTGTTGATTGTGATTGATCAGTTGATCGCATAAATTTATGTATAATAATTCAATTGTAAGAGAAAATGTTTTTTTTTCTTTATTTTTTATAAAATATCAAATATGTGAATATTGATTTAATTGACGAGTTAATATCGGAAATGTAGGAAAAAAAAAAGAAGTTTCGTAACAGTATTTTAAATTTTTCATTTTCAATTATGTATAAGAGTTAAAAAATGAAAAAAAATTTTAATTTATTAAGGAATTAGTAATTTAACGTAATCATGAGGAATTTAATTAATAATAACAATATTCAAATAAATATTTCATTTCATTAACGTTTCTTTATCATATTGGGATATAAAAATGATAAATAATAGTTTATGTAACCAAAAATTGTTACAGCTATTGATAGCCGAATGTTAAACATAATGGTAAACATAGCGAGTTTAGTGGAAAATATTATGGATGCAACTTCGATGGCGAATTTACGATATTGTATAATCAAATATACATGAGGTATTTCTCGCAAAATCTATTAACAAATTACAGGAAGGAACATTCATGAACGTCTCCTGAATAAATTACCAAGTTGGAAAGTTGTTAGTTAGGCACTTTCATACGATATCGACTTTACTACAATTTCATGTACATCTTTCAACAAAATGTAATGCAAAATCAATTGATGTTTTATTCATTATCGCTGTGATAATTTAGGTTTATAATAATAAGAAATCGTTATAAATTATAGCATTCTTCTATTAATAATCAATTGTATTATTTCGCTATTTTATTTTGCTTTTTTTATTTTAAAAATTTCTCAATTAAATATTGTTCAACACACTTTACGATATAACTTTGCGTAAAGTATTTATATGATATTCTTAATAAATTTAATTTCAATATTTGGTACATGAAATCAGACAAGAGCGTCGTTTTAATACACTTCACATTTTCTCTTTCATAATATTTATTTTCCATTGAGAGAATTATTCAATATACTGCATATGTAATGATTGATTATCATCAAACAATTATAAAAAAATATTATATAAAAAATATTGCACATCCTGCAATCCTATTCGTGTTAAATTCTTTTGTTGCATGTTAAATTGTATTTAGATTTTAAAAAATTTCTTCTAATAATAAGATTCAGTAATTAATATACAAGTTTTGATAGATAATTGTTTAATTCATAAATTTGATATATTTAGGTAACTTAATTAAAAAAAAATTATTATTTAATTCAAAATATATCGATATTAAAATTTTAGATAATTTAAAAATATAATATGAAATAACTTCAATAATAAAGGGACACTTGTTTTCGTCTCTTCTTTAAAAAATAAATTATTAAAAATTAATCTTACAAGTAATGAAAATAGATGTTTAATTGTCGATCAAATCAATATGTTGAATTTTAAATATTATTAAAATATTGTTAATTATAAATGATTTAAATCATACATAAGCATGCATTCTAAAATAACTTTTTAATATTTGTAACTACACATTTATTAATATAATTTATTTGACAGACGATTATTCTCTCTTTTAAATCTAGAATTTTTTAATACATGTAAGGATAAATTATGATTAATAACGTTTGAGAACGAAAAAATTTAAAGTCATTTATTTTAATTCATTCAGAGATCATTATTAGACACGTTTAGGAAATTGACAAAAATATAAAAAATTAATGATATTTTTTTAAAAACTTAATTAATTTTTTATGATGATATAATTTATGATTAATAGAATTTTACTGAAAGCTATTCGATCAAATTCGTTTAAAGTCGATAGTTCCAGAGAGTTGACTGAAATATATATTGAGATATCAAACTTTAAAGTAACGAACTTCTGATAAAGTAATTTTGAATTTGAATTACTTTCGAAGCAATGCAGATTTCAATATTAATCAGCAATCAGGTTAATTATCAGTATTAGATTCAACGCGAAAACGGATATTCGAAAATTGTATAATATATATATATCTCCATAGTAAAGTAATATATCATTATATATAATATACATATAATAGTCGCAATCAAATTATAAAAATTTACATTGAATTAAAATTAAAGATTTAAATTAAACGAATAATTTGTAAATAAGAAAAAAAATTTATTTTCTATGTCAGTTAATTTTTATAAGCAATTTATATAATAAAAATATATAATAAAATTAATGATGTTGGTAAAAGTTTTAACTTTTATATCCTATAGACAAATTTAAATTTTATTGTATTATTGAGTAATTTATTAGTAAAATCTATTTGTGATGTGTAGAAAAAAATAGCGATGAAAAACTTTTAAAATATATGAAAATATATAGATGTAATATCAGAGAGAATATTTTTTAATTCATATTATCATAATTAATAACAATTGCTATCTATATTTAGAAGTATAAAAGCATCCGTCTATATATTTATTATAATTGATTTTACAAATATTTGTATTATATTATATAAATATTCAATTATAAAATAGTTTATAATTGATGTTATAATTAAATATAAAGCAATTCTTCGAGAAAAAAGTCGAAAAAAAATTTTTTTTTTACTCAACTTTCATTTTCGAAAAACATCAATTCTAAAATTTAATCTAACATGTAATATAGATAAATAAATTTATTAATTTTATTTTTCAGTAGATTATATTAGTGTTTATAATTCTTGTATTTATAAGTTACTAATGAAATGTGTGCAGTAATTCCATTTGTAAATTTTTACCCGAACAAATAAATTAATATCTATTAGGCTATCAATATTTATAATAATGTATAATATAATTTCCATATAATAATGAAATATAATAATAATAAATAATGTGTTATACTGAATCATTAAAAAAATCATCAAACATTTGAAGAAAATATTTTTTTCGAATCATTTCGTCATTAGGATCATTTATATCAAATTAGCGTGAATAGAGAAAAATAAATATTAGAGAACGTAATAAAATACATGCAAGGAATCCTAGTTTACGATAAAATAATAAGATGATAAGGTTAATAAAACATTTTACGAATATTATATAAGAATAAAATTTTTATTTTTAAATATAATTTTATTAAAACTACTAAACTATTTTATAGAAACTATTTAATAGAGATTACGTTTCACAAAAAATATTTTATTATTGATTGTACCAATATACTTATATTATAATAATAAATTATTATATTATAATATATATAATTATTATATTATATTATAATATAATAAAATTATTATATACTTATAAAATTTTTGATAAAAATTTTATGAAACTAAATTTAAAAATGACATGTTAAATATTCATAACATGCACATATGGAATGGGAACTCTTACAATATTTTAAAAACATATTTTGAAGTAAGATGGAATTTGAATATTTGTGCAGATTTTCTTTTAAATGAAAACGTTATTCTATTTGGATTTCTTTGAAAATAAATTTTCAGAGAATTTGAGTTATTAGACTGCTTGCAAGGAAAGATTCGAAAATTCAAAAAATTATGAAACCTTGTGCGATATGTATTATAATATTTGGAATAGTTTAAAATATATAGTGTTTATGTAGAAATATATTATACAATTTTTTTTGTTGTCTGAAATTACTTTAAGGAAATAATATCAATCCTTAAAAATTTAACTATTTTTCGATTTTATGTTATAAGAGAAAACTGTGAAATGTACGAAAAAGTTTTTAAACAAAAGTTATTCCTCTTCATAAGAAATGTCGTCTAATAAAATATTTATTAATTGTTTACAATTAAATTAAAAAATTATAAAGAAAAAAATTAATAATTTCTTTTAAATTTGTTCTTCAAAAATTTTAATCAGCATAATAAATAATTATGTAACTATGTTATTGATTTTCTTTATTAAATTTTCAAAAGTAAGAGAAATTTATATTATATGCTTTTATTTTTCACTAAACATTGAATCAATGTTTCAGATCAGAATAAAAAAGAAAAAAAAAACTTGTATATAGAATTATTTTGTAAGATATTTTTGTTTTTAATATAGTCATTAAATTTTTTTCTTTACATAGCAGATAATAAAAAATAATAAATAGTAGATTCAATAAAGCGTAAATGAATAACAATAAAAGTATACAAATATAACATGAATTACTCTTCATAATAATAAAACTTTTCAAAAAAATATTATAAACATGGAATTTTATACCATTCACATAATATAATAACATGATTGCCGCATATAGAATGAAGCAGTCATGCGAAATCGCGAAAAAGCGAATTCTATTGAATTTTCAAAATTATTGGTTTCTCATTCACATTCACTCTTATATCATACGTAAGCAAATACTTCGTAATATTATGATGACAAAAGTTGATTACGAATGAGAAACTGTAATTTAATTTTTCTTTCGTGCATATAAATTAATGTGATTTATATAATATATAATTATATAATACAATGAGATGAGAAAATTTCCATACAAGGTTTTTCCATATGCAGAAATCAAACATATCAAAAATTATTCCTATGGTCTCGATATTATAAATATTTCTACAAGCTGATTAAATTAATATACTATTTTATAATGTAGATGGACAATGATCAATCCAAGAATCTAATAATAAAATAATCCGAAATCTCGTACTCGATGAATAAACATTTGTTAGTCATTCATTAAATAGTTCTTTACTAATAATTCTTTTAACTTTTTTTAATTTCTTTAATTTCTTAGATGTAAAGACTATATCCCATGGTTGAAAAAAAGATTATTCTATGCATAGGCCGAAATTAACAATTGTTTTTTTGGCACAATAAAAAGCGAAAGAAATTTAAAACAAGCTAATATTGTTGGAAATATAATGTAATGACATATATAACTACTATAACTATGTACAGTAGCAGCTACAGATTATATAGATTATATTATTGCCGGAATATTTTTTATTTTTTTATATATTTATATATTTATAATATATAATATATAAAGAAATAGAGAAGTTTGATAATTATATTACACTTATATATATATAAGTTTCTTTTTTTCTCTCTATTTTCATCTAATATGTTGATCCAAAATTTATTAAAAAATAGAAATATATAATATAAATTTTCCTACTTTTAAAAATTCAACAACATAACAAAATTGTATTTATTAAAAATAAATAATATTTTTTTATATCATCACATAATTATTTAGACTACTTAAATTTTACGTTAAAAAACAAACTTAAAAAAAATTATTAATTTTATTTGTTCATAATTTTTTTTAATTATATAAACAATTAATAAATGTTTTACCAAATATCTTTTTGAAAAGAAGCAATTTTTTTCTGAAAATTTCTTGTATTTCTTATAGTTCACGAGTTATAATGTAAAGTTAAAAAAAATAGTCAAATTTTGAAAGTTAATTTCATTTTCTTCATCTCCTGATTTCGGGCAGCAAAAAAAAAATTAAGTAATACATATCTATATAAGCACATATCCTCAAAAGTTTATATTTTTTTGAATTTCCGGATTGGAAATCTTTTCTTATTTGCAAAAAAGGAATATAATTTTCTAACACAAACACTTCAATCGTCAAGTTAAAAATTTTTTAAACGAACACTATTGCATTTGAATTAGTCACGACACAATATAAATGGTAAAATAAATCACGATCTCCTGATTTAAATCTTGATTTTTATGAAATCATTATAGAAGATGAAATCATATAAGCATTGATTAATAAAAAAAGAATTATTTTTGCATTTAACATAATAATGCAGAATTTAATAAGAAAAGCACAACTGTATTAAATATGGAATCATTTACATAAATATTTCCAATAATTTTTAAATAATAATAAAATAAAATTTCAAAATCTCTCATAAGATTAGTTTATAAATACAAAAAATAACAGCAATTTAATTTAAAAAAATAAGATTGGTAAATTATGCCTTATTTATTTTATATACTATAATATGCTATATCATACATACTTATATAATGGAATAAAATTTATGCAATGCAATTTTAGAATTAATTTCTTCGAAAAATTCTCAAAACTAAAAATCGAATGAAAAAATTTTATTCTTTTTTTTTGACTTATTTTTTCTTGTAGAATCATATCTGATTTGTGCTATCGCCATGATCTAAATGTACTATCGGTACATGTATGATTCTGTATATATATCAATTTATTGCATGAAAGTTTTTTCTTTATTTAGATATTTATATATGGAATATTAAAGTTATATTAAGTTGTATGAAGTTATATCAATTATGTCAAGAACAGATTCAAAACTTGTAAAGTGGCCAAGTCTGGCTTTTATTTTCAACAACTCGAGTACTTTCAATAATCTAACAATAATTTATCAGCAGATATAGTTTCCTAACGTTTTCCAGATCCTCAATTTAAAGAAAAATATTAGCAGCAATGGCCACTTTACAAGTCACGCTTGCACGGACCACTATCATAAAAGCGAGCGCAAAGGTCCTGATCTTCATACGCTGTGAGGCAATCTTGCGAGGGCTCCTTCGAAACCGCCCTCCAACGCGACGATTGGTTCCTCTAATTCTCTTTTAGCGTGCATTTTCAAGAAAAGTAAGGATTGGAGAAAAAACCAAGGCTCGCGTCTTTTGGATCAGTTAGAATAAAAATAGGATACAGATCAGATAAAACTCGGCAGTTTACATCAAAATACAGTTAAAATCATTACAGTTAACTGCAAACAGTTAAAGTATCACTACTCAAAACTTCTAATATAAACGATTATACAATCTTAAAGTCAGTAGATGGTCCTTCGAGCAATGGTATCAATTTAGGCACCATATTTGTGCAATATTCAAAATCATTCGATATTGACTTCAACAAATTAACTTATATTAGTTATATTTTATAATACTAAAGAATTATATTAAATTTATTGTTTCGTTGGTGAAACAGACGAAAATATATAGTATAATGTTTTATTTGGAAATTTGTAATTTGTTATTAGTAAATTTTTTTTATTATTTAATTTTTAAAATTTTCTCGATCTCATATAAATATATTGAAGTTTTGTTAAAATATAAATGTTCTATTTAAAAAACTGTAATTTATTAATCTACTGAATTTAAAAGAAAATTTTTTTTATATTCTATTTTATAAATATATTTTATATATTTATATAAAAATACAAAATATACAATATATATAGAATTTCCGCGAAACCATAAGTATAAACAGTTGAGTGATAAGTCAAGAGAAAAAAATCACATTTTTCGTGCAAGACTACGCTTTAAAATAAATCAAGTTTGAAAAATTTTCAACTACAAATGACATTCGCTAATTTTTGATTAAAATGAATTATCGATTATAAATAATTTTACGTATAAAGATGAGCAAAATGTATAAAATATAGAATAAATTTTCATATAAAAATTTTTGAAAAATTGAATTTGATACGATGAAATTGAATATCGACAGTTCATTCGTATCCAATCAAAAATTAATTTATTTCATTTGATTTAACTAATTTTAGTAATATATCATTAAAGAAATATAAAAATAAAATAATAGATTAAAAAAAATTATTTTATAATTTTATCTGCTCATTTAATATGAATAATATTAAAAAATTAACATTTTACTTTTGTCATGAATGAATGAATTTTAAATTATTTGAACATAGTTGAACATAGTAACGTAAGCATGTAAACATGTTGGATGTCTAAATAATTATACTTGTTAATTATTCATTTGCATTAGTTCTATATATTAATTAAGGTAAAATATATTCAGTATACTGGAAAATTATTATTTAAATGAATTAATTTTAAAAAATTATTTGAACAAACATAAAATCAACATTATTTAATTATATATATTTAAACTTTTTTTTTTATCTTTTTATTTATATTTTTATAGTTTTGTGTATAATACTAATAAAGTGAAAATAATAATACAATAGAAAAGATGGATATAAAAAATTTAAACAGTAGTGCATTTTCATTCACAATTTTGAATTATTAGTTGATTTTACATAAATAAAATTCGAGCAATCAAAAACTCTGAAATAAAATGTGCCTTATTTTCTTAATTATATAATATTTTTGAAGTATAATTCTTACACTGCTTCTAGTACTAATTGACCAATTAAATAATCGATCATTTAAAAAATATAATAGATCTTTATTAACTTTAGATTTGTTTTATTTCAATTATTTTTTGTTACTTTATCAAATCAATTAATTAGTTCTGAATTTCTTTCATACTACTCTAGAATATGAAAGTATAGTATATTTTTTAATTTTTTTCAATCTATAATATAAAAGAAATGAAATTAATATATTCTTATAGAAGTTAGTTGATTTAAATCAATCTAATTCAAATATTATTAAAATTGATCATAAAATATGTTATTTATTTAACTTATAAAAGTTAAATAATTTTAAAAAAAATATTATGCGAGATCAATAAACTTTTCCTAACTAGAGATATGAAAAACATTGACATCTTTTCTTAAGTAGAATACTTTTTAATAATAATTGATGTAATTCCTGATATTCCTCGCAAAAGTATCATTTGCTGAAAAAATATTATTAAATTATGATATATTATATTAAATTTAATAAAGTTTGTTAGATAATTGATAGATTCTTATTGCAAGAAAAACAACAAAAACAATTACAAATAAATCGCGCGATCTTTATTATTATATGTATATTTCTAGATATATATTCTATAATTATAATAATAAAATATACAAGATCATAAAATAATTTTTTTGATTTTTGGTAGAAGATTATAATAATTTTCTTTTTATTTATTTCATCAAACTCATAAACATCAAATCATATTCATAATTTATATATATGTTAATTATACATATATCATAAAAATTTTTATCTTTACTTAAAAAATATAAGAAATACATTTAAAAATGAAAAAAAATTGATATATGCATGCTTTATTATTATTCTTTATTATTATAATAAATAATTTAAAAAAAGAATGAAAAAATTATTTTCATTAATATTTATAGATTTGAAAATATTGAAAAAAATATCTCATTACACTACATATTTTAAGCACTTGACAATGTGCACATATTTATGCAGAAATATTTTACAACTAATATTGCGATTTTCAAAGAAGATTTCAAATCAGGTATTAAGGTAATTTTTATTTATAGATTATATAATCATGTCTGATATAGAAAAAATAATATTATTAATTTTATTATTGAAAAAATATAATTAACATAAAAGGAAATATGAAAAAAAATGTATAAATATAATCTAAATTCAAATTTTTTTTACACTTTCGATATTATAAAATATAATATAAACAATGTTATATAGAATGTAATAATATATGTAATATATAATATATAATAATATATGTAAGTTTATAATAATATACGTAAGGAAATTAATAAATTAATAAATTTTTTAAAAGATTGCAATTTTATACTTCAATTTTAATTATCAATAGAAAAATTACTTTAAAATATTTTACTTTAAATTAAATTGCAATTTTAACTAAAATGATAGTAATTAATTATTGATAATTGATTAATTTAGGAAATTTATGATTTATGATTATTGATATTGATATGATTAGTATATATTTATATTCATCATTACCAACACATTGAAAATGGATTCGAATAGATTTAAATAATTAATCAATGATGTTTACTAATATATATATATATATATTAAACATTTATTTTATTTAAATACGGTATTTTTTGCTTACTTAATATCCATTATCTTTTTTTTTAAACTTTTGGTATTTTAAAATGATATTATTTTTTAAAAATATATATATAAATGTAGAATAATACCAAAAGTATTATATAAATATAAAAATATGATTTATAAAAATTAATTCTTAAAAAATTCTTATAAAAGAATATATAACATATTTTGACTTTAATAAAAGATAAATAAAAATTAAATTAAATTAATTAAATTAATTTGATATATTTTTATATATTTTCCACGACGAAGATTGATAATTATTTAATAATTATTAAAGTATGGTTGATTTATGAATGGTTATGATAGAGAAGAACTTATGAATTTTACAATGAAAAAATTAATATATTAATTCTATAATTATTATTCAGAATAGAAACAATTTCTTTAAAATAAAATTAATATTAATATCTTCTAAATCGATAGCATTTTATAAATATGTATTATATTATATTAAATATGTATAGTATTATGTATATAATTAATTATTAAATGATGATAAATTGACAAGACTTCTTAATTTGATTAATTACAAAAATTGAATAAATTACAAAAATTAAAAAGTCATATTAAAAATTTTAAATTGTTAATAAATTATGAACTTTTTAAAATTGAAAATATTAATAAAATAAAGATAAATTAATTTTACGATAAATCAAGAATAAATTGTACGAGTAATTATATTAAATTATAAAATTATTATTAAATAAAATATAAAAATATAAAATATCTGTAAATAAAATTATTAAGATTTGTAAAATATTATTAATAAAAAGAAATTAAAATAATGAGAAATATACATTCACTAATATGTTTAATTGAAAGAAATGTATACCATGATAAATTGAAGATATTTAATAAAATCACGTAGAGATATTTCTAGTTTATATAATTTACAGTTTCTTTTCTTTTCTATTTTTATGAAATCTGATACTATTTAACATTTAGTCAAGAAGTTCAATTCATGATTATAATAACTTTTTTCATTATTTTGTGAATAAAGTATACATAAGTATATAAAGTATATAAGTATATTAAAAATATGAAGGAAAACATCTGATATATGATAAAATAAAAAAGAAAGGAAAGACTGAAAACGTAAAACAAAATTATATGTATCAAATTTAAAATTTCAAAAAAACAATTTTTTAAATAACAAAATATTATTTATCAATAAATTTAAAAAAATTTATTCTTCTTATAAGATATATTAAACTTCATTATATTATTACACTTTGTATATTATTACAATGTATATTACATTTTGATACTTTAATAATTTAAAATCTTACTAATTAATGAAAATAATTTTATATGTCATAATAAATAAAAACAATATATATATATATAAAAAGACAATATAATAATAAATAAGATAAATAATATAATAATAAAATTAAAACGTATTAAAACTTTGATTTTTGAAGCACAGAGTTCATTCAAAAGTTTAATAGCAATTCAATTATGTCTTGGCGCAGCAGAAAAATTTTTGTCGAAGCAAGACCTTCTAAAATATCTTTAATACGATTAATTACACGCTTGCTGGTTAATGACAGCCGAGAAGTGAAACTCGGCTAATCCTGGCATGAAATCGGCACAATTAGCTATTAAATGGCATTTTCTCGTTATCGCATCCGTCGAAAGGAAATTGGCGTCCGCTTTGCGAGCTAACGCGTCACTTAATATATCTACGCATCGATAATAGCGTGACTGTAAACTGTAACAGTATCTACTAGCAATCTATAACACTTTATTTTCACGCTAAAAATTAATTACTTATTTAAGATGGCAATACTTGCTGAAGCATTTGGATAATTTTTATGGAAATTTAATTTGAGAAAAAAAAAAAAAAGAAAATATTATCGATAAGATAAGGAAATAGAGACATCACTAAAAGTTAGGATGCATTTTCACAGACAAGAACTATGCAAGACAAACTTCAGGAATGGCTGGAACTAGATAGGATCGGTTTAGAGTAAAATAGACACTTCAGAACTATGTGAGGCAAGTGTAGAAGCAATAAGTAAAGGAGAAGATAAATTTATACTAAAACCAGAGAATCAGAATTATAACTTTATTGGAAATTACCTTTGTGTCAAAATGGAATATTAGAAATCGATTTGAAGTTCAAAAGATAACATTTTATATTATATTTCGTATTTTATTAGAATGTAGACGTATTGTTAAAACTTATATCTAATTAAAATTGTGTTAATTTAAAAATTTACAATCTTTAAGTTTAAAAATTTGTATAATAAGTTTAAAAAATTTAATTTAAAAGAAAATATGGTCCATTTCAGAATGAATGTTACTACGTTAAAAGAACCTGTTAAAGAAGTTTTTTTGCGATCTTTTTATCATCCAAAAGATGACAAATGAATGTTAGAAATATAACAAAATATCTATATTCTCTTGAATTATATTCTAAGATTCTCTTGAACTTGTTAATCAATAAAAACAGTGATATTAAACAAGTTACTAAATATGTTGATTTCAAAATTTAATATTGATTATTATAAAAAAGAAAAGATTTTTATAAAATAATTCTGATTTCTTTCCTTCTATCCGATTTTTTCTTGTATAAAAAATAAATTCTTTACTAAAAATTATAAATTTTAATAGAGAAAATAATGTGAATATCGGATTAAAAAATGGGAATGTTGTAATAAAATCAATTAGAGTGATATCTATGATTTTACAATGGAATATATTTGTATCAAAAAGAAAAACTTGACATGAGATTAAAGAAATGAATTTTAAATGAATTTTAAATTATTTAATATTTTATATTAAGCATTTTCGTTAAAAAGTTTTTTCCTACTTTTTTGTATATTATTTTATTTTATTTTTCAATTATAAACAATTGTAGTATTTTTAGTATTTGTGTAATATTTTTAAGATTAATTAAAATAATATTTAATAAATTTATATTATTGTGATAAAAAAATTTTTTTCTATTATCTATAAATATGAAAAAAATTTATAACATTAAAAAGTGATATAATTATCGAAATTTGCAATTATATGTGATACAAATATTTGCAAGAAATTTTTAGATATCCATCTTTAACATGCTATAGCAAATATTTTTACGTAAAATTCATCATGGCATATCATGATTTTTACTTTTTAAAGATTAGTAAAAATAAATATTATTCAACGAAATCTCCAAAAGATTAAAACAGGTGTATTCTTATTGCATATATTTAGAGCTGAAAAAATGCTCCCTAAAATGCTCCTATATAATTAATTAATTTTAAGAATTCAAAAGATTGAAATAGATATATTTTCATCGTTGTTGTATATATTCGTAACTGGAAAAATTTTTAACTTTATACTTAGATTTAATTAAATTCTTATCAATAAAAAGATATAGCTGGACGAAATAGAATAATTTCAGAAAAATTGATCTTGTAATCCATGCATTCCTTTATTTTTAAAACATTCTTAATATGTTTTTAATTATATTTGTTAAATTATTTTTATATTAACATTTAATTTAAACATTTAGGAGTATACTTCAAATTGTCTTTGAACAAATTTGAAAAATTAATTTTATTTCAAATTTTATATCTGTCAGAAATATCTAACAAATTAAATGCAATACAATTGATATAAAGGCATAGTGTTTTTAAGCTTTATATTACGATGAATAGTCAAAAATCGATACAAAATTAATTTAAATGCATCTCTACTAAAGTTAATTTGAAATTTATTAAAAATTTTTAATATATTTAATTTATACTTCGACGATATTTTAGTATGTCAACACTTATTAATTATTTTGTTAATAATGATAAATTTATTTTATTTGCTTTGTCAAAAAATTTAAAGCTGAAACTTTAAAACTTCAACAACATTGGTACTAATAATATAATATTATTGTATGTACTAATAATTATATAATAAACAAAATTGCAAAATTTATTTAATTTTGAAAAAACAATAGCTAGTGAAGAGATACAATAGAATGAATAAAAAAAATAAATTTATAAAATGAATTTCTAAGATTATTAAATTCTAGGATTATTAAATAATTAAATTTTAACTATTTGAAATTAAAGTTAAATATAAATTTCAACAATAAATAATACAATGTTTTTTATATAAAAAAATTAAATAATACAATACAAAAATACATAATACAAAAAAAAAATTATCCGAATAGAATAGAGAGACGAATTTCTATAAGAAGGAAGATTCTCATGATGAATTAGTTCTGTTAATTTATAGTTTTGTTAAAAGAAAATGATTCGTTTGTTAATAATCAAGAAACGTATAGAAAATAAAAATAAAAATTTGGAAGCAAAATAAATAACACGAAAATTTATTTCATTGTTTCTATTTATTTTGCCAAAATATGTTACTACTCTTATTTAATTGTTTCCAATTTCTTGCATATAAAAGTAAATTTATTAATATAGCAAAAAGAAAAAAAAAGAGAGAAGCAAATAGAGTTAAGGAAAAACAAATTTGATAAAGAAAAACGAAAAAACAGAAACGGAAAGTAAAGACTAGGTCAGCAAAGGAGCAAGGAAAAATAAATGAAGCAAAAAAAAGCTACATAAAAGAAAACAAAAGGGGTAGAAAAAGAATGACAAAGGATTTGTAGTATGAGAGGAAGTGGTAGAGATCTAGCTATCAGCGGAAATATGGATCAGGAAAACGAACATGAAAATAGATAAAAGAAAGAAAATGATTTAAGATGAAAAAAGAAAAGAAAAAAGAATAAAAAATAAAAAAAGAAATAAAAGGAAAGAAGAATAGGAAGACAAGTTATAGAAAAAGTAGAAAAAAGGACTGATGAGAAAAGAATAAAGAAAAATGAGAAGAATTAGTTATGAGAAAAAAAGAAAAAGTTTTTGAGTTGACGCTTTATTGGGAAATTGTTTTTGTTAGAAACTCAACATTTGAGTTTTGAATTATTGTTAAAAACTTAATAAAAAATCAATGACTAATTGTGCAATAAGTAGTATATTTTAAAACAAACGAAAAGTCGATATTTTGATTTTTTAATGAATTAGTTACAATAATAATAATAATAAAAAAAAAGTTACAAAAATAAAAAAATTGTTTACTATATTATAAAATAACAAAATTCTTTCAAAAAAATCATTTTTTAATCACTTTATATTACTTTAATTACTTTATATATTGCTATTGAAACACTAATTTTATACTAACATTATACTTATACAACATAATTATACGATATTATTGTAAAGAAAATTCTTATTGTTATAAGTGCATATGAATATATAATAATATCAATTCAATAGATATTTTTATTATTAGAAAAATATATTTTGTTCAAATGATTATTAAGGAAAACCTTTTTAAATATATATAGTTTATTGATTAAATAAAATAATATAATTTAAAATTAATATATTATGCGAGAGATTTGTAAACATAAAAAAATGCTTAAATGTACGTATTACAAGAAAATCGAAATATGAATTGTTCAATTTACGATCATATCAATATTTTTATGTGCAGAATTATGCAAAAATTGAAGTTCCATTTAGAAAAAAAATGCAGTTGTATTTCACAAATGTATCAAGGATATATAAGAATGATACAAAAATGTAGAATATAATAATAATTATTTGTGTCTTTTAATATTTTTTTTATCTTTAATTTTTAGAAATATAATTGTATCTCATTATGTGAGATATTCTATATTACCGATAAATTATATTAATATTATTATCGGTAATATAGAAATTTGTTTTTCCATTTAATCTACTTCAAGAACTTATCTTCGATAAATAATAATGGATAAATTCTTAAAATATTTAAATGAAAAATTAAATTTTAATAATTAAATGATAATAATATTGATATTTATCACACAGAATGTTGATATATGTTCTTGAAACACTTTTGAAGACTAAAATATAAAAATTAGTATACAAAAATATTGGTTAAGGCTTCTTTATTAAATAATTCAAATTTCCGTTAAGCAAGATAACCTGATAAAAGATCCTCTTGTTGTATCCTTTAACACAAATTTAAATTGCTTATAATTTAATAAATAAGCTTTAATAATATTTTTATATTTCAGTTTTTATATTTTTTCTTTTTTTACTCATTAAAATCAATTCTTTAACATTAGATTTGTAAGACATGTTATTTTAATACATTTCAAATTTCAGAAGAATTATTTAAAATTTATTTTAATTACAGAAATTTTATATTTCTCTCCTATCATTCTTTTCACTCTACATAGTTTTATCTAATTAACAAGATAAATATATATCCGAATTTATTTTCTTCTAAACCTTTTTATCTCGAAAATCTCTATGTGGTTTATCTATCTCTACGAATATGTGTCAATATAACACTTATCCATAGAGTTAGATATATAAGAAATATCTGTAAACCTATGTTGAAAATGTTTGATGTTTATTTGTAATATGTATACAGTAATATATAAAAATTATGATATAAATAATTGGATATTGATTTTAAATGTAAATATAAGAATAAACATTTTCGTTCAATTTTCAAATAAATTACATTTGAAAATTTTTCATATACAAATAAAATTGATAAACTAATGAATACAAATAAATTATTAATAAATAATTTACATCTAAAAATAAGCAAAAAAAAAAAAAATAAATAAAATAAAATAAAATTTTATCATTTATATTTTTCCTTCTGAAAAATTTGAAATTGAATATTTTTTAGTTAAAAAAAATTTCGTCTTTAAACAATAAAATTCGATTTTTTCGAAAACTAATTTTTAAGCAAAAAAGCTTATTTTATATTTTTTGTTTATTTTTACATATAGAATTATCAATAATTTATTCGTATAAATCGAAAATTAATCAGTTTTATTTCTATTCGAAAATTTTTTAAGTAGAAAATTTTATTTTTTTTTTAATTTATTTTTATATCTATTAATCACTATTTGATCGCTTACTAACAATATTTTTTTTTTTAATTTATTTTTATATCTATAATTACTATTTGATCGCTTATATATCCTTATGATTAACTATTTCGAAAATGGTTAATTATATTATATTATAATATTGATTATATTTGATTGTTTATATAATAATATGTACAATATGTATTTATAATATAATAACATGTACAATATATAATATTATACATATTTTACATATTAATAATAATTTTTTAAATATTATGTACAATATTATATACAATATTAAAATTTATTTTATTTTTTATTTTTCATTCGAAAAATGAACGATCATAACTAACAATAAGATATATTGATAGGAAGAATTTTATAAAATATATTTTCAAGTAATGCATTATGCATTGAGTTCCCGTTTCAATATCGAAAAAAATATTCTGCAAAGGAATATTTCGTTTTCAGAAGATCGTTCTCTAGTTCGATATGTTTTATCTGCTAGTAACGATATTATATAATAAATTCAACATTGCTATTCTATATTCAAATTTTTCTGCCTTTGGGAATATCATTTTATGACATATGATGTTCCTATCAACACGATAAATAATGGCCATATATTTTGAACCAAGAAATATATTGATTTATTGTCTTTGCATTTTTTATAAGCATTCTTTTAAATATATTTAATTATTTTGTTTGTAATTTTGAATCAATTAATGCTAATAAAAATATATATATAGTATTAATCGCATTTTACTCGTAAGAGTTCTTATGCATTTAAATACTTTTTTGAGCTTTTATAAACACTGGCTTGTATAATTGATTATATATGTTTCTATATAAATAGAAACAAAATAAATAGAAAAAAATATAATATTACTTTATGCTATAATACTATAATACTATTTGTATTCAATGAATAGATAAAAAAAAAAGATAGATATGTACAAAAATAAAACTTTTATGATTTCTCTTACAATTGAATTTTCATTTAATATTCAATATTCAGTATTTATTTTGTATCAATTAATTAAACAAATATTTTCCAACTTTTATTTATTTATAATTTATTTATGAATTTAATAATTATATATTTTATTCGAATTGCATATAATTTCAAAATGGCGACACATATCTTTTTTATAAAAAATATATAAAAGATAATATCTTTTTTATAGATTTAATAACATATTATTTTATAGATTTATTCATAGATTTAGATTATAGATTTAAAATTACTATTTATTAATATTAAATTAATATAACTATATATATAATATAATTTATTAAAAAATTATCTATTAAATTAAAAATAATTTTATTCTTTAAAGAATAAGCTTATTCTTGTATTATTTCTTTTTTGTACAGAATTTTTTTTATAAAAAGCATGACTAAAAAATTATATAGACATAAAACAAATTATGAATCATTCGTTATATTTGATCTTTTCATATTTATTTATATTACAAATTACAATACTATATTTGTTAATGTATTAATTTTTTTTATCTATGTGCATCGGTTTCTTTTTTTATATTTCTGATAATTTATCCTTTACTTTGATATACAGCTTCTATTTCTGAAGATTCTTTACTCTTTACTTATCTTTAAATCCATCTGATTCGAGAGTGTATTTGAGAGAAGAGGGGCTGATAGATTGGAAACTCTCAGTTTCCTATCTGAACCAGAAATAGGTTAGATTTCCTAGTTCTCTCGATAAACTTGTACACATAGTAGACGTAATCAATGTTATACAAGCTGTTTATAAACTTTCTTTCACCTTAGCAAAGTGATGACTGTCGTTGATATTGGTCACGAAATTCTATAAACGTAACATAAATCTGAACGGATAAATTATATATCTTGAATATTTGTAGTTGAATTTCTCAATCATAAACATATTTCTTTTAATCTATTCCATTAATTTTAATATAATATCGAAATTTTGAATTACAACTTAAACATAATTAATTTTAAAAGTAAACAATATTAATATAATTATTTTTATTATAAATTTATTAATAAATAATATTTGGATTCAAAAAATTTAATATATTCAATTTCAAAATAAATGTTTATAAAAATAATTAATCAAGTTAGTAACTGTTTATAATTTATAACATATCTAATTCATTTTATAATTCAATATATTGATTAGTCATTTTTTGATCAATTTGAATAAAAAAAGTGTTAGACGCTTTAAAAACAATTACATATCACAAAAACAAAATTCGATTTCTGTGATTAATTGTTTAAAAAGAATATAATTATTATCAAGTTTATCTTTTCTTAATATATTACATAGAATAGAGATATATTGAAAATATTTGATGTAATAAAACCATATAATATTGTGCTCATCTCATCTTTATTTCTCTAAAAATAAATATAATTGAATATTTATATTCTAAATCCATCAACAATTACTTTAGAAATACTATCTTATCACATATCAGAGATTGGTTTCTTTATTCATAACTTTTTAAATATTCTATTTTCGTTCATTCTTTTTCTTGCATGTAATTATGTTTATTTGAAAATGAAATCTAAAATTTATACATTATTTTTCATTTTTCTTAATGTATGACAATGATATTAAAAATAATATTTAAAGAATAATGAATTTATATAAAAAGAAAAACTATATTGCAACCAAACAAATATTTAATTAAATAAGAGAATGTAATATTAATTGATTTTGATAATTCTATTCTTGAATTATTTATAAATATATTAAAATTGATATAAAAAGAATAACATTGACAATAATTAATACTGATAAAAAATTCTAATGATGGTTGACTTCAATATATGTCATCAACGATATTTTTCTGAATAATCTTTAAAAGACATTAGCAATTGTTCGTTTTTTATTAAGAGAATTATTAACAAAATAACTTTTATGAATAGAATGTATTTTTTCGATAGTTTTTTTCGTTAGATTAAGTAGATATTGAAAATTATTCTTTTGAGTAATCTTCAGAAGCATTTAGTTGTTATTCATTGTTCGTTAAAAAGTTATTAATAAATAAAATTGAAAATATTAACATATGTTTAACTTTACAATATATCATATTTCTAATGTTTGAAGTGATTTAATTTAAGTTAATTTGTGTTCTAATCAGGCTTTATGGCAGTTCAATAATTAACTATAGCAATACACCAAATTCATTCAATTATAAGTTGGCTTTAATAATACCAGATAGCAAATATAGTTCAATCTAACCTAATCTAAGATAAATTTAATTCAAAAAACATTTTTATTTTTAATTATGAACGAAATATATTAGATAAATCAACATAATAATATATTATTAATAATATAATAATTGTCTTAAAATTTTCTTTCTTTTAGAATTATTGTATATATTATAGTGTATATATATATATACATATATAGCTTATATATATAAATTTGTCTTAACTCAAATAATATTTTTGTAAAATATTTTTCATTATGGTATCTTCAATTATAATATCATATATTATTACTCTAAATTTTTATATAAAAAATTATTTCAACGGATATCTTAATATTTTATATATTTTTTAATTTATTATGTTATATTTATATTTTTTATATATATTTTACATAATTGTAATCTAATTAAATCAATTTTAAACATTAGAAATATAATAATAAAGATATATTAATGTTTTCAACTTTTATCTATTAATAACGTTTTGAAAAATTAAAAATTAGGATCTATAATTTAATAGTAGTATTCTTGATATGAATCTGAATGAATCTGATATGATTCTGAATAGTATTCTTACTTTGATGACATATGTCAAGCCATTGAAATTGAATTCTTTTTTATCAATATTTATTTAAAGCAAATATTATAATAAATATTTTATATCAAACTGTAGTGAAATTATTTCGTAATTTATTATTTAATTTATTATATATTATTAAATTTTCTAAATTTCTAATACACCATTCTATTTTTCTTAAAATTTATTAATACATTTTCATTTTTTTATAAATTGAAATCAAATTATTGCGTTTATTATTTATTATTTAAATAGTAAAAATTTCAAACTAATAAATTGCTGTTGTAAATAATAATGTATATATGTAATTTCAATAGAATATTTAAGAAATATTATAATGGATACATTTAGAAAATTTCACTACTTAAAAGATTCATTGATTTGTTGAAAACGCAATACATTTTACTTTTACGATTGTTACATCTAAATCCTGAACTAAAAAACTCCGCTTCTGAAGAGTAAAGAGTTCCCTATTCATTTCAACAAAATATTCTAGGTCATTCAGTCTTGCTATTCAGCTCTGAGATGGTACTTTTATTCTTAAAAGTGCTAATTTTTACTATTTTTTTCAATAAGTTGATAATTATAATTTTCTCATTTCACATTTTATGTTAATTATTAATATATATTAGATATATGAATAACGAAAATAATCAGCCATTAGTATAACATTGACTTCTATATTACATATTTGGAATAAATATACATGAATTTGATAAAAAAATTATATAATATATTGAGATATATTTATAGATGCTAGAAAATAAAAAAAATTTATGCTAGAACTATTATTAAAATATTTAAAAAAAAAAATGTCGGAAAAATTTGCATATTAATGTTCGGATATTTAAAAATTTGTGTTAAAATATTTTAATTATGTTTTATAAAAGTTATATATAAAATATTGGATTTGATAATTCTATTATACGATTTAAGCTACTTAACATATTAAAAATGATTTTCTTATTATTATTGAAACTTACGTTTTATTTCTAATTAATAAATTTCTATAAATTTATTATTTTTATTTTGTATGTATTGTTTTTTATCCATTCGATGATTTAATTTATTGCATAAAAATAATCATACAACTGTATAAAACTCATCATTTTAGTTTAATAATTTTAATTTGTAATGTGTATCGATACTTTTAAATTAAAATTTCAATTTTATTATTCGATTATTTTAGAACAATAAATAAATAAATTTTTTATTGAACAACAGTTTGTTTTGAAACAAAAATTTTTTATTTTCTAACATTTACATATTATACTTCAATATATTGCAAAATCATTTTGTTAATTTCGATGTAGAATAATCAAAGTTATATCCTATATCCGAATCATTTTATTTTTTACTATTTATCTTAAAAAAAAGTTACGCCTTTCACAAGATTCTACATATATTATTCTAACCTTTTCGATTCGTTCCACCTTTTTCATGTAAAGAAGTTCTTATAGTGTACTCTTGATTTTCTTATATAAAACTAAAATATTCAATCATGACAAAAAAAAGAAAAATAGGAATAAAGAGAAAATTATCTCATTCGTGTAAAACAAAACTCTAATTTTTAGTTAATCATATTATACAGGTTTCTATATTATTCGTGTAGTGACGTTAGTATTATCTTTCTCTAATTATTTAATTTTATGAAAATGATTGGAAATGCAACTCGAGATAATAAAAAATCTAGAATCATACATATATATTATGACACATGCAATTTTCTATTTATAACGAAAAAAAGTTAAATAAATCGTTATTTGAAATTATTCTTAGTTAAAGTGTTATTTCTGCTAAAAAAAACAGAAACGAAAGCGTAAACTAACCAGGCTTTTCCATTAAATCTTTTTAAATGCTTAAAAAAAAACCTAGAATAATTAGAGTTTCTAAATTAAACGAATTCAAATGATCAATAAATTTCCATAGAAAATATTAAATAGAAAAACGGAATGCCCATTGGAGAAGAACCATAGCTCTTAGGAAGTGTGTAGTGCAACTTTTAGAAAGGAACATGGAGAGTTGTTTTTATCATCGAGCAATGGACTGATGGATCGTGGGAGGTGTAGAAGACAAAGAAGAACGATCGCGGTTGGAGAGGGAAAATGCTAGAGGAAGAATGGGGATGAATTCGAGTAAGGATGGCAGCGCTGTAGCGGCCAAGTTGGGAAACACGGATGAGGTTGGCTGGCAAGCTCTTTTAGTCGCGGACAAGCCGCCATGCGAGGATAACATCGGATGTGTAATATCGTGATAGAAGTTCGTTCAACGTTACAACACGTCAATCACTAATATACAGATTATCTGTAAGGATATTTGTGATTAAATTTAGAATGATTCTTGTGAAAAAACATTTTTTACGTATCTTTCGTCAATAATTGTTTATCACCACGTGGTGAAATCGGACGTTACAAAGAGCGCGGGCAGTGGATTCGTCAGATAAATTGAAACATTTCTGTTTAAACGTCGTATAGGAGCTTTGCGCGTGCGAATGAGTGCGTAACTGAGCTTAGCAGCCAGCAATTAGAGTTCGCCGATGTTCTGGTTTTGTTGCAAGGCGATGTGAAGCTTTGCGATAATTCGGAACACCCGCAGCGTGTTTCTCGTCTAAGAAGTTTGCTTTCCCACCAATCAACTAAGTTTTCAACTACACTCGATAACATTTATTTGCGATTAGATCGTTCCATCTGAATCAGAGGGTGGGCGATTTATTTCTAGTGACTGTTTCCGTGCTTTATTCCAATTGATTTTTTTTTACTTCTCTTTTTTCTTCTATTTGAATTTTAATAATTGATTATTTCTTTATGTGAATCAAAGAATATATAGATATAAGTGAATTTTTGTTACAAGCTGATGACATTAAATATATTTCACTTATTTTCATTTTAACTTTTCCTCTTTTTTAAAAATATATTATTGATTTTTTCTTTGCTACAACACAAAGAATGTGATAAAAAAAAATAAATAAATTAATTTTATTACAAATTTTGGTAGTATTTGAAATGATTTTAACAATTAAAAACAGTATATACTTTGTTTTACACTTCATTTTGAAAATTCCTTCTTTATAAAAATCTATTAAATATTTTAAGCAAAGCTTCAGGAGATTTTATCATTCCCAAAAAATAATACCGCATTATTATTATTATATTTTTTCAATATTCACTCGTTTAAAATTTACATATTTCATATAAAGGAAAATTTAAAGAAACAGAAATATATCATATAAAATATATCAAATTATTCATAAAATTTATTGCTTTCCCTTTCGTTATAAAAATGTGACAATATGTTGCTTTCGCGATTAGGAAAATTGAAATAGAGATACAAAGACAATAATTTCATAGATAAATCTAGATAAACAAAGAATTGTAAATTTGCTTTGTTTTCTTTATTTGTAATATCTATAAGAATAAATAGCTACGATATTATTTCTGTTATCTCATATAAAGTATTATATGAAAAATCATTTAAGATAATAAAAATGCAAAAAATTAAAAGAAATTAATTGGATTATTTTTTTTAGTTTACTTTATACGTAACAGATAAAACAACAATTAATTTAAAATTTCAAAAGAAAATTTAAATTTTGAAATTTATTGAATCAAAGAGAGATACAATTTCAAAATAAAAAGATAAAAAAAATAAAACAAATATTCTATTCTATAAACGTGATAAGAAAGTGATCTATATATCTTATATTTTTTTTTAAATTCGTTGAAAAAAATTACAATTGTTTTATTTAAACGACTTTTTAATTAGTGAAAAATGTTTGTGTTTTTAATTATTTACATTTAAAAATATTTTTGATTTATCATTTCCTAATTAAGGAACAAATTTAAAATAAAATTATTTTATCAATTTACTACAGTATATTTACATACGTATGTTTTTAAAGAACTATTTTTTCAAAATATATCCATTATATAATCTATAAATTATAATCTACTAAAATCTATAAAATTATTAAAATATTATGTAACAAAAAGGTATAAAAATTCTTTATTTTAATATGATTTCTTTTGAATGTAATTATTTCTATAATTAAAAATTCTTTTGGTTTATTAAATAAATTGTTTTTCTATGCTGTCTTCATTATATAATTGCAATATTTTGCTTAAATGCCATGATATTAATCAATATATAACATATAACATATAATATAAACGACAAACTTATTTTTATTTATTAAAACATTAATCATAAAATATGTTTTTACATTTGAATTTACAATCTGAAAATCAAAGATTAAAAAAAAAAATATATATTTTTAAGAATATCATTTTCAATTAATACAGACTAAAGTATTATAAGATCTTTTTTAATTTAAATACAAAAACACAAAATGATAGAACAAAAAGAAGCTTATTTAATGTAAATTGTCATTTAAATATATAAATTTAATGTAATGTCATTTAAAATAAATTAAAATTATTGCGAAAATAAAAAATAAAAAAAGAGCAATTGGTAAATAAGCATTTATAAATAAGCATTTGGTAAATATCAAGTTATATAACTATATGCTTACTTATTATATAAATTGTATAGTTATATAAAAATAAAAATGAAAAGATGAGAAATAATAAAAACAATCAACATATATTCATTCAACGTATGAATTTTCAATGGTTTAGAAAAATTGAGTAGAAGATGGAATTTCTATGGAGAAAATCTCTCAGAAATTCGTTGGAAAATGAAGCAGTTACATAGCACGACAGACCAATCTCTTGTAACGCCGTTCCCTTTTTGAGCTTGTCAGATTAGATGGGATCATGTGATGCACAGTGCAACACGGTGACGTACTTTTCACGGTGAGAGTGAATGGATTCTGCATCCTTTGCGATCAGTTAATAACTGTACGTGCTTTTCACGTGAGTTTGTGCAACGTACCGTCTGTTCGATTAAGTGTAAAGTGAAAGATACGGCTTCACGGCTATTTCGATTTAATGCAGTGCAATGATAAAGTAATCGGAGTTATAGTGTCATCCTGAATAATTTCAAGAATCATTTTTACTTCTGCCACAAAACTTTATATTTTTACTATCTATCCTTTTTAATTGATTTCTTTCAGATATATTTTCTTTTTTTTTCAATTAAAAATTAAAATAATGTTTGCTATTCGAGCTATTTATTAATTTATATGAGAAATATTAGTATTTTATTTTATTTAACGTGAATTTGTGATAAAAGTGATAACAGTGATAAAAGTGATAAAACTAAAAACTGTTGCATAGACAATTAATATATTTTTAAAATATCTGTTCCTATAAAAGAAGTGAATTCGAAAATATTAATATCTAATAAAGCATTTATTTTTAATATCGCTTAAAAAGTCGTTTTTAATTTTTCATTAACTTTGCAACATAGAAGCGTTTTGCTTTGTGTTATTTTTAATATTGCGAAATGAATATCCATAAATAAAACAATATATAAATTTTTTTAGCAATAATTTTCTTCTAAAAATTTAAAACATCTAAAACGAAAAATATGATTGATATTTTTTGTTAATTTTTTAAATTGTTAATTTCACGAAGTCTTCAACATTTTCTATTTTTTATTAACTTCATATTTTCATTGTTGATAGTTATAGTTCACGATACAAAATTTCATTTAGAATGATATATAAAATGTTTATTTAAAAATAATGTGAATATTAAAATTTTAATATCTTTTTTTTAAATATTTAAAGAATAAGATGAATAGAAATAAAGGAATGAAATCATAATTACACTTATAGAATTTTATAATTTCTATAATTAAATTTTTTCACTAAGAGAACAAATAATTACTACAAATATTATATTTTTTTTCTCGTAAAGTATATTTTATCTATTATATCTGACATCATATTTTTATTATAAACGTGTTTTATATCAATTACAAATTATTATTATGATTTCCATGATAAATAAATAACATCAATATATGTTGTATGATGTTTTAAAAATTTTATTATGAATTTAAATAAAACTACTATTAAAATATAGAATAATTATTTATATAAGTATCATTTTAAAAAATTATTCATATTTTATAAATATTTTATTTTTATACAAATTTCTATACTTAAAAATTTTATATAGCAGAATATATATATATAATAAAAATCTATTAATTTAAACAGATAATAAATTATATTTTTCTTAGTATTTATTATAAATAAAATATTGAACATGATTTTCATTTCATTAATATATTTAAATAAACTAAATAAACTCTGTTATATAAACAGTTTTTACATATTGTGAAAAATGTTTTTATATTTATATTATTTATTAACAACGAAACATATATCTCGTTTTATTATTTAAAGTTTTAATATAATTTCATATATATACATATTCATAGTATATTAAATATATTTATATAAAATAATACGTATAATATATAAAATAAAATTTATAATAATATAGCACAATGAAATATATAAATTTGTAATTTTTTCTTTCTTTTTTGTGAAAAATTATAAATTCATTATATATTATCTCTACAAAAAATATTTTAATGAAATTTCTATCTCATTTTTTTAAAAGATAAAATTTTATTATATATTATATAAAATATATTATATAAAGTACAAAAGAAATTTATAGAATGTTTATTTTCTTTTTTCTGAAATATCATTTGTAACTCTCTTATTGTTAAAAGTATAATAATCTCTTGTTTCTGCGATACTTTTATCGTGCAATCTTTTTGAAAGTAACGAAAGTACACTTTTCTTGTATCCAAACTGTTGCTTGCACTCGTAACTAACGATACAACTTCCGTGTCCATCTTTGTGATGTATAAACGTTCCGCATTGTCCTTGGAAAGAAACAAAGCCAATATACGTGTAACTGAGAAGACCAGTTTCTAGATTGTCGAGATAGTTTTTCTTTTCAATAAAATTTATCTAGTGTAATATCTTATTCCTCAACGATTCAGAAAATATTTTAATATTATAAATATTCGATTCTAATAAATATCGATATTTGATTCTAATAAATATTTTTAATAAAATTCAAATGAAATAATTTAATTATTATTGAAATTAATTAATTTATTAATAAGAAAATAGCGAACTTATTTATTTACATACATACTCAATTTATTCATACAAGGCCATTAATCTAATTATGATTTCGGTAAATTTATTAATATTATAATATATAAAGAATAATATTTTAAATTTCTTTTATTTTTTTCTTATTATTATTTTCTTTATTTGTTGTTTAAACAAAACGATATTCAATTGCAGAAATGTAAAAATTAAAAATATGATAATGTACATAATATTTACACAATTTATATTGTATTATTGTAATTTCTATCGCAAATATTTTGTCCGCGAACAAATGAAAATCAAATCTAACCTAGTTTTCTCGTCGCGAATAATAAAAATATTGCTTAATAACAATAATATAAATAAATGATAATCAGATTTTATAATACGAATAATAGATTTCCAAAATTAGTTTTTGTTGCGATCTAACTTTTTCTATAATCAAATTCATAGAATAAATTGACAATGATTGTAATTTCTTTTCCGAATGTTACATATCGAGAATTATTAACTAGAAGCAAACGATTCAGTTGTCTAAATTCTACTCATACTCCGTACTCTGACTCGTAATCGGTTCATAAGTCAATCTTAAATTGCACTGTTACATATATCCGATGACGCTACTTTAATTCCGAATACTTGCTCGTGCACCTGTTATAGCTACGGAACTTCGAACCTGAGATCGCCTCGCCGACGGGGATAGAAAGACCCAATTACATCTCGTTCCAGAATTGGACGAATACATACAAGACGCTTAAGACGTCTTAACTACCATGGGATTTGTACCAGCCTCCTCTAACTGTCGAGATTGGTTTAAGCACTCTAGACGAGTTGGTACCAATCACTGGTCCTCTCGTGTTGTACATTTACCGATTATGAATTTATCTTGTCGTGACGCGTCAGAGGAAAATCATTGACGACGAAATATATGAATTTTGAGAATGTATACCAGAGAAATATGATAAGATGATTTAGGAAACAGGATCTGGTATTTTAGAATTTATCGTGACTTTTTGAATTTAAAAAATAATGATATTAAAAGACAGATCATTAAGCCACAATTTTCTATGTTTTGTTTTTTATCATTGTCTTCTTGTGATCTATATTAAGTTATCTATATTAAGTTGAAAAGTAATGTTTCAATTAAAATTACGATTAAAATTAAGATTAGAATTTTAATAATAAAATAATAATAAAAATGTAATATAAATTTATTAATATACAGATAGTGCATAGAAAAATCTTTTAGTATTTATTCCATTTTCTATATGATCAAAAATTCGATCAAAAAAAAAATTTTAAAAAATCTGTTTTTATAATAAAATATTTTATAAACCGTTATTTAAAAAATGATATGTATATTTTATATGGGAAAAAATATATACATATATATTTATTATATATATATTTTTTTTATATTATCATTTCGATCCAATTTTTGATCAGAGAAAATAAATATTTCGAACATTTTATCGAATAATCTTGTAATAACTGAAATTAAATACACATTTTTAATTTGATGTAAATATAATACACAATATACCATGATTTTTAATTTTTTCATTTTTTTATGAAACTACATTTATTAATAATTGCAAATGTTAAACTTTATGCGAAACATTAAATATATTTATGATTTTTTATATAATACATTTTATTATTAAAATATTTTCAAAATTTTATTCAAAATATGAGTTAAATGATTTTATTCTATACTACACATAAAGAAATTTTTTGTTAAGAAAAAATTCCTCTTTAATTCATTATATAATACATAATTCATTATATTTCATACACTTTTATTAATATTAAAATATTTCAATATTTAATTTATACATACAAACTTATTAAAATTAGAATTTTTTGTAAGATAGCATACAAAAAGTATAAATATACAAATAATTTATTTAATTTTTTACTTTAAATATAATACTAAAATAATTAACATTGATTTAAAATTTTTGTTATTTTTAAAATATAAAATATCATAAACATAGAGGATATAATGTTTTAATAAGATATATTTGAAGTATCGATTTTAGATCAATTAAAGATGAAAATAAATATAAATATATTTTTTATTTTTTTTTATATTTATTATATATTATCAAAATTGGAAATCATATTTCTTATAATAGTATCAATACATATTATTTTCATTATTATTTTTATTAGTTATATTACATTCATTTTATTCGACTATTATAGTTATTTAATTTCATTATTTATTAAATATTCTTTCTATTAATAATTATAATATTATAAAATTATAATCATTTAGAATTAATTTAAAAAGAACATAGTAAAATTTTATTTCATATTTATATCTATATAATTTCTTGTTTTTAAATATTTTTAGCACTATTTGATGTATGGAACCAATTTTTGCTCATCTATTGCACAAATCATCAAATATTAAATGTAACATGTCTGTATCTTTTATCAATTTTCAATTATTTTTCAATATTTTACAATTCATATTTCAAATCATATTATTCTAAAATAATGACATTATTATTTAATTAATTAAAATTTTTGATTAAAATTTCCCTTAAGCTTATTTTAAGTTTTTTTTTTTTTGTGTAACTACAAAATAACGCATTGTCTGTTTATTATCAATACAATGATATTATCTGCGATATCTTTACTATGAATTTATACAAAAACATTTGAAATTAATATTTTCTATTTAAATATTTATATACATATTAAAGTATGTATCTCTATTTATATTATATAATTTTTTGTATTAATAATTAAAAAATTTTTTATGACCTATTACTTACTTGTTGAAAAATATATCTTTTCATTGAATACAATATATCTTTATTTTCTTATTTGTATTTGTATTACTTATAATTTGTATTGATTTCATTAAAATATTTAATAATCTATCATAATCTATTCATTAATAATAATATAATAATATATTCACTAAAACACTCAATAGTGAATTTATTTTCGGCATTTCAATTAATTTTCATTCTTCATTAATATTTTTTATAAAACAAAATAAGATCAAAAATGCCGATAAATCGATAACTTTCTATGAAGGAATTTCGTTCACAGTTTAGTGAGTAAATTTCGAGTCAAACTGGCCTACTAACCGATACAAGGAAAGTTGATAGGCTTGTACCAGTTATCGGAAATCTGATACGTTGTTAAAAATATCCGATAAAGTTGTCACGTGATTGGCACAAAGGATGAGAGCGTCTATTTTTAATTCGCAAAACTGAGAAAGAAAAATAAACGAATAAAAGTCGATATTAAAACTTAATATCATCCTCTTTAAAATTCGTCAAGCAATAATTGTTTTTCAATATTTATAAAATCTTATTTCGGTAAAATTATTTTTAATAAATGTTCATCCGTATTGTTATCTCATTATGAAGAATATTTAATTAAATGTCTAACGGAATCATATTTTTTTTTTTTTCAGAATTCAATGGTACAGGAAGGAATAAAAAAAAGAGTTGATCAAACGTTCAAAAATTGCACGAAGCAAATGAAGCAGTGGAGACAAGACAGGCAGATTAACAGGCGATTAATGCGCTCTATGACGCCTGTTTAATGGCCCATGGTCGAATCGTGTGATACACGCGAACGAGTGCACGATTTCCCTCAGAGCTTGAATTAAATGGATAGACAGGAAGAATCCATTTGTACGTCCATTTGTATCAATTGCTTGTGCCAACGTTCAAGCGACGGAAACAAGAGCTCCAGGGAAAAAAATATCGAGAAGTGTTTGATACTTAGTGACGTGTTCTTTTCTTTTCTTTCTTAAGTGTTTTCATCAATATTTGAGAATTTCATAAAGTGATTGTCGATTTTTCGCGTATACTTGGAACGAGTGAGTGATCCGGTTTCTCGTAATTCTCAGTTCGAGAAAAACGTGAGCCAGAGTCGGTCAATCTTTCCGGAAGCTTTTCCAACGAAGGAAAAGGAACGAAACAACTGTATCGAATTACGAACAGAAAGAACTCTCATCGAAGAATATAGTAGTGAAAGCATGTGGTTTTCGCGCGTAAAAGAATTTAATCCTCAAGAGACCAATTTCCCGCGATATTAAAACACCAGGGGATCGAAATTACAGCCAGTGCTAAGGTAAAACCTTACAAATGGATTCGACGAATCGATAATGCACGATTGTAAATCCTGGTTCGGAGCAAACCACGTGTCTGATGAATAATACAATTCCTTCAGTTGCATTCAATTCTCGTCTTTTTGGTCACCAAGGGAAAAGTACCGAATAGAATCGTAAAATCCTTATCGATTGACACTATTACGCATCTTCGCATCACGACATCGTGAACGATAAGGAAATAGTGATCGCGACGTTTCTGTTCACGCGAAGAGTGAATCTTACATGAATGTAATACAGTGTGATCATTATTAAGTGATTAATAAATTGAGCGAAAAGCAATTGTGATTAGTTATGATTTTAGGCAGTGATTTGTATACGAAAAAAAAAAAAATAAGTTAGGAAAACAGCATGAAAGTGATGTGGGTGTATTTATATTCTGATTTCGTATTTTATCATTTTTGTGAATAACTGAAAAAGTGTGTCTGCGACGTTTCATCGAGACCCTTCTTTCCGAGAGAAGAAGGATAAACGTACGAAACGGAAGGAAAGAAAGTAACAGTATGAAGAACCGTCGTGGAAAATGGCTCTACGCTGTATTCGCATTGATCACGTTCCTTCCTCAGCAGATCGGTAAGTTTATACCCATCCTATTTTCGATGTTAGAATTTAAATCGACAGAAATAGTCTAAAATTTATAATTCACATTCATAATTTCACTTGAATTATTATCAAAATTATTTATATATATAAAAAATTAAACGAATTAATTTTATTCTATATTTTTAATGCAGAATAAACTTCTACCAATAATCCATTCAATCAGAAATTATATTTTTTTGATTTTATTAATTATTAATAATTTTCAAAAATTAATACAAATAAAATAGATGAAATATTAAGAATTTTATATAAATTTTTTATGAAGCAATAGGGACTTAGATACATATTTTTATTAGTTATGAATTTATCTATCATTTTGTTATATTGAATTTATAAGTATAAAATAATCTATGCAAAGATTTCACTCAGCAGGTTATTAGTTAATCTTTGTTCAAATAAAATTAACAGTTAATATATAATGTATAGATCATAAAATATACGATAAAACTAATTTCGTATTAACATTTCTTAAAGTTATATATCATATTAAAGATAACGTCAATGAAACATCATATTCACGGTCTTTGTGAAGAATTTTTTGATCGAGTAATTCGCACGCAAGATTTTTTGTAGCAATGAGAACGAAAACTATCCTATAACAGTTATCCGGGGAATTTGCAGCATCAGGAGTAAAAAGTCATGAAATACCAGTAGATAAGAAGCTTCGAGTGCTTTCACAATTAAGAAAAGACACAGCTATTCCGTTCAAGCATTCTTAAGTGTCTTCAACCGCTATCGCGGTTTAGTTGATTTCCATACGATGGATTCGTGGATAAAGGAATTAAGATCGTGGAGAAGCTTCTAGAGAAGACAAGTTGTCAATAATTTTCATGGAATAAATTGATGTTTCAAATATTTTCAATTAATTATACAAATTAATATTAATAAATAATAATTTGAGACATCCTTGGAGAAACGTTTATTTTATTTTCTTTTATGTTTTAATAACTTCATAATAGTAAAAATGAATTTCGAGATATTTTATCTACTATCTCATGATAATTTTATTTTAAAAAGAAATAACTGAGAATTTATTCGCTTATCTTTAAAGGATATAAAATAAAAAGATTCCTTAAAATTCCTCAAATTCGTTAAAGATTGTATAAAGACAAACTAAAGATGATTTTAGTTTTTAATTAATTTTTTAATAATTATCAAAATTCACAAGAATTCATAATTCTAATGCCTATGATTTACAATTTTCTGTATAAAAAGACAGAATTATGGTTCATAATCAACATATAAATATTAATTTTGAATTCTAAATAATGTATACATCAATGAATATGTCTAACAATATCTCCAACAGATTAATGTGAGGAAAAATAAAAAATAATTCAGCATGTTTTTTCGAAATCTTTCAGATATACATATAAAAATCTAAATGTATTTCTGCATACGTTTCTACAAGGATATGAAAAATATACTTCTCAGAAATATTCGCTTAATTATTCTTTCCCGAAAATACACATTTTATGACCTGTTTTTTCATTATTCAGTTATTCAATTTATTGGCATGCTTCTGCCAAGCCTTAATAAGTTCAGACAAATCCAGAATAAAATGTACTTGTTTCCGTTTTTCTATCCCATTCATCTTCTTTTCAAATATTACAACACGATAATACGATAGTTCACTATTCGCGAATGGTTTCGAAGTCTTTTCACGGATATTTGCAATGTATTACATTGTGCTGCGCATAGAGTAAATTGTGTCGCTAAAGAGGGAATCGATAACATAAAAAGTGATGCCTATGCAATATATTTATATGTATACGTATACTTGAAAGCGTACACATATTTTCAATATTTACCAGAATCTGTTTCATAAAACGGATTTTAAAAAGTTTGTACGATGCAATTTATGAAAACTTTTTTAATTAAAGCATTATTGTGATAATGCAAAGTTTGATATTGATTCGTATTCTAAAGATTATATTTTATTATTTTATTATTTAACGATTCAAATGAATGTTTTTTATGATGTAATTGAAATAATACATGATTATTTGAAAACCTATATTACGCTATCATTTTTTATATTATCAATTTAAATTTTTGTAAAATAATATTTTTCTATAATATTAAAATTTTTTATTTCTAATTTTCAATCTATCATTTCTTAAAATAACTTCCTTTTCTATATTTTATAAGCAATATTGCAAGCACTAATCTTGTACATAATATTATAAAAAAATATATAATTGTAAAATCCAGGATGAGAAAATAACTTAGTAATGAAATTAACTTTTATACTTTATTATCTTTTATATTATATTAAATATATTTTAGTATTTCGATAAGTTGATTCATAAAATCGTGTCAATGATCATCTATTTTGCATGAATTTTTATATACATATATATCATATGTTCAAATTCATTAATATTAATTAAATAAAATATATGTTAGGAGAATAAAAAAAAACTTTAAATTAATAAAATTATCAAGTTATTATATAAGAAACATGACGTTAAAATCTAATTTTATTGATTATTAATATGAAATTTTTGATTATATATATATATATACTTTTATGTTATTTTAAACGATCTATATCAGAGCATTAAATATTGAATCTTTATTTATATATGTTATCTAAGTGAAAATATATATTTTTGATTGAAATATTTATAAAATATTACTATTATTATATTTTTTTTGAAAGTTTATAAAATTATTTATTAATTAGAATTATTTATAATAAAATATTTAATAAAGTTGTAAATTGAACACCTAGAAATTATTTGTTCATAATAAAATTATTTGATGAATATATTTACTAATTTGCTATAATACAATAATTACAATACAATAAGAATTGAAATAGATATCTATAAATTGAACATGAATTTTAATATTGAACAGCTATTAATAAGGATATATACATTTTTCTTTCATATATAGTACATTTCAGTTTAATTACACAAATTACAGATATAAAAAATTTGCATAATAATTAATTACATTCTATTACATACAATATTATTTTCTATTACAGATATTCATTACGTATATTCAAATAATTTAACAATATATAATTATATAAATATAATTATTTATTGCATTGTGTATTTTATATATTTTCAATATTTATGAGACACAATAATAATGTGCTTTTCATGTATTGATTTATTTATTAAGTTAACTATTTAAAAGAAAATTTTTATAATAAATCACGAATTTATAAATTTTCTATCAGAATTTTTTATTAAATATCTGAATATTAAATTTTCCGTTATATTTTCATTATGTCATTATAAAAAATATATATAATAATGCTTAAAATTAATATTGCTTACAAAATTTAATATTGTTTTAAATAATATCCATTAAGTTGAATAATTGATTTAAAATATAACTTTATATATATATATATATATATATATATATATATATATATATATATATATATAATCATTGGATTAAAAAATAATAAATTTTAATTTTAAGAATAAATACAAAAGAAATTGAAATGAATTTAATAGGAATGTTAATTTATATAATTTTAAATAAAAATTGATTAACGGTATCATATAACAATAAATCGTATAAGATAAAATTTATATCTAATAATCGTGTAAGATTGATTTTATTAACATAGTTAATAATATTTGTGAAAATATCAATATTCGTAAATATTGTAAATTATAAATATCTTATATCAAAAGTTTGAACAAACATTTTTCCATTTTGATTGATTTTGATTGATTTTGATTGATTTTGATTGATTCTATTAAGATAAAAAATTCAATATATTTGCAATATATCAATTTATCTTGATCATTTCTATCTGTTCTTAATCTATTGTAACTAAATCGATAAAAATTAAATTGAAAAGATTTTTCCATATGCAATGTCAAAATGAAACTTATAATAAATTTATGAATTTGGTTTCACGTGATCTATGACGTTTATGAGAACTTTTCAATGTTAACTCTCAAAGTTTGTTTTGTAATAGTTTGTGATAATTTTGTGATATGCATGAATCAATTTTCAAGTAAAAATAAAATTTTCAATATCCAGCCAAATTGAATCTTTTAAAAAGGAAAGAAATGATCAACAGAAAGATTGATTTCATCAAAGGTAACCTACTCGACAAAGTTAATTATCAATAAATAAGCTGTTGCTTAAAAATGTAATTTTACGAGACGCTCTCAAGAAAATTCACTTTGATGCAATTTCTATGAAGACGATACCTCGTCCCTTGATCTGACCACGTGTATTCCGGGTGAACGGAAACCTGACGAACAGTTGAGGTTGAAGACAAATTTGTTCTACTAATTCGACCGATGTTTATTCTCCCTAAGCTAATAGCTCGACGGAAAGACAATATAACATGTTAATTAAAAAACGGGAATAATTAAGTTTGAAAGTTTTTAATGCGCTACGATTTTCCGCTATCACAATATTTTCGATAAAATTACGTTTGTTGCTTGATTCTAATTAATGTGAGATAAATCGAATATCCAAGGCTTTCGATGTTATTCAAATGACTTTTCATCAGTTTGACATGTGATAATCTTATTATTGTTCGACAGTTATAATCAAAATATTATAATATATAAATATTATATAGTTATTAATAAAAATGGTTATAAAAATTATAAATAGTTATTAATAAAAAGTTATAAATCAATTATATGAACATATAAATAATAAATATGTGATGTGAATTATCTATTTTAATCTTTATAACTTAAAAAAAGTTTATACGTGTATTGTAGTTCAATTATTGTAGTTTAATAAATCGAAGGATTTATCCATATATTTGAAAAATCAACAATAATTGCATTAATTAATATAATTTAACTAATGTAATATCATTAATTAATGCAAAATTAAAATATCTAATAGAAAAAGTTATGTTAATTTAAAGTTATATAGTTATTTATTTAAAAAGTTTGTTATTTAAAAACGATGCTTATTTTATTTAGCTATCTAAGAATTTGCAATAGTATGATGATAATAAAAATCACCGAAAGACAATTTCAATATTTATAATAAATAATTATAAACGATTTGCATATTTATGAAGATTAAAATGATCTAAGTGGATTATTCTATTTCAATATTTTAAACAAAAGAAGTCATCTAAAGAACACTCAAAACTCTTAAAAATGTGTGCATTAATTCTAATTAGTTCTGAATACCTGGATAAAGTCATTGACAGTATTTTCTTTATTTTCGACTAAGCGAACCGTTATGCTTCGTTTTTTATTGAATTCTATGAAAACATCAAGTTTACAATAGCCATTGTTTGGGAACGATAAGCAAATAAATTTGAAGTATATTATTGTAAGTAATTTTTGTCTATAAAATGTAAATATTCTGACTTAAAACTTAATTTTTTGTTTTTTATAATATATTATGAAATTTGCCAATAAAATTTTTTATTATTTTGTTATATCGAATAGAATTAAGTATATGTCTTCAGTTTGAACAGATGAAATAATAATAAAGCACATATTAATATAAATCAAATTTAATTCACTTTATCTTATTAAATTTAAAAATTTTCAATTATCAGATCATAATCATCAAATATCAAATAGAGTTATTAAAATCGAAATGATAATATAAGAATTATATAACAATAAATTGTAAATTCTTATTTATAATTTATTATATATTAATATACTTTTTATTCATAATATATAATTCTATTTCTTATTTTTAATTCTACAGTTATTATATTGATTCTAAAACAATTTAAATTAGATTTAAATCGATTCTATGTTGGTTTTGGAATATATTAATTATATAGAATTTTAGCATTGATTATATATTAATATTAAATCAACAATGTATTGATTATTTAACAAACATTAATATTATTAAAAATTGTATAAAATTTTATCTAATATGCAATATTCGATCATCTAAAGTCAATATTAATCGTCAAGTAATAATTTATCGCCAATGATGCAATAATGATAACGACTTCAGTATGTATAGAATGTCCTACCTATAATCTGCCTATATTTATATGTATATAGCATTCAACACTCAAGATATATAACGAGTGTACTATAATATTTATCGTGATATCTATCCACGTTAGCAAATGTCTAAATCTCCTTCGGATTGAATACGAAAATGAAATATAAAAATATCTTTAGAAGATAAAATGGCCGTAATTATAATTATATAATAGCGAAATTAGCTTATTGTTAAATTTATTGTTATAATTTCGATCATCGTAATTTTAGCCACTCAAAGACTAATTTATATTTCATGAATCTGAAGGATCCGTAAAATGTTCAATCTCGTTATATATAGATATATAATTGTTACAATAAATTTTAGTCTACTCATCGTGCATGTGGACTGCGATGTATTTATATTTAAAACATATAAGCGATAATCGTATACGTGAATATTTAATGCATAATACCGAAAATTTTCTATTAATTATTTCGGAATAAATATTTGAAAATTTTTAATTTTATATTTGAAGTCTTTCTACTTTCCTAGTTTGCTAAAGTTCTCAAAATTTCGTTTCACGGTAGGATTATATTGTACTTATAATCTGCTGCTGTATATGTATTATATTAATAAGGCAATTTAGTTTCATATTTTAGTCTGTTATAGTTATTTCAGATTTTTAATATTGAATATCATTTTAATAAAATTAATTATTTTTACAATCGAAAGCAATATTTCACAGAATTTCATATCTTCATTAAAAAAGAAAATACACTATATATCTACTTTCTTTAATATTATTTTCTTTAAATTTTTATCATATTTCATTATATATATATATATATATATATATATATATATATATATATATATATATATATATATATATATATATAGTATGTAAGTCTTTTCTGACAAAATAATCTTTAAAAAAATCACAAAAATATGTCAAAGATAAACGAATCCTAATTTTACCATGTATTCTATATGTACATATAGAATGTACATTGATATTGTCATATAAATGACATTGCATAAAACACTAAAATAATTGATTCAGCAAACAACCTATTAATAGATAGAATTTCAATTTTTTCTCTAGAATTAATAAAAATGTAAAGCATTAAATTCGTAGAAAAGATTCTGATAGCTTATAAATTTATCAGTAGATAATTAGATATATAATAAAGGTATTAAAAATGTAAATGAATTTGTTGATTAATTGTTTCATTACATTTTTATGAATTTGAAATATGTTATAAAGATATCATTTTAAGTAATTCTTTTTTTTTTTTTTTTTACATATAATCAATGATCGGTTTTAGTTTTTAAGTTATTTACATAAAAATTTTCAATATTTTTACATTGAATTATATTCGCATGTATTCGTAAGATTATGCGATATGTAACGGGCATTTCTCTACTGTTTGTATAAATAAAATAAAGAAATGTTACATTTAATATTCATTTATAATTTGGGTATTCCACGATCATTCTGATCTGCGATAATAAAATAGAAAATAATCCTAGTCGAAAATTATAATGATAATAATTATTTTTGTTGTTATATACACAGAAGAAAACTCGAAAAAGATTCAAGTTTATAAGGAAGTAAATTTTTGATAAGTTCATCCAAGATATAATATTCATACAAGATATATGTATTGTCAGCTTGATTCTATATTTCTGAATAAAGGTTTATTAATAAATATGCATACAAAAATGATTTCGATTTTGAAATTCAAGGTCAAATTTTTTTTTGCATCGTATTCTATTCTTCGCACTCTACTCAAAAAAATCTGAAAGAAATTATGAATCAATTCAATAATTCTCTTGAAAACAAATATTAAATTTTCATTAGTTTTTAAACTCATTTTATTTGTAATTTGTTTACATTCTTCGATTATTAGTGCAACAAAAATAATACTTATTATGATACTTATGATATAGATGATTTCAGATCTATCATTATATATTTAATATTTTCTTTTGTTTCTTTTTTCTTTCTCTATTTAAACAATATTTGCCATTTTTAAAAGTTTTTATATGAAACATATTGCAATATATGTATCAACTCGATTGATTGATTTAAGTTAATAGTTAACTGAAAAATGATGTTTCAGTTTTGTATAAGCTATTAAGTTAAAAACTTTTAGAAATGTAAATTCAGTGTTATTTAAAAAGCGAGAAAGAAAAAGGAAAAAAAAAAAAGAAAAATACTGTAAAGAACTTTGTCGAAAAAACAAGTAAAAAGAATGATGGAGCGCAAAAATAAAATAACAAAACATCTATGAAAAGAATTTATTGGAGATGTTCACAATTAATGTTTCTTTTCGAATGTATTTAATTTTTCTTTTTCTCGATGTATTTTCATTGTTCATAAGGAAAGAATGTATGTTTGCGGGTAACTCATATATTAAAGCTGATTGCCGATAATGTGTAAAAAAATTGTTCAAAATGAAGTCATTTATTATTATTAATATATTTCAAATTCATTAAAATTAATAAAAAAGAACAGATTGATCAAAAACATATTTAAAAATATTATTATTTAATCATTTATAAATCATCTTGTAATTCAACTCTTATTAGTCTAAAATATAACTTGCCAGATAACGTTATAGACATGTTTACGAGTAGATTTAAGAAATCTGCACTTTTTTTTGCTTTTCTATCTCTTTTTTTTCATTGCTGTTTTCACATTAATATTTTATGTTCTCTTTCTTAATATTTGTAAAATATGTTAATTAAATTTCAAAGAATAGTAATTAATCGTATAAAAAATAAAATGTGTGAGAAAAATTTGTATAAAAATTTGATATTGAATATTAGAAAAAAAGATTTTATGGAAATTTTAAAATGGAAAACTTATTTTTTTATAATATTTTTGTCATAAACTTTTAAATAATAAAAATTTATTTATTTCAATCACTGATAATATTTCTTCAGATAATAAATTAAATAGAAATTGATATAAAAAAATAAGAATGTAAGAAAATAGAAGAAAATAAATTCAAAATATATTAAAAATATATATTATATATTCAAGTTTCAACAAAATAAATTCACTAAATAATAATAAATTTGTTCATTAAATGATTGAAATTAAATTTTGAAAAAGGATATAGAAATTTAAAGTATTCACAGTTATCATAGAATTTTGTTAAGCTTTTGTTAAGCTTTTCAGCATAAAAATTCTGGGCTTTGCAAGTATGTTATATTTGTTATATTAATGTTATATTTTAATGTATCTTTTATTTTCGATAAGTTAAGTTACAATAATAGCAAGAAGAATAATATAGATGATTATGTAATGAAAATGTAATTAATTATGTAATGATTGTTATTTTATCAACAAATCAGATTTTGTGTTTATAATAAATTTATAAAGATTATAAAGCAATAAAGTTTATAAAACAACAAATAACTATTAATCAGAACTTAAGAATTGAAAAAAATTTTATTTCATTATTTTTCGTATTTTAATTATGTATGTTACTTTTTTCTTATGAACATTTAAACGAAAAATTTTAAAACAAAATTATTTATTACTTAAAAGTTTTATTAAATGTTATCATTACAAAAAATCTTTCCTTATACTACGTAGTTGATAAAATCGAGATAAAAAAAATTGTTAATAATTAATTAAAATATTCTTAAAGCGATTCAACTTAACACCGATACCTCGCTATTTCGAAAGATGGTGCCCCAGAATTGCCCAGGCAGACGTGTTACACGTTTGCGGAATGTGGTTGATTGTAAGTTGAGAACCCAATTTGCCAAACTCAAGTTCGTCGTTTGGGAGTGGAAAGAGATGCACACCGCAAGGACGTTGTGGCATTCTATTGAAGTTGTAGCAGTTGATGTTATTATAGTATGTTTAGGAAGCTACTCAAACGGATATTGGATTAACGTATTTTTTTAATTCCATAGGAGAATGTCAAAATTAAGATCGAAACTATCGATACATTATTAAATAATATATTATTTAAGCACAAAATGCTTATTAAATAATTTTACATTATTTCGTAAACATTTTTCTCTTTCTGAAATTATTCTCTCTGAATATACATTTTATTTTTGCCATTTCATACAAATGTAAGTCATACATACAAAAAGAATTACTATATTTTTTGTTTTAGGAAATTAATTTACTTGACAAAAAATTATTTTTAAATTACTATAGTTTTTCTATATTGTGCATATTGGTTTTATTATCTCTTATATTAAATATATATATTATATGTATATAAATATATATACATATTATAAGTAAAGTTACAGAAAAATTATCGATTTCGATGATTTTAAAATATATTATAAAGCTCAACATTTTTAACAATTTTTTTTTAAAACGTATAACCAAATAATATTTAGAATGTATTTTTATAAATTATAAGCAAATAATATTTAAAATAGGACTTCGATTAAGTGGTTTGATCGTTTGCAGTCTCGGTCATCCAGAGTCGTCTCGATTATCGAAAGTTCATCTGTTTATTAAAAATGCGTTTGAAAATAAAATTCTCGAAAATTGCTATCGATTATTTTTCACTAGAGAATATTACATTGAGATTGACTTTGAAATTGAGTAATTTTCACTCTTAATGAGTGTCCATAACAAAAAATAATTCTCGATAGTAAATTTCGAAAATTTTATCACAAATATAGTTTTTATTCTTATTAATTTAAAAATTTTTTTAGAACTTTTACTTTTATAATTAATTTTTTTTCATTAGATTTTTTCTGTCATTTTTAAATTATTTAAATAGCTATTACTTAATACTGATTATAGTCTCGAAAATAAATTTCGAACATCGAATATAAGATATGGCTAATTAAACAAATTTAGTTAATTATATTGATTGATTAATTCAATTGTGAATTCGAATCATGTTTTATGATCAAAATAGTTTTAGAAATGATAAGGAAGATTGTGAAAAATTATGATAAAAGATATTGTTCATTATTTTTTTTAATTCTCAGAAATGAAATCTTTCAAAAATAAATGATAGAATATCTCATAATGAAAAACAATAGAAAGGCTTTTATTAAATTATCATAACTTAAAAGATCCAAAAGTAGTACTTAATGAAATCGAATGATAAATGATGTAATCACTCGTAGTAAAGATTGCCTAGTGAAACAGACGAACGGATAGAGCGTAAATCATTCCTATTGAGCTTATCAAAGTGATTCACGCGAGTAATCGGCAGCATTATGCAAATGATCTGTAAAATTATTATGCCTCTTCAGGCATTAACAGACAAGAGCGAATCTGAACTTTCCATTAAATACAAATATTTTTATCGCGGCTAACCAGAAATATCAGTTAGACGAAAAGATAACGTACTTTTCCGATAGCTGAATTATATATCAAATGCTGTATATCATCAAATCATTTATCATTATTCTTAAGGTTTTTTTTGATTCATTAGGTTCATTCAAATTAAATACAACTTTAGCTAATTTTGGTTCAGATTTTCAAGAATAATTGGTTTTGCTCGTTATATTGCATTTTTAGTGACAATTATTGAAAAAAATTCTCGTTATATTCAATGAATTGAAGATATTGTTTAAATATATTAATTTAATTGTTTTCATTAAATAACACAATTAAATAATATTATCGTTAACATTTTGTTTATAAACAAGTGTTATTTTTATTAAATTCTATTTAAATTTCTAGATTTTCTATAGTTTTATGTGAGAACAAATAGAAAGATTAGTAAAAATGAAATAGTTACACAATAGAGAGAGAGCATAAAAGAGAGAAGCAAGACAGTAGAATTTCATTTGTTTCTATTCTAGAACTACCAAGCTTTGGGAAGATCTATCCGAAAAAAAAAAAATAGTTTATCGATTTATAACGAAAGGAAAATTTAAATATGTATTTTATATTTTCATTGTAAAAATTTAATTACGATTTCATCCTTCTTTAATTTCTTATAGAAAATTTTAAAATTAAAAAACAAGAAATATGCTAATATATTCATCAATTTTTTTTAATATACAGGATTGTTATATATAGAATTTTAAAAGTCAAAACAAACACAAAATTTAATAATATAATGTCAGTTAAATTACACTTATTAAACTTACTTATTAAATTATAAATAATTTAAATTTGCATGGAAGAAAAAGTGAAGCAGAAATCCATGAGTACAGTAAAGCTATTTCACTTTATATATTTAACATGTATCTTCATTAAATGCAAATTTTAATTTATTATAATATATATATATATTTATTATAAATTAATAAATAAGTCTCAAACTACATTTCTATATATTAACTTTTGTTTTGATTTCTAGAATTAATCCTCCAAAGATATTTTATAATATATTAATATCCTGTATATTTTAAAATAATGAATATATACATATCTACGAATCGAGTGTAAGGAATTTATTAATCTAATATAATTAATAAATTGTCTAAATGAAATTCAATGTAAGCTATTCCTTCTTATCATCGATATCCTTGTTCCATTTATCCTAAAAAGCACAGGGAAAAGTAACCGTCTTTTATAATTATTGTCGACATGTTTGTTAAATTTATATGCATAGACAATTCGTATTAGATATTTTATTATTAGAACCTAATCAATTTCTATTGCAGAATTATTTACTTAGTCATCGAAAAAAATAATGATTTCAAAATGGATTTAAAAATTTTTAAAGCATATTTAAATTTGTTAATTATATCGATTTTATGGAAAGAAGTACATACAAACAGAAAAAAAAATTAATATTTTAGGAGCGATATTACGAAATCTTGGATAATAACATCTTTTGAAATTTATGTATTCGTGAATTCCATTTATTATAATATTAAAAATGATTAAAGATGATTAAAATTATTAAACGATAATGAATAATATTGAATGTTTTAGTTTCAATTCTCTTAATTATTAATAAATTATAATATTTAGTACTTATTTTCCAATTATTGAAATATAATTTGTATATAAATTAAATAGAATATACTACACAATATATTTTATTCTATATTTCTATTATGTTGTTATACCATGTTATTATTATTACTAATATGCTATTATTATTTTCATTGAAAAATTCATTTAAATTTAATTTTAAAAAATATGATAGGAATTAAATGATTTAGAAAATCAATGATTAATTTAATTAATTTGATTAATTTTATTCTATAACTTTTCGTTTGAGTAATAAATATATATTTATTTTTTATTCCAACAAAAAATTTCAATAATTTGTTTTTTATTAGTTATATTTTTATATTTTATTTATATATTTTTAAAATACACTTTTAATCTAAATATTTATTATCATTTTCTAATTTCATCATTTAATCTAATATATAATATATGATGATATATTTATATATATTTTTATTACTTTTTTACATTATTATTTTATTACTTTCTACATATTGTCAATCCCTTCTTTGACAAATAATATAATCTTTATTATAATATAACATTATTATATTTAAGTTAAATGGAATGGTTCTCAGAATATTGTGAAATATTTATTAACATTTCTACCAAACTTACATAAAGAGCAAATAACCACAAGTCCTACTAATTCTGTTTGCAACTGCAAGTAACATTGCTCCCTAGAGTGTGTGATCTCGTTTACTTAACTGCAATTGTGAATTTTAGTAGAAGTGATAAATCGTTTGATCATAATATGAAATATGAAATGAAATGAATAAGATAGACAATAATCTATTATAGAGTAATAACAATAAATTCAATAGTTACTTTTAAAATTTTAGAATAATATAAATACGTGAAAAGTGCATAAAATGGATTTATTTGTATGAAATAAATATAATAATATAATAATAGATTATAAACTAAAAAAAATTCAATATTATTAATTTAAAATTATATACGAAGATAATATTTATAAATTATAAATATATTATTTATATAAATTAAAATATATGTATTTATATGTGAGACTTATTTTCCTAAACATATTATTGCAAATATTACTACATTTTATATATAGTAATGGATAAAAATGCAAGTTTATTACTTTTAAAATAGAATAACTTTTTCAAAATTGGATTAAACGATTTGAATTTTTCAAGAAATTGAAAGAATTAACTACATGACATATAAAACAAAATTTCAAAAAAATAAAATTGCTTTTTATAACTTTTTTTATTTAAATTTATAATGAAAATTAAAAAAATGTATTTTGTAGATTTATATCAGTTTTATATACGTGTTAAAAATTTCATTAAATTTGTTGCTATGAAACATTGCTAACAAATATAAATAAAAATATAAACGATTAAAAATAGAAATGAAAATGAAACAAATGAATATTTTTTCAAAATTTTTGTAATAAATTTAAAATTTTTTACATTTTTCGATGTCGCTTGCATCAATTGATTCCAATGAAAATTTCAGTATATATGTATATGATTTTATATATGAAAATTTTAATATTATATATATAATTGAATAAATTATACTATAAAATCTGATGACAACATTACGTTTAACTTTTCGTTACAGAAAATAGAAAAGTTATAAAAAATTGTTTATTATTTTCTTCGCAATTCCGATTAATTAAAATTTTTCCAAATATTTTTTCATATTTTATTTAAATTAATTCCTTTAATTTTCCAAAAAAACTCAAGTTATTTAATTCGATTTTTAATTAAAATTATTTTATTTTAATGGATAGTTTGTTCACTATTTTATAGCTTATTATGATATTATTCGTAATTATTAAAACATTTTATATGACAAGTGGTTCAGATTAACAGAAATATATAATGTAATCAAACATAATTTATTCCATATTTTGACAATTATTTTTTCAAAAATGAATTTTTCGATAAATAATTTTTTTTATACACATAATATTTAGAAATTAATAAAACAGTGAATTTTCTAGTGAGATTTTTCACACTATTTTAATTATTAACGATATCGCAAAGTCTTGATGTGTGTTAAATTCTGTCTTTATGAGATTGTTCGCCGTAATCACTGTGTATTAATTCTATTTATACGTATTTAGTATGATTAAATAGTTTGAACAAAGTTTAATTTCGTTACTGAAATAACATCATACTTTTCTAGAAGTACTTCTTTTTTTTTTTTTATAAAAAGCATTTTATACGAGAAAAATAAATAAATTGAATATTTCAAATAAGAACTAAGTTTTATTAATACATATTATATAATATGTATAATAATATATTATAATAATAAAATTAATTAAATTTGATAGTTGAATATTAGATTGATAATTACTATCTATTATACATATATCAATATTTATATAATATTTATCTATTTATTATATTTCGTATGTTTAATATGTAATATGGAATTGTGTAATAAGAGTTATTATTAATAAATTGATTTCAATTTAATTTTATCACATATTTATTCTGTACATATCAGAATTATACTATTAAAGAAACTTGGGAAACTATTACTAATTCGGATTTAGAAACTTGACATTTCATGTACATCGTGTATAATTAATTTGAAAGTCTTGATTGAAACTCGGTCAAGTGTTCCACTTGTTTATGATTTGAATACTAATATGTTTATATTTCGAAATTATATCATTTTGTAATTTGAAAGACATCGGTGATTACAACTAGTTTTCGTCTAAGACGAAACAATTGTTAGAAATTTAATAAATATACTCTATACCATATCTTGCAAATTACCTACACCTTATTCTATACTTTACAAAAATTAGATTAATAGATTCAAATTGTAATTGGAAATATAATAATATATAAAAGAATTTATATATTAAATTTTATTTATAAAGTTTATAATATTACATTTATAATACTAATATTTCATCATGGATTTTATCATTTAAAAAATAATACTTAATTTCTTAATTTCTAATTAATTCAATTTACATCTGGTATTAATTTTATATATATATTGTCTTCAATGAAATATTTAAATAGTTTAAATATGCATGAAATATAAAAATTGAATTTTCATTTTTCTTCATGACTTATTAAAAATGTAAGAAAATTGTTTGGCAAAAATAGTTTGAGATATTTTATATATACAAAGAGGAAATAACTGATATTGTTAAAATGATTTTGGTCAATGACACCCAGAGAAACACGTCATAGGGAATGCGATAGTCGATGGTATTTTATATCGCAATTGAAAAATAGCTACAATTCATAAAACATTCTCGCAGATTCTTTGACCTAGTTTCTAGTGCCGATAAGTCCGCGCAAAATGGGTTTCCCAGGGTTTTAGGAGTACTGGAAGAATATTTGGTAGATGCTACTGAAAAAGATAATTGCAAGAAAGCGTATTTCTTTTTTTTTTTTTTGCAGACAAGTTTTAAAAAGTTAAAAAGAAAAAGTTATTTCAATACACTTTTTACGTGAAAAATTTAAATATATAATTAATGAAAATATTACGATTCATTATATCAATCATTTGTTATATCAACAGGTAGAATAAGAATGAAATTTAAGATTGAATTTCTCTTAGAAATACATTTATTATAATAGTTATACATAAATAATATAATAGATAACTTTATAAAGAATTTTAAGAATATGTAAATAAAATTTTAGTAAATAAATGACATAGTAAGTTAATCAACATTATGATAAGAGAGGATAATAACTTTATTTACTTTGAATATTTTTATTATTTGTAACAATATAAAAAATTTTTTATGATTCTATTTGGTATGAAGAATAATTTGCGAGAATAAGTATATTTTTTTATATTTTGTATGAATGGATGCGTTGAGGACATTTCAAAGTCATCTGTATTTTTTTGATTAAGATACTGTAATTTTTCTATGTCTATGTAATAAGTGGTTTTGAAATAATATTGAGAGACATAGTAATTAGATCACTTTGGTATATTATCATATGAAAATTATTTCAATTGATTTTTATATCAATTTAAAATAAAAAGATTCTTAAATAATTTCAAATAATTATTAATTATTTATTATTTTAGAAATAATTCTAAATTTCTATAATCCTATATTTCTTTTAAATATAATATATATATAATTAATATTTTAATTTTTAATTATCATAATATTCATATAAAATTGTTTAATAAATAATAATGTGTAATGTTTTGTATTTGTTGACTTTTTGCCATGTACAATTTCAATCATTACTTTATCATGATTTCTGAGGAATGTTCTATTTGTTACAGATGTTTACATTATAAATTCACAAAAACGAAAGAAAGATGGAAAGAAAACATATCTTAAGTTCTCCAAAATTTCAGCAGATAAATTCTATATCATATATGCGTTTCTTTTAGAAAGAAAAGAAAAGCTAAACAGAAATAAAAACATGTATTTTACGAAAGGGTTCACGAACCGTCTCCAAAGAATTCAAATTTTTGCAAAAATTCTAGCTTTGCACGATGAAGAATCACAGTACATAAATCCATAAGGAACAATATATCTAGATAACACATAAATTTCTTTCCTTCTTTCTGACCTGAATATACTATGAAATGCGTATCACGGTTACCATTCATACCTAGATGAAACTGTTTTCACCACATTCGGAATCAATAATGCAACGCACTATATGTACGTACTTATACATACATTCGCTGTTCAAAACACTTTCTCAATGTTGTATAAGTGACAACATTAAAACAGTAATAAATTTAATAAATTTTAATTTTCTTATTTTTATTGCAATGAAAGTTATTATTATAATATTGCTAATTTTAAATTTTCTTACATAAGAGCTTCTTCTTTGTAATGTATTATAAATAACAGTTAACATTTCTATTTAATTAATATTAAAATTCCAAAAATACATTCATTGATTAACGACACGAAGGTGAAAACGAAAAAATCCTCCACGAAGGAAAAACAGTTTAGTTGGAGATAAATCTAATCCAATACATCTGGCTGACATAAATTTTTCTTGTTTTTTTTTTTCGTGACCTCTAATACAGTTGCGAGCATCATATCAGCAGATATTATTCGTAGATGAAACTATATTTTCACCATTTTCAAGATCAATAGTGCACCGTGGCGGATACACCCTCTAGTGTCTCTTATTGTGGCTGAAGAATAGCTGCAATCCCGAAACATCCGTGGATTCTCTGACCTCTTTCGAGGCGTCTGTACCTTTTCTACACCTTCCTTCTCTATCCTTTGTACGATCTCCATCTTCATCTTGAACCGTTTCATCTTGAACCTCTCTCCTCCTCTGCGTACCAGCATTTCTCTTCTTCTTCTAGTGGAGCACCTTTTACTCAGCGTATGCCAAGTATGTATTTCCGTGTGCACACTGTTCAAGTACCATCTACTATAGAACTTTCTGCCGTGCGTCTTCGTGTTTTCTGGTAATTCGATGAAACGGTAAATTGCTTTTCCTCTCTTATTCCCGTCCTTACCGACACTCGCAAAACTTTTGTCGCAATATTATCTTATATTCGGGGAAGGATCCGCGTTCTCGATATATGTGACGACTGTTCTCTTCGCCCTTGTTTTTCAATAATCGTAATATAATTTCTATTCTACAATGAAAAAGGAAATCGTCACACATTCGTTCAGTAACGAATAAGGGGATGAAAAATTTTTAAAAGTTACTGGATCGAAAGCAAAGAGTGGATTTGTATGAGAGGATTAAATTTGTTTGGCGGAAAAGTTATTCGTTTGACTTGGTGTTACGTTAAAAAAGTAACGAAGTTAATTTTAATGTAATATTTTATATTTTGCATAAGCTCTTCTATGCACAGATTTTTTATTGGATAAGTCGTTAATTTTTCGAATAAATTTTAGAATTCTTCCGGTAAATAAAACTTGAAACATAAAACAATTTTTTAAAAATTATTTCTATATCTTATGTTAATAATATTATTATGAAAATAATTGAAAGCATAATAAATATATGTTATATATGAAAGATTAGACAAGTGAAATAGATCAGTTATAATCAGATAAATAAAATAAGCTAGTTATGATGAGACACAAAATAAGTATGTTATTATAAATACGATACAGTATAATAAATTATGAAATCGATTTGAATCTATTTATTCAACTGTAATAAAAGATGATATTCAAATTTAAATTTAAAAATTAGATTAGCTTACGTCAATCTGTCAATTAACATTTGTATCAATCCGTCTATTCTTTTAATATCCTTTGATGTTTATCGAGTTTATAAAATCCTTATTTCAATTTTAAATTAGTATTTCTTAAATTGAAATAATTTTTAACACGTATGCGATGCATGCACAAGTGAAATATTTTATAAATATATTTATATTCAATGAATTCAATCGGACTATTCTTTTTTCTTATTCTATATTTCGTTTTTAATTAATTTATCTGAAATTTATCCAATGAAATAAGAATATTTAAAATAAGATATAAAATTTTTTATATTTTCATACATATTATAAACTTTTTCTACTGTTTTTAAATGTCAAATTAATTTATAATCATTATAATATATAATTATTTTTTCTTAGAATATATTAAACATTCAATAATAAGTATGTTTTATTATATATATCCTATAATAGCATATTTAAATACAAACAGCTTTAAACATAATTTCATATATTCAATGTGTAAACATGAAAAATGACTAAAAATGAAAATTTACTTAAACTCTTTGAAATGTATGAAATATTTCGTTTGAAACGAGTTCAACTTTTCATCGTGTGCAACAAAAAAATTTCCCAAGCAATTTCTCTGTGCTGATTATTTCGTGAACCGGCTGCGAAAAAGAAAAAGAATAATAACAAAATATCTGTTTTCGGTGTGTCGTTTTCACACGAGAATTGGTGTAATTTAATGTAACGTTACGTAATAACAGACAGGGAATTCTATGCGCAAACATGCAAAGAGTAACATCCCTCAAATCCGGTGACCTGTTTCGTATATCTGTAATGTAGTACAATTTTCACGAGAGCTACATAGTGTTGGTGAGAACATATAGATGGCGAAATGGTGGTATTGTGTACCGCGTACATACTATATAAATATAAGCTCCTTCGCTCGTGGGCTTTTCTTTTTGTCTGCTATTCCTCTTATTTTTCCGCAATTCGATACGCCAGGAAAATTGCAGCCGCAGTTCCAGTAATGCTTTCGAACTATCGCCGCCACATAAATATTTCTATTGTACGTATTGATTTCTTATTCGATTATTCGAGGAGATCAACGCCTGGTAAATCGATTTTTATGGCGATATGGGCGTGCCTCATTGAGACTCACAAGCTCTGAAAGGAGAGGATTATACCGGATCAAGCGTAAATAACGATGCACATTTACCGTAAAAAGAAGTATATATCAAAATACCTTCTATTTTATAAGATGTTTATGAGTGGAACTATAAAAATGGCTATACGAAAATAAGACTTCATCGAATTAATCTCAGCAATCTCTTATTTTCAGCAATTGGAATTTAATGGAGATTATGATATCTATAATTATATCTACCATATTCAAAATTATTAAGAGGTATTATTTGCTTACTCTTTTTAAATTTATTAAAAATTATATTACTTCATATCATTTTAAATTGTTGTTACGTTGTTGCGATTACTATAAATTTTGTCAATCCTCTTACATCTTACGGATGTTTTACTTTTTGTTACATATTACGTTTTCTAAAACGACAAATCTAATAAATCTGTCAGCTATCGATCATTTTCTTCTCTTTTTATGTTTTATATTGTCTATATTTTATTTATACAATATCTCAATTAAATACATATACAGATATTTATGTATACTTATATATACATTTGAATAGATATAAATAATCAAATCAAATAGCATATTGTATATAGATATATTAAGAATATAAGAGTTATAATAAACTGAATACATGTGAATGCTGGAAATTCTAATAACGCATAATATAATAATTTTAGCAATTTTTGATATAATAATTATGATATAATAATATAATAATATATATTAAATATTGTAATTAAATAATAAATGAAGAACTAAATGATGTGTAATCAAGCGTGTCAAATTTTTTAAAGAAATTAAATATTTGAAGAAAAATCAAATATTTTTTACAATGTAAAATTTTTTATTGATAGTAATATTTATAAAAATATTAATATTTCTTTAATATAAGAGATGCGTAATTTTAGAAAGAAAATTAAAAATTTTTAATAGAGAGTTATTTTTCAGTAAAATTGTATATTCATGTTATATACGTTCAATATATAACATCGTTCATACAAATAGCGGAAATACTTCGACAAGATCGTGTAAAAGTTATAGAATTCGTATATCAGAGCTTGCATCTTGAAATTCTCGCTGACCCCTATGTTTCGGTTGGATCAGCCAAAGATGTAAACTTTTCAAGCAACTTGTTGACTCTTATGCAGTGGTGATGCACACGTGCCGATGCACATAACTTTTACGCTTTATTGTTGCAGCCATGAAAGTTACAGAAGTAACAGAATGGTCGATTCATGTGCAGACAATGCAGATACTAACAGATGCTGCCTAGAATTTCATTCAATTGAATGCTATTGAAATAAGTTTTAATATTATTTTAGAACTTGCAGTTAAATTTATTCGACGGATTCGTTCTGGACAAATATTTATAAAAATTGTTGTAAGAAATTTTTTCAGATAAAATCGAATTTACAAAGAATTCAAAGTTTTATAAAACAAATACGTGTATCCTTGTTGCAAGTCATAAGAGTTTTACAACAAGAAGGCATGAACAAGTTATTTTACGAAAAATAAGAAATACATCAAATGTAATATTATTCAAAAAATTTAATATTTTTCTAATTAAGAAAAAGAAAAAACTATTAAATTATGAAAAATGAATATAGTTTATTCATAAAAAAAAGTGCTTAAACAGGCTAAATATTCTTAATCAACTCAAATTAGCATTATTAATATCTATCAATTTTTAAAATCGTTATTTGAAAATTTAATCCCAATTATGTATATTAGCAACAATTATGATGTTAAAAAAAATTACAGAAAATATTTTCATTTTGTGACTATCTCTTTTATATGATTTTATCAATCATAATCACAACATAATTCAAGATGAGAGATTATTGAAAACATAACAATAAATTAAATCATTCTTCAATGACTTTTTCTATTATTTATGTTATAAATTATAATTTTTAAAGCAATCGACCTAATCTTTATTGTGATACAATATTATATACAATTACAAAAGCAAAACAAATATTAAATGATATAGTAACCACTTTCGTAAGAAATATCTATTCAAATCGTTCCATTAATTTCTATATTCGCAATGAAAATTTGAACTACCGGAATAATTAACTAAATTAGAAAATAGATAAATTTAAATAATTTTTCACATAAATGTAATTGATTGTTTAATTTTAAAAAATTCAAACAAAATCAAAAGGCTACATAACAATTTATTTGAATAAAATATAAAAATTAAATATTTGAAAATAATCAAAAAGTATATATGGCTTAATGAATAACATTTACATAGGATTTTAGACAATTTTATTTTATTCAAAGAATTAAAAAAAAAATCGAAAAGTATAATAAAATTGAAACTAAGAAACAATCATAGATGGATTTTATATTTTCCCTATATATATATATATATATATATATATATATATATATATATGAAAATTGTTACAAGAATAACATTAGCTATTTAATCAAATTATATAAATTAATCAGCCTTTCAAAATTGCAAATTTGTTGATAAATATCTAATTATTTATAAGGAATTTTTAACTTAAAATTTATAATCAATTATTAAATATAAACAAGAAGTTATTCCATAATTAATAATTTAGATACCATTAATATATATATACCAAAGGAGGAACTTATCAATATTCTCTTAAATTAATAAGAAAATTTAAATTTTGTTGGAATTGCCAATAATCTTCTGATCAAATGTGGACAATAGTAAACAATAGTAAACTATATATATAGTATATATTATATATAATAATTAAATTCTAAACTACATTTGGGAAAATGAAATTGGAAGCATGAAAAATCTTGATCATCAAATCTAGATCATCAAAACAATTACAGCAATCACAGACAACAACAGATAACTATCGCTCTATTAACACTATGTAAAATATGGAAAACACTCTTTAATAGTTTTATTGCATTTTTGATATATGTAAGTAATATTATGTCTCAATACTAAAGTGATTTTAAATATTTTTATTTTAAATATTTCCATTCAAACTTACACCACTTAATTAATCTAGGATCTAATCTATATAACGAATTTCTTATTAAATTGTTATAGTATAATAATTCTTGACATGATGTGATTATTAAAATTATTAAAATAAAAAACAATGAATATTAAGTATATTTAATAATTATGCTGATCATATAATAATAATACTGGAATTTTTATAAAACAAAAAGTATAGGAATAGTACAAATTTTACATAATAAAAAAACTATTAATGGACTTATATTTCAAGCTTTATAACCAAATCTTGAATTATTTTTATCAAGTAAAGCAATATTGCACTTAATTTAATGCAATATATAATATATTGCACTTATATTACTTAAAATATTTTTGAAGTAAAGAAATTTTTACAAAGTTTTTGAAATAATTTTTCTAAATTAGTTTGAAAATATATATAATGAATCTAAAAAAAGAATTTTTTTGAATATTCGAAAAAAATTCAGCAGAATAATTTAGACATAGACCAAAAACTGTCTAAATTGAACTATGAATTTATCATCTATGACTCTGTTTATTCTTTAACAGTTAAGGCCCATTATGAGAGAGAGTAATGAGAGCAATTATAAGAACGTTTAATAATTAGTTTAATTCTAAATCTTCTAAACAAAGCCAATGAACGATCTCTTTTAATGAGGGAAAAATTCTCGATGATCGACACGATTAAAAATTCAAGTCTTACAAATCCTGAATCTTGAATCGATTCAACGAAAATATTCTAACATCGAAATTATTTAAGAGTACTTAAAATAGATCAGAAAACAAACAATAAATTTTCTAGCATAAACTGGAGAAGATTCCTATTGAAATTATTATATACATTATACATTAAAATCAATCTGGATTTTGTTTTTTTATTCAAAATCCAAAATAAGCTTTTAATACTTTGATAAAACTTAAAACTTTGTAAAAAAAATTGTTTAAAGAAAACGGAGAGAGAGAGAGAGAAATTATATTTAAAAATAATTCTAGATAAATAGATTTAATTTCAAAATTTAATTTAATACAAATTTTTTTACTTAATTTATTTTAATTTCATATGAAAAAAAATATAATCTTGAAAGAAATAAACTGATTTTTTTTTATTACTATATAAGAAAAGAAAAATTGTATATTCTTTATATCATTATAACAGCTTTTAGCCCTTTAATGGACTAATTCTTGTGACAAGATTTTTTCGTTTTTATTCGATTTAAATGTTTTTTGATTTTGCAATCGTATTTTAAGTTGAATAACAAATAAGCATAAGTATAATAAATTACAAAAATTTGCGATATAATGTTCCATTCTATATATATAATTCTACATATTACATTATATGTACATTCATTTTTGTGCAAACTCTTATTGCGATCAATAAGAAAATAAAAATATTTGCATACAATTCATTGAAAATTCTTAAAAGAATTAAACCTCTATCCTGTCAGGATCAGATCAGATTCAGAATCACTGAACTTTCCTTGGAATCGAATTTCTGCTTTCCCATATCAAATCTGCAATTATTTTCTCAGAGTCGAACGTGCAGTGAAAATGACGAAGAGCAGACAAGGACAAGTGTTTCCATGCAACCATCACCCCGGCAAAAAGCCTAGCACCGCTTGTGTTTTATCATGTGTTGTTGGCAGTGGGCCACCGGCACGCACGACCTCACATTGCTATTTGTTGGTTTCCGTCTCGTTAGGTGGAAAATCTATTTCTTTTCGGCGGTATTGTGCGGACCTGTTTGTACAGGCTCCGAAACGCTCACCGCATCCATATCCCGTGATTCCAGTTCAACAGAAAGCGGAAAAAGAATGTGGAGATTGCTGAAAAAGAAGGAAAAAAAGAGGATCGTTGTACTAGTAGAAAGATAGAAAGACAGAATTGTAGAGCGATTGTTTAGAATGGTTTTTTCCTTTTCTTTCTTTTATTTTCTACTTTTTTTTTCTAGAAATATAATTTCAATCGAAAAATTAAAGATACCGTTCTCTAATTACAAATTTTTTAAAATTTTTCATCTTTAAATACATACAATGAATTAAAAATTCAATCTTTAATCGATATAGATTTTATGATCTTTGGGTCAAATTCTGGAAATGTTATAACTGCAACAAATATGGCGAATTATATATAATAAATATTGATTATAATATACGTAATATAGATAGATACTTAACACACTTTTAATTATAAATTGCAATTTTTCATTTTATATTTTATGATATTGTATATATATATGTACAATACATACATATATATACAATACATGTATATAATGATTAATGAACTTATTAACTTTTTTTAAATATGTGATTAATCATATGAATAGTAATTAATTATGCTTAAATATATATATATAGTATAGCATAGTAATTATATTTGTACTTTAAAACATAATAGCGAGAATATTTTCATTTACAAGCATTATATTTAGCATATTTTTAAAATTATAAATGAATATTAATGAAGTATTAATATATCAATATTTCAGTTTAGTTGAAAATTAAAATTTATTGAAAAAGCATCATAAATATATTCAAGTCTTTTTAAGAAGAAAAAATTTAGATTTACAATTTAAAGAAACTTTTAAGAAGATAACCAAAATCGAATTCCATTTGAATGATTATCAGCTATCAGTTTACGATCTTTCTTCAGTTAGGAAACCATTGTCCACGGGAATAAAATGGAATAACGATAGCCATGCAACCAAAGTTAGTAATCTTTTTATCCTGTTATTTTTGGCAATTTAATTCGTTCGTCATACGCGACGCACACAACCTGTTCTCTCGCAATCAGCAGTCACCGACTTTAACTACGTTATCGAAGAACGTGATTGAAGCAATATTTGCTTTGCACTTATTAGCAATTAACCGATATCGTGCTCCCTAGAACAGTCAAATTGCTTTTTCGATTGAATTTTCATTCGATTAAAAAATCATCAACGCGGAGCTTTTCGTTAGTTCTCCTAGTCGGTTAAGATTTTTCATTTCTTCGGTATTGATACTTGTTAAACAATTGAAAAGTGAAATCTATAAATGTTAGATTATTATAGCATAAATAGCATATTATTTAATATTGTTTTATTATATATGATATATTGTGTTGATATATTCGTAGGATATTTTAAATATATTTTAAAGATTACAAAAATTGGTGTACAGAAATATTGATTTAAATTATGAGCAAGTTAAATTTGTTGAAATTAGATGAAATAAAATATAATATTATATCTTATTCATGATTTTAATCATGATATAAAATCTAAATTCATGGAAAATATTTACATACATATATATATTTCTTATTAATAATTATGTATTTATTTTTTAAAGAAATTTATATTTTTATAATTTTAAATATGAATCTTTCTTCAGATACCATTAACTTTCATACCATAAATTAAAATTAATTATATAAATTACATTTTCAAAGAAGATATATAAATTTAGATGAATTTTATAATCTAAATTGATTTAAAATAAGCTTTTCTTTAAATAAATTTATTAGAAAGAAAAGAAGAGTATTATAACTGAAATGAATTCAAGCATTTTTTAACTCTTTCTAAAGTACGGAACCTCGCATAAAATAAATATATGTAGTTGAAATGAGTTCAACACAAATACCTTATATATATATATATATATATAATACTTTGCATGTATATAGTCCTAATTGTACGTATACACATTGCACAAATATACTTATTTCATTTTATTAATAATAAAATGCATTATAAAATTTTTTGAACTTCAGAGGCTTTAAAAATATTCTATGTTGTTACGTTTTTATATTTTGTATAAAATCTTGGTAAAAAAATTATCTATTAAAATTATTTTATTAAAACACATTCGATTCAAATAATAAAATATTATTAGATATTTTATAATACTTTATTGAAATTCTCATAATATATATATATAAATTTGATTGTATTACAAATAAACATATAAAAAAAGGTTAATAAAAGTTTGTAATTTTGAATAATTTTGGATAAAATTTAATTGAATATAAGTAAAGTAAAATTCAATTGCAATGTTCTTCGCACTTTATTCTTTACTTTGTTTTCTTCTTTCGTATATTATACGATACATTGCTCCAGTTGTTATCAGAAATAACTATATCAGAATATATTGAATGATATAAAACCAATAAATCAAAATTTATTCGATTTATATATTTTTGATATATATGATATTTCTAATAAATCGACAAAATGTCATTTATCGTAGTATGACTTGTCATACATTCAAATTCGAATTAAATTATAGTTACAAATTGAAGCTACGTTAAAACTTGTTTGAAAATATACTTGTAATTATAAAAATAAAAGTAATTTTAATTTTTCAATTAAATCATTATTTTCTATTTAAAAATGACAATGTTATTCAGATAATAGATATATTATATAGAAAAAGGAAATGTGATTTATTAAATAATATGATTAGTTCATTAGGTATTATTACTAAATAATAGAAATTATTAATAAGTAATTATATTATTGAATAATTAATTATCTAAGTTAAAAATATTCTATTAATACTTATTATGTGTCACTAATTTTAAAATATATAATAATCGAACTAATCATCTTATCATTAGAAATTTCATTGTGTAGGTATGTAGAAATTTCATTGTGTAAGTATATTCTATATCACACGCTAGCATAAAAGATGAAAATATCCTCTAATCTGTGAAATAATATAATTTGCAAAATTCTATATATCTAATTTGTTTGTTTCTACAATAGAATATGATTATATTTAGTTTTAATAATTTTTAAAAGCAAATTGCAATATTTGTATCCATTACAAAGCGTTAATTATTCTATATTTTGTATTATGTATACATATATAAGTACTTGCTTTATAGTAATCTAACTACATAATAGATCACATACAATAGCTTAATATTAATAACACGACACAATGCGATTAAAAATTCGAGCAACGAATTGCTTTCTTTTGATTCGTTGCACTTTAGTGATATATAACGTACATATAATGTAATGAATTAAATATACAAACATACGAACAAAAAGCTTAATTTAAACATACTTTACCCTTTTCTCATGCTTAAATAAAACAAATAAAACATGGATTTCTTTTACAAATTTTACTTAATATTATCATATTACAAATATGTATGTGTGTGTAATATATAAATATACATAAAAACAATTGAATATAATTATTTAACAATATCAAGTTAAAAAATTTTTACGCGTATTTTAATTTTTTAATTAAATATAATTTTAATTCGATAATCTCGGTTTTCTTTTGAAATAATGAATAATATATCATTATCCTTAATTAGTCTGTTTATCCGAGAATAAATAATTTTCATTATTCGGTTCATCGTCACGAAACATATAGTGCTTAATTCATAAGCAACGATAAACAGATTTAACATATTTTCGAGAATATGGTCGAAAATACGGCCATTCGAGCAAACTTTCCATAATTGCTTTTATCAAACTGGAATTCCTTTATCTCAGACTTTTGCCCTAAATATTGCACTATGTGCGAAGTTGCCACGAACTTCGTTTGCTCGTTTATAAACGATCTTTTATTGTTCACCCTGGAAACCTCCCATACCTTTGATTCTTTCTCCAATCGACCGGATAACTGGAGTGGCGCCGGATTTCCACGAATTACCATTCGTTATTCATACTCGAACAGTTATAGAAGTGTGTCGCAGCTGACAGAAACACGCGTCTTTTTTTCATTTATCAGCATACACCATAACTTTATACAATTATGATCGATTATTATATTAAATTATTAACTAAATATCAAGTACTTTTGAAATGAAATTTTATTGTACCTCACTATCATACACATTCCATATTCAGATATTTCAATTCATAAAATGAAAATAAAAATATCTAAAAAAAGATGTAATATAAATATTAAAATTATAAATTTATATATGAATTGCATATATAAAATAAATTATTCTATTTTTATAAGAAAAAAATCAATGATTTTAATAGAAATATATTACACAAAAAAAAAATTGTATATTCTATTCTTAAAATTTTCAAATTAAAATCGAAACTTGATTTAAAATGTTACGATAAACTAATTAAATTCATAAATAAAACCAAATTAGAATTATTTATTCATTATAATTCTGATAAATAATAAATAATATATATTATATGATATCTGTATATATTGTAATAATATATATAACATGAACATTATTTCTATCTACATTCTGAGATAGACATCAATTATATTAATTATATAATCAAAATTATATAAACAAAAATAAAATTTTTATTTAATTTTATGTATTACAATATATTATATTCTTTACACAAAATATAAAAATCTGTATTTTTAAACATAATATTTAATACTGACAAGACCAAAGAGACAATTGGAAGGCATACTTAAAATGGAGCGCTTGACATTGTCTGTGCCTAGCAGGCATACTTGGACTGCAAAGGGATATGATCAAAAAGTTCTATATACCATTGTAGTAGCAAGTACGAAGATATCAACATTAATAATAAAGATGTAAGCCAAAGAAATGAAAAATTTGTCTGATTTTAAGCATTCAAAAATAAAAATGCATGTATAGATAAATAGAATGTAAGATATTATGCTTTTTATATTATGTTTACATATCTAAAATTTAACATAAAGTGTAAAATATTATATTAATAGAACTTTCGAAAAGATTGTATTAAAAAAAAACAAACAATCTTTCGTTGGTAAAAAGATTATTTAAATTATAAAAATATAATCGTAAAAACAAATGAAGAAAATAATAAAAATCAATTAAATTATCAATTCATAAAATCAATTAATTGTAATAATTTTAACTTCACTTTTAATGGACAAGATATATCTATTGAATTTGTTCAATCAAATTAATATTATTTTCAATCAAACTATAAATGTTAAAACTTTTATATTAAAAATTCGATTATTTCAACAATCTATAGAAACGAACAAAAATTTGTTTAAATAAAAATCATATATATGATATAATCATATAATCTAATATAACTATGATATAATATCTACGAATAATTAGATTTTATTGTTGACAAATGATTATTATATGAATTTTGCGAAGCTTGATACGAACAAATAAAAAATTTATAATTATTCAAAAAAAATAATGAAAATATTTTACAGATTACACAAACTTTTTTATAGTAAGTCTATTGCACGTAACGAATGCAATTGGTCAGATAAATTGTATTATCTCATTGTCAAACTAGAAATATCATTCATATTATCTAATGATTTTATATATTATATTATTTTATATATTAATTAATAAATATTTAGATAAATAAATAAACCGTTTAAATACATAATTTTTGATATTGCATATCAATTTCAAGTTTAGTTGTAAATTCATTAGTAAAAGTTATCTTTTCATATATTAATTATAATTCATATAATCAGATTGAATATTATTATTAAATTATATATTATTAAATCGATACTGAATTAAATTATAATATTTTCGTTTGCAAATAGTCAATCAATTAATTAATGTATTTTTTATGAGTATTAAATATATATCATTCAAATTCAAAATTAATAGCGATTTATTTTTAAATTTTTAATTAAAATTATATATTTAAAAATTTAACTTGAGAAATGACGTTTTGACGTCATTTTGACTACAAATTGAAACGATATCATTCTATTTTATTTTCTCTAAAATATTCCATAGTGATTATAATACGTACTTGTAGAACATATTTTACTCGATTAAAATTTGTTAGGGATTTTTAAATACAATTGATTTTGGCAATAATAATACATATAGCAGAATAATGTAGATAATTATGTCATTGTTATACTACAATTCAAATTAATAACACGAATGAAAGATATTATCTTTTCTTTATGATATGATAACATCTCATTTGTTTATAATAGATAAAATTTATTCTATTTTTTATTATAAGTATAAAAATATTAATTTAGCATATTTCTATTTACAACTACAATGTTTAGTAATTTATGTGAATAGCATATAGTCAATAAATACAAATTTTTGAATTGAATTGAAAGCAGGAGAATATTAATTTTTTTTCCATCATTCAAATATGTTCATGATTACTATAATATAACTTTAATATAATTTCATACGTGAATAAATTGATTTCCAATACTGAAATTTTAATATTCATTTATTTTTATTTATTTTATTCAGGTGAAGATAAAATATTTTGTACCAAATAAATCTGAAATATTCAAATTTAAATATATTATTACATAAAAATGTTCATAATAACTATTCATAAAATATTAATTAACGACGTTATTATGTTACTATGTTAATAAATACTTAAATAAAAACAATAATAATATTAATGTTTATATTAATGCTACAGTATATTGATGCTTATTTAATGTTATATTTCGACATTTTCTCTATTCAAAATTGTACCATAGATAGTTTTAATGATATAATAATTTAATTTATTTAAATATTAAAAACAGACAAAAAACGAATAAAACATTCTAAATAAAATTTAATAAATTTGAAACTTTTATTTAGTAAATAATAAGTTTATATTGTATAAAATCAATATTTCTTAAATATAGTTTATTATTAAAGCAAAAAATTTATCATTTTCATAATGATATAATTTATACTTTTAAATTATACTTATGAATTAATTACACTTTGTATAAATTAGATAGAAAAAAATGAAAATATTATATGAATATGAATATAATATTAATTGAATGATTTTCTTGATTTTCTTGTGACTGCTTTCGTTCCAGTTTTTGCAAACATCTATCAAAAATTATCTATTTTATCAATTTATTCTAATTATTCTTATATTTGACATATCTCATTTTCTTATATTATCATTTATTTATCATTAGAGATCACGCAAAAATGTTATGAATGTTATTATACCTTGTTTTATTAGTTTTTGTTATCTATATGTTGAGCAATGTTTTCTAAATTCCATAAATACATATCATATTAATCATTATTAGATAAATATATACGTATACAAATCTATTTTTTTTAAATTATAATTCATTTTTACATAAATTTTAAATTAAGTATAAAATTTTAAAAATAATCTTGAATTTAATAAACACATGAGTATAATAGTTTATAATATATTTTAATTGAAAAAAGTGAAAAGAAATAAACGATTATTTATTAAAAATATACTAACAAAAAATATTATAATAATGTAACCCAGCTTTTGAACTCTTTATTGATTAAAATATCAGATTTAAATTAAGGTAGTTTTAATAAATTTTATTTAATATTGAATTTATTTAATTTAATTAAAATTAATTCATGAAAGGATAAAATGGAATCTTCATTTTAGATCATCTTTTACTGAATTAATATCGGTTGAAATAAATAGCCCACAAAAGTATTCATACACGAGAATAAATTTTATTTAACTTAATTTTATTTTAATAGTTCTTTTTTTGAAATTTTATTACATATAATTAAAATACAAGTTTTAATCTTTAAAATAGGATAACTTTGAATTTAATGAATAATTTTTAATTAAATTAATTAAAAATTATTATAAGATATGTCACATAAAAGACTTAATATATATAATAATAATAAAATGGAATATAATGAAATGGAAATAATATTAAAATCTATAAAATAATTTGTGTGATATTCTTTTGCTTGAATTATAGTTTTTAATTAACTTATTGATTGCACCAACTTCGTAGTTCTTTCAGAACTAATTTGCTTCTATTTAAATTTTAAAATTTACTTCAACTTTTTTTTTTTTATTTAAAATTTCTTTCTAATATTTTCTATAAATGCTCAATTGAGTTAAGATTTGAAAATTTATCACTATGATATTGAAAAACATTATATATGAGCTATTATTAGATTATTATACATATATATATATGTGTGTATATATCTATATTGTTATAATGTATATAAATATATTTTTTATAATATTATGTATAGATATATAAGAATATTTATATTTTTCTTTTATTCTTAAAAACTCTAATATTGTTATTTTTCATTTTCATTTTATTTCGAACCATAGAATCTTCCTTTTATTTGTAGTATGAATTATTCTATATATGCACATAGTATGGAATATTTTTACATATACATATATAATTAAAATCGAGTAATGAATACATGTATACAGAAATTATTTAGATTGTTGATCTTGTCAAGATATTTCAACGTCAATATAGAAAAAATTAAAATAAAATTTATTATAGATATAATTACTAAAATTCCAAACAAATTAAAATTTTTATAAGTACAATACAAAAATGAAAATAAAATCTACTTAAATATAATGTTAGTTTTTTTTTAATAATTAATATTTTTATATATTATGAACTTGTTATAATTTTTTGTACATTTAAATTTTTTATAAATATATAAAATATAATCATCTGTAATTTAATAATTACTTTTTTCGATGATTTTCCTTTTTTTATAACTGTATTTCATTTCATAATTAGTATAACTACGAGTGAATTTTTCTAAATGAAATACTTCTTTTTATAAATCTAAAATGATAATAAAGTTAGTAAAAGAATTCTTTCTTATGAAAAAATAACTTAAAGAATAAAGTTTTTGCATATCATTTTGATTAAAGAAAATATTATTGAATATAACATCCATCATATTTATATGTGTGTTATTTTTTTATTTAATTTTATTATCAGTTAAATAATAAACCGATGATAAAGTTAATATCGATGACTTCAATGATTTCAAATGTTTCAAATATTTTGTAATTTATTTTTTAATTTATTTCATATTTATATGTTGCTAATTATTTTCTCAAAATATATAACTAATTGAATAGATATAAAACAAGAAATTTTTTAAATAGCAAGTATCATAAATTCGATGAAAGATTCTGAAATATTGGTATAAATAATCTATCAATAATGGAATTCATCGAATCAACAGCGACACATATTTCGTTCGTTCCTTAAAACCAATAGTCTGATGATATGCAAAGCCTTTTGTACATTCAAGTGAATCAAACTACTTATATACGTCAACGTAATTATATTTGCGCAGCGAACCGAGGCTCGTTCTAAAACTGAATTAACGTTAATGGGATAACGATTGCCTCGTGGAATCGAATAGAATATTGCAACGATTAGAAGAGGAAATTTTTCAACGCTGTTTAATGTTTCTGATGTGGTGCCTATAATGGTAATTGAAATGCTTGTTAAAACTCGAACATCGTTCTTTTTTTTTGGATTTTGTGCTTTTTTTCTTTGAAAAAAAACTTTTTTGCAATTGAAAATGATAATTCGCCAATTAATTAAGGCAAGCTTTTTTCAATAACTTCTATTTTATCGATAGATTTGTTAATATAATTAATATAAATTATTTTTTTATGTTAAAAATACATCTTATTTGACATCTTAGTTTTCTTGGTATTATTATTTATAATGCAAAATGTCCAAATGAAAGTTAAATAATATTAAAGAATGCATATTCTGCCGTTATGATGTATAAAATTCATATGAATCTCAATTTTCTTTTTTTAAATAAAATCATATGTTTTTTTTTTAATGCATCAATCGACATAGCTCGACATTCATTATTGATTTATATATTTTTAAAAATTACTAGTTTTACAAATATTTCAATTTGAATTGCTAAAACTAATAAGACAAATAATATACAAAATAAAACAAGCAAATATTACTTTGTATATTCTTTGTCTTTCATACGATGAATTTTATAAAATTAAAATTGAAATATCTTCTAAATTAATAATTTTTGGGCATGTATGGATTTATATTTTTTTATAGAAAATATCAAGTGACTTATTATGCCATTCATTCACTAGTAATATCATGCTCTTCTCAAAACTTATTATTTTCATATAAAACATTTTTCAGTGCCAATAATAATATAAAAAAAATAAAGATATCAAAATTAAGTAAGATCTATATATATAACGTAAACATAAATATTTTGGAATTATTCTTGAAACTTAATGATTATTATATTCGAAGTAAAGCAATTTATTTGATACACAATATCTGAAAGAATTTTGATCTTTTCGAGTATGAATATGAAAGAATTCTATAATTTTATTGTTATTCGTTCCATTTGCTATAAGAACGGTCTTTGTTTCCTCACAATTTGTCGTTTCGAGCATGCGATCTCGCGCCAGCACGTTCTTCATCATTCTCCGGAGATTAATAGTTTCCCGATAACATCCAACGGAATAACCTTAAAGACGTGAGTTGCTGAGTACAGCATCCAGCAAGTCGGATCGTAGTGCTTTGACGAACAGGAACTCGTGTACTCATGGGAGACGTTCAGTGTCCGATGTTGACCCCTTTCGATCTAGTTTGCTCAGAACATGTTTCTATGCAAAACCTTGACACGATACTCATTCGTATTAATTTCCCGATTTTTTTATATTAAACTAATAATCTGCCTTATAGTTTATCGTGCAATGCATCAATAATGAAGTAAAAAAAAAAAAAAAAAAAAAAAAAAAAAATTAAAAAATATTATAAAGATTTTGCATAGGAAAAATTTTAAATAATCATGAATTTGTGAATTTGTTAGAGAACTTTTTAAAGTATATGTATTGATATTTATTAAAAAAAATGTTAATAGATTTTTAAGAAATTAATAACAATTAATAGCAAATTAATTAATTAATAACTAATCAAAAATTGATATAATAAATGAAATGACGAAAAATTTTGACCATTTCTCCTGTTCTCATTCTTTACTTTACTGCTATTTTGAATCTGTGGTAGATTATATATACATGTATTTGCAAAATCATTTAAAAAATTATTGTAAAGTTTCGAGAAATGAACGATAGGTATATTTACAAAGTTTTATATGGAGCTCTGTTGAAATCACTATACTGTAACTACATTCAGTATCAAGTACAATACAATCTGAACAAAATTAACAACACTAAACTTTTAAATGAAAAGAAAAGCAGGAAAATTCAAGTGGAAACAAAGCTTTCGTTAACAGATCGAAGTGACAACGTTCGTTTTAATAAGAGTCACAGCTTTAGTTCCAAACAATTCACGTTTGCAATATTCCAACGGAATCGATACCCGTAACGTAAACTTTCTTTGAACGTGCAGGGTTAATAGTTTTCCAATAAAAGTTGCTGAAGTCGCGAAACCCTACCGCATCCACAAGGCAATGCTGGATCTATAGATCGGAACAGTGTCGTTGTCCTGATAAAAAGAGAGGTCAGTCCAAATACTTCGGCTAGAATGAAATGTCGTTTAATGGAAAGAAGACGAGTTACGAGCGAAGGATGACAAGATTGATACAGATATTTTATAGATGAAATGCGAAACATTTGTATTCGAATTTATCTATATTTCCTATTATCTAACTTCAAATCTCTCATTATATATATATATCTCATGTAGTTTTTTCACTATAAATTTTATATAATTCATAAAAATACTGAATTTTCATAACGGACGTTAAAACTCATTTTTTTGTAAAATCCTTTGTAATATGAAATTATTTTGATACGAAATTGTAAGCACAATTTATAAATATATATATTGAATAAATAAATATTTGAATTTATAAATATATATATATAATTACATATACAGGATTTTCTACAAATAATAATAGATTTATTTATTCGAAAATGAAGCTAGAAATAATAAAATTTTTTCTATAAAATATATAAAGTTATACCTTCCGTAATTGTAGAATTATCATCACTACACATGCAATTATTTTATATAATTGATATGTTACAAGGACGTGTATATACATATATAGTTTGTATTATATATAATATTTCCAATATAATAGTAAGTTTAATAAATTTTCATTATAATGAGTGCCTTTTTATATTATATAATAATCATTGATTTTTTTCTTTTTTATCTTTTAAAATTTTTTAAATAATTTATGAAATTTAAATCTTATATGCAATGGAATATATTACTGAACTTAATTCTATATTGCCAAATAATTTTGTTTCGTAGATTCACAAACAATAATTTATAACTTACTTATTTAGAGATGTTCTTTGTATGGAAATATTTTTTCATTATTATCAATTGTCATCTTCCCATTAACAAGCTTCATTTAACAAAGGATGATATTGCTCGAGAAGACTGTCGTTTTTGAAAAGAATTTAGGCAATAATTGCTAGCTTTTATCTCAATTTGGAGCGCAACACGATCCTAAATTTAAAAGTGACACATTTTAGACACGACTGATTCAATCAATCTCATCCTAATTCGGGAAAATTTATGATAAACATGTTGATCAATTATCATTTTTGTGCAACGTTGACTATTAGTTTAATTCAAAGATTTTTTTTTTTTAAAGGAGATAAGAGATCTGATCGCGATTTTATTGACTATTATCGTATATCTCATTGAGAAATCGATTCTCTTAATTGAATTCTCTTGGAAGGAATTTTTCTAGAGCACGAATTCTTATCAAAAAGTGGGATAAAAGAAATTCTAATTAACACTTTGTAATGAACATATCGTACTCTAATTACCGCATACAATCAATAGAGAAAAATTTTCTTTGTATCGTGTTTTAATCAACGAACACTGATATCATCTACTGATATTGTGTTTGTCAGAAAAATAATAAGTCACGAGACGCGTAGATATAGACACAACATATTATACAGTTCTAATACAGTTTACTTTTCATTGAGAAGTTATATCATTAGTTACATTCAGTATTTTGCACACATATTGAATTTCTATCCATTATCAACATTATCACGAATAGATTAACATTTGAATAATATTTCGAAATTTTCGGCTATTATCGTTTCGAGAAATCGTTATTAAGCGAGATTTTTTCCCCGAATTCTCGTCACAAGTGTTTCTTCTCGAAATGATCGTGTTTCGCAAATAATTTGCAATGAAATTCTCACGGCTAAAGTATTTTTCATTCGAAAACAATTCCATAATTTATTTGCCATGTGCTAATTGATGAATATAATCGGTGAAATGAACTGTATATTGATGTAACAAGGCAAAAATCAAAAATTAATTGAATTATTAAAGCATTGTGCATTAAATTTCGTAATATGTATAACAATTTCATATTTTATAAATTTGAATCGTACTCGAGTGATGAATAATAAATATTAATTTTTGGAAAATTGATTCTGGAAAAGAGTATAAAAATATAAATTGTTACATTTATTTGAATTATAAGTAATTTAAATTTTCATTAAATGAGACAGAATGGAAACAAAACGATGCTATTTTTTCTAAGTCATATTTTATCTTAATACAAATTTAAATTATTCATAACTTAAAGAAATCTCAGGATTAATATTTTGTATATGATATATTGATGGTTATGATAAATAGTATATTTCTTTTTAAACAAAAATTTCTTGCGAATAATAATAAAAAATATAAAACAGAATATTATAAATCAAAGAAGTATATATGAATAATTATCATATTTAAAAACAGTATTGTTATTAAAATTTTTGCGAGTGTTTCATGATAATTTATAACTACAGTTAGAAAAGACATTTAGTTTCTAGAACGATGTCTTCTATCCTTAAAATAAATCGTCATAATCCAGGTTAAGTGTCTTACATGAAAAATGATTCAGTCGTCGAGCATTCCAACAAATTTGACAATAAGCTCTATCTTATATCTCCTCTTTGAGAAAATACTCAAAATGGAAGAGGTCACAAGGATTTTTGTATTATTAAATCAAAGAATACGTATTTTTAAAAAAAGGAATTTATATTTATATTGTATATGTCAAATTGATATCTTAAAATCAAATTAATTTATTTGTTGTGTATAAATTCTATAACCAAATTTGATATTAATATTATATACTTATCGAAAAGGATTTCTACATTATGTGGAATTTCATAATTAAATTTTATATGTAACGTACGCATGATATAATTATTGATTAAAATTTCATCTTTAGCTTTTACTAACTAATTAAATAACTAATTATTTAGTAAACAACCCATGCTATATTATTTAGATTGAATCCTTGGATAAATGAATAATTATAATGAATTATATATATTTCAAATAATAATTACATTCGGAACGGAGTTAAAATTTTAAATTTCAAAAAGCATTTCAACTTATTTACAATTTAATACATATATATTTATTGCACGATTATGTGGAATCATATGAATATTTAAAAAACAAGTTCATTTATAAGAAAATTTATATTCTGACATTCTTGTACCTTGTACACTCTTTCCTTTTTATAAACATTATTTATATTATGAACAAATTATACATTATACTGAAATATTTAAAAAAAAATTTCATTATTTAATATGCTTAATTTATAATGATAATTTAATTGATAAGTTAAAATTTTGTAATAATAATAATAATAAAATAACATATAATAATGATTTTCATTATTATAATCTTGAAAATTTTTAAAATTTAATTTTTTTTCTGAATTACTTTCAATATTTATTATATGGATTTATCCAATCTTTTTATTTAAAATTCTAATTATGTAAAATCTCGATAAATATAATATAAATAGTTCGATCTTCTATTGATTTATAATACGTTAATCGCTTTATACGCAGATTGATAAATTGTTACAACAACAATAGTAAAAATTTTCAAATAAAAGTAATTGTAGAATGAATAAAAATTTTTATAAAAATATATATCTTTATTTTTATTATTTAATTTTTAAAATCTACTATTTATTTAAAAAATGTAAGTTTTAAATCTAAACATATACATTTAACATATATATATAAGAGTGATATATATTTTTAAAATCGAGTAAAGTTAAAACTCTATGTAAATATATATAATATACAATTTAATTATAATTATAATAAACTATAAATGTCTGTTTCTCAAGTCAGAACTTTTTGATTTAAATATTTGACGCCTGTTAATAAAAAGATTGAAATCATTTAAAATTTATATCTCGAATCTCTGCATGTAATATATATTCTCTATATTGTATATATTTATTTTATTTGCTCCACGATCTCCTGGACATTGTATTTAATCTTTATGATATTTTTTACATTAATTATAAAATTTTTATAAATTCAAATAATTTACGGAAAGCTGATAATTTATTATATCAGTTATTTTTATTTATTTTATATTTATTTCAATATTTTTTATTGTTTTTAATAAGTAACAAAATATAATAAAATAAATAAATAAATAAAACAAATTTAAAATTATAGTATTATATCTGTTTTATATAAAATATAATTTATATTTTATTCTTATAAAAATAAAAAAAATTAAATATAAATTAAATTAAAATTAATTTCACTATCATAGATTTTAAAATTAAAAAATTTAATATTAAAGTATTAAATTATTTAATACTTATATTATATTTATAAAATAATGAAGCATAATATTTTATAATAATAACTTTTTAATCTCTTTTTATGAATTTTTTTAATTTATCTAATTTAATTTTTTTTAATCATTAAAATATTTTAATTTAGTTAAAATTTTTTGCAATATTAATAGAATTAATTATAATTTTATTTTAATAAAATAATTTAATATATCTAACTGTAAAGTAAAATAATTATTACAATATATTTGTTTTATATAAAATATAATTTATATTGCTTTTGAAAAAATTAAAATCAATTTATCTGATAATCATAGATCCAATACAAATTAAAATTTAATATCAAAATAGCAAAGCAAATATAATATTATATAATTATATTTTACTATTATTATAATATTTTATAACAATAATTTTTAATCTTACTTTATGAATGAATCTTCTTTAAACTTAATGTAATTAATCTTCTTATACATCTTTGATTTTTTAAATTACTAAAAATATTTTAATGTGATTAAAATTTATATGCAATATTAACAAAATTTCATTTTAAAATAAAGTAATTTATTATTATTATTTATTATTATTAATATTGATCTATAAAGAAATTTGTATATAATGTTATATATTGTATATAAAATTATATAAATGAGATTAATCACACTTTTAAAAATTATTAATTTTATCTTCTTTATCATAATTAGTATTAATCGCATTGTAACAGTTACATGACAATTTCAATTTTATAGAATTCTCTAAGAATTCTTGATATTCCAACTGAAAAAAATCATTGTATCATTAATTAAAATCAATCCTGTAATTATTAATAGATTCCAGTAACAAGTAAACTTTCACTATAATATTAAATATTACTATAATATTAAGAAATGTAGACTTTTAGATATAGATTAAATTATTCTTTGAAAAATGAAATTCAAATTTAAATATATTAATAAGAGTCTAATCTCAATTTCAATTCGTGCTTAAGAACTATTATTTCATCATTATCATATAACAATCAACACGACAACATGATGATTATAGTGAAAATTTTTTATTAAGCAATAATTTTTTTTATTATATATATTTTAAATATTAATTGTAAACTTATCACACGAATAACATAGAATTATAATAGATTGGATAATTGGAAACAAATAAATTTACTTTTAACTATTATATTATTATATATTATTAAATTAACATAATATCATAATATAATATAAATTTATATCATAATCATAATATAAATTTGAATACTGTTTTGATCTCTTAATTATTAATGTACACTACAGCATTTATATGAATCTTCGATAATGCTTCTTTTTTCTTTAGATTCTTAAAAGATTTTTCTTATCTTTCTAAAATTTCATTTAAAATCACTAGATTAAGATCGTTATCAGGATATAGAATAGTAGAGGATTACTAGAGTGATTTGCTAGATTAATAAGATTTTGGGATCTTTGAAACCCACGATTTTTTAAAAAATTTTTTGATTATTTCTTATTTTAGTTACAATTTTTTTTTAATATAAAAATTTGAATATTTTGTCAAATTATTCAATTAATTTACATATGTTATATGTAGTTCGATGTAGAGAAAAATGAAATTAATATGTAATAATAAAATCATGAATAATGATTAAAAATTAAATAAAAAGAATATATTATAATTTTTATTTCTCATAATAACTGTATTTATTATTTAATTTTTTTGTTTAATATTTATTTTTATTATAAGAAAAGTTTTTGTTACAATTACAGGAAATTTTTGAAAGAATTATTACAGGAATATATTTAAATAAAATTTATTTTGGTTTATTTTGTGATTTTCAAAAGAAAAAAAAATATATTAATAAATAATAATATTAATGAATAATTTAATATCATAAAATATAATTATAAAATGATATAATATTATAAATTACGAATGTAAAATAATTTTAGAATATTAATAATGAATATTTAAATTAAAATTGTATTTTTGATTGTGATTTAATGATAAAAATTAAATAAATTTTAAATTAATAATAATAATATCTGAAAATTATTAAAAATGAATAAAATGAATTTTAATTCATTTAAATGTCAAGAAAACATAAAAAATTGGAATTTAGAATTATAAATATAATATTTATCATACTTATTTTTATTGCGATAGAAAATAAAATTTATATATATAATTTCTAAAAAAAAAAAATATATTGTGATTTTGTTGACATATTTAAGAAATATGAAGTCATTGTTTTATTAACAGTTAAATTAGTAGTTTCATAACTTATTTCTTTCGCGCTATCTATATTTCATTTTGTCGTAATTTAAAAAAAATAAAAAATTCATAAATTTCTTATAGTTATAATTACACACAATTATTTTCATATAAAATTTTTTAATATTATTGATTTCTTATTTATAGCTATTCTGAGACTTCATAGATTAAAAAATAAAAAGAATACTTTATATTTTTACATATTTTTATTTTATATTTATTCTCTAATCATAGAGTTATATATATTTTCATTTAAAACACGAAAACTCTTATTTCAAGAAAATTAATTCCAAGTTAATAAAAATGAAATGATAGCGAAAAAGCGGATATAAATATAATTCACTGCTAAAAAGAATGCTCTGACGAGATGATACAGAAGCAAGAGGAATCCTTCGCTTATCTCCACTTTAGACGCTTTGTTGATAATTCTGACGCCACACACTATAATAGTAGAAGAGCTATGATTTGAATTGAATCATCTACGTGACAAATATCACGCTAGAAACATTAGATCTTTTCTCTCATCATTAATCAATCATTCCTTTTAGCAATGAATATATCTTTCAAAAGATAAGATGTGAAAGTAAAAATAATGTTTATTTCATTATTTATATTATATATATTATTATACATATACATATAATATTATCATTACAGGGATAAATTTGTTTGGAAATGTAGATATAAAGCTTCAATATAACAAAAATATATGTATATAATTTTGCTTGTGAATAATAACAAAAAAAAGTCAGAAATCGTATTTATATTGATAAAATATATATTTATAAAAATAATTCATTAAACAACATTATAGTAAATTTTAGAGAACTATATTTTCATGCGGGCTATTAATTTATACTTTTACAAAACGATATAAAAGTTTGCTTAAGTTTAGTAAAGTGCCAATATAAATGAAATTATAAATTATACAAAATATTAATAAATTAAAATCTAATATATTTACATCATTAATTATTGTTCGCGCCCGCAGTAGTAATATTGTAGTGATATGTGAAATAATTGTATATGTATTTGTGAAGAAACTGTGACTATTGATGTATTTTCTATGACGAGAATAGAATTGTATTATAATTACAAGTGCAATACGCGGGTCTCTAAGAGAGTTGGTCTTTCACAATGTCACAGTAAGCGATTCGACTGTCAGATCACAATACGTAATTATAAAGAAATTATCTATTACTGTATCCGTATTAGTGAATCTCATGCTCTCAGAAAATTCCTTTCTTTAGGAGGACCTTAGTTTCTGGGTGGGGTACGAGAATAACCGATAACATTGCAGTCAATGTTCGACCCACGGCATACCAAACCAGAGAAAAATTCCTGGAATTAGAATAATATTGTCTGCCGTCGAGTTTGAAGTATGTTATCCCTGGGATCATACCATAGTCTTCTTAGATAACATTATATCTCGTTCAAGTTCAATAGATCTGCGAGCGATAATAACAGAAAAGGATTTCTATGAAGAATTTCTCCGAATAAGCTGTTCACAAATCTCGAACAATAAAGTACTCGCGAACAAATATTTAATTATTTTTTAAAATTCAAGTGACTTATTTATAAACTTACTTTTATATATTGTATAAAATATTAACAATAGTGAGCTAAAAATTATATTTAAATAATGTTTTGTTTCAAATAACCGAAACTATAATTCTTTTTTAAATGAATAAAAATTAATGTAACTTTTAAACTAATTTCAGTAATTAGCATCGCAATCTATCTTTTTCATAATTCAAAAATAATTATGCAAAATAACAGTTTTCTCTAATTTGTTTCAATGACTGAAATATCATGATCATCATTCCGAACAATTTTTTATAATAAACAAATAAATCATATAATAAACAAATTCTTTTAATTTTGGAAATATTTGCAAAAGAAGTTAGTTTAAAATTACATAAATTTTTAAGCATTTGTGTTAAAAGAATATGGAAAATATTCGATTTTTCTAAACGATTAAATGTTTTTTAATGGCAAATATATATTCCAAATAAAAATATAAATGAATAAACAATGAAAATAGTTTAAAAAAATTGATTTGTATACATTCATAAAAATATAAAACATAAAAATATACAATATAAAAATCTAATCCAATTCAATTTTATTTTATTTTATTTAAAAGTCATTTTAGGCTTTTCCACATTTTTATTTCATAACATATATATTGCTCGCGCCCGCAATAATTGTAATAATTTTCGCGGATGTAAGCTAATAGCTAGATGCTTGTCGAATGCCTTTTGACAGATTCGCAACAAATGATATACTTCTTAAACATGAGTGAAATGTATAAATAGTTATTCGTGCGGAGCACGTCTCTATTACAGAACACAGTCGTAACAGATAATTTTGTCCAATGATTAGAGCACGATGTGTTCACAAACTATCTAATAATTCGACGATTAGACTACGACGCGATCACCATGAGACTCTATTTACAAATGAAGCTCGTGCTCTCAGAAAAATCCCTTCTTAATTTAATTGAGAGTGTCACAGTTTCCCGGTGGGGCACGCCAATAACCAATAATATCGCGGTTGGTGCGCGATTCGCGACACCCATCAAATTCGAGGAAGTTCTTCCTCGCTTGATGATCTGTATACAAAGATCTCACAATAAACAGAAACAAATCGGCGCATCTCTCTTATAGATTCCTCGAATTAGAACAATGTTATTTGAATCAATCGTGTCTGGAATATATCACTGTTAGTGTTGATCTGAAATACATTTAGAAATATATAATTATAAATGTCGATTAAATTCTCAAAGACAATTTTCTCAGATAATGTTCTTTGTTTAGGCTTAATAGAGGCCCACGCGAGGTAAGAACGAAAAAAGGTTTTTGTATAAAAAATTTTTCCGAATAAATTGTTTATAAATCTCGCGAATAATAAATGCTTGCCAACATATATATTCATTGTTCGCATTTAATAGTAATACTAATAATGGATTGTTAAGTGATTATATGTATCAAGTGTTTTTTCACGGTGTACATGTGTATGTGAAGAAACTGGGGCTGTTAATATATAAGAGATCAGGATCTCTCATAATGTCACAACAAGTAATCGTATAGCATTAAAACAATCCTATAGCGATCAGACAAGTAACGATAGGTAATCGTGTCCAACGATCAGAGTACGATGTATTCACAACGAGACTTTCTTTGCCAGTGAAGTTTTTAGAAAATCTCTTTCCAATTGGGAGGACTTCAGTTTCTCGGTGGGACACGAGAACAATCACATTCATCGTGGCCAATGTCCAATTTGCGACATTTCCAACCAAAGAAAAATTTTTTGAATTAGAATGATGCTGACTGCCGAGTTAGCCGTGTTTGAAATATGTTATCTCTGGGATAGGGCTCCACTCCAGCCAGGCCTAAACGTGTCAAAAACATATAATAATAAGTGTCGACAAGATGATCTTTTTAGATAACATCATCCCTCGTTCAAACTCAATAGAAGTCTGCGAGTGATAATAATAGAAAAGGGTTTCTATGAAGAATTTTTCCGTATAAACTGTTCACAAATCTCGCGAGCAAATAAGTGTTTATGAACATTCGTAATATATAAATATTCATTCTTATTCATTCTTAATTTAACTAAACGTTCTTAATTTTCTAACGATATCTCAAAAATGAAAAGAATTCGTCTATTATATGACAATATATTTCATATTATTGAAATCAAAGTTGCATATTTATTAAAAGAAAAATAGACAAACGATTATTGTCAAATTGCTCAAGATTCGTAAAAAATTATAATTATTTCAGTTATCGTATCGAGTTTTGTCCTTATAAATTATACGTAATCAATGAAATTCGATAGGAGGATATCTTAATTTCCGTGTTCAAGGTTGACTGTTACTCGTTTCAACGATCGAAAGGAGTTAATAGCGTTCAAATCAAAAGAAAATTTCGTAAGTTGAAGAGCGTGTAACAGCAATGCTTCTTAAAGAACAAACGGGTCTTTGAAGCGACTAGAAAGCCAATCTTATTCGCTCAGGTTCCCGGCGCGAGCAGCGCGCTGTGAAATTCAAGTCGATTACACTTCCGGCCGAAGTGTAATCCAAAGTTCGTGCAAGGAGAACTTAAGATCTCGGGACATCCAAGTTTCGAATTGCTGCGGCGGATAGATTATTCCACGACGCGATTTCATTCGGGCTGACTTCAAACCACCGGGAACTTCGAATTCGTTAACGTTTCATACCGAACATCTGGCGGATATGCACCGACGCGCCAAATTCATCTCCTTTAGCTGAATACTATTTCTTCTATTTGCCCCTAAGCTACGCGATGAGCTAGGACAAATATTAATGATTGTTATTGTTTTCTTAATGATTGTTATTGGTTATTGATGATTGGTGATTATGTTGCCATGTCGAAATATCTTTTCTATTTATCAATTCGATCACCGATATTATGACATTATGGATAACAAATGAACATCTTAATCAATCGTAAAATAGATCATTTCTATGCATGTTTATTTACTTTAGTTTATTTTGTGATTTTTAAAAAAGATAAATCATATTATAATATTCATAATTTTAATTTATTAATAAAGATTTAACAAAGTTGTTTTAATATATGTTATAATAAGAGATATTGTAATAAATTAAATTGGTAGAAATGTAAGATACTTGACGATAATAGTAATATAATTAAAATTTTGATAAGATAAAATTATAGAGATATATTGTCTATCATGCTAGTTATGAGCTTATTATGATTATATGGATCCAGAAAGGATTATATATTTTACATAATAAAATATTAAAGAAAATACAAAATAAAATAAATTCTCTAATTATAATATGCTATTTATTATGTTTATTAATATTTTAACATAATTTCACAATTTATTTCCTTCAAAAATAAGTGTCTCATATTATTACCCGAATTTATACCAATCAGATTTTTATTTAGAAAAAATAAATAAATAAATTCTATAAGATCCATAATATTTATATTTATGCAGCAAATTTCAAAAAAATTTTTTAAATTTTTTTTATTTGATTTTTTATTTATTATTCTTTTGAGACTTTTATATTAAAAATTAAAATAACTATCCTTTTTTATTATACAATATAATAAAAGACAAAAAATAAGCATGTTAATTTCAAATAAACATAATAAATACATGTATATGATTTTTATTATAAAATTATATAGATAATCACAATTATATTTGATAAAATCAAGAATTTATGTAAATTGATTAATAATTGATTAAATTTTCATGTGCAAGATATTGTGTAAGAATCGACTATGAATAGCAATATAAATAATTTATCAGTTCCTGAGAAATAAGTTTTATTGCAAATGATGATTTATAAGATAATTTGTAATGTTATATATTTGGCGGATTTACAAATTTTGGACCCTAAAGAATTAGAATTGTTCTATCGAAATTTACACAAAATAATAAAAAAATTTACTAATATTATTTATATTGTACTTCATTAGTTTCAGATTTTCTATTCATTAGTTTTAAATTTTAAATTGAAATAAATATTAAGAAGATAATTGAGATGATTAAAATATCGATATATTAATAAATTTAATCATTATATCATTCATATTCTAAATTATATCACATTTTATATATCATAATGCCTTTATTTATAATTATTTAACTACGATATATTTTTATGATATACTTTTATGATTAAAATAAGAAAATGAATTCGTTTCGGGATTCTTAATATTGATTTAAAAAATGCTTTTCAATTATTTTTAGTTTCTAGTTTAATTCATAATTACAAAATAATATTAGTAAAAATCGATTTCACGTTGTCAATGAAAATTAATCAATGCAGAAATGAATGGAACATAAAGCCTGAAAACACAAGTATGGATAGATTCTGGGTAGTCAAAGTCCTACTCGCTTCTCATTCATTCGAGAATGTTTTATGGAAATTACTTCCACCACTGACGCGTCTGCCCTTTATATTCGAGACACCCGACAGACACGTCGAGTGAATTTGCATGGTGACTTTGTTTCGCGCGAATTCGACTCTGGTATCGTTTGATTAACAAGCTCATACCATGTTCAATCGAACAATCAATTTCATTTTGCAAAAACCTTTTGTTTTTTTTTTTCTTTTGAAAACTGATTGATTTCATATATAATTTTATATATTAATTTTATTTTCACATACATATAATCTTGAACTTTAGTCTTTTTGATACATCTGATATATTTGATACATATGATAGTTATTCTCAATACGTTCTCAATACGATTAATTTTTCTCAAGAATCAGTTTACCAGATCAATTATTTCTAATTATAAAATATAAAAAAGTTTATAGATATAAAATATATTTAAACAGAATTACATCTAATTAATATGATATATTAAGAAAATTTATTATTATATATGTACAATTAAAGATTTCTATTTTATTTGTCTCTTTTATTTATTAATTAAAATAAAAAGAAACGAATTAATAATTTTAATTAATAATTGGGCAATATTTTTTTTATTTTCCTATATTATTATTTAATTATCTTAAAAATAATATTTAATTAATAGAAAATATGTAATCAATAAATTGACTATTAAATATTAATCATTTTATTATAAACTAAATAAATTGTATTAATTATATATTGACAATAATTGTATAATTCTATAAACTCTTGTGTTTCATTGTATATTATTTTAATCATTTCAAATAGAAGAATTTCCACTATTCAATAGAACTATTTAATCAATTTATTCCAACAATTAATCCAGTTTCATTTAATTGTTATATTATGTATTATTCTATTTGACAAATAACTAGCAATTAATCTGTGTTCTGTTAATTGAAATCATGTTTAATAAATATATGATTAATGGTTTAATAATTTACTGGTAAAATATTAAAATTATTTTTATGAAAGTAAATATAATTAAACATTTTAACCATTAAATCATAAATATAAAATAAAAATATAAACATAAATTTTATATTATATGGATTGTAATAAAAGGCAAGCATGGAATATATAGATAAAATTTTACACATATCTTTTTATTTTCTTTTTTTTGTATGATCGAAGAAAATTATTATTGTTATTTTTTAATAATTTAATTCAAAATTTTATTTTTTTTAATTAAAAATTATAATTAATTAAAAATTTCTTTAATAGAAATTTAATTTTAGAATAAAATTGAGAAAAAGTTTTATAATTAAATATACTTTTATAATAAATGTAAAAGTATAAAATATAAAATATAAATATAAAAATATAAAGATTTTTATTAAATATTAAATATAATATTAAATATTTTTAATATGGTACATTTTCTTGTTTTTTTAATATATCACATTTTTAAGTTTATTTATTTACAAATGTTTTAAATCCTGTTCAACAATTTTCGATTATTACTTTTATTTAATTCTTTAAAAATTAAATTGTCTTCTTGATAATCTCAATAAATATTGCAAGCTAACAATTTCTATCAACAATATTTAAATTTAATTAACTAACAAAAAATATTATGTATAATGTGAATGTTATCTATTTAAAAATAATATTTTATAATAGTGTATACTGTTATATCGTTTTATTGATAAATAAACTATCTAATATTATGTTCCCTATTATTTTTCACTTAATAGTTTGGCATTTAAGTTTCTAAATCTTTTGCTTTAGTTTCACTCTATTTTTAGTTTCATTTAATTTTTAGTAATTTAGTTTCATTAGTTTTCTATTCATATTTGAAATATGATGTTATGTAATGACAAAAATTTAATAATCTAAATTTAATAATCTATATTTTTTTAATATTTTTATCTACTTTTTCTTTCATATAATGAGTTACAAAAAAAAAAAAATCATTCTATCATCAACATGTTTATTGTGTATTAACTGTAATCTTTTCCAAAATTTTTACAATGAGTAATGCTTAAAATTTTACAGAATGCATAAATATTTTTAATATATATAAATATGTCTAGGAAATAAATAATTTATGTTTCTGCAATTAATGTATTTTTTATTTCTATGCTTCGAACCATATATATATTTTATATACTGTATATTTTATTTATTTAATTGAAAATAAAAAAAATGTTGGAAGTTAAAAGCCTGTTCAAAAATTTATGTAGATAAGATTCATAAAAATTTATCAAATTATCATGAATATTTATAAAACGTTATTTCTTGTCACAATTAACAACGATAGTTATCATAAATGATAATCTTTTGTAACATTTTAAATATTAGAAAATATTTAACTTTTATGATAGATTTCTTGGATAGATATATGTAGCTATTTTTGGATGCATCATAAAAAAAAAGGATAAAAAAAGCTACTTGATGACTTCTGAAAACTTCTACTGCAATTCCAACCAACAAATTCTTTTGCTAGAAATTACTGTATTTCATATGCAGATTTGCTATAAATTTAATATGTACAGTTTACTGTGAAAAATATTTTGAGATTAAATCTTAAAAAAGATCAGAATTGAATGAATGAAAATAAAGAATTAAAATTATTTTTGAAAATACAATTTTATATTTTTTGAAAGTATTTTATTATTCTATTTTTTATTATTTTTCTTATTGTATTTTATTTAAATTCTTTACGATGATATTATGACTCGTGTCATAATAATATAAGAAGAATAAAAATTAGAAAGAAATTTTAAATTTGTTGTACATATTATGTTTTTTATTTTGTATCAATTCATTTATTATTTCATATTACTATTTATTATCGAAATATTTAAAATTTTTTTGTTCTGAATATGAAACATCAAAAACATTAAAAATATTTAAATAACATAATTTAATCCAATAATATGATATCTAATCCAATGTTATATGAAATAAGTTTTTGAAATTCCTAATCAGAATATGATATGCTCCTAAAGAAACTCTAAGACTAAGATTAAATTAGAAAATAACGTGAAAAATAACGTTTAAGAAAAAATAAGTAAATACTGAAAAAAAAACTTTTATTTTTTGTATATACAAAATATTTTCTTTAAACGGAAATAGTAAAATATACTTATAAAAAAGTGAAATTAAAAAAATGTTTGAATAAAATGTCTATTATACATTTTTCATTTAATGGGAAACAATGTCAATAAAGAAAATATCAATGAAAATGCATTTCATTTTTATATCTATTCACGAAGTTGCTGTAATGAAATTTAATGAACTAATGTCACAATTATTATATTTTTAGCTTTTAAATTCTCATAATCTTTAATTGAAATATTTCTAAACTAATGATTTTTTGACATACGTAGGATAATATTCTTGTATAAAAAGTGCACAAATAAATAGGTCAATACATTCAAAATTAAATATTCCATTAAAAAAAAAATAAAATTGATTTTAAAATCTTCAATCACTATTCAATGATTTACAAAGATAATTTGAATTATGTGATGACCTTTTTTTTAATAAAAAAATTAAATTATCTCTAAACGACAATGTTTTGTTAAAACGTTTCTTAGATAACTTTAATCCTTTATGAAATATTATTTTAATTCTTAGAATACTATTTTACTTTATTCTATTAGACTAAAATTGTTCTATATGAAATAATTTAGAAAAAATTTAATATTTTCACTTTAAATTACATTTGAAATAAAAAACTAATTAAATTATCAAAATATACTAAAAACACTGCAATATTTTACTTATCACAATCATTTATAATATCTAAGATAAGAAAATAAATTATTGCACCATATGTGTATATTTATATATTAAAATTTTTATAAATTTTCCCATAGTCAATAAAAAATATTTCAATAAAGACTATCTAGATTGAAAAATAAAAAATATCAAAAAGTATCTTTTCGCACTTTTTATTTAAGAAAAGCATGGTGTTTTGTTTTATTTCCTATTTTTCTTTTTATATAGGATAATTACAATATATTAGACCAGCATTTTTTTTTTCGAAAATGATAAATCTTTGATAAAAGCAATAAAAAAAAAAGTTTTAATGTTTTTTATAATAACTATCATAATGATATACGATTTTTTTATTTTTGTTTCTGTCTAAAAACAAAGATAAATCTTTGGTTCTCTAAATAGAATATTATATGTTTTTTTATATATTATGAAAACTGTGGCATCATCATTACTTATTAAGACAAATTCAGATATCATATGATATAAGATTTAATATTAAGATTCGGCAAACTTAAATAGAAACAAATTAAATATTTCGTAATGTTTTACTTAGTAAATGTTGTATTAATATAATATAGTACTAATATATTGTTAAATGTAACTTCCATTAGTATAAATTATCTTTACATTTTGCTAATTGCACTTTTGATATTTTTTGTTAATTTTGTTCTGAATATGCATTGACATGCTTCCATTACCTTCATTTGCAAAATCTAAATTTATGTTTTCTATAGTATAGGATACATGATATTTTTAAATATTATCCTCTCAAAAAAAATTCATTAAAAATTTTGTGTACCAGGTTACTTTATATTTCGGATTTTTCGATCCATTTGTTTCTAAAAATGTTATTTAAAAAATTTTTTTATTTGCAATTATGCGAGAAAATCTCATTTGGTTGAAAATACATATGTTCTACGGTAGATAATGGATTTCTAATAATTTTAAAATTTATGATTTAAAAATTCTCATCATTTAAGATTTCACAATAAAAATATTATTCTTTTTTACTGATATAATAATATATAAATATATATATATATATACGTATATAAATTATACTTAAAAATTTGTCTATTATTTTTGGGTTCCTTTTAGTATCCAAGAATGATTATACAAATTATATATATTGATATAAAAATCTGATTTATCGATTCAAAGAAATTTTCGATAAAAATCATATTATTTGTTATAATCTAATTAGAAAATTGAATTCAATATGTGAAATTAATTTTCTATATATCTTGTATTTTATAATATTTAAAAGTCTTTAAGTAATTACAATTTTCAAATTCGATGAATCGATGCAATTGTAATATTGTGTGTGTAGATACATCGAAAGAAAGATGAATTTTTTTGAAAAATATTTATTAAAGTATTTTAAATGTTTTATTGATGAAAATAATCATTCAATTATAACGTCATCTTATCACAAATTTAATTTTAAAAATCTAAAACATTCATATACATGTATATATTTAGCTTCTCTTGATTGTATTCTTTCTTTGCACATTAATTTAATTTGGATTTTATTTCGATTACATTCGCAAAAAATACATTATAATCATAATACCAATCGAAATACGTAACATAATTATCATCTAAATTAAGCATTATTCAAAAAAAGTTTTATATAAAATTTAGTATGTTTCAAGAAGGATGTCTCATGATGAGCATCAGATTTGTCTAAATGGAAGTGGAAGAAATTTTTCAAAATAAGATTTTCAAATAAAATAATTGTCCACTCTAAGATAAATTCAATGATATCTTTCAAGATCCTTTATATATATTGTAAAATTGTAAAAATTTATAAATTGTTTTACAATTTTACAATTCTTTAAATTCTTTAAATTCTCTGTATGATGAATAAATTTTTTTTCAAATTTTTCATTGACAGAACTGAATGATTTATGATTGATATGATACGATTTACATATATGGAATATCTATTACCAAAGTTATTTCACATTTATTTTGAAGTATACAATATTATTATATATTATAATTAGCATGATATCTTCTTTATGGTGTGTAATATTCTATTTATGATATGTAATATAGTTAGCAAAGTTGTTGATATGATTTTAATTCTGATAGAATATCAGTAAAATCAGATAGGATTAGTAATAGTAGCGAAAGAGATTTTCTCATTGCTGGCATTCTAATCATTATTATATAACAATACGAAATTCTGCATTTCATGCTAGACAAGGAAATTTACAACATCAAAGATAGCACTAACAATATAAAGAAACGTATTCCATTGCAATAACTTTTTTAAGTCGATATATTAAATAATAATAATAAGAATATATAAATATATATATAAATAAATTACGATGCATTATATGCTATTGCATTTCGAAAATTACAATAAGATCATTTCTATCCATGCATCAAACGATTATGCTATAAGATTGTAATTTAATGGGTTAAAAAAAAATGTTATATAACCCATTCTCGTTTCTTATATATTATTTTCCAATAAAATCATTTCCAAAAATTATGAACTATTTAATAGACATAATAGCCGATGAAAATTAATATAAATCAATTGTCTATTAATTCCGATGATTGTTGAATATTTAATGCGACAATAAATAATTACATAATGGCTCCATATTTTTCAATGGAATATCAACTGGAATCCAATATAATTTTTTTACCAAAAAATTTGAAAATTTGAAAAAATTTCACAAGTTATCATGAATATGGTTTTAATAATAATAATAATTCGGTTCATAATGATTGCCAAATTCATGAAATTTTAAATAATATATTTTATGGCTAATGAGTAAAAAAAGGAATAGAATTTATATTAAAATTTCCAAAAAGAAATAGTAAAAAAGAAATAGAATAGAATTTATATTAATATTTCCAAATTTATAGATTTTTATGTTATATAAATTATTTTATGTTACATAAAGGAAAAAAATTTTTCGAAAAGAATTGGCTATTCTTATCAATATGAAAGTTATAAAGGATGCCAACAAATTACATATATTTGTGATGTTTTCGAAAAAGTGAAATTATCATTTAGAAACAAATCATTATTTCAATGTCATTCTTTCGAATATAAAACATAAAGAATACTTTTTACAGAATTAAGAAAAGTAAATTTTAAATAACAATGAATAATCAGAAGAAATTTATAAAGATTAATATAATTAAATCATGGTGAACTACAATTCAAATAAGTAAAAAAAAAAAAAAAAAATAGTTCCATTTAGAAGAATTAAAATTTAGAATTAAAAGATTACTTTGAGATCTTGAAAATGTCTCCATTTAAAAAAATCTAATGTTCATTAAATTTCTCTTTGAAATATAATAAGTTTCAAAGGAAATATTTTATGAAAAATTTTTTAAATAATACATAATTCCTGAAATAATTGAATAGATAGATTAAAATGAAACATTCTGTACATACATTTTGTAATATATTCGTTTTAATTGAAAATGTTCAAATATCTGGAATGATATGGAAAAATATTTCAAAAACAAAAGTTTGATATAATTTGATATAAAGAGATAGATATTAAAAATAATGCATAATAATTTTTATAGACAAAGTAAAGAATACGAATTTTTATATTTATAGAATAGTAGAATTATATTCATATTACTTGTGTATAATTATATATTAAAACTAAAATGATTCCAATATGCTGATATATTACAAAAAAGATCTAATATTTGCTTAGTAGATAAATTAAAATGTCCAGATATGTTTGTAATAACTAACTACGATAAGAAAATTTTAATATCATCATAAATATATCAGAAAAATATATTAACTGAATTTTTTCCATTTTTGTAAAATATGAAATTTGTCAGAAAGAAACTACCAATAACGAATATCGGAATTAAAAAAGATTGAATATTTAAACAATGCACGATATTTCAAACTGTTTCTTTTTCTGGTACAGAACAAGTAAAAAATTCAGAGGACTGTCATGAATTTGCAAGCAGTATAGTAATGCATGATGTAACTAGAGATTCACCGACGCGTTTATCTACAAGCACCTTCGACGTTCGTGGTTCGTTAGTCAAAGAGTTTCTACCTAGCAGCGTTACAGGGAAAACATGGACATGCAAGCTTTTCATTCTCATTCTCTTTCTCCCTGCTTCCTCTTTTCTCGGTGAGTGCTTCAATATTTCAGACCTCTCTCTTAGATCTCTTCTCATATCTTCTATTTTGTTTCTGTAATTACATTGTAGTATAATTATACATATATGTGTGCTTTGATAATAATCAGAACATTCAGATCTATTGTTTCAAAAATATATTTTAATTAAATATACGAAGAATGAATTGAATATTGTTCTTTAGCTAGCGTTATATATAATTTTATTTTTTTTAATTCTTTTTTAATCTTTAAAAAATTAGATTTATATAAAAGCTTGTTTTCTTAAAATCGTCAGAAGTTAAATAAAACTTCAAACATTTAAATATAATACAATAGAGACTTCTTATCCGTACTCTCATTATCCGAATACCTTGATATACGAACGTTCTATTATTCGTGTGTTATTCGCACAACGTTTCATAACAATACATATAATTTAGATTACAACATATTTAAAATGTGATACTTTCCTGTGTCACACCAATTCAGTCTGAAGCAGAGAATGGTATCAATGGTATCAAGTAAACGAAAACGTGTAATTTTAACTATTGAAGAGAAAAACAAAATTAAAGATCTTGAAAATGCAATGAAATTAGCAAGAATATATGGGAAATCTATAATCAAGATGTTAAAAAACTAAAATATTGAAAATTATATACGCAATGTAATTCTATGCTGCATTTTACAATAAAAAATTTATATGATTTAGTAGCTAAAAAGATATGGGACTCTTAGATGTTGAAAGAAACTATCAATTTTATTCATTTCTACTTGAATAAATGAAGTTTAATGCAAAGTAATTGTAGTGTTATCCGAAAATTCAACTATCCGGCAATTTTGTCTTTCTTTTAGTTCGGATATAGAAGTCTTTACTATACTTATATTTCTGATAATCAATTAAAGATTAAATAATCGATTTTTTATATCTGAATAAATATTCGATTTTATGAATTGCAAAAGAAAAATTATTTTCAATGGAGTCTTTGGATACTGCTAAAGAGAATAGTTAGATAAATAGAAAATTCAGAGAAAATAAAACAAATTTTATGATCTCCTGCTATAATTCTTTAAAAGATTGAATCGCATAATATCAAATTCGAACGAATTAATTTAAATTGATAAATTTAGTGATAGAATATTACTTATGTATTATATATATAAAACTAATAATTTATATTTCTTTTGAATAATTTATATTTTGTAATTAAAAAAATTTAATAGTTAAACATGTTGTATTATATAGTAACATATTTTATTATATTAGTATATTATCTACTAATTTATTTAATAATTATAAGTTACATTTTTAAATAATTTAAATAATATGCTTATTTTAAATTTAATCTTTTCTTCAATCTATGAAACTATTTTTACAATTTCAAATGTAATTGTTGATTATTTTTTCTATTCAAATTTAAAATTTTTTAAAACAATATTTTAACAGATATAATCTGAAAATATAATTTTTCTAAAGTTTGTATCAGTTTTGCGAAACGTCAAAACTTTAAAGAAAACAAAACTTACGGTTGCAGAACGTTATATGAATTATGTGAATAATTATATGAATTAAAAAAGTTTAAAAAAAATTACATGAGAAATGATTATATTGTCAGTTGAAAAGCATATAACGATAATTTTATCTAAAAAGAATTCACTGATATAAAGTATATTTCATATCAGTCTGAATATTTATTTCTGGATGATATCTTTTATAGAAGAGTCAATTCATCCCGAAGATATCAAATTTTCCGGAAGGAATATGATCATAGAAAATGGATACATGCAAAATGATACAAAGAGAACCAGAATCAAGCAAACGTCAATAAATTCTAGAAGCTTCTATTCCACTCTCGCAGTTCCTCTCTCTATTTCGAGACCTATATAGACCGATAATTGTAATTACATTTGGACGTTTGTAGCATGACATATCCGGGCGACACAGAGTTGAACAGATTTTCTGGTTGAAAATTCTCCGTGTAATTCCAAAGAGACCGTCAGATAAATAGATTTTACAACGATTCAGAGGAAATGTAATACTGATAACTTTGACATCATTTTAAACTTTAACTATGTGTATGCATTTAAAAGCACAAATAAAAATTCCATACATGTAGTAAACGTTGTAATACTGAAAATACTATATGAAACATTAATCGTTTAAAAATATATTATTTTCATTATTTAAGTATTCGAAATATATTATAAAGAGTATAAAAAAAACTTGAACAATTAAAATATACTTCAAAGAAAAAATTATTATTTTATTAAATTTATATTTACTAATAAAAAATAACATATTTTTTATAGTGATTTCAAATTATGAATCAATTATGAATTATGAAATATATAAGTTATTAATTATAAAAATTTCTTTTATGCTTTTTCTCTTTTTGTTTAAGATATATACATAAATTATAGTTAAAACAATTATAGTTAATACATTAACACAATTTCATTAACATTTTGAAATATTCTAAAAATAAAATTGTATATATAAATTTTTTATGTTCAAGTTAGTATATTTAAGAAATTATAAATTGGACACAAATTTTAGAGATTGTTTATTCTTTTTATTTAATTATATATATTCTGTTTATTATTCAGCATTTCAGCATTTCATTTTTTTTTTATATTTTATTTTGGTTTATAAAATCTTTCGAGTACAATATATTTTTGCTTATTCTATTTAAAAAAATATCTTGAAATTAATCTAAAACAAATAATAATACAAAAACCAATGAAAATATTTTACAATATATTGAGGTATAAAATTTATAACTACAATTATAATATAATATAATAAATTATAATATAATAAAATTAAATTTATATAATAAATTAACAAATTAATATTTATTTATGTAAACATGTTAAATCGTATTATAGAATTAAGAAATTACAAATATTTAAGTCTTATAAAAAATTGCTATTTCATTTTATTTTAATTTATATTTGTTATAAATGTTTAAACATTTTCTTAATGTGAAAATCTTCTTTTCTTTGATATTTATTTCAATATTTTAACAACAATTTGCAATAAGACAAAAGTTTTATGTATTTCAATATTTATGTATACAGATTGGTAATATAATTGGTGATATAATTGAAAAAAGGATGATTCTATATCAAGAAATAAGTCGAATATATGAAATAAAATTTTTTGATATGAAATTTTGTTTTTGAGAAAATCGAATAAATCTTCTTCAATATATTGCAAAATATTTTTTTATATATATTTATTGTCGACATAGAATGTAAAAGTCGAAGTTATACCAGTAAAAATATTTTCGCAACAAACTAAAAATAATATTATAAAGTAAATAACATCACTGTATGAAAACTCGTGAAAGATAAATTTATAGATCAAAATTAAAATAATTACTTCCAAAAATTACAAATATCAAGAAAAGATAATATTCTGATCTTTGCAAAAATACAGAAATAAAAGTATTGTGAAGTTCATGTAATCAAACACCAATTTCCAGTTTTGAAAAGTATTTCCAATTTTAAAAATATTGTACAACAATAAATTATATTATTTAATAAATTAATATTTATACATTGATTGATAAATGAAATTGATATTTATAAATCACACTTATACTTTAATTACATTAGATAATTATATTATTACATTAGATAATATATCTATATATTTTCTAAAAAAATTTTGAAAAGTTTGTGTAATATATATTAATATGTATTAAAAAATTATAAATAATAAAGTAAAAATTAATTATGATCAAATATTTACTAATATTATTTGAATAATAATGAATTATTTTCGTCGATAATTAATACAAATATATATAATAATATAACAATAATGTAATTATGAAAAAAGATTAGATATATTTGAATACACTTCTTGAAATATTACATAAGTACAATAACTGTCGAATTTTTTAGAATTTGAAGAGATAAACAATAGATGGACAAACTTATATATAAGAATATATGGTTGATAATAAAAGATATTCTCGGAATTGACTTACTACTACCAACAATAAAAGGTTTTTCTTCGTAACTCATGTTGAGATCTCTTTTGAAACGTATCCAAGTTACACACTTCTATATCAGAGAACTGCAGAATGGACTTTTATTAAGTTTGAATTTTGACTTGTAATATCAGATTATAAATCTTGTAGAGTATCAGATCGATATTCTTAGAAAAAATCTGTGATATCAATGAATCATATAATCTGACTTTCCCTATATAACTTTTCATTTCCTAAATATAAAAATAATTATATATTTATAGAATCTATAAAAGGATGAATATAATTTTATTTTCATTTATAAAATTTTAATATATTTTTGTAAAATTATATCTTTGTAATTGTAATATCTGCTTAATGCGCATTGGTAATTCATGCTTAATGTGCATATTATACAATATTTTAAATAAAACACATTTATTTGCTATTATTGTGAAATGTATGTTTCAATAATATTTAATTTAACATTGAATTTGTATTTCTTTTGTTATGTATTCTAATTTATTCATACTTGATATGAAAGCTAATAAAGTTTAAATTTATTCAAATTTTAGATCAAATTTCTGTTCTCCAAATTTTAACTTTGCTACAAAATGCAAAATATTAAAAGTAAATTTGTTTTAAGATTGTTTAAAGTAATATGTGTTATATAAAATATATAAAATAATAATAATAATTCCAATATGGTGAAAATAAAATAACAATTTATAAATTTTGTGTAATTTCTGGCAGAAATTTTATTTCTCAAATCAAAACAATTCTTTTGAACGTGAACGATATTATAATTGTTTCGCTATCAATATCGTTTTTTCATCGTTTATCTACGTAATATATAATATCGATTTGAAGTTCGTTTCTACGTATTGACAATTAGTCAGTCGATCCTTCATTTTTCATATCGTGTAATCGATCATTGTTCAATTTACTCGACGATCCCGCAGCAGCAGGATGGAGAAAAAACCGGAAATATGCATCTATCATGAATCCATTGGAAAACTGTCGACAAGAGGTGCACGCGTCAACCATAAATAGTTTTGACGCATGAGAAATGGACCAGATGCAGCTCGTGTATCGCGCTGTATCATTGGAAAAGCAACACGAACACGTGATTTAAATAAAAAATGGACTTTCTTCCATGTTAGTGCAAAGATGATCTGTGTAATATACTATAGTCTTTCAATGATATGATCAAAGTAAATTTTTAATTATTGCGCATAGAATTCGTTGCTTTTTTTTTTCTAAGCTAATGAAAAATATCAAGAAAGAAAATATAATACATTTTTATATAGTAATTGATTCTATATATATAATAAATAATTTTAATATATATAAAATAATAATTAATTTTAAATATAATATTTGCAATATTATTTTTTATAAATTTTTTTAAAAATTTAATGACAATTTATAATATATACTTTATATAATTATAATACTTTCAAATTTCATTTTATATTTATGAAAATTCTTTTGTATTTTTATATATTATACATGTAATTATACAACTAATTCTTCTTTTTATGAATCATTCATATAATATTACTTTATGATAGAAAGAACATACCTTTAAGATTTAATCAATTTATTAGATTTGCAACTAAATGAGAAGAGAACTGTAGAACTGTAGAAACACATACAATTGGGTAATGAAAGTATTCGAATGCTTCATATATGCAGTATTATTTAACATTAATATTTTGTTGGACTACTTTTGGTTGTAATAATTTGTCTTAGTTCTAAATTGATTTTGTAAAATTACAATCGATTTTTTCTGTAAGCATCTGTTTTGAAGATATTTGATATTTAATTTTTTGTCTATTTCTTCTCTAAATTTTCCATAAGATTTATATCTGGAATCTGTGGGAGAATATTTAACATATTGTACATGATCCATTTTTTCACGATCCATATTGCATATTTAGAATCGTTGTCTTGTTGAAAGTAGAGTCTTCCAACAATCCCAACTTATAGGCGCTATCTTTGAGATTGTTTTTCATAATATTTAGAGATTCGTATTTATCAGGTATTCCATTTCAATAAATATTATAATTACTATACATACTAAATTCTCTGTATCACTAACTACCATACAACCGTACACGTCATGACTGAACCACTGTGTTTTACTATTAGGTATATATTTTGAATATCCAATTTCGTATTTGGTCTTTTCCATATATAATTTTGCCTATCCTAGAGTTAAAAATATTAAACTTAGACTCATCAGAAAACATCATTTTTTCCCAAAAGGCATTATCTTTTGTTACAAATATTTTTGCAAAATTCAATCTCTTCTTTTGATTTTGCTTATTAATGTATGGCTTTCTTCTTGATACTCTACTATGAAAATTATTATTTCTTATCGATTGGGAATGAACATTTTTTCAAACATTTTTCATATCAAATTTGAAAGTGTAGGTGTAGATATAATAGGATTTCTTTTTACTTCGCAAAAAATAATTTTTTCTTTTCTTTCGGTTAATTTTCTTGGTCGACCTGAATAAGCTTTATTCACAATTGTTTTTTCAGTATTTGATTTTTTTATGATGTGTAATATCGTAGATTTACTTCTGTTTACAATTTTTGCTATCTCACTATATGATTTCGCATATAGTGACACAGCCTTTTGTGTTTTAGACTTTTTCGGATTCGTTTTGAATATTTTACCGCAGAGTTTTATTTTAGTGTTAATGGAACGATAGCTTGACATCAACTGAACGTGAAAATGTTCTTATTTAATATCTGTGTTTATATTTCTGGCTTAAGAACTATCAAGAACGTATCAGCGTTCGAGTACTTTTGTACTAATGTATTAACGATGTGTGTTTATAATAAATGTGTTATATCTATTACACAAATTGGTGAATCATTTTCAAATTTTGCTGACATATTCTTGAGATTTCTCTCTTACTATACACTTCTCATTGTCTTGTTATAAAATATAACAATATCTTGTTATAAAATATAAAATATAAATAAACAAGTTTCATTAATATATATATTTCGTTCATCAAAAACTGTAAATATAAGCGTTCGAATATTTTCGTTACCATTGTATATCATAAAATAATTCTATCTTTGCTAGTTGTATGTAGTTTATAAACCTACATCAAGATATTGCCAATTAATAAACATGTATTTCTGTAAGTTTGTAGTAATATTTTAGTTCATATATAGATATAATATATAGATACACATTTAGAAATGGAAAATATAAAATCTCTATTTCTGTCTAAATCTAATTTTCTTGATATATAGATATAATATATAGATACACATTTAGAAATGGAAAATATAAAATCTCTATTTCTGTCTAAATCTAATTTTTTTGATGAATCTCTTAAATAGAGAACTAAAAATTCTTCAATCAAATGTACTAATTTGAATAAATTTTTTTTTACTATATTTTTAAAAAGGTTCTGGAAAACTCTTCTTTCTACGATTCCGTAGAGAATTTTTTGTTGCCATTTTATGACATTTTGAATGAAAAATTAACTATGGTATTAGAATTCCCCAGAGAGAGGTTATACGATTGGATTTATATTGGAAATATATTTCATATATTTCTGTATGCCTGTGTTTATTGTTAATATATGTATAGAAGAATTATTTGTTTATATATGTATTATATATGTTATATATGTAATATGATTATTTTGATAAGTACGTATTTCATATCAATACTTTGTGCATTTTTATTATGTATTTAATAGGTTTTTATATAGCAACATTTTAATTTTAATTAAGTATAAATAAAGCCAAAAGATGAATGAATGCAAAACATTCTTAATATTCAAATATACATGAAGAATATAGTAATATAAATTCAATGCAACATTTTTACCATATCTTATCTTAAGTGCATTTTTTATTCAAAATTTAAGAAATAATTTTTCAAATGTGATTGTAAAAAATTTTTTTATTATAAAAAATTTATTATAAAATGAATTACAAAAAAAAGATTTATTAAAAATTTTTTAAATTTGTAAAATTTTCTCAGAATAAAATAATTTCCAGTTTTTTATTCTTTACTTTTATTTAATATAAGAAAAAATTTAATTATATTAAAATATATATAAGTAAAAAATCTTTTGAAATTAATTTTAAATAAAAATATTTTTTACTCACTTGTGCTATTTTATTTTCAAAAATCCAAAATAATAATTCTTTCATTTTTTGGACGAGTTTATAAATAAGATATCACAAGAAAAAATTTAAAGATTAAAAAAATTTTATGACTAACTTTATAATTTAAAAATTTATAAAATAATAAAATAAAATTTTATTAATCAATGTTATTATGTTGTTATGTTATTATGTTATTATTTTATTATGTAATATTTATTTCAATACATTCCTAATATTTTTTAATTGTGCGTGAAAATACAAATTAGAAGGGATCAGAGGGACCAATAGTCGCGTTGAAGGACGGTTTCGAAAAGCCCTAGCGAGCACCTAGACGCGCAAGCGTGATGTAAAGTGGCCATTGCTATTATATCTCTATTTAAATTGAAGATTTGGAAAGCATTAGGGAGCTATATCCGTTCATAAATTATTGTTAGATTATTCAAAATACTCGAATATATTTATTGAAAATAAAATCCAAGCTGTTTAACCGCTTCACAGGTTTTGAGTTTGTCCTTGATATGCAGTTTACATTCTAATTATCACTAGTTTTCTAATCATTTTAAGTTAATCTTAAATAATAAAAATACTTGTATAAAATTAAAACATATATCTTATACATTTTAATAGTTTTTCCTAACAATATTGCTATTTTAACATTTTGTTATCAAGATATAAAATGTCTCTTAATTCTAATTTTCGACAAAATTGAATTATGTAAATAGTAATATTTTTATTTTGTATTCTGATTATATTGTATATTATAGGCAAGGAAATAAGGATAAAAAATAAATATTATTTTTTATCACTAACGTATAAATAGCAAATTAAATAATATTTTATACGAATAGGAATATGCTTACATACAAGAAATAAAATAAAAGTTTTTCATTATATTATTTATTAGATTCATTTCTTTGTATAAATAATATAATATTCAAATAACTATTTAAATAAAATTTTTATTTTATTTTTTATTTGCTATATTAATTTATCCGATTTAATTATTTGTACATAAAAGAGAAATTATTTTAGTATTTTTTATTTTGTTTATTATCTAACGTATTGGCCTTCAATCAACTAATTTAAATAGAAAATAAACAGTTTGAAATTCGAAAATTATCGAGGTTTGAGTGAAAATAACTAGGAATTCATTTTTTTTACGAATTGTTTTTTTTATAATTCATTTTCACATTTTAAATATCGTGTTAAACTTATTTTCTATAATGATCTTCTTTAATAAAGTTTGTCTCAAAAAATAGCAAATAGTTGATGCAGAAATATTAATTATCATAAGAAAAATTTAAAAGAAGAATATTTAGCGTTAATAAATAAAGAGATGATTCGATTAATTGAAATCTTATTATATTTAATTTCATTATAAAAATATTTAATAAATTTACTTTATTACGATGAATTAGTTTTTCTATGTAAAATATATATTTTTCAATGCAAAACAATTCTATTTAATTATATTATTTAGTGTAATAATATTATTTGTTGTTATATATTTCTATTCATATTTTTTAACATACATATTTTTTGTTCTAAGATGAAATTCGTGTTTTTTATAAACAGTGAACAAAACAATTTTATTATTTGAAATATTTCATTTCTTTTTTATAATGTTAAAAAATATTTCAGATAAAAGTTGAATATTTTCAAGAGAGATACATTTTTGATATTATATAATATTTTACATGGATAAATTTTACATGAGTAAATAATATATGAAGATTAAATTGGTTTTTTAAATTAGATATTTTTTAAGATACTAATTAATGCAATTCGATATTTCTGTAAAAAAATATTACTAAAAAAAAAAAATATATAAAGTGTATATGCTAAGAAATTTTTAATTTAGAAAATATGAAAATATGAATTGGTAAGTATCATTTCGCGTATTCATTTTTTTGTTTTTTGCATATCAAGTTTTATAAAATTCAAAATAAAATAAAAATCTCTCTTAAATCAATGATTTTTCGACATAAATAATTTATTTTATAATTATAATACAATAATATTATTTGTGACATTATATTTTATTTTTTATTGCCATTTAAAAATAATTTATATTTAAAGCAATATTTTAAAATTTGTAAATATTTTTGTTTTATTTGAAATAATTATTTATTCATTTTATTCTTTATTTATGTTTCAAAAAAAAAAGTGTTTAATCTTAATATTGCAATTGAAATCTACTTTTTTCTTGTTCTTCATAATATAAAATTTCTTTGAAAGAAACAATAGTTTGGTCAAAGTGCTATTTATTTTCATCGTTCCGTAAGTTGTAGAAAACGAATCAAGAACATGTCGATACCTTCTGTTTACTTCATTCACATACTGAAAGCTTTGTTATTTCGATGGAAATATATATAGATATGAAATACAGCTTGTTACCATATACTTTCATAGTATTCTAGAAGGAAAATGCATGATTTTCCGCCGTATCGAACTTGTTTCACCGCATGATTCCTATAAATAGACCAACTTGATTCGTCATATTTGCCGAAGTCAATCTTCACTATACATTGTAAGGCTTTTCTGACTTCCATCAATCTTCAACTTGTAAATCTTCAAGAGTCGCATGATGGAAACGTCATTCTCAACTTTCTACTCGATTAAATTTTCTTTGCATACGTCTACATTTCCGTTTCAAAGTTTTAGTCTTTCTACAGTTACCGAATGCAAAGTTTCTGAATTTCATCTTTATGTATAAATAGAAGTTAAACTAAATTTGTAGGTTGTATAATTTGATTGTGGAAATGTACGATCACAAAAATATTTCTATTCAAAATTTAATTATAATTTATTAATTTATGTGTATGTATAATATATTATATATACATTATTTATTATATTTTATATAATGTATTATTATATAATATAATATATTCATGTTTAAAATTATAGAAAAAAATAAATTAAAGTTGCAAAAACTTTTTAATTTTGAACATTTAATAACATATTAATAACATTTTATTGTTAAAAAGTATATACTCTGAATCTAAAGTATTGTATATACAGTTAATCACAAAAATAATCGTATTCTATATAACAAATTGTTTATATAATAAAAATCTTTTTAATGAAATTTTGTAAATATGTAAATAATGAAAACTTTTTAGCAAAACATTATTTTAAGAAAATGAAATCACTCAAATTTTAATATTTTTTATTTCAAATATAATTTTGTAGTAACATGAAATAAAACAAAATTTTAAATTAATTTCATAACATGTTAATGCTGTATGATTCTATTGTAAAATATATTTCTAGATGAAATTATTTCCAAAAGATATTAAATATTGATTTCACATTCTTAAAAGGGACGAAATAATTGGTTCATATATAATATATTTTGCTTTGTGTACAAAGTTTCACAAATCATAATTTTCAGATAAAGTTAATTTCTGTAATGTAGAGAATGTTTCTATGATTGATTGTACGTAGAATAATACAAATGGAGGAAAATTCTATGACTCATAAAATAAAACAGAAATCAAGCATAATGTAATTGCGTTAGATAGGTTTGTTTTCAAATAAATCAAGTCAGAAAAGTTTTAATGAAATTCCTAATTAATTCTCTATAGTATATAAATGAACTGTTGAGTAAAAAATATAGAATACACTATTTCATTTAAAAATTAATTTTCAAAACATTGCATTTGAAAATTTATGGATTATTTATTATATATAATTTTCTGATTATGATGGATTATATATTCAATCGTAATTTTTTCAAAAACAAAGATTTATGCAATGAAATATTATTGTATATTTTTTGCTTATTTTCACATGTAAAATAATCATCTATTAATAATTTATTGATTGATTTATATCCATAAAAAATTAATTAATTTCACTTGTATTTAAAAAAAGTTTTAAACATGATTTATTTAAAAACTTTTCATAAAAAAAATATTATTCTATATTTTCATTTTATTTTGAATTATAAAATCTCAAACTAATTTGTACTATGTATTATAAAGAATTATTATCAAATATTTGAAAAAACTTAAGTTAGTCAAAGTAAAAAAAAAAAAAAAAACGATAAAATTTGAATATCTGTCCACAAATAACGATGAAAATTATTATCTAAAGAAAAAAATGTATTTTAGAAAATATTGAGCAATTCAAGTTAATAGATATTGGCATTAAATGTTGTATAATACAAATCCTTAAAAGATAACATCATTGATTTATGATTGTTTTCCAACGAATAGACATTCAGAATCAATTTGTAACATCTTAGATATAAATATAAACTATTGACATATTTCATTTCATCTCTAAAATCAATTATCTAAAATATCGTTTTAATGGAAACTGCCAATTCGATAGAGTGTTTAATCCTTTTACTATCCATCTTATATATTAATTGCTTCTTTTTATAGAAAAAAAAGCAATTTAACGTTATTTTTCTATCATTTATGATAGAAATATTATATTCAAAAGTTTTATTTTTCATAAAAATATTTTTAACATATAGATATTTAAATATAAAATGTTTCAAATTTAACTAAAGCAAGTCATTTAAATATCTTTATTTTTAATGATAGCAGAAACTGATGGGGGAAAAATTTTTTTTATTTTGTTACTTTGTTCAAAATCACCAATATTTTTCATAAAATTATCTTTTTATTACATTATTAGCACATAAATAAATAAGTACATTCGAATATGTTTGAGTCATTATCAAAATGAAGAATACAATAAAATTACATTAATATAATATAATTTATATTATATTATTATTATATAAATTAAATAATAATATATTAATATAATTTTAAATTATAAAATTAGTACACGAAATGACATTTTTATGTTAACAAATGTTCAAAGTAATATCCATCAGTAATAATGCATTTCGTAACACATATTATAATATTCTTTTAATTTTCTCGAATAGAATAGAATAGTAAGTTCTTATGCAATTCTTATTATTAATCCATCGTAATAGTAGGTTATCTTTAGTAAATTCCTTCCTTTTTAATATTTTCTAAAGAAGGAGCTTTAAAGGGATTAGATGAAATAAACTACACTCATTACGTTCAATTCAAAAATTAAAAAATTTTCAGTATTTAAAAAAAAAACATTTATCATATTATTATTCCAGATGATAAGTTATACAAGAGAATTTGTTGCTATCCCCGAGACAATTAAAATAATTATAATTATTATATTAATTTGTAATTAAAACCATTTCGAAAAAAAATACAGAAAACTATTAAGTGCAAACAAAATTTATATAATAACATTTCTTTCTAAACTCATTTAAATTATACCATGAACTCTCTTTTGGAACATTCATTGAAAATAAAGAAGATATTTAAGTTGTAATGATTAAGATATAAAAATGTATATGAATGTCATCCGTAGAGAAAAATATCAAAAATTTATTATATCAACATTTAGCTTTATAGTACATAGTATTACATCAGATATTTGGTGAACCAGAAATTTTACGACTATTGTACATACATTATATGAAACTGGAACGTTTCATTCTGGTTTTAGGTGAAATATTGCGGTCACTGTCTGCTACGAGTTCAAATGTTTAGACAGTTTGAATTCGAATCGTCGCAACTTCACGACACGATAAAAGGGTCAATTCCATTCGTATCTTGACGTGAACGAGCCAAACTTCGCGATTTCTCCGATAAAATTGCGGCTGTTTTTCCACGTTAAACGGTCGAATCCAAACAAGAAACGTCGACACGTTCGAGTGGCCGCTATAAACCTTACAGAATCAATTGCCCCGAACGATTGGGATTCTAGGAAACTCCTTAATCCTGGAAATCGGTGTCGATTCGAGGCACCAACAACTCGGCCAAAGCGCAATGTAAAACGCGTGCCAAACTATCAGATTTGTATCTAAATCGGTCAATTTCGTTCCTCCTCATTCAGTCGGAATTATTTGTCAGTTACCATATGCTACTAGTTCTTAGTATTGTTGTGTTATCGGCCAATAAATGAAATTGTAATGAAATTTAAATGTAATACAATTTTATGGTCGCCGATCGAACAATACGAAGAAATTTAATCGACCGACTCTTGGCATAAGTTTTTTACGAGATATTTAGAAATATTGGAGTAAATTTTTCAAAATTCAGGATAAATGTAATATTTTATAAAATTTTTTTGAGTAATGATATATATTTTTATTTTCCTTCAAAATTTTTCAAATTATTCATATTTAAATAATTAAATTTCAAGTATGAATGATTATACTTGATACTTTAGATTGATATACATATATATATATATATATATATATATATATATATATATGGAAATATATGACTAGATTATCATCGATTGTTACTAGATTTCAAGTAAGGATATATTTAATAATGCTTTATATAAAGAGATTTTTAAGAACCAATATATCTTATAATCATTTAAATACTAATAATTTTTTATTATTGTTACATTCTTTATCTCCCAAAAATTCATCGCAGAAAAGACAATACCGTCTTCATTTTCACGATTTCTGTCTTTCATATTTGTATTTTATTTAGTTATTATTAGTTAACAATTATAGTTAATTATTATTTATCATTATTCGATTTTTATATCTATTTTATATCTACAGAATAAATATTTTAATGAAATTTATAATTTCAAAAATCTTGTAAATGCATTATTAAAAATTGTATATAAATAGAATTGAAAAATTCATAACTTTCGTAGTTTTAATGAAGAAGAAAAATAGTATCTTTATTATACATATTATACATAGACAAGAATTTATTATATATATATATATAATTATGTCTAGCCTAATTATTTCAGAACATCATTATCGTGTTGTTACTACATCACTGTCTCATAATTAAGGGCAAGATTAAGGATATGTTAAGCACTACAAAAGTTCAATAATTAATATTCATACCGAAATAACATTTTAAAATAAAAAAAGTGAAAATAGATATAAAACAATAAATTTAAAATATAAATATTCGAATTATATATTTATATAAAAATTATCGATACGAATAAAAGTTTCATCTTTCTCAATAAATTCTATAAATTTATGCGAAGAATTTTCGAAAAGATATAATGTAGAAATCTTGCTCGAATGTTAATTTGTGAGACACGCCTAGTACATTTTCTTTCAATTCATCATTGTCAGTTATTGTACCATCATCATCACTAGCGATCGACGGATGGCTTTTTAATCTTAATAAAGAGGTAAGAAGTCTAAAATCGAGGTCGAAAGTTAGGATCATTCACCTTAATCGCCATAATAGGGGTCCCGATCGTTAATCTTCGTCGATGTACTCGAATCTTATTCCCGCGAGCCGCGTATTCGGTGAAAGAGGTTGAACAACCCTCTCCCTTTGACCTATAAAGCACCTCTTGATCATAAACTCACTCTTGCACGAAGCGCAGAGCCCGTTCACGTTCTTGGAAAGGTAATTGCCTTTTTTTTCGAGCCATCTCGAATCGTCTTATGGTTCCCGCTCACGCACTACTAAGAATTACACCCTCCTAAATTCGTACACCATCTGATTCCGGCTTAATTGCTTGGCTAATTAATTGCGTAATTTATCGAATGTTAAGATAAAGCGGTGATTTAATTTCGTCGGTTTGCATCGGAGGCAACTATTCTGAAATCGTCTTGGATGAAACGGACGTTGCTTTATAGCCGACACGACTCTTTTATCGATCCAGACACCCACACCCTTTTATTCCATGCTCAATAATTAACACCGTGTTTTCCATGCGAAATCATTAACGTTATTTTCAATTTTAGCATGTAGCAATTAAAATAGATTTTAATGTAAAATCGATAATTAAATATCTATGTATTTACTTAATGAAATAATTTAATTATTTATTTATTAATAAAATTTATTTAATTAATATATTTTTTTTAATTATATATATATATATATATAAGATTACTTTTCTCAAAAATACAAATTATAATAAAAAATATATACAGTGAAAGTTACGAGTCTTCATACATTTAATATGAATGTTCCATCAATAAATTATAAAAACATGTAGTATACAAAGTAATTCCATTCTATATATAATTTATATTTATAGTTTTTTAATAATTTATGTATATAATATTTCTTCACAATAAATTTAATCAATGTAATATCATTTCGAGAAGATCATCTTTAAAAATATCAATATTATTTTAACTTCTTAAATATAATTTCATACAAAAGGAACAAAATTTTAAATTACGAAATTGACTTTAATATCTTACTGTAAAAAATATTTTTAAATGAAATTGTATCATATACAAAATATGATAAAAATTTGGGAACTGATTTCATACATCGTTCATGAAATTCTGTTCGATGAAATTATTGATATCCCAATTATTATCAGAAAAATGTTATTAATTAGCTACATAAATATTTTTATTTTGTATATTTTTGAACAACATTAGATATTAAATATTCATCGAATAATTTTATAAATTATTTTGCACTCTTTATAGAAGTCTTTTTTTCATATTAATTCATACTAAGTATAGTAGATTCATTTTTTTGATGAACTAATATTCTTACGAATTCGTCAAAACAATTAGATAGACTCTATAAAAATTTTTATTTAATAGAGTACACGTATTCCATTTTTTTTAGATTTCCTGTCAATTTTTATGAAGGATATAAACATGTGTTCATTAATTATTAGAATAACAAATTATCACCAGAAAATACATTTATAATTATCATAAGCAGAAATGAATATCAGATAATTATCGGCTGATAATTTAATAATGATCATTTTTCATACTATTGTGCTGATATTTTTTTTAATTATTACGTATTTCTGGTACTTTTCGATTATACATATAATAATAATAATTTAAAAGACGAATATTATACAGTAATCAGTTACAATATTCATTTTTAAACACGAAACCAGATAATATGAAGCTTAAGCTTCATTCGTAATAATTATTGTCACATCAGTAATTTAAAAATGCTTGTGCCAATCATTATCATTTAAATATTCAATAAAAACAACTGAATCAATCATTGAATTATAACCATTAATAATTTCAATATTTTATAGAAATTAAGAATTTAAATAGATATAAAAAAACTTGAAATAATTTAATAATTAGCATATAATATGCTAAATATAACTTCATTGCATTAAAGCTATACAAACATGCATGGATATTACATGAAAATAATTATTATTGTAAAAATAACTATTATTGTATTGTAAATAATTATACTATACTCTTTTGTGTATATATGCTCATCTATTTTTATAATTTCACAAAAATAAAATAAAAAAGAATTTTATTTCAATAATGTGATACACAAAAACAAAGAAACAAATACGAATAAATATTTTTTCTTAATAAATCTAAAAAAAAGAATATTAATTGTCTTAAAATTGAGTATAAAAAAATATAAAATCAATATCTAATTTTAGTATTCTTATATTAAATTAATTTTTCTTCATTTTTCATTTATGATAAGAGGTTAATGTATATTATATATATGAATCAAATATAGAATATCAAAAATATATTAAAAAAAAAAAAATTACTTTACAAAAATTTATTTGTTTTTTGTAATTTATTTATTAAATTTTGCTTCGTAATTTAAATTGTAATAATAATTTTTCTGTTATAATTGAAATAAGAATTATTCACTTTATAAACAATAAAAAATATAAGATTATTTATTATGTAAATACAATATATTATATTTTGCATATATTTAAATTATTTTTGAAGTTATATTTAATATAATTTATGTAAAATCTTTTTGTAAATTTTATTTTAATCAAAAAATAATAGTATATCTTTTTTTTTTTTTTTTTTTAAAACGTTATTTTCCTTGCTATTTCTATAGAATGTTTTCATTTGTAACATTTCTTCAGTATTAATATCTCTTATCTTTTATATCTAAAATTCAGATTAATATATTTATAATATTTTTCAGTCTTCCTTCTGATTCATTTTTTAACGGAAAATTATTAGGAATTTCATAACTAAGCTTTGAAATATTAAATTTATATTTGCAGCAAAATTTATTTGATCTTTTTTTTTTTTTTTTTCACTAAGTTTAATCGAAAATTTAATTTCGAAAAAAATGTACATTTGAAATCGTGTTTCTTTATAAATCTTTGCTTGTAACAAAACTTGAAATATATTATATAATATATATTTAATATCTATCGAAAATATATTACATTACAAAATTAAAATTTTTAATGAATTCTAATATAACATTATTAAATATTCTAATAATAATAAAATATAATAAGAAAATAAAAAAGTTTTATTAATAGTTAAATGAATGAATTTCAATAAGATGAATGATATTAAAATAATTGATAAAAACTTCAAATTTTTCAATATAATAGTTATTAAGTAATTTTTTAATATAAATTGAGAAACAGTCGCAAACATCATATTTAAAAAAAATTAAAAATATAAAAATATTATTAAAAATATAAAATGTAATTAAAATAATTAAAATATATTAAACAAATTTTAATAGATGAAAATATTTAATTTAATTAGTTAATCCCATGAGAAGCATAATTCATAATCTTGAGTTTATACATGCAAAAACGCCGATTCATATCTTGTATATTTATGCGTGAATTGGGTGTCACGATCGAATCGCTGTTTCGATTCTGTTTTGTCTGTTCCCCTTGTCCTTTTTAAATCGTGACGTGACAAAGTGAGCTCAGTAGAGTAAAGGTATCGGCACGACCCACATCTATGTATATAACATAACTTTTTCCCACTTTCTTTATTAAATATATTCTTTTTTGCTGGTACTTTTAATCAAATTATTTCACAACTTATTTCCTAATACTACTAATGTACTTGTTAAATTTTATTTTGTGAAAAATCTGTTGGCACTATTCCAGACCTATATTTCGATTAGGTCAACGATGAAATAAAAATAGCATCAAGAAATTTTTTCTACTATAATTTTTTTCGTTGGAAATTATAGATTATTTGAAGATTACAAAAATGATAACTGAATGACATTCTTTCTAACGAAATTACAAATAAATAGATTTTAAACTTAATTGAAAATTATATGTAAAACGTAATGAATGAAATGAAAATATTTGTTAAATGATATAATTCAATCATGTTTCGTTTAATTAGTAAATATTCTTTTGGAATATATATTTTTTGAAATAAATATGAATATGAATTATATTAAAAGTATTTCATGTATTTCAAAGAACCTACATATATCCAGTGGATAATGAAAGTATTCGAACGTTTACATTTACAATCTTTGATGAACGAAATTTATACGTTAATGGAATTTGTTTAAGATAATGAGAGGTGTAGTAAGAGGGAAATCTCAAGATATCAATAAAATTTGGAAATAATTCACCAATTTGTGTAGTAGATATAACATTTATTATAAACACGCACCGTTAGTACGTTACTCGAACGCTGATACGTTCTTGAAAGTTTTTGTCTTTAGCCAGAAATATAAACACAGATATTAAGCGAGAACATTTTCACATTCAGTTGATGTCGAGCTATCGTTCCGTTAACACTAAAATAAAACTCTTTAGTAAAATATTCGAAATGAATACGAAAAAGTCTAAAACAGAAAAGTGTGAATAAAAAACTATTTTTCGATTGCATAAGGATGGAAACTCATATAATGAGATAGCAAAAAAAATCGTAAACAGAAGTAAATCTACAATACATTACGTCATAAAAAAAGCAAAAAATGAAGGAAGAGTTATAAATAAAATTCGTTCAGGTCGATCAAGAAAATTAACTGAAAGAGAAGAAAAAGTTATTATCCGCGAAGTAAAAAAAAATTCTATTATATCTACACCTACATTTTCAAATATGATATCAGAAATGTTTGACAAAGATGTTCATCCCCAATTATGACAAGTCTCAAGAAATAATAATTTTCAACGTAGAATACCAAGAAGAAAGCCATACAAAATCAAAAGAAAAGATTGACTTTTGCAAAAATATTTGTAACAAAAGATAATGCTTTTTAGGATAAAGTGATATTTTTTCATGAATTTAAATTTAATATTTTTAACTCGGATGAGCAAAATTATGTATGGAGAAGACCAAATACAGCATTGGGCATCGAAAATGTCTGCCCAACAATAAAACGTAATGCCCAACAATTATCTTTGAGATTGTTCTTTAAAATATTTAAATATTTGTATTTATTGAATATTCCATCAATAAATACTAAATTTCCTGTACCATTAACTGCCATACAACCTCATGATTGAATCACTCATTATACAATTTTGTATTTGATCTTCTTCATACATAGTTTCATCTATCCGAGTTAAAAATATTAAATTTAGATTTAATATTTTAGATTAGAAAATATCATTTTTTCCCAAAAAGCATTATGTTTTGTTACAAATGTTTTTACAAAAGTCAATCTTTTCTTTTGATTTTGCTTATTAATGTATGTCTTTTTTCTTGGTATTCTACCGTGAAAATTATTATTTCGTAAGACTTGTCGACATAATTGAGGATAAACATTTTTGTCAAATATTTCTGATATCATATTTGAAAGTATAGATATAATAGAATTTTTTTTTCGCAGATAATAACTTTTTCTTCTCTTTCAATTAATTTTCTTGGTCAATCTTTATTTATAACTACTCCTCCATTTTTTGATTTTTTATGATGTAATGTATCGTAGATTTTACTTCTATTTACAATTTCATTATATGATTTTTCATCCTCATGCAACCGAAACATAGTTTTTTATTCACATTTTTCTATTTCAGACTTTTTCGTATTCATTTTGAATATTATACCGCAGATTTTTATTTTAGTGTTAATGGAACGATAGCTCGACATCAACTGAACGTGAAAATGTTCTTATTTAATATCTGTGTTTATATTTCTGGCTAAAGTGTATCAAGAACGTTCGAATACTTTTGTACTAACGGTACGTGTTTGTAAATGTATTTTATTTACTACACAAATTGGTGAATCATTTTCAAAGTTTGCTGACATAAACTTGAGATCTCCCTCTTATTATATACCTCTCATTATCTTAAACAAGTTCCATTAACATATATATTTCGTTTATCAAAGATTGTAAATGTAAGCGTTCGAATACTTTCGTTGTCCATTGTATATATATGTATATATATAATCTCATGAAAATCTCGAATTCAAAAATTTCTCCAGAACAAAATAGGAGAAATTTTTATTTTACTGTTACAAATTTTTTTTATCTTTTCTACTCTACTATAAAAATTGTTATAAATCGAAGTAAAACTGTCGTTAATTTGAATTTTTTATCATACATAATATCTATCATTTCAATATTCAACATACTTAATGTGTATTTTATTTTTATAGTACAAATTTAGAAGAATTCTCTGCAAATTAAAGCAATTGATTCGACAGAATCAACGATTCAGAGATTCTGCAATTGTCAATTATTTATTCTTTTATAAAATTAAACATACGTCTTAATCATAAAGATTAGAAAATTCGTGAGAAATTGAAGGGATAAGTCCAGTTAATTTATCGTGCAATTTAATGTATAATTTATTATTCTTTTTTCAACTCACATTTATACTTAATGTATATAATATCACGTCCGCAATAGTGGTATTATAATAGTAATGGTTAATAGAATGCTCTTCTACATATTTCGTAAGAAACAATATATTTCTTAAGAATAAGTGAATTGTATAACCGGTTACAAATATGATACATGTGAAAGTTGCCTCTCACAATAGGTGATCGTATCCGGCGATCAGAATATGACGCGATGATCAATGAGAAGACTCTCTTTCAAATGAGGTTCGTTCCTTCAGAAAATCCCTTTCTAGATCAATTGGGAGGATCACAGTTTCTCGCGAGAACAATTGACGACATTATTTAACTAAACATAAGCTCCATTCCCAACCAGAGAAAAATTCCTTGAATTAGAATGATGTTGGCTGCCATCGAATTAGCCATAGAGTTAGCCATTATCTAGCAGATTATCCATAGAATCCGCTCCAGTCAGGCCCAAGGATATCAAAAATATATAATTACAAGTATCGACCAAACTCTCAAAAACGACAGTCTTCTTAGGTAACATCATTCCTCGTTTAGACTCAATAGAAGTCTGCGAGTGATAATAATAGAAAAGGGTTTCTATGAAGAATTTTTCCGTATAAACTGTTCACAAATCTCGCGAGCAAATAAGTGTTTACGAACATTCGTAATATATAAATATTCGTTCTTATTCATTCTTAATTTAACTAAACATTTTTAATTTAGCTAAATTTTCTTACGATATCTCAAAAAAATTAAAAGAATTTTCCTATTATATGACAATATGTTTCATATTATTGAAATCGGAGTTGCATATTTATTAAAAGAAAAATAGGCGACAAGACAAACGGTTATTGTTAAATTGCTCAAGATTCGTAAAAAATTATAATGATTTCAGTTCGGATAAGTATCGAGTTTTGTCCTTATAAAATAAATTATATATAATCAATGAAATTCAATAGGAGAACATCTTAATTTTCTTCTTAAAAAGTAAAAAAAAAATAACTTCTTAAAGAATAAATGAGTCTTTGAAGATTAGATTTAATGGAAGCCAACCAGCCATAATAATAGAAAATTTCTATATGAGGAATTTCTCTAAATAAGTTGTTTATAAATTTCACAATCAATAAATGCTCGTGAATAATATACTATAATATATTATAATATATAATATAATATATAACACAATTTCACATTCATTGAATTGAATTAAAAAATGAAAATTAAAAATTCTAATATTACTTGATAAAATAAATAAAGTTCTTGATAAAAACATTATAAATCGAATTTATTTGTTGAATCTCTTTTATTCAATAAATAACAATTTTTTAATTCATCGCTCCATTCCATTTTCACTTAAATTATTCTTTTGTATTAATATCATTCAAAATGTTTTTATATCATATTCCATGATTCATTTAAGGAAATAATTGTTACACATATGTAGTCTGTATATAACAAAAGAAATATTTCTCTTCCTCCAATAGTATTGTAGTATTTAAATGCATGGATGTATATGTGTCGAATGCTTTTTCGATCGAAGTGTATATTTAAGTGTATATTATTATATAAGTGGAGAAATTGGTGCTTATGACTATCTATTGTATTGTATTTTCTTCATGATGAGTGAACTATATTAAGAGAGCTGGTTCTCTCACAATGTCACGATAGATCGTGTTCGACAATCAGACCACGAATTACAAAGAAACTATCTATTGGTCATATTCAGACTACACGTATTCACAATGAACGATAATTAAACTTTCTTTCAAGCCATAATCGTATGGTTAGAATACGATACGTTGTTACAAACTATTTATTTGTTGTATCTGATGATTAGAGTACAACCTGTTCATAGTGAGACTTTATTTCAAGTGAAGCTTGTGCACTCACAAAATTCCTTCCTGGTTTAATTGGGACCTCAGTTTCTCAGTGGTGCACAAGGACAATCAACAACAATGTCCGACCCGCGATACCCTTCCAAACCAGAGGAAAATTCCTCAAATTAGAATGACATTGGTTGGTTGAGTCAGTTTGGAGTATGTCATTCTTGGGATTGAACTTCGTTTCAGCCAGGTTGAAGTGTGTCAAAAATATACAATTATAAGTGTCAAGTGAACTCTCAAAAACGACAGTCTTTTCAGATAATATCATTCTTTAGATTCAATAAAGGTCTGCGAGTGATAATAACAGAAAAAGGTTTCTATGAGGGTTTCTATTTCTTCGAATGAACTGTAAGTATTCGTGAGCATTTATTGCTCGAGAATAATTTCAAAGAAAATTATTTGAAAAAAATTCAAAATTTTTTTATTTTTCAATACTTATTTTATTTTTCCAAAGATAAAAACTTCTTAAACAAGCATGAATGCTTTCACAAAATATTTGATCTGTCTTTTTTTTTTTCAATTTCAACAGAACTTGACTTAACGAGAGTTTATTAAAAAATGTCATCTTCTGTTATATTCGATATCGATATTTTTTATTTCTTTATTGAATTATGCTATGAATAATTTGTAGTTTGTTAATGTTCTTCTGAATGCATATTTACAAGAATACTATTTGGAAATATCTCGTAAGATACTTATAAACATTGTTGCTTTAAAAAGACCGAATAACAATTAAAAAGATTAGGTTATTTGGATCATTTAGAATTTTTATTTCAGATTAAATTGTCGCTTATATTCGGATGTGGTTATAATAAATAAATTTTTTAATGAATAAGTATGAAATATTTATCAGATGAATCATATAACATCTAAAAAATAGAACACATAACAATTATTTTCATAAAATTGTTTTATATTTATCAAATATTATATTAATTATAATTAATATACAGATTTAACCGTGAATAAATAATCCTTTTTAATCTTACAACTATATTTATAATCAAACAAATTTTAATATTCCTATTGCATTATAATCCATATGTGATATTATTATATAATATTTATTCTATTTTATTGAAATATAATTGCTATTTCTTATAAAAATATATATATGAAAAATCAGAATATAATTCCACTGTAATGTTCCTTTAAAAAGAAGAATATCTTGTAGAGTAGCAATTTGCATAAAGATTATAATAAGACAGAAACTGCAATGCTTTCTACATTAAATTTACACATATATTACATATATTATCTGCGATGAAGGTTTCATACTTCCTCGGCATTGTTCTGTAATATATTCTATGTAAAACATTTTACACAGAATTATATTCATGAATGTTCATTGTACATTGAAAATGTTTATCTTTTAATAATGATGTATTCATTCTATATAAAAATGTAATCAAACATATTGTTCAATTATGTTAAAAATACGAAACCATTTCAATTTTTTTCGAACTAGCATTTGAGTTGTTATATAATTCACATCTTCGGTTGCTTTCAATGTATATAAACGGACTAAATGTTGAGAGTTTATCGTAAATATGTGTAATCTGTACAATCTATATAACGGTAAATTTGTGATTTTTTAATGTTTTATGAAATTTATTACAACAAAACTATGAACAATAGACAGAATCTGTTGAATATACAGTTTAAATTTTTCTTGTAATTTAAATAAAATTAAATAAATTTATCTTATAGTATTATTCGATCTTTATTATTGTTTGATAACATTTATATTTATTTATATCGATAACAAATTCTTTTGATCAATTTTTTGACGATAAATAAGAAGAGACCTTCATGTTTTTTGAATGCGATTAATTTGTATATTTAATTTTAAAATATGTTTTTCCTGGAATTTGATTCATAATAAATAAAATATTTTTAATCAGATTAATATTGAAGGATTAAGATGGCCATTGTTGGCTATCTAACATCCTATCATTGATACATTTTTATTTTACATTCCATACAAATGCAGCTGTAATGTTAGAATTATTGTGAATCTTGAATTATTGTTGTTTTCTGGAAATGAAATTCATCAAATTAATATTTCACAAATACAAATAAGAAATTTCCTTCATTAAATAATTCTTTTCTAAATTTAAAAAACATTTAAATTATCCAAAGACGTATAAAGTCTCGAAATTTTGAACGATAAGATTCTCAAACATAAATTTTTATTGGCTATTTAACATTTTCTTGGATAATTAGATTCTATGTCAGATTAAATTCGTTAAAACTTCAAGTTTAGAAACATGATTTTTCGCTGAAGATAATATTATTTTGAAGATAATATTAATCGCGATCATGTTTTCAAGTATCTATACTAACAGCTTTTTGACATATATTGTTGAAAGCTTTAAAATTGTATACGTCATGCAATATTATTTTCTTCTAAGCATTTATATATAATATTTCATTGTTAAAACGCCGATATTTGTTCCATTTTGTCGAATTAGCTTGTGACTCCACTTTAATTTTTGGACAAATTGAAAGCTCATGTGTTGATAGTTTGATCAGAAGTTTATACCTCAAGATTACAATACTTATGATCTGGATTGCCATAAATTTATAGTTTTCGAATAAAAGTTTTGAGATATATTAATTGTTATGAGATATTATTGTTATAAGATATTATATTAAATTTTGTTTACACGTATATATCTATAATAATGTGTGTCAATATATAATTTTTATTTATCTATTATTATATATTTTACATTCTGTATTTCAAAACACAAAATATATAATTATAGACGATAACTTTAACACATTTTTTGGGGAGCAACAAATTTATAGAAAATATCAACAATGATATTTAAGATTAAGTTTATTAATGCAATTTGATAATAGAAAGAATGTTTTATGAAATGATACAAAACGATTATTCTTAATTATCAATTAGTAATCTTATCGATTCAGATCTAATCGATTTTTTCATCACTAATATTTAAAAAAATTGAAATTTTAAAATTAGAATTGAATAAACTTAAAATTGAATGATACAGTTATAAATATGGTTCAAACAGAAATTTTAGAGATTATATAGTTTTAGATGAATTGAAGTAAATTTTCGAGTATTAGTAGAAGAATTTCTGACCATTTCTTTGGAAACAATAGAAGATATAGATAACGCTGTTGAATATTTCAATTTTTTTGTATAGCTGCTATTCTAAACATTAACATGAGAGTTGAGATCAAAGAAAAAAATAAATTATTATATAATAAAACATAAGGAAGTTTTCCATTAAAAGACCAACAAAAAAAAATATCATAATACAAGATATTCATAACACAAATCAAAATTAAAAAAAAAAAAACAAAAAATAAGATCATTGTATAAACTAAGTAATCTATTAATAAATATAATAATCTATTAAGCTTAATATTATAAAGCAAATTATATGTTTGTTCATTAAGTGAGTTTGTTCATATTCGAATATTTTCATAAATAAATAAAATAATTATATGAAATTTTCTAGATAATATTTGCATTATTAAAAATATAAAATAAATAAAGATAAATACTTATATAATAATCTTTTTTTATTTAACATGGTTTATATTACTTTGCTTAAGTTTTTATAAGTTTATCACTCTTTTATTTTCTAAACAACATTTTTTCGTATCTCTATAATTTATCTATTTATTTTTGCGGCATATATAAGTGGATGGCTATTTTCTGTCCAGTAGAATCAATGGCTTTAGATCGTGAAGAAATATCGCTGTAAAATTTATCGCTTTAAAAAAGTATCTAAAATACTTTCAATGATGAGTTTTGCGGAAAAATCTCTTATTATTGATAAATTTTGAAAGCAATTTTCATCATTCATAGTATAGATTGAAGTATAGTTTTTGGTCAATTTTTCTAAGAATAATCATCACTTTTCTTCTTCTTCTTTTTTTTTTTTTTTTTACTATTTCATTATTTTCATAAATATGCTTTAACTGGTATCGATTTTCTTTTTATTTTATTTTTTATATTAAAGCATTTATTTCTTTCTCTATATCCATAATTTGATATAATATTAAAATGCATCATAAAAACAATATAACTATCTTATTTTTTTTTTACATTTTTTTTACATTACGAATAAATAGTTAAACTAAATAAAATCCAAAGAATTGGAAATTCGGATTTTCGGATGTGGTTATTTCTACATGAATATATTTTTTACTTTTTCTCACATATAATTGTAATTGTAAGATTTTACAATACATGATAAATTTCGCCAAAAACAATATAATATAAAAATTATTTATTGAAATATTTGTGATTTGATTTTTTATAAGTCTGTTTTATCGAAATATAGAAATACATTGAAAATCATTTTTAATTTTTGAAATAGAACCGCATCATTTTTAGTATAATAATCGATGCAGTTATTCCTTTCGTTATTATTATTTTAAGTATATGTTAAAAAAATTAGTTTATTATAGCCAGTTACATTTATATCTCTTATGTAAAACCAAATAATAAATTGTGTTACAAAAGTTATCAAAACTACTAATAATTCATTTATATAAAACATTATAAATATATAGATAATAATGGATTATACATGGAACAATTTTGAAATACTCAAATATATGAAATAGTTGAAAATTTCTATACGAATTGAATTGAAAAAAGAATTCCAATAAATCTTATATTACAATAATAAAAAATATAAGTTGATGATATAAAAATTGAATAACTGAAATAATGTAATACAATAATTTTTATGATAGAAGGCAATATTTCTTTTATTATACTATATTTACAATTTTATTTGATTTCACACTATATTTGTGCATATATATTTATAGAATTTCATGCCGTATATATTTCTGATACAAAAATATTTAAGAATTAATATTTTCTCAGAATAAACTGTTGGAATATTTCTCGCGATAGAAAACCAATATTCAGAACTAAATATAGCTGAAATTCTTAAATACATTTTTGCCAATTTTAAATATTATAATTCAAGTTTAAAGTTCTAATAAGCATTGTGAGTTAATTTCGAATTATTGTAATTCATATCATTTTTTTTTTTTTAGAATATAAAATTTAATTTATTTGAAAATGTATTATTATATTATTTTTATGTTTATTTTACATCAATGCTATTTATAGAAATTAATAGAAATTAATTTTTATCATATTTGAGACAACTTATGATAACTTTTCGAAAGTTAAATTTCTATAATTTAGAAAATTAAATATTTATCAATTCTTGAAATGAATAAGAGATCATTTTAAAATGTTTTTAAATTCTTTGTCTTCTTTTGTATAATTTTTTTTAAATTTTTATTATGAATATTATATTATGAATAATAGAAAAGACTGAAGATATATATCTTATTCAGATAAGTTTTATTTATCGAGATCTTAGAGAGAGGTTCAATTGAACTTGCTAGATCTACATGTACAGAAATTTTAAGATCAAATTCTTTAACATATATAAATTTCCTTGTAAACATATAAATGCAAATATATTTCCGATTGATTTTATCGTATTTCATCATTAAGTTTAAGAGATATTGTAATTTGTGTAAAATTTTATTATATGAAAGACAAAGAAAGCATGAACGATGAAAGTATTTGCATTTTGCATTTCTCGTTTATATGTTAAAAATAAATTATATAAATAATATATTTTTTTTATAACAAATAACTTCATTGATTAATATATTAAAAATTAATTTTATTTAAAAAATTAAAATTAATATGATTTTTATGCTTCTATTAAGAAAAAATATTAATAATTCACATAATTTCTTTATATTAAACAATATTTATAAGAATATTCTTATTACAAGATATTTCACTATATTTAGATAAAATAGGCATTATCTATAAGAATTTCTTTTTTATTTTTTTTTTTTTTTTTTTTTTTGCGATCTATCTTATTTTATTCTGTAAATATGAATTTTGTGTGTCATATATTACAATTTAATACACTCACACTTTTCTGATGATATATTAATGTACTATATGAATGCAGAATAACATCGACAATTATTGTGATTATGATATAAGATTTAAAAAATTGGATATCATCTTATTAAATAATACATTGAGATTGCATTGAGATTTAAGTATAATTCTAATATGAAAGTTGAAGAAACTTATAAATAAAGACGAATCATGATTTTTTGAAATAACATACCATTTTAAACCGATAAATTCGATTTTAGAAAATATTATTCAATGAATGAGCACATCATGTAGTCAATTATATTGATAAAATGCTTGAAAGAAAAAAAAATATTACTTGGCGATATTTTTAAATATAAGTCAAACATTAGTGAAATTTAATATTTTGAACTGTTGTATGATAAAGAAAAAATTATTTTTATTTAACATTAAAATCATATTTGTTTAAAAGAATTCTTTCTAAATGTAGTATCAAAGTGAAACAGCCAATAAAATGTGTGATGAGCAAAGTTATTGTGAATTTTTTTAAGAATTTGAATTCATTTATATATTATTATTTAATATGCGTAACGTACGGATAAGCAAAGCGGATTCTGCATACTTGCTTGTATGCATGATCTCTATATGCGCAATCAAAACATGATATCGTCGTGCTTGAAACAAAACCACATGTACCTTGCATTAATGTAATAATACATCCTCAAAAGCCAAAACAAGAGAAACTGAGTTGAGAGCGACAAGAACAATTTTCTCAACATCTGACAAGTGACTCGTGAATTGCGAAGAAGTTCGTTGTGACTGTGTATGTGTATATATATATTGTAGTTTTAGTTATTGCATTAAGCGTGTTATAACTATTTGTTTCAATAAATAAACTTTATTTAATCTTATCAATATAAAACTTTATATTAATAAAGTTTATATTCTTTATTAATATGAGTATTAATTAATGCAGAAATCATACCAACTAATAGAAGCCAGTATCTCTCGAAACAGTATTCTAGATTTGATTTTTTACATTATAGATGGTACAAATTCTGACAAATGAGGATTAAGAAAAAGCCTAGCTCTAATAAAACATTAATGCAATGAATACGAAATAAGCAAAATAAAATTATGATGTTTTTATTATCTCAAAACATACTTTCCAGTCAAATTCAATGAAAAAAGAATTATACAATCAGACTATATAAATATTATTATATATAATATATTAGTATTAAATATACACATTTGATCTCATAATAAAAAAAAAAAGATACTAATAAATTCAGTCAACAATAAAATTCTAATTAAACTAGACTTATGGAATATAACTTTAGCATATTGCTGTTAAGTTGAATATATGTAGAAATATTATAATGATTCAAGATTCTATGAATTAATAACAAATGTATTATATTATAAAAAAAAAAACAATGATAAGATTAAGTTCAATATTCCCAACTCCAAGTCAAATGAGTATAAAAAGTTTATTTTATGAAATTCGATTCTTACTTAATTTTTAAAGTATTTGCTGTAAACTGATTTCGAATCTTGGATATTTATAAATGCTTTGATATTTGAATAAATGCTTAAAATTTTTTAAAAATAATAATTGAATTTAAATGACTGTAATTTCGTAAAGAAATTCATTATTTTAAAGAAGTTATAAACTTTAAATATAAACATAAAGTTATAAATATAATTTATCATTATGTATATAGTATTCTCTTTTTCATTCATGTAATAATTTTAGAAAAATAAAAATTGATTTTTTAATTATAAATTTAATATCAGTTGACCCTCCAATCTCTATACATTGTAAGAAATATGTATTGCTTTATTAAAATTCCGCGATCCAAAGTATTGCCTTCCAAATAGAAAGTTAAAATTAAAATCTTGAATAAATAAATAGTATGAAGAAACTAAAGAAAATATAATAAAAGAATAATCTTATGCACAAAAAGTGTATATTATAACTTATAGAAAAATATAAATATAGTTTTTTGAATTTATTATTATTATGTTTATTATTATCTGCAGTTTTTTTAAGTCTTAATTTCATAAAAAATATATACATTGCATACAGAAATCACAAAAATTATAAGTTAAAATAAATTAAAAATAAATTAAAATACTCATACAAATACTATATATGTGTATATATATATATATATATATATATATATATTTATACATATATTTATATTATTCTTATATATATCTATATTTATATATTTTAAATAATTTGAGAAACATAATTTTTGAATAATTGAATTTTGAATAATTGGAATTTAGAAAAAATATTAATTGTAATTAATTATTCATAATATATCAAAATGAAAGTAGCAATTAAAAGTGAAATAAAAATTATGAAGATTGTGTGTTTTGCACATGCTAAATTTAATAATTAAAAAAATTCAATAAAAAAATTTTTTAGTAATATGATATATAAGATAAATATCGACAATTAATAACATATTTTAAATATAGTATATAGACAAAAAATTAATTAGAAGAATATTTATAATGAATTCAAACATTATTTATATGGTTTATATCGATTATATTTAATATACATATATTTGATTTTGTTAGTATAATTTCAAAGTAAAAAAAATGCAAGTTTTAACACAAAAAATATATAAATAGATTAAAAAACCAAGTTATGAGTTTCCATGTTGTTACAAATCTCCTGAAAAATAATCTACAAATGCGGAAATTCATTATTAACTGTATTATCGTTTATATTATGAGTTCTGAATGAACATATAGTGGTACTCTAATTCTTTGCGGCTGACTGTGTGATTCCAACTGTATTTTGATGTAAATTGTATCGTCTCTGAAATCTATCTTTTATATCTGTTTTTTATATCTATTCTAATTCAACTACAAGCCTTACTATTCGTGAGCCTTAATTTTTCCTTCAATCCTTTTCGTGAAAATGCACATAGAGAGGAGTTGAAGAAATCAATCGTCGCATTGGAGGTCCCTTCCACAGTAATCCATCACATGGCATGCAAGTGTGACTTGTAAAATGACCGTGGCATTTTCGCTTAAATCAAAGATCTGGAAAACGTTACGAAAACCATAAATTACTGTTAAGCTATTGGAGATACTCGAATTGTTGAAAATAAAAGCCAGACCCGACCGCTTCACAAGCTCTATACTTTTACTCTTAACATGCTTTCTTGAAATCGCTAGCAACTTCAACACTGTAATACATATTAATAATACTGACATATTAAATCTATCTAACGTCTCTATAACACTTATGCACACTTCCTTTTATCCAAATGAAACGAAATATCCTAATCCACTTCTCTTTAATCGTTGCTTGGATCCGATGATGATCCGTTGTCATGTATAGGCAGGATGCACAGCATCGTTGGCCGCTTGATGATTATCATTTCAAGGTGAAGCTGCATCACTCTATCCATGCGCCATTGTAGAGGGGGAATATTATTACCAAGTCGTTTTCTCGTAGGGTGCTTATCAACTTGTGCCATTTATTTCTCTACTGCAAACATTCTTTGCTTTAGCGCTGCCAAAAATGCAGGAACATTTGTTGAATTAGCTGATATCGACCGAGGCGATTCACTTTGATCTCTCGCAAATCGTTCTATTGCGATCAGAAAATAACCTGGAATCAAAAGATTCAGGTCGTCTGGATCGATGACAAAGGAGTGATAGACTGGGGATTTAAGTAAGATTCTATTTGTGTTAGCAGAGTGTATAGCTCTTCGAATGTCAATTTCTGCTCATCAATGACTCTCTCATAACTCACCAAAATGTGACGCCTGCGGAGGGTTCGGGCGCCATTCTATTATATCATTCCTAATGTATCCGAGATCTTTATATTGTACTCTTTGCTCTTCAAGAGCACGCCTAATTCGTAAAGCTCATTTCGCGCGCCTATAAAATTTATTCCGTTATCTGAAAATATTGTCCTACATAATCTTCTGCAAACTATAAACCTATGCAAACAATTTAAAAAAATCTCAGTGGAGAGTCCATAGTTAGTTCTAGATGTATGACTTTTGTGACGAAGCATACGAAAATGCATAAATATGATGATTTCACTATAGTCTTACTACAGGTTCTCTCACGTTTTAAAAATGGATACTGCATAACCAAGACCATAGAAAACGGCCTGGCCAGCGTTATTCGAGCCGCAGGTAGTTCATTACGCATTCTAAGAGTCGTGGCAAAACTTTATTTGCATTTTCGTAAGATTTTGCTTACCCAGGTTTTGTAAGCTAATATTATATCTCGCAATGACGCTATTGTTTGTTGGCATGTAATAATCTAATATGCTCATTCTTTATTACGATTTCTGTAAACGGATGCTTAATACTACAGTGTGTTTTTTCTGGAAGTGTACGGGTGCATTTCACAATCTGCCATCTATTCTTATAATTCTATTTTCGTCTAAAAATACGCATAATGGAAGTAAATTGTTGTTGGATTTTGGTAGCGGCTTGTCTGTTTTTAGACACAATAACTCGGCTGCTCTCTGGAAAAGTTTTGGCTGGCGCATCGGATTCATATTTCTCGTAGTACTTATATAGCTAAGAATAATATAGAAGCGATATCGTATGTATTAATTTGTACATGCTAATTGGCGTATTCTGACTCAATTTTCTCTATTTTCCAAAATTTGGCAAGCTGTTTATCTAAATCACTTTTAAATCAAGTGTTGGATTCTGTCAGTTTATGCCACGTGAAAGTGTTACCGAGCACTCAACGCAACAATCAATACAACAATAAACAAAAATCTGCTCGGTGCTGACTTACACATAACAATGTCCAAAATATGCCTCTCTCGATAAGTATATCTATTTTTCTACACTGAATCGAATTGAGGATCGGCTAATGAACGGCTAATGTGTAACGATATTTCTAAATTTTTCTTCGCTAATGAGAGATTTGGCAAATTTATAGTAATTTTATCTATGACCAGATGAGAGATGCTGATGCTAAAATCGTTATATTCGGAAGAAATATTTATAACTATTTTCGATAACTCCTGATATCGAATTAACCATATTTTCGATATTCGAAATATTCAATTTCGTTCGTTTATATTTTATTTCCAGCCTCTTATGTAACTCCTGGATGATAAAATTACATTGAGAGCTTGAATCTAATAGAACTCGGCATTTCTGTTTTTTACCTTGACTATCCTTCATGAAAACGATCGCGGTTGACAATAGCATATTTCTTGGATGAGGAATAGATCCCAACATTTGTGACGCAGGATGAAGCCAATGGAGTATTCTTTGCTGAACTATTTCTTCCTGGCTCAAGATTTTAGAAGAGAAGAGGCTCTGAGTTTTCTATTTCAATATTGTTTCGATAATAATAACGTGTGATGCTTGCGCTCGCAAACTCGTCTTACAAACTCGGCGCGTACACACTTTCATGCGATGTCCAGATTATAAACAATTGAAAAAAAATCTCGCCTGCTGTACGATTTTTGTTTTTTCGTGTATCTTCAATTATTTAAAACTTTTGCATTGTGACAAAGAGTGGTTGCCCGGACAATCTGAACACGTGGAGAAACCATTAACTACATACAGTGTTGATCGCTTTGGTTAGCGCGTTGGAGGATTCGTTGAACGTTGCCGCTGATTATTCGTTAGATGTTGATTATCCGCCAGGAAACTCTCCAAATATATAGCTTGTGAATTGATAGAAATCTTTGAACATAGAATTGCACTCTAAAGCTAACGCCCATTCGCCTAACATTATAACATAATTTTCTTATAAGAATCACTAAAATCATGATATCTCATAAAGATATCTCATCTAATCAGCATGCGAAGATCTATTTTTGATTACTACAGGTCTAGAAATCCACATAAAGGAAGATCCGCAATTTTGTAAATTCTTTCAAGTCACCCTGTAATTTGCTTCGGATACGCCTGACGACTAAATCGTGCAAGTAGCATGGTCCTTTAACAACGCTTGCAAATAATGAAATCTTTGCAAGTCTAATAAAGATTCATTATTTTCAAGTAATGAAACAAATGTATTTCTGAAACTAAATCCAATCCTTGACAGATCCGTCAAAAGTTGGCAAGTTTATTATAAAATTGTTGGAGACTGCTACTAGATATGGAAGCTATGATCTAATGAAAGGACACTCTTTTCTCTTTTTTGTTTTCTATAAAATCTTCTATTATGGACATTATATTGAAATATGCTTTTTCAAACTCGACAAGATGAGCTGCGTGTGATGATTTTGATTCGGTCTCTTCAACAATTTCTTCTATGCTTCTTTGAACATGTACGTATTTGTCGTATAGAGAACCACACGTCTCATATCGTTTTTTGATTTCTGTAAGCGTAACTGATTGTCTAGATTCTTCGAAAAATTTCTTAAACTTCGTCAATGAGGCCTTAATCGAACGACTCAATGATTAGTGACTTTAATTAAGCTTCCATCTCTGCTAACGTAAGGATATGGATTTGCTTACCGGAATTAGATGGGAGATTAGATCGACGATGCTGAAGTTGATTGCAGTTAGAATGTTGGCTGCTGCTGGATGTCGCTGGATTGGGAACTCGATACAGCTTCCCGTTCTGATGATTGCGTTGACCTTCCTTTCAGATCGAATCAGGAACGTACTGCCAGTTCTCTGATGGTGAATGCTTTCTTGATAACAAGGATTCTTGATTGCTGTTCACCACTGTTCATTAACTACTGAATCGAGTTCACTTTCGAATATTCACTCTTTGACTGTATTCGGCTGTATCCGGTTCGAAGGACCAAATGTTAAAGTCGAAAGCGTGAATGATTTTGAATATTGCACAAATGTGGTGTCTAAACTGATGTTATTGCTCGAAGGACCATCTATTATCGTAAGAACTGTATAATCGTTTATATTATGAGCTCTGAATGAACGAATGGTGATACTCTAATTCTTTGCAGCTATGATTCTAATTGTGTTTTCATGTAAACTGTATCGTTGCTGAAATCTATTTATCTTCTATTCTAATTCAATTGCAAGAGTCATGATTTTTCCTCCAATCCTTGCCATTTCCGTGAAAATGAATATAGAGAGAGGTTGGAGGAACCAATCGTCGCGTTAGAGGACAGTTTCGAAGGATGGTCAGAATCGCGTCGCGTGGAGGTCAGGATCTTTCGTTTCAACAGTGGTCCATCGCATGCAAATGTGATTTAGTAAAGTGGCTGTTACTTGACATCTTTGCTTAAATCAAAAATCTGAAAACCATGCTCATAAATTACTGTTAGGCTTGAAAGTATTGTTGAAAATAAAGATCGGACCCGAATGCTTTACAAGCCCTGTTCTTAATAAATATATTATTCGCATATAATTCTCAAAATAATTTTTATAGTATTTATAGTGATTCATAAAATTGATACATTATGTTATTCATCTTAGAATTCATCTTATTCAATAATTTTTTTTATTATACATAAAATATTTTTTTATTGATAGGAAATATATTTGAAATCAATCTTTAAAATTTCAATATTTTTTCATACTTTAAATATAATTTTGTCTAGAAATTTTGTAGTAAAAATTTTTTTATGATAAAATGTTAAAAATTAAATATTTTTTATATGAAAAATTCTGCTCTGTTTCATACTATTACGAAGTTATATTTGAAAAACGAAAAAATAAAAAAAATTATTCTTTAATTTTTTTTTATAAAATTTTGTGAATATATAAAGAATTATAATATATAGAAACGAAATGAACTTTAAATTTAATTTAAAATTTCAATACTTATTTCATTTTTTAATATAATTTTGAATGAAAATTATGAAAAATAAAAGATTAAATATAATTTATTTTTATACTTATGTTTTATTTTATTATCGAACATTTCTATTACTTTTTTCAAAGAAATTATATTAATAGAAAATAATATTAATAATAAATATTTAAAGAATATTAAAACATGTATATAATGTTACTATTACGAATTATCGTTCATGAAATTTTACATAATAATATTTGAAACATAGAAATTTATTATATTATACACATTATATGATAGCATAGCATGAAATAATTCAAATAGTCAAATAATAGTTCTTCTATTATAGATTATATATTATATATTATAGATTATATTATAGATATATTATAGATTATAAAATTTTTAAGGATTAATTTTTATTCCTTATAATGAATTTTGATAATGAAGAAAATTGCGTATAATATTATAGATTATATAATAACATAGATTACATATAATTACAAAAATGTATATAATACCATATAGATATCTACTATGTAGATTAGATATCCTTAAAGTTTATTTAATTTCTTTATCTAATTTGTGACTTTTCTTATAAATTATTTTATCAATTTTATCGACTAAATAATAGAAGAAAAATAATTAAAAAATTTATTGAAATATATATATATATATATATGTAATTGTGAAATGAATTGTTACATCTATATTATGATTATATATGATGATATTATGATTATAATTTATTATCACACAGATGAAACATCACAGATGTACAAATGAATCTATAGAAATACAAACTATATATAGATATAATAATATTATTTTCTTATTTATGTTTATATAAATATTACAATATGAATTATCATTTAAATATTATATTTATGAAAATATTATAATAAATAATGATAAAAAAAAGTGATAAAAGAATAATAAAAGTAGAAAAAAGTAGCCAAAAATAACCGAAATTCTTAAGAAATAAATAATAATAATTGAAATTCATAATAAAGATAATTAAAAAAATAATGAATGTTATTGAATATTTTGAATATTATGTATTAAAAAATACATGCAAATATAACATTTAAAAAATTTATATAATTTCAATTTAAAAGATATAACATCAGATATACAATTATATAAATAATTATAATAAAAATTATAGAATTATACAATTATTTTTGTTTAAAATTATATGTGTTACTCTTAATACTTTTCACGTTTTCGTTTTTAGCCATTCGTAATACTCTTATAGTTAAAGTAACGTACATTATTTAACTACTAACTCTTAAATATTCAGTTCTTTAGTTTATTTACTCTTAACAACAATTTCATCGTAGGTTGATTCTTTTGTTAGAATAAAGTAGTCATTTTTCGAGATATGAATTATTATTCAGTATATATTATAAGAATATCATAGTCATGATATTATAAAAAAAAATGGATAGGGTCAAAAGGTGTTAAAATCATAATTTATTCAGATTTAATTTCTTTTTTAAATTCTTTAATTTTTTAAATTTCATATAAAATATTTTTTTCTGAAAGTTACTATTTTTTTACGTAACACTATTTTAATCTTTGATACATTTTTATTATTTAAATATATTATTATGATGAGTGTTAATATATTTGAGATATTTTTGAAAAATCGATTCTAAAGATTAGCTTAAACATAAATTTAATATAACAAAAATATTGATTATTAAATTATAAGTAACTGAAGTTTTAAAAGAAAGAAGATGAAAATAAAATGAGATAGCTCAATTTCTATATGTCTGTCTATATATCTATATCTGTATGTATATTTTAAATTTTTTAAACGATTATAATAAGCGCATTGTGATATATTTAATATAGAAGAATTAAAATTTCCTTCTTTAAAAAAAAAAATAAGTCATAATGATATTTTAATTAGTTTACTTAATATATTGAAATAATTTTTCAAAATAATTTCAACCTGAATGATTCGCAGATTTCTGAAATTGTAGATAATAAATTTGAAGAATCAATTGTTATTTACTTATTGTATTTATTAACGATAATAATTGATAACAAAATGTAAAACAATGTAAATTATATGTATATCAATATTTCTTTTATGCATGCGCTATGTATCAGGATTTGCCTATAATTGTGAAATGACACAACATTTTCATAGGTCGAATTCGATCATTCAGATATATACAGTAAAATATACAAATCAAATCTAAATTTTATAATATTCTAAAATAAACTAACTTTGCTCGTTTAGATTTAAAATTATGATTTATATTCTTGAGAAATATTATATGTAGGATTAATCTATTTAATATTATTCAAAAAATAAAAAATAATTAATGAATTATTGCTTTAATTCCAAATCGACATTTAAAAAATGCTTTAAAAAAAAAAAGCAAATTAAAGCCACGATGACAAAAAAAGATAATCTTAAGTATATTGCTTAATCTTAAAATTTTTAATATATTATAATGTTATATTTAATTTATTTAAAGTTATCTATAGGAAATAAAAAGTAATGATAAAAATTCTGTGATAAAATAACTTCCATTTTCATATTTATATAAATATTATTAACTTTGACATTACTATGTTTTGATTATTAAATAAAATAAAATAATAAAATAGTAAAAACCGATATTCACATAGCCAATATTGGTACAAATAATAATGATAATACAGATAAAAATAAAGACGTGAAATTGCAACAATAATTAACATATTGAAATATAGAAGCACAACTGTAATCCTTACTGTAAAATTCATTTGAATAGAGTTGATAAACGATCCGATGTGTCAATGTGGTTACAAAATGCATGTTAATATTGACTATGTACTGCGGCCACGTTCTCTATTTGAAGAAGAGAACTAAATTAATTAAACAACTCTAGAATTGAGTTCATATACTATTTATCATAGAAATTTAGAGGAATAATATATTTAAATGAATTAGTTAAAAAGAATAAAAAAAAATGAAAGAAAAAAGAATTAAAAAATTAATTAAACTATAACGATATATTAATTTATCTATTTTTTAATAATATAATCTAACAATTTGAGAGAATAATATATTCGAAACTTGCAAATATAAATTGTTATTATAATATTATTTAATATTACATAAATATATAAATTTATAATTACATATTATATATTATAAAAATTTTCTTATAAAAATTTAAATAACGATTCGATAACTTCAATAAAAAGGAAGAGAAAGAAATATAAAGTTAATAACATAAGAAGGTGTAATTATCTAAATAAATATATGCTTGAATGCATTCAATTATACATTTAAAAAAAGAACGACAATAATTTTTAATATTGAGTTATACTTTCTTTTTTTACTTATTCACGCGACGAATTAATAGAATAGAGAAAATTATCATTTTTATCACTTCATCGATTGAAAGGAAAAATTTTTAACAGAAATATATAAACAGTTTAAGATCTAATCCCAGAGACAAGTTTAAAAAGATATTAATCAATTGATTTAACTCAAAATATTAATATATTCGTTTGTAGAGCTTTTTAACTTCAGAGGCTAAAATAAATTATATTCGTAGTTATTTTTGAAGAGCTTTTTAACTTCTAAAATAAAAGTTATATAAAAATGTCGGTCAAAGCTTATTATAAATTAATTATTGAAACTTGTACTAGGAATAGAGTGAAATATTTTCATTCATCGTCTCGCTCTATTCGCAACTTGTTTCGTCTAATATCATTTTGCTTGTAATTTAATAAATAATCAATGTTTTAGTTTTAAACCAACTTTTAATTTCTAGAATCGATCATTTAAAAATGTTTTATAAATATATTAACATCTCGTATATAACTATACGAAAGATTATTAGGTCAATAGACTGCGTTTCGAATCGCAAGCGCTCATTGTCGAGCTTGCTTAATCCATGTATATCGATCCGAAACTTTCACGGTCCTAGAATTGTGCGGATTACTTGTTTCGCGCGTACTTCGACTTCATCTCCTATAATACTGTAATTCTCCGAAAATTTCATTGCATTTAACGTTGGAAATATCATTCGAACAAAGTTTTATTTAGTTTTTTATCCTGATTTCTATCGTTTTATCGCATGTCATTACATCATTTATTTGCAACACACAAATAGTTCTTGTATTAGAATACATTTACTTTAATTACTTGAGATATTCCAAATATATAATTACATTAATTACAAATAAAGATATATTTTAACTTTATGAAATTGTATAGAAGTTATCTCCAAGCTAATTTCAATGATCCTAAAATATGTTACTTGGAAGAATTTTTTCTTATACGTGTTTTTGACTTTAATTCTCGAGTTATACATAAAAATAATTTAATAATTAATATTGGAACACATTTTTCATATTATATATTATTATTTATGCAACATGTATTAATCTCAATCGCTGATTTTATGAAATAAAACTTCATTTGTTCACGTATTTATTTTACAAAAATTAAAGAAAGAAGAATTATCATAATTAAGTTTCTAAGTAGCTTAAAACAATATATTAATGTTTTTTTATCTGACATAGTGTCTTAAAATTACGCTACTTCGGCAATATCAACATAAGCATTCAATTTTGAATAAGAGGTTAATTTTTTTAACTAATACAGAATAGAATATAAAAACGATATAAAAAAGAATATAAGAAAGAATATGAAATAATATTTATATATAATATAAATTATTATTGAATTTATTTATAATAAAAATATCTATCATTTTCTTTATATAAAATATTTGAAAATAGAAAATTTCTAAACTTATTATTATATTAATTATAAAAAAAGTTATTATATTATAAAAAAATATACGTAGCTATAATTTGAGATTTTCTAATCTTTTATTCATGCGATATAAAATCTTATTTGGTTATATATAAAATTTTATTTATTGTATTATTCATTTGTTTATAATTATGAATAATTATTTCCATAGATATTTATATATTAATGTAATGCAGAAATATATCAGTGTAGTATATAAATATATCATAATAAAACATAGAATTAAATTGAAATTTGCTATAACTGTATATTCTTTCTACATAAATGGATATTTATACAGAAATATTTTTAAATGAATACAAACTACTAATATTGATGTTAGTTAAATATTTACAGTATTATCGAATATTTTATGATATAAAAATCTATAAACGATAAAAATATTAATATATCTAAATGAATTAGAGTAATTTACAATAATATATATCTGAATAAATTAAAGTAATTTACAGTAATATATTTTTAATTTTGTAAAATATGTATATAAAAAAATAATAAATATTTTCTTTTTTATATGAAAAATTATTTTTTTTTTATTTAGAAACTAATAATCTTTTTCCAAATTAAAAGATAAATAGATAACTTGACATATTAATAGCTAATTGCTTTTAAATATAATCATATACTTTATAATTAAAATTTCAGTAACGATTAAAATTTAGAAATATTTTGTGATAATAATGAATGAAGAAAAATTTTTTATATAAGTTGTAAACTCTTCTAACTGAATATTAGAAAACTGAATATTTTTCAAATATATTGCAATTTTAATAAATAATCCAGATATCTTATTATTAATTTTTATAAAATAAAAATTGAACTATGAAAAAATTTTCAAGAAAATTAATGAATAGAAAGAAATAGATAATTGTTTGATAACTTTCAAATATTAAACAATAATAATTACAATAATAATTACAACAATTAATATTGTGATATTTAAATAATATTTCAATTTCAATAATAAATTCAGTTATTCATATATATGTTATCTGAAAAAAAAACCATTTTAATTATATTCTATAAAAATTATTATCTATTTTTATGATTTATCTTTTATAATCTTAAATAATATTAATTATTTTTTAAAAAATTAACTTGAATAATTTATATTTTAAAAATCAAGTTAATCTTATAATCGCTTTTTAAAAAGAAGAAAATTTTAAATTTTTGTTATAGACCATATGAAAAATGAAGAAAGTTTATTCTACAGCATTATGTTAAAATCATTAATTTCAGCAGCATTTGTTTTATAACATCGCTACTTCTTTCAGCCAGCTCTTTTATTTAAGTTCGTTATCTCTTCAAAAAATGTACTTTTTTACTTCTCAATCAACTTCTTGAATGAATAACAGTTGTTCTTAATGAAATACTATTTCATTTTCGTATAAGAACAGCTTAATTATGTTATTTTAGTATAAAATATAGAGACACTTAGTTATAAGCTCCTATTTCGATAAATTAGTCATGTATTAAGTAACGAACAACTCCGATGAAATAAAATTAGAAACAAAATTTCATCTTTTATCATTATCATTAATCAATTTTATACTTCAACTTTTCTTAAAAATTTCCAGTGTAATTTGAAATCTGCTATTCTATTGTGAAGCGATAACTTTTATAATGATTCAGATCATTTTAAATATTAATTCCTTTCGTTATACTGTTATACAAAAGCCATTTATAAAGCGGTCAAGATAGCTTGAATTTCACTATTCAATAGTTTTAATATTTTCAATAATTGTGACTTCCAGCATTTTAGCAATAATTTACAAATATACATTTACAAAGGAACAATTCATATTGTTTCATAATACTTATTATTTATTATATAAATTAAGATACAATAGCGATGGTCATTTACACTTACATATGTGCCAAATGCTTTTCAATCAATTACCAGAGTAATTCTGACTCCACGAAACGCGCTATGGTTCTTGGAAACTGTCTTCTAATATAATCCATTGATTTTCTTTATCTTCCTTTAACTACATTTTCATCAAAATAATAACTGAAGGAAAAAGAGATCTGCGATAATTTCCAAAAAATCGATCTTAGAATCGATACAGAATTTTGAAAGACTCGGAATATTCGATCAGATTGCAATTAATCGCCGCTCAAGTTAGAAACTAGAAGTCAATCATGTCATTGAAGATGAAACTGTGGAATTCAAATAATCGTCAATCAATCGCAAAAACAATTAGGATTAATCATCATTAAACTTTATGAGATTTACAATATAAACAGTTATATATTTCACAACTTGGACAGTCCTTCAAATTTAGTCATTCACTTAATATCGCTATTATAATTATTCAATTAAAATAATAAAAAATTCTTTTCGCGCAATACTTAAAATAATATTTTGTTGGATTTTGACATCATGAAAATTTGTAATATAATCTTCGCTTTCTTTTCTTATTTGCTGATATATTATATGAGAAGGAATACATTATAATAAAAAAATTAATTTTAAGAATGAAAACAAACACGAAAAGTAATATACAAAAATGTTAATTTTAGTTATATATTAAGTTATAATTAAAATTTACATTATATAAATAAAGTAAGTCGGAAATAGAAAAATAATTTTATCACATTTTGCTTTATTTTTGCTTCGTTTTATGTAATATTATGTAATAAAATTATTTATAATTTTAATACATAATCTTCAATCAACATTTTTGTATATTTTTTTATGCTTGTTTAGCCTTTAAAGATTGATTTTCTAAAAATTTTTGACGAATATACATATTAATATATATATTTCTATGTTTTGTAAAATTTTATTGGCACATTGTCAATATTCTGCATTTAATAATCTCATATTGAATCCAAGTTTTATAGTTATATTGAATTCAAATAAATACATAAGATTTTAATTTATAATTGATAATTGTTGTATTATTACAGTTTTAATGTTTCTCTATGTATTATAATTTCATTTTTCGATTGTGAAAATATATGAAGTAAGAATTAATTAATTTTTTTGAAAATGATTATAATATTTATATTTTGGATTGCTTATATTATTGATTTGCCACTTTCATATAATATTAATAGAAAAAAATATGTGATTTTTTATTATTCTTTTTATAATTTCTTTAGAATTATTCCTTATAATATACATTTTTTTAATAAAATAATTTAAATTAATTTTACTCATAAATATTTGATTTTGCTCAAATAATTTCTTAATTGTCATAATTTTTTTGAAAATATTTGCATCATTAATGTAAGTAGTTTTTTTTCGGATACGTAATAAATCTACTTAAAATCATTCGAACTTAATATCATTCGAACATTATTTTCAATTGTCTTAACATTAAATACGTACAAATATTACAAAAGAATTATGTAAATCACTCTCTTGAATATTTATTTCACTAGAAAAAGAAATGTGTTAAAGACAAATTAATTGAAAGATCTCAACGCATGAGAATGGGACATATCTATTCAAGATAATAATACTTTCAATCTCATGTATAACAAATTAGCAATCTTAATTGAAAGAAAATTAATAGATTAATAAATGTAGATTTATATAATTGTAATTTAAATGAGAAAACATTAAAATATTTTTTTAATATTTTATTATATTCATTTTACATAATTCAAAAATTAAAATAATTATATTTGCTTTAAATATCCTGTCAAAAATAGCAAATATTATATATATCTTTTGATATTTTATTATAAGCATGACGACACTTTTATAAAATTATGTTCTTTTAGTCTTTTTTAATATATATATATTAAATAATTAATATTTAAAATTATATTAATATAGAATTATACGAGTACTTAAAATTATTTTTTTTTTATGTTTTAAATATTTTCTTTTTATTTTTTTTTGCCTTATTTTTAAATTTTATTAATATAAAAAAAATACAAAGTGATTAATCATTATTATAATGTAAGTTTTTATATTTTAAATAAAATTAACACTTTTCTTAATTTATATTAATTAAAAAATCTAGTCGTTAATTTATAACAATTTAACTTCTATATAAATATTTTTTCAATTTTAAATGTTATATATTTATTCAAGAAAGTGATTATTAAATTCTATATATTATAAATCAAAAAAAAATGTTAAATAAACATTTATCTATTCTATATAAAATTTATAATTTAATAATATCTTCTAATTAATTTTTTAAATTTCGATTCTATATTTATGTAAATATTATGTAAATATTTTTTAAGAAATTTTAAAAAATAACAAGTTAAATAGAAAAAATTATGAACTACATGCACAAAAAAGAGAAAAAGAGAATTATTTTATAATTTTGTAATATTATATAATACATACGATTTTAAGTTCTTCTGTTTCCCAACAGTTTTTATATATTTTTTTATTTACATTGTACTCAGTGTTGCTAAAAACTATAATAATAGGGATTGATATAATGTATTCGATAATAAGAAGCGGGGAGCAGACTATACAGTAATAAGTTATGACATTGAGAATAATAAAGGCAGAATATTAGTTCTTAGTGAACTATTAACGATATTCGCGTTGACATCGGTGTTGGCATATGAATATTTTGTGTAAAATTAAAATCATGTGATTTATCAATTCGTAATATCGTTCCAAAATAGCATCATTAATGGCTCTCACAATCATAATCATAATTTAGACTTCATAATATATAGATTAAAAAGAAAACGATCCAATACTTTAACGGTTTATAATATTCGTCGAGAAGAGCAAAAAATATCTAAACAACATAAGTTCTGCAATTTTTTGACATAAAATCGATTTTTATTATTATCGATAAACATTCGATATGAATGAATTTCTTCATAATACATTGAATTGAATGTAAACATAATACATTAAATAGAGGAATTGATATAAGAGAATATTAATTCAAAGTTTTAACATAATTGTTATTAATATTACTAATATTAATTAATATTAATATAATTGGAGGTAATATCACTTCGTATACAAAGTACAAATTTTTAATATTTATTTTAATATTGAATGTGAAAAATATTATTTTCAAAAATATTATCTCTGTTTTTCTGTTTATTATTCGAACGTGAAAATAGCAAATATGCATTTTTTGTATGATCTTGTTTTTATTTTGTTTGTATCTATGAAGTAATCTTTAATAATAGTAATATTAATTATATTGAAAACTTTAGTAGAGTTAATATTTTCTTGAAATAATCTCTTTGTTTACATTCTGATAAGAACAAAAACCAGGACTGACTTCTGAAACGGTCAGATAACTTAAATTTCATTTTCAATAGTTTAATAATTTCAGTAATAATTTACGAGTACAGTTCACTTACATTTTCCAAATTCTTAATTACAATTGAGACTAAAATATAATAATGATGGCCACTTCACAAATTGCGAGCAAAATATTTTAGATGAATTATCATAATGATCGCAAAAATCTTGATTTTTATTCGCTGCGATGCGACTTTGCGAAAATCTATGTTTCCTTGGAAATATTTTTTAACACAACCATTGATTTTTTTAATCTGCTTTTAATTTGTATTTTTAGAGAAAATAATAATTGGAAAAAAAAAACAAGATTCGCTATAGTTTTCCAAAATCACAATTAGATTTCAGTCTAGAAGAATATAAATCAAATTAATAGATTTAACACAGATAGATTTCAGATCAGATCGATAGATTCAGATCCAGATTAGAGCAAAGTTAGAAGTCAGATAGAATTCAGTAAGCCGTTAGTCAGCTTCAAACATTTAAAATTCACTCAAGACTCACAATACAAATAATTATACAGTTTATTCAGCATTCAATCCAGATCTTTTGTGCAATGCTCAAAATCTCACTTAATTGCACTTTCAATGTGTTTGTGAAGAAACAATATTAAATATTCCTAAATGATAAAGATCGATTTTATATCGAAAAGATTGTAGCATCTGTGTTGACATTTTATGTTCCTCTTTCTGAATAAGAATATAAATCCTTAAAGTTTTGAATTCTTTTTTTTTAACAATTTCTCATAAACAATTTCTATAAACAAGATATTTTATAACTAATAGTACAATCGAAAAATATAGAATAAAATTTTCTTATTTCAGATTTTGTTTTTGAATAAAATAAATTCGAAAAATTTTCTAGTTTTCAAAATCTAAAATCTATTTTCTGATTAGAAAACGAATTATTATATTATTTAGAATTCGAAAAATGTTTATATATAACTAAAGTTGCCTATTATTATCTATTTCTTAGATAGAATAAACTATCGATAGATGATTACCCTATAGATAAAAATAAACAAAAAATATAGAATAAAATTTTATCGGTTATTTTTGTTTTTGAGAAAATTGAGATTGAATATATGAAGTCATAATAAGAATCATAATCGATGAATTTTCAAATTCAATTTTGTTAAAAACTAAAAAAATTTATTCTATTAAGATACTAATGCTGCGCTGAATCATAACAAAATATCAGCATTTTTCAATAAATATAATTATAAGATTAAGGTTAAGATTAAAATTATAGTCATATATATGTTCATTGTAAATCTAGAATTTAATAGAAATATATCTAGATTCGTAGTTCGGGATTTCTTCATAAACTAGAATAGATCATAAAACGCAATTAAATAAAAATAAAAATAAAAATATTCCGTGAAATACGAGAATAATTAAATCGTTAATATTAGAAAATCGAATACAAATTTTTTCAATAAATGCTAAAATATATCGAAATCACAATTTACAATTTACAATTTACAGTTTCAAATATTTCTATTCTGCAATTTTTTTGCAACATAAAAATCAATAAATTCCTGATTTTATTAAGCTCATATAATTTTTAATACAACTAAATTCTGATTTTAACTCTCAACCAACATGTTATCCAATCTTTTCACATTGTATTTTTAACAGTTAACTCTACATTTCAATCAACATTTCATGTAGTTATTAATATAAAGTTCAAACATTATCTTGTTTTCATTTCGGGGATTATAACATTCATTTTACTTCGACACTGAAAGTAGTGGTGTTAATTATTATTTGTTGCCACGTGCCGAATCAATTTACCATTTTTAATTTATTTCCAAGTAAAGATGATATAATATCTCTATTTCTTTCATATATTATTAGAAATATATAGATAGTTCTAATATAATAAATAATATAAATGATTTTAAAACTTCATTCATATAAAATTCTATTTAAAGAAAAAGTCATATCTAATTATGATTTAAATGTAAAATATTCTCTGCGAAGCAATAAAGCCACTAATGGAGTCGAATTATGAATAATAGTCAATAATTTATTTCAATAATTATCAAACTAACCTATTGTATTTATTCTGAGTCTGAGTTAAATCATATTATTATCGCCAAGTAATTATATATATTTTAATTACAAAATTTTGCAAATTGAAATATCGAAGAGTTATAAAAGTTACAATTTTTAAAAAAATTCTAATTTAAAATTCTAATCTAAAATCATTATTTCTCCGCAAAATGTTTAAACACAATATATCTTTTCGACATAAATTATTAAATCAATACCGTAAATCACATGCTCGTGTCAAAATTAGCTTTGAATTCTTTGTCTCATCAAATCTTAAACATACAAATAAATGATCTACTATGTAATAGAATAAATTATATATAAATTATATATATATATTTAGCATATTCTATTATATATATAAATAAATTTTGGATAGTGCGATTCAATATAGTAAATATCATAAATATAATGTAATCACTGACAAAATTTGTAAAATAAGCTAATATTCACGTAATATGAAATCCTCAAAACATATATTATTATAGATGATAATTTATGATAAATTATTACATCTTAAAATATTTCTATTACATAAAGAAAATAAAATTTACATTTATTTTGTTTTACCAAAAAAAGATATTACTTATGCTTTCCAAATTAGTAATAATATTTTCATTATTTATACATAATAACATTAATAATAAAATTTTCATTCAAATTCCTTTTTATATTCTTTAATCATACTATCTATTAGATTGGCATAGACATCATATAGAAATCATTTTTACCATTAAATTTATACAAAATTTGTTACATTTAATGTTAAATGTTATTTCTAAATTTAAATATATATTGATATTAAAATAGTAAATTTACTTCAATAAATCCTGAGTCAGCCATTTAATTATCGTTATTTTATAGTTAGTCAAATTTCAATTTCTAGTTTTCTGAACTTCTCTATAATTTATCGTGTAATTAAAAAATTAGAATATTAAAAAATTTTCAATTATAGATTTTCAATAACATACAATTAGGAATGTAATCTATTAATTGTTTATTAATCGAGAAATAAATTAATTAAAAAATAAATAAAGAATAAGAGAATATCTGAGATTTCAGGCTCGTATTAGGACGGAAAAAATATATGTGTATCGAAATTCTGAGAGTATGATATACATATATATTCAATCACAATCATGTATTACAATTGTTCTAAACGGATTGTTATTATAAATATAAAAGTATATTTCCTATAATATGCAGGTATAAATGTTTGCAGTACATTGGACCAATTTGTCTAAAAAATGATAATTCAATTATTATAATATGTTTAAATTAAGAGTCAAATAATAATATAATATTGATATGAACTTTTATTTTTAATTATAATGCAAAAAATTTAATTCTTTTATATTAAAATAATATAATGTAATAATCTTGATATATCAGATATAAAAATATTTTTTACATTAGAAAAATTCTTATGTCTAATAAAATAAAATAATATTTATTCGATATTTGTATTATTGGAATATATTTGGATAAAATTTTTCATTTTTGATAATAGCAGTAAAAATTATTTATTATTGCATTTTCATTAAATATTGATATTTTAAAATATAACATTCTTATAGGAATATCTATGAATTTCTTTATTTTTATATTTTTCAAAAATTTTTGCTGTCTTCACTTTATATATCTTCTTTACGTATTTTCTAATTTTATTAATAAACAATGTATATTATTCAGAATACATTATACAACAAATTTTAATACAGATCAGTTTTCAAACTTAAAAAATATTAGAATATTAATATCATAAATGTAACAATGTTTTATTATTATTTTCTTTTAAATAAAAAACAATCAAAACTAATGCAATTTTTGAATATAATATATGTATATATATATATATTTGTTTTAATTATTATTATTACTTCTCGTTAATTGTTTAATTGAAAATGATCTTTGAATTTTTAATATCATCACCAAAATGAATATTTCATCTTTGAAAACATTCTTATAAATATAAGTTATATAATATTATTATGTTGTTATTTTTTTTCCTAACTATAAATAAAATAAAAATTAAAATCATTTTCAATATCTGCAATAGATTTGTAGAAATATAAATGATTATTTGTATTGTATAGTTTTATTATATATTGCGTAATAACATTTACAAATCGGTACATAATAGAATATACTGCGATAACGAAGGATAAAATTCTCAGTTCATTATATCAATACCATAGTGTTAAAAGTTAGTGTTAATATTTCGATTATATTTTAATCAAATTCTATTCATTCATTATTCAAATTTATTCAAAATTCGACATATTATTATCTATAAAGACTTATGTAATTTTTCCATCATATATTGAATTCCAGCCGTTCAAAAGTATATGGACATTTACCAAGAAATTTCTAATATATAATGTATATTTTTATTATTAAACAATATTTATTGCCACATTTTATTTATTGAATATATATAATGTCTTCTAATATTAAATTGACAATTTAGCTATTCAATTCTCTTAAACAAATAAAAGTCCGATGGGTGAAAAACTGCGTTATATTGTGCTGCGTGAAGTCTGTGTTGCCTTCTCAAAAGTAACATAAACAAGCGAAAGAACCTTAAATAAGAGCATAGCGATCACTCTGGTGCTTTGTCGACATCAATTCGGTTCGAATACTTGTGAGAGCACGATAGGTGCGAAAAGAATTAAGTGTAAATGTGTTCGCGTTACTTTATCGAAAAAAGGGTATTCTGTAAGAAAAATTGCAGAAAAATTAGGAGTTCCAAAATCCTGTGTGAGGTACAGTATTAAAAAGTACGGTGCTACAAGAATTTGTTCCTCTGGAAGACCTAGAAAAACGACTGAGACAAAAGACCGTCATATTATAACTGAAGCAAAAGAAATAGGAGGAAGACAATTTCTGAAATAGGTGCAGAAATTAATACATTTAGAGACACAGCAATTTCAAGTAAAAAGGTGTCTTGCGGTTAAAAAACCAAGGAGACAAATTAAAAAAAAGAGGTTTCAGAGGGCTAAGTGCCATAAAAATTGGATATTGGAAAAGTGGGAAAAAAATATCATGAATCCAAATTTGAAATGTTTGGATTCAAGCGGCATATTTTTTCGTCGAACAGTTTTCGAAAAATTAAATGACAATTGTGTAATTATCTTATCCAGTTAATCATGGAAGTCGTTGTGTGATGGGAATGATTTGGAAACAATATGACTGGAGATTTAGAAAATAAATAGAATTTTAAAAAAAGAAGAATATTTGAATATTCTAAAAGAAAATGCAATTCCATCCGGACACCGAATAATAATGGCAATAACTTTATGCAAAGCAACGACTTGAAACATATTTCTAAAATATGTTTAAAAAATTATTTACCGCAATTACAAAAGAACTCTGATGTGAAAATAATGGAATTCTCTATAATTTATTATATGTAATTCAAAGATTACAAAATATCAATAAATTCTCAATTATTAGATTTTCAATAACATACAATTAGGAATTCAATCTATTAACTATTTATTAACAATCAAAGAATAAATTAATTAAAAAATAAATAAAGAATAAGAGAATATCTGAGATTTCGGGCTAGCATTAGGATGGAAAAAAATATATGTGTATCGAAATTCTGAAAGTATTATATACATATATATTCAACCACAATCATATATGTACAATTGTTATAAATGGGTTGTTATTATATTATAAATATAAAAGTATATTTCCTACAATATGCAGATATAAATGTCTGCAATACATTGGACCAATTTTTCTTGAAAATGATAAGTATTTTAAAAAAAAATAAAGATTTTAATATTTTTTATTGTAAATTATTTACTGCAACTACAAGAGAATTCTGATATGAAAATAATGGAATGGCCAATCACCTTGTTCTCGTTGGCCTTGAATACGGTTTTTTGTTTAGATTTACCAACGGTTCGCTGCCATGGGAACGGGAAGAGAACCTTGACAGAGACCTTCCCGAACGATCGTTTGTTTACTGTCTGTTTACTCCGCGAGAACGCTCCGATCTGAATCCCATAGAAAAACTATGAGATATTTAGACAGACAAGTTTGAAAACGATGTTCTAAATCCGAAAAAAATTTGTGGGAAATTGTAGAATCCGAATGGTATCATATTGACAGCGAAATAATGAAAATAAATTAATAGCCACGACTAGTTATACGCGGTTATAAAAGCACGCAGTGAATATATAGACGAGAAAAAAAGATACAATTACTTTTTATCATTATTGGTGAGATATTTAATTAATTATTATTAAAATATGTTTAAATATGTTTAAATAATATTAAAATATTATTAAAATATGTTTTTTAATTGTGTACAAGCTGGAATATATACGAAATTAAATTTACCAAATATTTCATAATTTTTTCAGATAGTTATAAAAGCTAGGGAAATGTCCACATACTTTTGAGCGACATTATATTAAGTTCTTTTAATAATGGCATTTGATTTTTCATTTTTTTTGCTGAATGACAAATCATTATATATATATTTAAAATAAAATAAATATCTTATATATATTTATAACTATTTTTAATTCTGAGAAAAAAGAATTGATAATAGATGAAAATATTCTCTGATATACGGATTTTAAGCTAATAATGTTAGGATTACTGTATACATCTTTATTGAAAGATTAATTGGAGAAAAATCTTAAAAAGAAATTCGTTTCCTGGAAAATCTTGATTTTAAGCATTAAATTTTAATCTAATTAAAAATTTATATATATATTAATGATTGATGAAATCTCTTTTGATGAAATCTCTTTGAGTACCTGAAATCACTCTGCGAATTTTCATTACTTTTTCATCTTTTAAATACAATTTCGTTTGGAAATATTTTTTATAATAGAATACTAAAAAAGATCTGAATAATTTATAATTTAAAATTTTGTTTTATTCTATACCATTACAAACTTATATTTTAAAAAATTAAAAAATATTAATACTTTAATTCTGGCCACATCCATTTACGTTCCACGCCTACCCAGCTATTCGTGATTGTGAACAGCTGTATATTTTGTTTGGTGGCAAAAATATGAAATTTTATTATTTAGTTTTAGTTTAAGAGTTGAGAATTAATTTCAGCTTCGAATGAAATCAATGGATTTTATTAAAAATAAAAAAATACTCTATTCTATTCGATATTTTATATAAAATTATTATCGATAATACAATTTATTAATTAATATTAATTTGTTAATTAAATTCGCATGATGTGAATAAAATTTTTTATTCATGATTATACATATTAAATTTTTATGTGATAAATGAAAACTAAAACTAAATAATAAAATTTCATATTTTTGCCATCAAGCAAAATATGCAGCTGTTCGCGATCACGACTGGGTGGGCGTGGAACGTAAATGGATGGATGTCTGGCCGAAGTTAAATGGTAGAGTGTATTTTCCTACCTTTATTAATGAGTAAAATGGACTGTATTTGAATGAAGCGTGGTGAACTGACTATACGAAACCGCTATCTCTCACAATAATTCATAATGATCGTGTCTGATGCTCAAAGCACAATCAAAATCAATACTACATGATATCTGGCAGTCAGAATACGACAGGTCACGTCAGGCGATTAAAACATGACGATGAATTCACAAATTCTACAAATGTCGCATTTGGTCAGAATACATCGTTTTCAGCGATCAGATTATGAAGTTTATAATACAAATTCTAAATTCATATTATATATCGTTCCATAAACAATTTAAAAGAACCATAAGATATTGTAACCAATGACGAATCAGTCCTAATAATAAATCCTTCAAAATAGTCAGAACGAATGTTGCAAGAACATATATTTAAGATATATTTAAGATATCTGATCCGCATATGTTAATCATAAATTTAATTAGTGGTATGTTGATTGTTGTTGAGACTGGCATAGCTGGAACTCAAGATCATATTACATATCAATTAATCTTAAAAATATCTTAAAAATATTTAATTAAAAGTGTTACCTAAATTTCTCGAAAACAGCATCGTTTACTGGGAATATCATTTTAAATCTTTTGTTTAAGTCAAATAAATGTTCAACAATGAAGAGTTCTCGTACAAAGAAGGAGAAATTGTAAATTTTGCAAACTTTTATTCGCGAATAGCAGCATTTGATTGCACAAATAATGCTATCAATTAGGAATATTATTATATTATTAATATATTATTAAAAAATATGAACACAAAAGTAAGTTTAATATTTCATGTCGTCTCCTTTTACAATGATGATTCGATTTTTTTATAATTATATCTTTTTTTACAATTATAAATAATTTCATTCAGAACTTTTCAGCTATTTTTTTTTTTTAAACTCTATTCAAATAATTATTAAATATGTTCAATAATATTCTTCGATATGCTTCTTTTTTACTTATCTATATGTACAAATTTTATTTAATTTGAAGTTTGATTCATCTATCTATATATCTATCTATCTGTTTTTACTCTTTCACTTGCCAATTACAATGTTCCCGAACATATTGAAGTCTCTTCTATTTGTTTCCTTTCGCAAACAATGGTTTTCTAACAGCCTTTCAACTCAACGAACTGTTGAAGCGTTAACCGATATCTACTGATATACCTGTTATAGGATTTTCTCAAGTTCATCGTACAAATATTTTACGATGATTTAATAATTTCAGACATGAAATGCATTTTATTTTGTATATTTCTTTTTATCAATAGATCGAGTTTTATTATACTCTTTTTATTATATTTTATACTATTGTTTCGAAAAATTTATATTTATTGTCATATTTATTCTTAATTTGTGATTTAGATATTAGATTTTTGATTTTATTTTCGATTTTCTTAGTTTTCTTATACATAATAATATAATAAAATTATTTTATATATATATATATATATATATATATATATAATAAAAAATAATTTTTATTTTTTTCCATCATAATTATTACTCAATATAATTATTTCACATCTTATTTTTTGTTTTCATTTTGATATATTAAATGTTTATTTATAATTATTCATATTTGTTTATGTTTTTACAATCAAATTATAAAAACATTTGTCAATATTTTTAATGGTAGATTTCTAGTCAAAGAGATAGCAGGATAATACATGTGTTATTATTATACAAAAATATTACAAAATTAAAAAAGGCTTTTACGACGTTTTTGAAATGAGTCAATTAAAATGAAGAAAAGATAAAAAAAAATTATATAATATGTATACATATTTTTCCATTTTATTACTGATGAATGCTTACGTTTCTATCAATTATATTAATTAATAATGCATCAAGTTGCATCATTATATTATCAAAGTCATTAAATATCCCATTAATACTATCAGTTATTAATTATGGTTATTAACATCCGTTCTCTAATACTGATGTACTGAAGCGTGAAATGATGCTTATTAAATCACCTATTTTGCTTTAATTTTATCGTTAATGTAAAGTGATTCTGCTGCAATACAAGATTTATTATGGTATAATATTATCAAACAACAATGATACATTGGGTACTCATACATTTTCATACATTGAAAACCTTATTTGAAAAATTTTGAATTATTAAATATTTTTTCAATTGAAAAAAAAAATGCGATCAAATTATAAATTTAAAATATTATAAAAAAATAGTCAAAATCTGTAATAATGAAAAATTGATGAATATTAAGGCCGAAATAATATATTAAGTATATTAATAATTATTTATTTTATTTTTAATACATATATACATAGTTAATAATGCTTAACCATAGTGATCAATGCATTTTTTCTTATTTTCTATAATTTCAATTCTTTTGAATAACTAATATATATATATATATATATATATATATATATATATATTAAATGAATGTGTTCACATTTCTTAATAATTATTGAAATTTGTTTTCAATCTTTATAAAATTCATACATGTAATGTATAATTGAATTGATAATTATGTAGTTTTTCATAATTTTGATTATTTCATTATAATCTCTTTAATCTAAATAACTTCATTTTAGATAGGGAATTCAAAAAAGTATAATACCTGTCATTTGAAAAAAGACAAAATATTTATAATTATTGTATAGAATTTATATAGAAATTCGTCTATCATATACATCTTATTATCACTTATTTTTTGTTAATACAAACACATTGTGACGACGAACAATTAATCGCTATAACGAATGAATCAATCGAAAGAATATTTCTTTAATGCGAATTTAGATTTTTCACTTTGGATCTTTGTTTAATTTGAGTTATAGCGAATATAAAAAATGAAATAGTTATATTTGTTTAATGATTAAATTCAATTCAATAAGTTTCAAAATATTATCTGATATAAATTGTTTCTATCCTATTTTTTTATTACTTAATTAAAATAAATTCTTTAGATTTATTATTTTTATAGATTTTCTATATTTTTTGTGAATATTTGTTTTATGATAATTTTTAGATTTGTTCTAAAAATATATTATTTAATATATTTTTAAAAATTGATGAATCATTTTGTTCACGAATATGTGAATATATATCCTGTTCATTAAAAATAAAAACTAGTTTTATTTTGTTCACTTTGAATAAGATACAAATAAAAACAATCCTTACACTATGAATGAATTATCCATGCATATTCAGAATAAAAAATTTATCTTTATGAATTGAAATATTTCAATCCTAGAACTAAGCTTGGATATCTTATATTATTTTTAAAAATTTTGCTGTTTTTCGAAATAAATTAGATATCTTTTTTATTTTAATATTTACGCAGAAATCTGATTATTTAAGATTTCTGCAACTTTATTATCGTTGCAATGATAAAAAAAAAATAACAAAGAAACGAATAATTCAAAAAGCATATATAAATGCAATAGTACACATGTAATTATAATTATATTATTTTTTTAAAAATACATATTTTTTTTATTTTTTTAATTTTTCTCAATATTTTATATATAAAATTTTGATAATTGAGTTGAAGTATGATTAATTTAATGTATTTTAAATAAAACTTGAATTTTGTGAATATTTTGAGGAGGCTTTAAATATTTAATTTGTTTTTAATTTATAATTTAATTTATAATAAACAAATTTTATTTTTATATTAATTAGATCAAATTCACTTATTCATCTGAAAATATAATTCGAACTTTAAAACGGATTATTTTATTTTAACACTAAATTGATTATACATAAAACATCATCAAAAAATAATGTATCCCCGAATCAATATATCTACTGTTTATTTCAGTGCGTGGTCTCCAACGCTGATCAACTAATAATTTAGTAAGTCCACGGGAGAATTGAATTTATACATATTTTTTATCTCTATTATTTTTACGTTAAAAAAAGATATTATATAATCTTATGTAATATTATATCCCAATTATATTATAATAGTTAGTATTTGTCCATAATATTATACACTTCAACACTTAACACTTTTGTTTAAATTGTTAAATTCTGACTTTGAACTGTGATTTTGAAACTTTCAACTCTTGCGATTATGCATTGTGAATTCTAAAAACTTTTCTGTGCAAGAGACTTTAATAACTTTTAGTCTATTTTTTCATTGTACATTCAATGTGTTATTTTTTGAATCAAATCACTCTAATGTGGATAATGCCAAATTGATATATTTTATGAAAAAAAATCTATTATATTAATAAGTTAAAGTATTAGTAAGATATATATGAATATTATTAAATATTGATCAATGAAATAAATAACTAATTGCAAAATTTTCAGTTTTATTATTTTAATAAATAAACTCCAGATCAACTCGATTATGTCCATCCATAAGTCTTTGAAACTCAAAGGAATCCAAATTCCCGTCTGACGGATGCTTCATTAAAACGTCTCGTGTCAACTATATTAAATTCTACAAGATTCAAACTTTCCACCTATTTCATATCAAGAAGGCTTCACTATAAAATAACTTCTAAGATTTAGTTGCTCATCGAGGACATGATATGTTACTTCTATAAATTGTAATTCGCGTTTGTTAAATATTCTAGATTCTCGCTTGTGAACTATACAATCCAAATAATTCAACAATTTCATGGAAAATTATATGCCGACCAATATATTAAACGATCAGAGAGAAATTTCAATATTCGATATATATATCATAATCTAGCTTAAGTTGCTTCTGCTTTCAATTGCTAGATCAACTGATCAATATTTTTAGTGTAAAGTTATACATAACAATTGAATGTATCGGATATATTTGCTTCATTTCTTTCTATTTACGAACTTTCGTTCAAATCATATCGATTTTTTTTTTAGTATTTTGAAACATGTTGTAGGATAAATCTTGCAAATTTTTTTCAATTCGCAAAAAAAAAATCTTGTTCCTCACTTATCATACTTGAAATATTTTTTTGAATATTTTCAAACGGAATGAAATGAACATTGATATATAATTGATACATAATTAAGCAAGAAATGTATTATATAATTTTCAATTAGAATATCATTATGAATTTTCTTATTTTAATTATTTATTCTCTCGAATAAACTCGAATAAGAGAAATATCGCAACTGTTTAATATTTGAATCAATTGTGTCAATTTAAAGTAGCGTGTTTTTATGTTTATACGTTTAGCAACTACAGTTGCATGCGATTATTGCAGAAATTAAATATAAAATAAAATATGCCAATTTCAACAAATTATTTGTATACAAAATATTTATCTCGTGAAAAATGACACGCGTATCATTGTTACAAATCAAATCGTAGTTTTTGCGAATTATTTTTATATGTGTCTATATGTTCCATGATGAACCATAGCAAATGATATTTACACCGTATGAAAATCCATTACAGAAACTCAATGAACTATCTAACGCAATTCGCCTAAAATTTTGCCTGAACAAATTTCAGCAGAACTGCTTGTCGGTGCACAAATTCGCAATAACGGGATATTAACGATTAAAATGCAAATTCTCGTGAAAGTACGCAATTCAGGTGAAATTAGACTGAAACACGTTCATTATGAACGTGACAAAAATTCGTTTTCATCGTTCCACGTGTAATTTCTTTCCCATAAAATTGTGTTCACACCGAGATATGAAAATAAAAGAATAAAATATTCGGTTAATGATGTTATCAATGCACAAAAAAAAATATAACTTGCATATTGCAGAAAAATTTACTTGGAAATGGAAATGGAAGAAAAAAAAGTTTTCCTTTTCATAAAAATATGAAATAAAATATAAGAATGCAATTATAACGTATTTCTTATTTTGGAACACATTTGGCGATCATAAGTTTAATATTTTTATTTCCATAATTTTTATTCCAATTTTAATTTCGAGATTTATCTTCATTTCCTGTCTTTAATATCTCTTTCTAAAATTACTCGAGCCTGATTTCTTGAATCGCTTTTTCTTTCTTTCCTTTTTTTTTTCCGCATATTTTTTTGTGATTTATCCTCTTTTCTTTCGATATTTTAGAATTTGTATTTTAAAGATTTCTTCGCTAAATGCAAATATTTAATTCCACTGCATTTCATGTCGAATTAAAGATCTATGCTACGAATGTAATTGATCGCAATGTTTTGATTCTGTTTTTTATATATCATGCAACATATATAAAATGATTTATTTCACTATTATATCAGTGATGGAAGTTTTGAAAATATTCAAATAGAGTTTGATAGAGCGAGCGAGAAGGATTTGCCTCATCATCATATTTTTTTAGCTGAATAGTTTCATTGTTATTATTGTTATTTGTTATTGTAAAGTAAATTCATTTAATTAAAGAACATAGGAATTTTATCAAAATTGTGATAGAACGTTTCATTGAATGAAAACTGAATCTCGAAATATCGAACATTATGAATTCGTTAATGGAAATTCCTAACGTGTTAAACTGTAATCTCGTAATAGCAGAAACTATCTAATTTTGCGATAGCGAACATAACAGTGACCAACATGTACGCAAGTACTTAGGAGACCAATCAGGAATTGAAATTCCGAACCTACATGTTCTGTAAGGCAAGTAGCTTCCGTGTAGCGAACGAGCCAAATTGGCCAATACATTTAGCTTCAGATACTTGAGTATCTCAGATCTGAGATTGTATAGTTTACGAATTATCTATCTTGAGCTTTTAGTTCTATTATCTTACGATTTAGTTCTATTATCTTAGGTTTTATTTTTGTCAATTTATAGAAATTTTATATTTTGTGTAAAAGATTAATTGTAATTATTTAATTATTATTTATATTTGAATTTATATACATCAAAATGATTATGAATAATTATATTGATGATTAATATTGTTTATATGTTTAAAAATATAATTTACAAATTATCTTGAGCTTTTCTCGAGTTCTATTATCTTACGATTATCGAGGTTTTATTTTTGCCACTTTAGAAATTCTATATTTTGTGTAAAAGATTAATTGTAATTATTTAATTATTATTTATATTTGAATTTATACACATCAAAATGATTATAAAAAAAATTATATTGATAAATAATTTATATGTTTAAAAATATGTTAAATTGATAGGAAATATTTTCGACTTTAAAATTTCGATTTATACAAAAACCTATTAATATCAATATAATTCAATAGATATCAGAATTAGATATCAGATAACAGAAATCAACAGAGAATAAATAGAGCAAAAAATTATATTCCATCTAATAGAATCAAATATGGAAATAGATTTCATATAATTGATTAATTAATATTGATTTATATAATCGAAGTTTACAAAAATATATAAATCAAAAGAGCGAAAACTGAATCATATTTATTCAAACAAGAGGCTTTCAAATATATAATTTATCTAGAATCTATAATAATAATAGTAAATCTAAAATAACTCTTCTTTTCTCTCTTTCTCTATTCTTTGGAATAACATTAACAAAAATTATTGATAACACACATATGCATATCTATATCGCATCAATATTTAAGTTAATCATTTTAATAAAATATTGATATAAATAAAATAAACAAAAGATAAAATATTTTTCAGAAATATATTTTTAACATACTTTAAGATAATATTATAAAAAGTTTTATTTTATGTTGAGTTAATAATAAAATTAACGCATTTTTAATTAATGTGTATAGAAAATTAAATTGATATTATTTATAAACAAATTTGTAATTTTGTTAATCACAATCAAAATATTTAAGAAGTTTAATAGTCTTTAACTTTAACAACTTTAACTTTAATTTTATTTTTAACAAGTGGTATGACTTAATATCAATTTTTTAAACGTTTCTTGCGGAATTTTATTATCTTTTTTTAAAGCTATTATCGATTTCTGTTTTATGTATCGTTCGCTTCTTCATATTTTCCTGTTAAGTTTGTCTCATAAGTGCTCAATTGGATTTAAGTTCGGTCTGTAGTGGTTAAGAAAAAAGCAATATATTTTCTCAATAAATTTTTTAACAACTTTTACAGTATATTTTGATCGTTATTGATTATATTGAAACGTACCGTTTTTGTTGTTGAATTTTTCAATTGATGGAAATAAATTTTCTTCAATAAATTTTTTAACGACTTTTATAATATGTTTCGATCGTTATCATGTTGAAAATGTACCTTGTTAAAATGTACTTTTTGTTATTGAATTTTTCAATTGATGAAAATAAATTTTTCTTGTAATTTTTTATGTATTTTGCTATCGTTAATATATTATTAATATTAAAAACTGTTAATTTTTTAATTTTTATATCATCAAAATAATTTTATATTATGATAGAATCATCTTTTACAATTAAAATAATTACTTTGTTTGAGCATTGTCCTTTCTCTCTTCATTTTATTGTCTTTATTGTCTTTATTTCTTATTTAATTATTTGAATTTGGATTCATATTTCTAAATTGTAGACTTTTACAATGTTTTAGATTTATTTTAATAATACATTTTAGCAAAACTTAAACGTTTTTAAGTATTTTTTTCTGAAATATGTGACTTTCTTCTAAACATTGTATCATGAAATCCAACTTCAAATAAACATTAATGACAATATTATTCCAATGATTTCTGTTGACAATTTTAATTCTTCTTATCTACTTAGAATTGATAAATGCTTTCGTCTCGATCCTGATGTAGCGATATTTTTCTTTTTCTTCTCATACATGAATACATGAATTCATGAATTTTCAAGTATCTTGAATCTTTTTTCAAATTTGCTGTAAAGTTTTTCTTTCCATACTTTTTCTACAAATAAATAATGACTTTATATACACATAATTCTCATTTCTTCAGTATGTTATAAATAACTATTAAGAATTAAAAAACATTTTATAAATGAAGATAAATTATTAAATAGAAATAAATACGTTATGAATTTTTATTTATAAGAATTTGTTTATCAATATACTTTTTGATTGATCAAGTTTAAAAGACAATGTCACAAATATACTGTTATTTGAATGCAGGCACTTTCGCTTCGACATTTATTAATATATTAAAGTCTAGCTTATTTATATATAACCTAAACTATATCAGAATATGTAGAAAATCAAGAAACAGTGTTAAAACTAGTAAGATAATATTTTTCAAATCACAAAATAGAAGTGATTAATACTAACGCAACTATATATAGAAAGATAATCATTGTTCATGTTATTAAAACATTCTAATTACATATAAAAACAAATTATAAACAATCAAATCAAAGTAAAAATCATATCTAAAAAATATAAGCTTAAAACTTCAAAATATAACAACAAATAAAGTAAAAGAATTAATATACATCTTAAAATAAAGAAAACTTTGAGTATTTAAAAACCTACTATCTAAAAAATCATAATGTTTAAATTATATTTAATTTAGTTTTATAAATTCAATAGTTCTCAAAGAACTAATCTTAAAATCGAAAGCGTAAATGACTTTGAATATTGCAAATATGGTGCCTAAATTGATATTACTGTTCGAAGGATGTTACTGTATAATCGTTTATATTATATGAGCTCTGAATGAAGGAATGATACTTTAACTTTTTGCGGTGTAATGATTCTAACTGTAATTTGATGTAAACTTCATCGTTGCTGAAATCTATCTGTCTTGTCTTCTATTTTTATTCTAACTCAACTGTAAGACTGCCAGTCTTGGTTTTCCTCCAATCCTTTTCGTGAAAGTGCACGCAGAGAGGGGTTGGAAGAACCAATCATCGCGTTGGAAGGCGGGTTTTGAAAGATGGGCCCCTGCGGGGTCGTGTCGTAGCGCGTGGAAGTCAGACGAGGCATGGCATGCAAGTGTGGCTTGTAAAGTAGCCTTTACTCTGGCATCTTTGCTTAAATCGAAGATTTGGAAAACCATGTCCGCTCATAAATTACTGTTAGGCCATTGGAGGCATTGGAATTGTTGAAAATAAAGGCCAAATTGCAAGCAAAGCTAGCAAATTATGTTTGTATGCTGTAAATCATGCAAAGACTTTTACATGATATAAATTTTTATCGATCAATATTTCTTTTATTATTGTTATCTAAGTTATTCGAGAAAATGTTATGTAAAAAAATAAAAAATCATATCTAACAATAAATTGATTCTTGATCAATTTAATTCTCAGAATAAACACTTTATTTTAGATGAAATCCAAAGATTAATTAATATAATAATATAAAGAAAATAACTAGTATTGTTACACAGCTGTATTTATATAATATGTTCGTTTTACATGTAAATGTCCTGAAAATTGACGATATAGAAAATTTTAGATCAAGTTATATGGTATCAATAAAAACATATAATAGATATTTCATCTTATATTGATCTTAGAAAATTATGTTTGAGAATGTAATTTTAAATGTTATAAATTAAATAAATCACATTTTTAAATTGGTTTTCTTATATTCTATGTATATATATACATAAATATATATAGTTTTTAATACATATTTTTATAGCTAAGATCAAAATATTTTAGATAATATACATTAAAGTATTATTTATTTGCACAACTTAATTTCAAGATATAAGACATCAAAGTTGATGAATTGCCAGATAATTAATAATTGCTTAATATATATACTGTAAAGAATTCAATTAAATATCATGGTTCACATTAAAATCACATAATAGATCACTGATCACTTTTATTATCTCTACTGAAAAATTGTTTATGTAACTTTATTCAATGAAATCACATTTAATCACATTTCTTTTAATAAAGCATAAAATAGGTGATGAAGTAAGTAATAAAGAAAATAATTTATTCTTTAATTAGAGAAATATATTTTACAGTAACAAATAATAATAAGAATAATAATAATAACGTTAATTCCATATAGAACTTCACATGATGATAATACGAATTGGAATCTAATATTTGCATAGAGAAAAAAAAAACCTTTAATACTGAAAATTCTAGAAATATTGAAAGTATAGAGAAAAAATAAAAAGACAAAGAGAGAAAATTAAAGAACAGCGAAAAAGTGTCATAAAGAATGAAAGAAAAGAAATATTCAACTGGGCTTAAATGTTTGGAAAGAAATTCAATATTGAAAAATATTGAAATATTGAAATTAGGAATAGAACAAAGACTTAGATAATAAATAAAATAAAAATAGAAAATTTGTGTACCTGATTGCCAAATATGTTTCAATATACGAATTATTTTTAAAGAAAATCGCACAATATGATTGTTCTATTGTTGCCATTCAGAAATATATAAAAAAATATTTGAAATATGTATCGATATCATGATGGTACTTTTACATTTGCTAATTAAAGAATTGTTTAATTATTCTGATCATAGTAATCATATGGATATAAATAAATAACATCTCTTCTAAAAAGAGATCTTTTTATTCTTTTTCTGCATTTATCGATTATTAGATTATTATTATTATATTGAATTGGTTCGGACGATTAGCTTTTGTCTATACAACAAACGAATCAAACGCCTTAAAATAAATGAAAGCATGCACTTTGTTCATCCATATTCATCTGAATTTCTCCGTATAAGTTATTCAAATCAATTCAATTTTTCATTCGATCTGTTGCGACACATGCTATATTATTAAAGTTAAATATGAATAATGAAAAACTTATAAATCTCACATTTTTCAGAAAATAATTTGTGATTAAAATAAGAATAAGAAAATATAAAGATCAAAAATTATCATAAGAATATGACGGACTCAAAAGATTAATGAAAGAATAAATTTGAATGTTAAATATATAAATATATATAAAAATATATATTATAAACATAATTTATATTTTTTTTAACAACATTTGATAGATAAAATTTATAATTAAAATTGTTAGTTTTAACATTTTTGATTTATAATATTATTGATATATCCTATGAATATATTTTGCATCATTATTAAAAATGATATTTGAAGATATTTCTAATTGTATTTCTAATAAGCTGCTATATCGATGAACAGACATAGAATTTTGAAATATTTTGTTTTGCAATATCTATTTTTTTTTTTCGTGTCTAAATACACTATAATACTTTTTCTCAAAAACTATATTGTGTAATGAATATATTGTATAATAAACTTTTTTTTTAATTTGCTATTGTATTAACATTTAGAGTGTATTTGCAATTTTGTTTTTAAATATCTTTATTTAGCAATTAATATTCCAAATGCATAATCTATCGTGAAATCTAAAATTTATTTTCAATAGTTTCCAATCTTTTAATAATAATTAACGAGTAGATAGAATTTTCTTATCCTTAAAACTAAATAATAGTTATTCGGGAACCTTACACACAATAGTATAACTGATCATTGTATAACTCACATTTGCAATTATAAAGATCTTGATCTACGACATGAATTCTTGGAAATTGCCTCTAACGCGATCATTTTCTTTTATATCTGCTTAATTACATTTTTGCTGAGAGAAAATCAGAATTTCAAAAAATCAAAAGTTAATCAGTTCTCAACACAGAATTTCTTCAGAAGTAAATCAGTTGTCATAGAAATTAAACACTCATTGAAAATTTATTTAATAAATAAACTTATTATATTATAGTTAATAAAATATTATATAATCCTGTAACAATGAATGATCTTTCGAGAAACAGTAATCAATTCAAGAATATTTTTGTTCTATAATTAAAGTTGAAGTTACATCTTATAATAATAATTAAATTTCAGACTTTTATTATGATTATAATTTTTTAATCATTATAATATCAATATATTTTTCAATATTAAAAGTCAATACAACATAAAAATTCCATTTATTAAAAGAATAATTTACAATAATTTTGAAATATATTTGTTTCTTAATATTTTTTTTGTGAGCAATATATTTTCATATTCATATAATATATATAATCATATATCCATACACACTAATATGTATATCTTACTCTTCGTGTTACTACATTTTAGAATAGAAATAAATGGAATTTCTTCTAGCATGAGTGAATTCGATAAATCATGTTTGTTAAAATCCAATTAAATGTAACTTTGAGTAACTTCGAGTACGAAAGAGGATGTCTAAATTGAATATTCTTTTTCGAAAGACTATCTACGATTGTAAGACTGTACAATTATTTGTATTGTGAGTCTTGAGTGAACTCATTATTGATTAACTCTAACTGTTTGTGACTAATTGAGGACTGATTAAATTTCGCAATTTCTAACTATTGATTTGATTGATTTCCGTAACGATTTAATTGCGATCTGTCTGGCACTTAATTGTGATCTGATTCGAACTTTATTTCAATTTTAACTATCGATCTGATCTGAATTCTACCTAGCTTTTAACTCTGTTCTGATTTATACTGTATCTGAATTCTTTCTCAATTAAAAATTATCACAAACTATCGATCTGATTTCTAAGCTGAATTCTGATTATTAAGATTTTTGATTTGTACTCTATCTGAATTTTAACTATCGATTTCTAACTCTATCCCTATTCTAATATTTGATCTGTCCTGAATACTGTCCGACTTGTAACTGTGATTTTGGAAAACTGTCGCTGATTTTGGTTCTTTTTCCAATTATTTTCTATTATTATTCGAAAATTAAGATTAAAAAAAATTAATGTTCGCGTTAAAGATCGATTTTCAAAGATGTATTCTCATAATATTAAGTTGTAACGCGTAGGAGTCAGGATCCTTGCAATAGCTTTTATGTCTATCACAAGATATTTGGCAAGTGTGACTTGTAATTAAGTCGTTATCGCTATTATATTTTAGTCTCAAATGAGTATTGTTGAAAAAAATTATTTTGAAAAATGTAAAAGAATTGTAAATTATTGTTTTCTATATTGAAAATGTTAAAAGTATATAGAAAAACTATATAGAAAATGATATTCAAATTATCTAGTCGCTTCACAAGTCAATCCTGATTTTTTAACAATTACTTTGTCCATTTATATAATTGTTAATCCATCAATATTTATATTATGATTGAATTTATATTGAAAGACAAATTTTTGATTCGTTAATATGGATTTCTATTTCTATTTCATTTCTAATATGGATGTCTTAATTTTTTTTTTATAGCCTTACAATTTATTCTTTTTTAACAAATTCCGAATATATTTTTATTTTGTGCATACAAACAAAAATGATGAAAAAAAATAAAATTTTAATTAAGTATTAGTATAAATAAGTATAAAAGACTTACATTTTAAATTATTTTAAATTATTTTAAATTAATATCTATTATTAATAGATAACGTCGTGAACATTTATTACTCATGAGATTTATTCGGTGAAATTCCTTAATAGAAATTCTTTTCTATTATCGTTTATAAATCTTTATTAAATCTAAACAAAGGATGGTGTTATCTGAGAAGACTGTCGTTTTTGAGAATTTAATCAACACTTATAATTAAATATTTCTGATATACTTCAGCCTGATAGATCCTAACATATTCCAGACAAGGCTCATTCAACGAGAAATAACATCATTCTAGTTCAAGAAAATTAGCATACGCCAATCCGTTCCTACTTATCTTGGGATCTTTGTATACAGATCACCACCTAACCGAGAAATTTTCATTTAACTTGGTATATCACTGATCGCGATATTATTGGTTATTGGCGTGCCCTATCGGAAAACTATGATCCTCTTAATCGAACTAGGAAGGAATTTTTTGAGGGTACAAGCTTCATTGATAAATAAAGAGTATGAACACGTCGTATTTTGATCATCGGATACGACAGTTAGATAATTTGTGAACACATCGTGCTTTGACACGACATTGCCTATCATTACTTGTAAAGTAAGTCTTATATTATGAATCATCGTAGTCTGATTGCCGGTATATAAATAGTTTGTTTTGACACCACATCGTGGCCTGACCGTCGGACATGATTACCTACTGTAGAAAATAAAGAAAGACCCAATTCTCTTATAACACGTATACCGCACGTGTAAGCAATAATACAGTCCACTCATCTTTAAGAAATATCTTGTTACGACATCTATCATTCTAGAAACATCCAATTATTAGCTTCCATCTACGAAATCATTGCAATACTATTATTGCAAATAGATAGAAGAAATAAGCTATTGAAAATTATATATATTATATGTTATATTATTTGTATTTGACAATTGAAATCCTGAGATGATCTGTGTTATTACAGAGAAAAAGATTAAATAGAAAAATAATATTTCTATATTTTTATATTATTATGTGCGTAAATTATAATTTCGAAATTATAATTTATTATAAATTTTTGTCTTTAATCTAGAATTATGTAAAAATGAAGATAATTATTAAATTTTATAACGTAATATTAAATAATACTATATTTTTATATATAATAATATTACAGAATTACTATATTTTATGTTTTCAATGATTAATTATATTTCAGTAATAATATCGATTACAATCGATAATTGATATCAATTAATTGTCATTTTACTTTAATTCGAATTGAATTTGGCAATTTTCATTGCAAATCCATTTTAAAAGGAGATACAAAATATTTATATATTTATTTTTATTCTTTTTTTCATTTTAATCAAATATTATTTATTCTTCGATACAAAATTATTATATCATTTTGTAAATATATTAACAACTTGGAATGAAAACGATATTACATCTTTCTAATATTTCTAATTTAATTTAATTCTGAACCTATTTTCATGCATTCGGGAACATTGATATTATAAATGTTCCAAATGTAATCAATTCAAAATACTAAATTGAAATCAAGGATGGTATTTATGCATACATAACGTCATGGTTCGTAACATGAGAAATTCATTCCTATTATACATGGAAATGATAACATGTGATCATTTAACGGCTTCAGGATAAACCTGAATGGATTCATTTATGAGATAGTTTGTAGGCAAAATTGATATTTGACTTGCATATCGAACAATAATAATTTAATAAGCATTAAATCGACACAACAGTTAATTGAAATGAAAACAGAATTTCCTTCTCAATAGACAACGGAGGAAAAACATTGCTAATATTTTAATTACATAATATATTTATTACTATTGTACGTTTGTGCAAAATAAAATTTTTATGGATACGAATGTAAATAAGTGGAGTTTAAAGATGGAGTTTAGAGATTTACTACATTCTTTAAATATCATAATGTATAATTTTGTAAATGCATAAACATCTGTTGTCTTATTACATAATTAAAATATTTATTATAAATATAATATACTTGAATACAAATATAATTGATAGCTATGAAATATTGACAGTACAGAATTATGAATAGAACTGTTCGCGAGATTTATGATCAATCTTGTTGATCATTTTTATTCGAAAAAGTTCTTGGCATAGAAATTTTTTTCCATTATTATCGCCGACCTCTCTTAAATCTAAACAAAGGATGATGTTTCCTGAGAAGATTGCCATTTTTAAAAAGAGTTTATTCGATTCTTACAATTGTTTATTTTTAATATCGGGCTCGAGTGAAACCCAATCCCAAGAATAGTATATTGCAGACACGGTTGACTTAATGGCAATCAATATTCTATCTTCGAAGAAATCTATAATAAATATATTTTTAACAATACTTGATTACAATTATCTCGATATCTTTATGCACTCATCAATTCAATTCGAGAAATTTTCCTCTAAGAGATATCACAAGTCGGATACTAACCGCGATATTATTGATTATTATCGTGTTCCACCGAGAAATCGTGAATTTGGAAGGGATTTCTGAGATGATATTAGTCTTCATTAAAATGTATGAAGAGAAATTAGCATTCGTTGTGAACATATACTCTAATCGCCGGATATGATAAATAGATAGTTTCTTTGTAATTACGCATCATGCTCTAACATAATTATTTACTGTGATATTGTAAGAGATATAATTTTGTAGATATACGTATTATACTTGTAATACAGTCTACTTAAGAAAATATCGATGGACCAGTGTCTATACACACAAATATATATCTCAGTCGAAAGAGCATTCAATATACACATATCCACCTGATTAGCTTTTATATGCATCATATTGCGAATGGATATAAAATTCATTTCAAATTGCATTCTAAGAAATAATTATAAATATATTTGTTGAAAATAAAAGAAATAATTAATTAGAATTTCCATGCAAATTACTTAATTTGAAATTATTAGAAGAAACAACATTAAAAATTTATCCATTTAACATTTAATGAAATATCTACACAAGTTGTTATAAAAGTTTCACATTGATTTCAAACTTTGTGCAAACCTATTTAACATTTGCTATATTGTTTCTCAAGAAACTTATTGCAAGAATTACATTTGAGTTTAAAACTTTAGTCTTGTACATAACTTTCAACCGTTACTGAAATTCTTAATCCATCAAAGCCAAGTGTAAGAAACAAAGCTATTATAGAACATAAGAGAATTGAAAATTTAAAAGAATTTAAAAGAATTTAAATGCATTTGTAATTTTTACTCGAAAAAATATTGAAGACTTATGTTCATGTTTAGTATATATACTAGATTATATTTAATTATTATTTATATCAAATTAAGATATTATAGAATAAAGAAAAATATATGTACAATTAAGATATTATAATAAAATGGAGTTAAAAATAATATGTTAAATAATTTTTAAAAAATTAATTAATAATTATTATTTAGAAAGTGAATATTACTTTTAATCTCGATGATTCTTTTAAATATGTAACCAATATTGAATAACTTTTTTTATATAATCGCTGCTTAGTTACATAAAATTAATTTGGAAAAAGTAGTTACTATTGTTATATTGTTATAATTTCGTCTATGTATATTGACGATATTCAGAGATTTTTTAGCTAGTATTTTTTTCATAAAAACATAAATATTAGAGAAAAAACGAGTGTTGAAGGCAAAAGTTTTTTGTTTTCTGAGTGATGATGTACATCAATTTTTTATACCTTCAATATTTTTCGAAAAACGAAGATAACTTTTTGTTTTTTAAATTTGCATACTTTTATATTTATATGAGAGTCAAAACAAATTCATTTATGTGCATGATGTTTACAATCATGCAAGAAATAAAGGAGATATATTATGGTATATATTTACCGATATTTCTATTGATATATTTATATTTTGTATTCAATGTAATTTTCATTAATGAGAATATGTTTTTATGCTCTCTGCAATATATTTTTGATTTCTGCTTTTGTTTGAAATGCACAAGTGTTATTTATAATTTTATAGAATTTTCATTAATAACTTCTATAAAATTTACTAGTAACAAATAGAAGATTATAGAATTTACTAGTAACAAATTTCTTGAGCAACATATTCCCAAATTATGGAATGTACAAATTTAAGAAATATAATAAAAGAAATAGTAATAAAAATATATATATATATAGAATTTCAAATAATAAAATTTATATACTTAAACAAAAAAAGGAATCTTTATTACTTTAATAAATAATAATAAAATAAGACCAATGTTGCAATAGCATAAAATATATCAGCAGTAATGAACATGATCTAAAATATTTATTTCTTCATTGGATACAGTACTAAAATAGAATTTACAAATTGTACAATAAATCCTCGAAAGGAACTTCTGGCGATTCTGAATCAGATTTTAATATCGACACATCATAATTATTATTCATTAAATTTATAAACAAACAAAAATAATACATGAAGAAAATCATTCGATATATAATATATAAAATGCCTACTATATATATATTATATATCATTTTAAAACAATAATCCAAAAATACCTATACAAAAAATAAATTCCAAAAAATATTATCATCTATTTATTATTATTATATTTATTTATCATTATGTAGTATTTATTACTATATAATATAATATTGAAAGAAAAGAAATTGTTTCAAAAGTAAGAAAAGGATTACAATGAAGAATTATTTTCTATCAATGAAGGAATAATTTTCAAGAAGTATCAAATCTTAGGAGTATCTCTAAATATTGATATACAAGCAATATATTTGTATATTTATTTGATCAAATTTTTCATATCAAAAAGTTTAAAAAGTAATAAAACAAATCTCAATTAATTAGAACAGGAAATTTCAATAGTTTATTTAAGAATTGTTGTAAAAATTGTTGTAAAACGATGTTACCTCAGTGTCCAAGATAAGAGAATTGAAAAATTTAAAAAAAAAACTTGATTTCAATATTTTTGAATACAATGGAATCTAGTCAATGCCAAAGAAAACATTTAATGTTATTGACTTTAAAATATGTAACATGGCATAAGACAATACACGAAGTAGAAAGGAAAGTTTTTAATAATCTACGCGACGATGACTGTTTCCATATCCAAATAATTTTCGATATTATTTCACAAGTTCATATTTCCAGTTTATCTAAATGAAACTTAAATAAAATCGACTAAAACAAATACAAAGAAAGAATAGATTATACTATTCAATTAAATATAATAAAATATATAATAAAATAAAACCATCTAATATTAATAAAATATTGAAAAACTTCAAACAATTATTTATATTATAGCAAGAAAAACTTCTAATATTATTATAGCAAGAAATTCCTGAAAATCATAAGGAAACGCATTTAATGATTAGAATGATTGTAGAATTGTATTTAAAGAAAGCCATCATAATAGTCTTCAATCGCACGAAAAAAATCCGATCAATAAGAATTTAATTAAATTTAAAAAACTTCATAATAAGTTTTATAAGATAATTGAAGAAAGTAAGAAAAAATCATTAAAAAATCGATCAATCAGATATAGTAAAAAATTAAACTTATCAATGAAGACAAATTATAGATTTTAAACTGAAATTCGATTCTTAATAATTCGATTCTTAAAAATAAATAACAATAAAATGGTAATTATTCGAAATATATTGCCAATATCTTTGCGAAAAATTTCAGACTTAATTCAAGTAATAACAATTATTTGCCAGTCTTTTTAATAAACATCGATAATCACGAAAATTAAAAATTAAAGAAGAATGAAAATAAAAAAATAAAAAATAAAAATTCTATATTAAATTTAAATAAGAATTAAATAGATATTTTACTAACAAAAGATTTTATCAGATTTAGATAATTAAATATGTTCAAAAATATAAATTTTCCATCCTAAAAACACAAGTAACTTTATTCATAAAGAAATTGACTATGAAAAATAATTATGATAAATATAAAAGTCATGTGACTCTTTCGATTATTTCTTGATAAGAAACTGACTTAAACTTTCAGCATTAAGCATCTAAAAGAATCATCCTCAACATCGAAGCATTGTCCAATAATAACTAATATTATAATTCTAAATTGACTCTAATCTTCTCAAAAATTGATTATTGATTAACTATTTGCAGTTCAAATGTAATATGCTAAAAATGCTTAGATTTGTATGGCACTAAAAATGACTACATCATACAATCATTGGCATTTTTTTAGAAGCTAGAGCGATTATTGGAAAACTAAGAAAAATAAAATTATTAAATATAAAGATATGTATTCATTAGTAAGTATTTGACGGATATTGTTAAAGAGCAGTGTCTTCCACAAAGTCACAACAATACGAGTCGTATCCGACGATCGAAGCACGACTTATACACAATGATTGTCGTAACCGAGTATCGTAACCGAGTGTTGGCGTTATCGAGATTCTATTTGGAAATGAAGTTAGAAGAAATAAAGAAGTAATCGTGTCTTCAATTGAATCCCTTCCTGGCTAATTGAGAGGGTCATAGTTCTTGATGGGGTATGCCAATGACCAATAATATCATAGATAGTGCCCGCTTCGCAACATGGTCCAAGAACAAAAAAATTTCACGCCTGGGTGGTGACTTGAACACAAAGATCGCATGGCAAACAAACAGTACAGCGTCCTTTATAATTTCCCAAATAAAGAGCGGTGTTAGCACGCAAAGTCAACTGTGTTACTTGAGAATCCACCCAGGCCGACCGAGCTGTACCAAACGCATAAAAACTTCAGAAGTATCACTATTACTCTTTGTTCAGGTCTATTAATGGCTGACTGGACATAGAAACAGGAAAAAACCTTCACAGAAAGCTTTCTCGGACATGTTTACAATCTCGCAATAAGTGTTCGCGAATAATATAAATATATTAATTTTATCAAATATTACATATATTATTATTATATATTATATATTATATTACTATTAAATATTATATAATAAAAATATTTGATTTAATTATAAATTGTTTAATTTATATTTGTTTTTGATTCTTGATTGATATCTACCATATCTCAAAATATATTTCTTAATATTTACAATTGAATGAAACTTGTATACAAGTTTAGTATTTTGAAGTTGCATATAATCAGTCATAAATTTTCATATTTTACAAAAAAATTCGATTTTAATGAAAATTTATGTAAAACACAATGGATTACATATAAACTTTTATAAAATTTTGCTTGAAAAATTTTTGTAATAAAATATTAAAACCTGAATTTTATAATTTAAAATTTTACTCTATTTTCATTGGAATATTTAAAAAAAGTAAATACGAAAATTTTAAGAATTGATTTTATTTTTTCAAAATGATTAATAAAAATGAATTTCATTAATAAAAAAAATTATTGTACAAATAATTATAGTCTGCATATTAATCATATTAATTACTTAAAAATTTATAATATAATTTATATTATATTAAAACAAAATTTTTGTTAATTTTAATAACATAATTCATTAATTCTTAATTAATTCAGCTTGCTTAAGATATATGAAAATTTCTATGACTGACTATATTCCTTGCAGTATTTATTTATTTATTATAATAGTATTTATTTTTCTTTTTCAATTTTATTTTAATTCTATAATAATTTAAAAACTTGCAATTTGTATAAGAGATTTCTTATTAGATTCTTTTTTTCTTTTTTTTTTTGTAACTATCGAGTATTAAAATACACAGAAATGATGACCACCCAACACCAACAACAGTCGTAAAACTTTTATCTGGCTATTAACGTGGTTAACAACTCATAAGATAAGATATGACTGAGTTTGAGATTAAGATGTAAACATGTAATTATCTATTTTTAGATATATTATTTTCATTGTAATGATCTACTTTTAGAGTCATATCTTTTTACAAATATCTCAAGAAAGTTAAGGGTTTTTCATTTGAATTTTTTTTATATTATTTTAAAATTAATTATTATTAATTTTATTATTATTAATAATATTTATTATTATTAATTAGTTAATTAAAGATAAATATGTTGAAAAAAATATTTTTATCGTGTTTATCATGTTTATCATGATTAATATTAATATATCAGAAAACTTAGTTTGATATAATATAATTTATAAAATAATAGAACAAATTAAAAACTAAAAATGATTTATAATAGAAATTTACTTATATTTTTATAAAAAAAATTTTGAACCTAATAATTTGCACGATAAATATTTCAAAAAATTACTTTTTTTTAAATTTTAAAATATGTTATCATTTTGAGCAACATTTTTCTTATATTTATCTTTTTTTAAATTTAATATAATGATATAATGAAATGTTAATATATTCCTTTAATCAAGTTTAGCGATAAAATATAAAAGAAATACAAAAATTGATTGATATTTATTTTTTAAATTGTAAACAATTTTAAACAACTTCTTGAAGTAACATGAGAACAAAGTGATGACGATAATGATGACGAAACAGAACGGTCTCACTTCGTTTAATACAAAATTCAATTCAGATTTTTTATTCAATAAATAAGTTTCAAACGTTACTTTTATACTAACTTTTGTATTTGTTTTATTCTTTAGAATCGATTTTTAAAAATTGTTCATTGTGAATATATTAACATACCTTAACTAAAGCAGATTCTCTATAAAATTTTTAGCAATTTCGATAAATAAATTTTGAACATGTATAAAAAATTTCTCACTAATATCCTCTCTTTTTCTAGTTAATTGTTATTGTAAAATTTTTTTATTAAATGATTTTCTTAAATCTTCGTATGAAATTTTTATCGTCAAGAAATTTGGTGTTTCATTGAAATGACTTCGAAATTTATGATTACATGATTTCGTATATTAATTTATATAATTTTAAACGTATATAATATTTTTTATTTTTAATAAATATAACTTTGTTGTATGCTAACTTTCGTTGCTGAATTTTCAGAAGTAAGAAAATTTATATTATATTTGATTTTTTATTAAACATTGAATCAACATATCAGATAAGAAAAAAAAGAAATTTATATATATAATTATTTTATAAGATCATCTATGCTAGAAGGTATTTTGTGAATATCTCGAAAATTAAAACAATGTGATGATAACATATATAGAAAAATAATGTTATTATGCTTCCAAATGATATTCAAACTTAAAATTGGTAAAGAATTTTTTCTGCTTAATTATCAAACGCTTAATTAATAGATAAGTTTATAGAGAAGAATTTAGGTAATTTGTTAACTACTTCTTCTTTGAGGGATATTAGCATATCATCATGGTAAGCTCTGCAGGAGATGGGATTTTTGCTATTATTTTTCTATTCTCTGTGGATAGTAACATATCCATAAATGTGAAAGATAAATCGGTAAGGATCAAGACTTATTTCATATACTTGTTATTGTGAATATTTATCATGATGATATATTTACGGGCTTGTGCCAAATATAAACTTATCTTTCTATCAAGCAAATGAGCTATTTATGCATTTTGGATTCTTAAAGTTAAAAATTTAATGTTTGAATTTTTAAAAGTAAAATTTCTCGTGAAATCAAATAGGATAATCTAACTAATTTCCGAATAAATAATACGCAAAATTTAATACCATGTTTTTGTGAATCTATATCTTTTGATATTTGTGAAGCCGACGAAAGAGGTAGATATTCATCTTTTATGTGGTATAAAGCACAAGTTTGAGTGTGCATAGGGATTCCGAGCAGAGGCAACACTAACTACTATTATGTGGTATGAATATACGTGATAAGCGTTTACGGTTTGCTTTATCATCATCATTTCTAGCCCATGATCTGTTTTCTCTGCAAATTTCTGAATTATACTATTTTCTAAATATTTTTATTATTTTTCATAATGAATAATTTATTACTGAATAAGAAGAAATAAATGTATTAAATGCAATGTATATGGAATATCGTTTTTGAATTTATACAATAGTTTTTATTGTTTTCGAATTAGCTTCCATTCCATTTATTTGATGAAGACATACTACATACATAAATGTTTCGTTAATTTCTGAGACTTGGCTGTTTTTGTGGAATTTCAGATTTAAATGATGATAAAAATATATTTTAATATTATACGTGAATGTTGTAGAAAATATATATAGAGAGAGATTGATTCTTATTTATTATTAATATCATGATTGCTAATGATAAAAAAATGGCATATGAGAGAAGAAGATAAAGTCTTAAGAGATAAGTCTTAAGAGATAAATCAAAACTGTTTTTTATATATAGCAAGTAAAATGAAATGTAATGTAAATCTTTTTTTTTCTTTTTTTTTTTTATAAACAAAAGTAGATAGTTTAATTTTATTGAATTGATCTTTAAATTGAATTGCTTATACTAATTTTACATATCTATTTATTGATATTTATATATTTATTTATTGATAAGATGAAACTCTCTATTATTCTTCGAAATCTATTATTATTCTTAATTCTTATAATATATATTTAGAATTAAAATCTCTCTATGTAATCTCTATATAATAAAATTTTACTAATTGTGAATTTACATTCAAGTAAAATCAATGTCAAAAAATTTTTCAAATTCTTTTAATATTAAGTATTTCGATAGATTTATAAACTGCATTTAATATTAACAAGGTAATTAATAATCATTATTATAGCTTGCAAGTAAAATTTAATATATTTTTTTTCTCAGATATGAACGATTATATTTCTATTCATTATTGCCTTATTTTCACGTGTTTTTTCATTTAAATGTTGTGTGATCAGTTTTATATGCATTTTATATGTAAAAAATAAATAAGAGTAAAATAATAATTTCAAAAATATATAAAATATATATCAATTTTTTAGATATAAATAATGAATAAAAAATGTTTGTTTTCTATTTGCATTAAAGCATTCCAAAGGACAATTGTAAATATATTATTAATTTGAAATTTTTCAATAATTATTGTTAAAATATTGATTATATCATACCTCTGGTTCATTAATTATTTAAACATTTTAAAAAGATGAAAAAATAATTTTAATATTAATTACAGAAATATTCTTAATAATAAAAGACATATAATTGAAGAATAGTTTATAATTACATTATTTTAAATATATATATAAACATAAAATAGATTCTTTTTTAAAAGCGATTACAACATAAGTTTGATTGAATAATTTCTTCATATATATTGCGTCTACGGCATATGAAATTTGAATTAATAATTTAATATTGCCTCATTATAACATGTAAATAATGTTTTCAATACATTTCAACTACAACTGCAAAAAGCATAGGCATTTAAAAATCTAAACAACCTTCATAGGATTCTGTAATATAAAATTCAAAAACAAATAATTATCATTATGACATATCCTTCTTAATATTATGTAATAAATGTATTTTTACTTAAAACATTTTTTATTATTTCCAATAAAACAGACATAAAAATTATTGCATATAAACACTTAAAACGGATTATTATATAGTTAATTTACTGCAATAATAAAAAACCTCAAAATTTATAGTTTTTGACTTATTCGTAAAAAAGAACAGTTGATTTTTATTGATACAATCTTATATATTCAAATTACATATTTTCAATTTAATATTTTGATAAGATCTTGCAGAATCTGAAACACAGTGACTAAAAATATTTAAAATCATTTTCCTTAAAATCATAAAATTATGTTTAAAATTATGTATAAATTTATGTTTGTAGTAAATGAACGATGTATAATTGCATATATATCATTGCAAATATGCTGCATATATATATATATATATATATATATTGTCTAAATATAAATATCTTTTACAGAATTCGTACGTGAAATAGAAATTCAGAAAAAAAAATAAAAAAAAATTTTCATTTAATTGATATAGAGGTACAGAATAGATTTTCTTTTTCAAAAGACCATATTCGAATACATTTTTTTGAAGAGTTTTTTATTTTATCACTTCGAGAAAATCCAATCTTACAAAGAATAATATATTTTTTTTTTCTGGTTCAATGAATAAAATCGAAAAACAATTTATTGGAAGATATTATTTATCAATAAAATGATTATATAAAACAAAAATGTAATTATCGCATAGTGGTCCAAATCACTGATCTCAATAAAACTTGTATCGTTATTATTTATACGTTTTTAATATTTCACTATATATATCACTATATATATCAATTTATTAAGTATTGTACATTATAATTAAGCATCATCTTAGATATTTTAAAATATAAAATATGTTTTAATGTAATTTGTGATTATTTTTCATTAAATCATTATTATAATTTTTTATAACTTTTGTAACTTTTTAATAATTTTTTATTAAAAAGTATCATAAATAGAATTTTTAAAAAACTTTAAGCTGCTTTGAATAAAATATAGATACAGTGAATTAATTTCGAATTATGTACTTTTAAAATTATTGGTGCCGTTTTTCCTTGCTTGACTAACATGGAAATTTCTGCAAATGAGATTGAACACGCGCAGTCGAATTTAAAATACCGAGCGTAGTTTATCAAGGCTTTAACTAGTCAATGTTCACAGAGATCGTTCCAGCAATCTGGCCAATTCTATTTCACTAAAGTACTGCTGATTTGTACTTGGCATGTTTTAATCTCGTGCTTCGATTGTCTGTATAGTTAATTTGGCACTGATCCCATTCCAAAGATTAGTATCTACTAATCTAATTCTGGCATTGTATTTGATTTTAGAAGGTATATTTGATATTATTAAAGAAAAAAATATAATACATATAAATATTAATAGTTTTTAAAACTTGTATATACTTTTTACAAAAAGTAGTAATTTTCATATTAAATGTAATATAGATTAGTAAATAATTGATAAATATCTATTTAAAAAATTAATCAATATATTTGCTATTGATTTTCTGATCTCAATCTATTTTATTTCTTAAAACAATTCAAATGTATGTATACAATGCAAATGTACAAAGAAAAGAAACAAAATGGATTTTAAATTATTTAAAGGATATTTCGAGCCTTCGTAGAATAGAACTAATATTATTAATTAAATTTATTTAAATTTTGTAAGTTACATATAAATTATCTAAATTATAATAAATTCTAATTAAGTTATAAAAAATTATTAATATATTTTTTTGTATAATAATAAAATAATTTTAAAAAATTGATAAAATAAATGATATTTTAAAAATGAATTAATCAGTTTTAAATTATTTTATTATTATTACTACTATATTAAATGCAAAATTATAAAATATTTATATTATCTATATATTTATAATGAATTTATTATAATTTTATAATATGATGATCCATAATATATAATTCGTTAAATTATTAATTTTATTAATAAAATATTTTAAAAGAGGATTCAATAAGTGCGAAATAAGATTTCGAACTTTTTTTCTTAATTCTATACATTTTTTAATAATATAATAATTTACAAATTATTTATAATTTGGAAATTAGATTATTATTAGACTGTATTTTTTGATATCATTTTTTCAATTTAATTTGTAGATTTCAATTATTTCTAATATCTCTTCAATTATTTAATAAATTATAAAAAAAAATAATTTAACTTAATTTCATTTCTACTATAATCTATAATAAATATTATAATATAATAATATAGATTATCAAGATATTAGATTATGTTAAACCATGTTATTTGTCTTTATATTTGTTGAATAAAGAGAATAAGAGAATAAGAAAAGATATTACATTTATTTGTTGTATATTTGTTGTATTATATTTGTTGAATAAAGAGAATAAGAGAATAAGAAAAGATATTACATTATACATATATATCTTTTATACTTCTTATATTCTATTTGTATTTATAAACAAACTAATCTACAAATATATTATTATGCACATAAATAGATGTTACTATAATCACATGTACACGTGTAATGCTCATGTTGCAATTGTACATTTTACATATACATACATATACTAACTATAGATAACGCAGTATGTATTTCAAACTAGCTTCATCACTCTTAGGTTTTGGAATACAACAAAAAGTTATAATTAATAGCTAACGAAGTCTATTAGCAAGTATGTTATCATTTCTTTACAAAAGTGATGCATTAATATTCGTTATGAAATAAAATAAAAAATAAAATTTATATTGTGTGTATCGTCTACTTTTTATTAACCAACAAATATATAATATATATTATATATATTATAATTATTAATATATATTATTATATAAATATATTATTTACATATTATTTTAATTTACATTTTATTAATTTATTAATTTATAAAATTTATAAAATATGAAGTAAAATAATTAGTTATATAAGTAACAAAAATTAGAATAAAATGGTAAATAGAATAAGATAGCAAAAATAATTATTCTTTTCATTGCTAATACTTTTATGTTATATTATCAAGTCGACATAATTTAGCATAGTAAACTAGATATTAAATATAAGAAGATAATAAAATAGAATGCAATCGAAAATTAACGCAGAATTATCTTATAATATAACATTGTGTGTATATATATTGTAATATAACAATGTATATATGATTTTAAAAAATTTGACAGTTTAATAAATAAATAAATTTGAATAAAGATAAATTTAGCAATGCAAAATTGAATAGTACTTTAAAATAAATTTATATCACAATTTATATCTTAATTTGATATTATTTATCATAATTTATATCAAATAAGACAGCAGAAATAAAGCAATAAACTTGATATCTTATAATTGTAATCTAATGAGATTATAAATCATTTCATAATTATAATTGTAATTTAATAATTGGTTCATTTTATAATTTGCATATTTTATAATTATCTATAATATATAATATCATGAAATTATATTAAATTATATTTAGTACAAGTTTAGTCATAGAATAATTAATGTTTATATTTGTGAGGATATATTGGCCATTGACAATCAGACAAAAGTACTGGATTATGCCATATATTTATATCAGATAAAATTTAAAAGTAATTATCTATCTATGAAATTGAGTTTCTCATTTTCGATTTTGTTTTTATTTCATAAATATATTACTACGATAACCATTAATGATATCAGAGCGATATCGATTATTGATGATTATATATATTTAATACATATATATAAAAATTCAGTGCATACAATTGCTATGCCAGGTATATATCTATTATATATATTTATTCACAATCAGAAAAGGTGCTATAAATATAAAATCTGATATTAATATAATATCTACAATAAATCTATAATATTAAATTTATTTTTACTAAGAATAATAGAAAGAAACACGAAATTTGATAGCATTATCTGCTATTTCGTAATACTATGTAGTATATAAAATCGAATTTTATCAAATTTTATTAATATGTTCTCTCTCTATTACTTTCTACGTAGAATGTGACATGAGGGCATAGACTTATATCTAAGATTATCAGAAAATGTAAAAAATCTGACGTTAAACTATATTTTGAGAATAGATTAAAAGAGAAACAATCTAATTAGGGATACTTAGTTTCAATCGATAGTCTTTTAGCTATATCAGCGTTGCCGGAGTGACTTATATAGAGTATTAGAGACTTTTGTCTACACATCAAATTATTGCTGAAAGTAGTATAGTATAAGATAAACGATAAACTAAAGATTGAAGAATCTAAACGAATTAAATCTATGTTCTAAAAATAGTAAATAATAATAATAATAAATAGAAAATGAAAAATTAATTAGGGATTGTCAATTGAATTTATGACATTTCTATTATTTTTTCACTAATTAATTTTTTTTCCAATTCTCAATTAATTAATTTATTCTTCTATTTTTCTTACCGTATTTAAGATGTAATTTGACATATATAGTCAAATTTTATATGTATAGAATCTTCTGTGATGTAAATGAAGTTAATTTTTTTTTCTCCTTTGATATTCTTAGAATACAGTCTGGCATCGTATTTTACGCATTTAGCAACTCTCCTTTTGCAACCCTGCTGGAGGTTATCAAGTAAACTTATGCCTTCCTAATTAAGTAGTTTGTTCTCTCTCTACGATTTCCAGTGTAGAATGTCAACTGAATCTATGTCTTCCTGCTTAGTTTATTTCCTCTATATTATTTTCAACTATAGTATGACATTACATTGTATACATAGATATCCCTCCGATAATTCAAATTTCTTCTCTTTGTTATTAATATTTGATATCTTTTTTTCTCTTCATTTTAATACTTGATGTCGGTAAAAAAAAAAAAAACATAAGAGAAAAGAATGATTATATGTCAAAGAAAATTTTATTTTTTAATTTTCATTTTATTTTTACAAATATAATGACAATGAATTTTTCTTTCGGTTACAAAAGAAAATGTAGAAAAATAAGTATGTGATTAAAAAATAGTGTGTCTCTGATATGAATGGAATGAACGTTTAGAATGGAATTTAATAGAAGCGAAATATGGTTTGTCAATATGGTTTGGTTAAAAAATGGTATTTTTTGAGATATCAAGATTCGAATAATCTTTGAAATTAAATTGTGGATGAAATGTCACACACTAATAAAACAATAAAATTACTTAGATGATTAAAATAAGTTTAAATACAATATAAATTTAATTAATTTTACTATTATTGTTTAAATGTTCATTTATATTGAAGGCTTTATATATTAAGTTGCAATTAATTATTACAATTAAAATTTTGAATCACATGTGTACAACATTTTTTTTTTATTAGAACATACTGTGATATTATACAAATTTAACTTTTTCTCAAGTAAACTAATAAATAATAATAGTATTATTGCAGTCTACAAAATAATTTTCTGAATCATCCGTTTTACTATAATAAATGATTATTTCAATTCGAATTAAAAAATAATAAAACAAATAATTTACTTTATTTATACAAACAAATATTTTACTTTATTTATTTTGTAAATATAGATATGATGATATAAATTATAATTTAGATATTTTTTAAAATCAGCATTAATAATTTCAAATTTTTTTATTTTCATTTTATTCATAATATTAAAAATCATGATAAAATTAAAATTTTCGATTGATTTTATGTTCATTGTACCTATTATCGGAACGAAATATATTTCTTCAATTATTTTTTATTTTGTATATAATTATTTAATTGTTTAATTTTTCATTTTAAACTTGATGGTTTTACAAAAATAAAGTTAATTCTTGAATTCATTTTTAATAATTTTGTTTTTATGAATTACATAGTATTTTACATTTATGTATAGTTTTGTTCATTATCATGTTCTTCCAAACTTTATTTATTGAATCTTTTCTTCGAAATGGAATAGAAAACCATCCATGAATTATTAGGATTGAAATTTTATGCTCTATTATCTCTATGAATTATTTGCATGCATACTTACGTGAGTATTATCTACAGATAGTTATCTACCAATATAGGTCCATCTTTAATATACATATTATAATATAATATAGTTAATATAGTATAGTATATATAATATATATATATTATAATATGACATATTGAACAATGAATCATATTACAGATTCTTCTTTTAAGAATTTATTGCTTTAAATAATTTAATTAACAATTATATTAAAGATATACATCTTATAATAAATCTATTTTTATAAGATTTTTATATATCAAAATTATGAATATTAAATTAATAAAATTAGAGAATAATTATAGAATTGCGACTATCGATTATTAATATGTTATCTCAATTGATATCTTATTGACATATCGATAATATTTTTAATAATTAGTTACTGAAATTTTATTTTATCATTCTATATTATTTTTTATTATTTTTTTATTATTATTATTTTTTTTATTATTATTATTCAAAATAATTCTTAAGATACATAAAAAATATTATCTATAATAAGTTGCAATATTAAATAAAAAAGCTTGATTGAAAAATTATATTATATTTTATTTTTATTATTCTTATTTCTATTATTAAAGATATTTTAAAATATTAAAAATTTTTAATATATCAATAGAATATCATTAATTCATACTCATTAACAATATTTTTAATAATAATTCTATAATAATATAATAAAAATATGAAAAAGTAAAATTCTAATTATTTTCATTTATTATCGATATTGAATTATACATATTATATATAACATAATGTATTATCGATATTTATCTATAAGAATATTGATAATTATAATTCTAGACAATCATTTATTGAGCAGTTTATAGAATCGATCAATATTGATTTTTATTTCTTCATCAAATATTAACAATTTTTTTAAATAATAAATCAATATTGTACTTTATTATATTATATTTTACTATGTTTTATTATATTATATTAAAGAAAAAATAAATGGAAGTGAAAAATAGTTGATTGGTATTATAAGCTAGTCAATATTAGATAACTTTTCTCTAATTTTTTAAATTCATACTGAAAATAATTGAAGAAGATATAAAATGAAATATTAAATTTCTTTATATAAAAACTAAAGAAATTATTTTTATTTTCGCTTAATATTATCATTTTATTCTGATCTATTCAGCACATCTTAGTAAGTACAAATTAAATTTAAACATTTAAATATAATTAAAAGATAAATATTTTCTATATTTATTCTTTAAATTTATGTAATTGCTTTTAAATTCAATTGTTATAAAAATTTCAAAATTATCTTTCGTGTATTGTAAATTGATGAAAAGAATTAAAATAAATATTTAATATTTTATTCAATCACACATTCACATATAAATAATTCTCTAATTGAACTTTTTTCTGAAAAATCATCATATGTCATATTATACATTTGTTAGTTTTTTTTTTTTTTACAAAAAAATCATTTCAATCTAATCCTCTGTTATAGTCCATCATGCAATGTTACAAACAATGAAGTATGAAATGAGCAAAATAGGAGGCAAAAATAAATATGCTTGGTTTAGAAAAATTCAATTTGTAAAATATATCGAAGGATAATAAGAAACAGCGTTAAAAGTTGAATTTGTTTTCCAATAAAGTCCATAAATAATAGTTTTTGTGAAATAGGAGAGGAGGAAACGAACGACATCGATAGTATCGATACAATCGGATTCCTTAGAGCATGCCATATATTCCGCTCATGACTACATGCACCCTGATATCCGTCCAGAATGGCACGTGAACTTACCTTCGCAGGGCCATTTGCTTCATGGTCGACGTTGGCTGGCCATTTGCCAGGAACGAATATCGCATAGCAGCGGAACGTTGGGCTCGAATCGTTGAATTACCGGCGAATGCCGACTGTGACGATATTAGCTGATTCACGATTTAATCATAGACATTGCGTATCCGTTATTATCTGATCTACTAACAAATAACGAGATGATTGTACGAAGAACAAATAGATTGTAGAAACGAAGAAATTATCAAATGAATCTTATTACTCTAGATAATTGCTTTTAGCAAGTGGAATTTATTATTATATTCTTCTATATGTTTATCGTTTTTATAGAAATGATTATTTAATTAAATTTTTTTTAAATATTCTTTATTCTGCTGAAATTTAATAAAATGAGAGTAATTATATAAATTGCATATTATTTACTTTGTTATATTTTAAAACAAATAAAATATAAATTTTAATACAATTTAAGTTTTATATTTGAAGCGTTTTATATTTGAAAAATTTCAGATGGAGCATGAACTTTAGCAAATAAAATATATATTTGTGTTAAATATAAAATATAAAAGATGATTTTCTTCAAATTGCTAAAACTTGATAAAATTAGTATAATAATTAGATTCTAGATTTTTATATCATTAAAATGCGTTCAAATATTCAATAAATGTATAAAATTATATGATAGATATGTTTATTTTTAAAAATTATAGCAATTTAATTATAGTAATTAATTAAAGAATTTATGATTTGAATGAATAGAATAAAATAAATTCTTCAAATTATATCTTCGATATCGTAATTTTCTAATATGAAAAAAATAATGGATGCATTAATTCAATAAGAATTAGAATTTTGATTTTTGAATTTTGATCTTCATTCCTTGAATTTTTATATTCATTTATTTCGAAGAAAAATGGTCGCATTAATATATGTACATATATTGATTTTCAATTGTCAATAACTATAAAACAAAAATAACATTGCAATTTTTAATTTTTCATTATATATATAATTAATAATATATAATTATTTATCTTATTTTGCCTTAAAAAATCATGTCTTAAATTTTTAGATATCACTAATTGAATATTTTATATTTATATCATTCATATAAAATATGTAATATATATATATATATATATTATATATAATGCTTATTAATATTGATTGAATAAAATATAAAACGATAATAAAATTTAACAAAATATATGAACAAAATATTTATGTATAAATAAAATTTTAAATTCATCAAAAATATAATTTTTGGTTTAACAATAAAATAAAGATTTAAAATGAATAAGCAAATAAGATATTGAATGAAAGAAATAAATATGAAATAAAAATATGAAATTGAAATATGAACCAATTCAATATATTTCATATCATGCTTCAATATTTTTATCAATCGCAAGTTCACTAAACAAGCAATATCGATATTTGTAAAGTAAACAAGATGCTTTTGCAGATCTTTTAATAATTGTTTAAAAATATATCGAGAAATATATATATTTGTTTCGTGCTTAAAACAATTCAAGTTGAATCACTTATAAAGATACAAGAAGGAACAGTTAGAAAGGAGAAGAATAAACCTTCAGAATCAGTTTCAAAGCAAACCGTTTGGGTACCTTTCTTTCTACTTTCCGCTGATGGAACATCGATTCACGTGTCGCATTAGAATGTCGGGAACACACAACGTCAGCCGCTTCTTTTTCTGTCTTAAACTGACAAAAATCTCTACAAGAAAATATATTTTTCTTTGACACCTATAGTCTATAGACAAATGGTTTTCACACATCTTTTATCCGAAGAAATTTCTTTTTCTACTTGTGCATCTTTGTATCAGATCGTATTTCTAAGTTTGAGAAATTATTTTACAGATTTATATAATATATTTAATTATCTTTAGACATTGTAATTTTTTTTTTTTTTTAATAGAAATTTTTCATTCGTATTCATCGATAAAACAAGAATAATTTAGAGAAAGAATTGTATAGGATCTGTAATTCACGATGAGTTCAAGGTTTAAAGTAAGATGAAAATAAATAATAACAAAATTGCGTTTTTTTTCCGTTTTTTCCGTTAAAAGTTCAACATTTGAAATTTATTCAAGTATTTAGATTATTTTCAGGTATTTTCGGGTATGATTAGGTAATAATTATTAAAAAATTATTCTATATGAAAAAAATATGAAAAATATAAAAATATAAATAAAACAAGTATTTGAAGCTTTTTTTTTTAAATTTAATAATTATTTAATAATTAGTTAAATTTATTAGTTAAATTTAATTAATTTAATTTAATTATATTAAGTATAATTAATATAATAAATTAAATATAATAAATTATTATATAAATTAAATTAAATTTGATCCTTTCAAATGATACTTCACTAACACAATTTCATTATTCTTGATTTTTATTCTACATTTTATATTATTTTTATTTAATATTATAATTCTATTTTATCTGAATATAATTATTTTGAATCATATATAAATGTACTTTTTATGATTTATGTTATATTTATATTATATTATAATATATATTTAATATAATATACATTCATATTATAAATTACAGATCATATTATCATATTATATAATATTTTGTTTTTTTATTAATTTAAATTAAAATAATTTTATTATTATATCATATATAGAAAATATAGTAAATAATTGTAAATAATTTTCAATTATTGATTGTTTTGATTATTATGTTAAAATACATTTCTTTATATGTTAAATATTATATTTATATGTTATATATGTTATAATATATAACAATATAGATCTAAATAGTTTAATTTCTATTAAAATAAAATATTATATTAAAATTAATTTTTCATATAAAAAAATTTAAAATAAAAGCATATTTTTATATTTACAATTTTATTGAAATTCATTTTCTCACTTTTAATTTCTCAATACTTAAATTGATTGATGTTATCTGAATAAACCATAATATTTGTTTATTTATTGAAAATCTTTACACTAATAAATAATCTTAAGGTGATTCTTTATAACATGTTGAAATTGCTAGCAACATTAATTTTGATAAATAAATTCATTAGAAAATGTTTAGAAGCAAGATTCGACCAATCTGAAAATAAACAAAGTAAACAATTGATGTAATGATTAATTATGCTTAAACAAGTTTATATTAGATATATATATACTTATTTCTTTTCTTATTTTAATAGATTGAATTCTTTTTTGAAATTATATCCACATGTTTTAAAATATTCTATATTATAATTATATTTATTATATAATTATTATTTATTATATTAAAACGCGTATATTGTTATTACACTTTCTTGTAAATCTACTACTAATTTACTTACTAATTTTTTGTAAATTTGGAAATAGGATTAAAAGGGACATATTTTTATAGTTTTGTGGATTCTAGTATGTGAAGATTAATAGCTAAGATAAAGTATTCGATTCTATCCTGCATTTTAGTCGTTATTTTTAAGATAAGCCAATCTTTTATATATTTATATATTTATAGAATTACGTTGAATTTGAGCAAGTTAAACGATAAATAAATTTCATAAATGTATAATTAAAGGATATAAATATTACATAATATTTTTATTCTTATTCTCAGTATTAACATTTTTACTTGTTTATTGCTGTTTGTATTTCTTATTTTAATTTGAATTAACATTTAAATTATTGAATTTAAAACTAAACCTAACTTATAATTTATTCTTATATTATGATGTCTTTAAAATAGATTTGTAATTGTTAAAATAAAAAAATATTATTTACATGATATTTATTAAACAATAGAAATTCTTATGGCTGACTAAATAATAAAAAAATAAATCTCTTAATTATATTCTATTATTGTATTTTATTGATATTTTTTTATTTTAATATATACTTAATATTCCTTTTTATTATTGATCTATAAAGAATAATTGTCAGTATGTAAGAAAGCTAATTTATAATGTTAAGATAAAAAATTGTTATCTAAAAAATATTTTATATCTTATTTATATATATTCATTAAATATTTTGTTTCTCAAGATTTAATTATTTATTTATTTACATCGATTGTACACTAACTGCAATAAAGAACCAGTCTATCTTATTAATCGAATGAAAATTGATCAGTTTATAAATGTAACGAAAATAGAGATACTTTAAAACTATCGTTGGATGATACTCAAGGTATAAAGATAAAAAGAAAAGTAAAACAGAAAAAAAGAGTGTTGGAATGACTAATACGAATTTATTTTTTGTTTTTTTCTTTCTCCCTCTTTTTCTCTTTCTCTCTCTCTCTCTCTCTCTCTCTCTCTGTATATACATATATATTTCTCAAACTATCCCGATCGATCGTTCAACACAAGGCAGGTAAAGAAAAAGTTGGATTAAGATTGGAAGAGGAAGAAAGCTTCTTCACCCTTCAATCGATTGCGCCTTGAAGACACCAACGACGGTTCGATCCATTGAATAGGTTCTGCCTCTAGGATAGGTCCATTTCTTTCAGTATCATTTCGACTAACCATAGATAAAATCGCATTTACGTTGAACTGTCCCTGTCAAGAAAGAAAATTCAAGGAACCAATTTCCAGTTAGTGTACAATCAGTATCTTTATTCAATACTGTTTCGGATTTCTCAAAAGCTAGTGAACAACAAATATTTCTTCAAATGATTCTTTCGAAAATCTATAAATACTAAATAATTCCGAATATAAATTTCATTGTATTTTAAAATTTTAATTTATTTGCGTACATATAATATCCATACAATATCTATGTGCACATGTAATACATTTATTTTAATTCGTATGATTTTTTGTTAATTTTCATGGAGTAAAAAAGATTTTCTCAATTATATAATTTATTTGTTGAAAATATAACGTATGTATATGTAACGATAACAAATATGTTAAAATTTAATTTTTTAGCTATTCTTTTCTTCATTTTTTTTCTTCTTTTTTTTTGTTTTGAAACGAATAACTTCATGATTATTATTTAAGATTCGAAAGAAAAGACGCAGAAAAGGATTATTTATTAAAATTTACAATACTTGAAATTATTCTACTTTAATTTTGTTGTAAATATAAATAAATCGTTTTATTAATCACATTTTTTGGATTTATTTCATTTGAATACATATTTTCTAATATAGAACAATTATAAAATATATCTGCAGATAATTATATATTAATCGCCAATTTTCAATATTATTTATTTGTATGATTAATAATTATTTTAATTAATTTTCATATATTTTTATATAAACTTTATATTATAAAATAAATCAAAAAAGTACATATATAATTTTTTCGAAAATCCACAATATAGCATTATATCTATTGATTTTATTATATCATATAAGATTTTTTCAAAGTCATCGTAAATTGAAGTAATAATAAAGTTAATAAAAATAGTGAAAAATAACTCAATGAGATTGCATTTATTGTGATATATAGTGATGTATTTTATAATAATTCATTAGTTATTTATTTTTTGATAACTTTATAAAAATATTTATGGAAATATGTATTCCGATTATGTTCACAATTTTTAAGCTTATGATATGATTTTTACTATTTTTAAGGATTCATTTAAATAATTAAATAATATTTAACATCTTTACTTAATTGCTATCATGGATGTTAAAATCCTTAATGTTCTTAGCAAAAAACGTCATAATCTTAAATATCATAACCTTATTTAGGATCAAAGATTTATAGACACAATGAATAAAACATGAAAATCTAAAAACTGGTATCTGGACAAAACTTTTGCTTATAGAATGTGAACAAAATTGGATTTAGACAAAAAAAAAAAAAAAAGAAATGAAACAAACTTTTTTATTAGGATTTTTCCTAATAAAAGAAGAATCTGATTTGATAGAACGTGATACTAAAAAGTATAAAATAATAATTTTCTCAGAATTTTGTACCAGTAAATTTAATACCAGTTTATTAAAAAATACTATAGGACGATGAATGGACAAAAATACAATCAAAATATCGAATATCACGAACTGTCAATTTGAACTTTAAACTTTGCGAATTCAATATGAACATTTGAACTTTATATATCTTCAATATAATATTATTTTTTAATTAATTTTAATAATTATTGTATTAAATATTATTTTACATAAATTTACATAAATATTTTTATTATTTGTTAAATAATCAGTTCCACGAATTATTTAGAACTAATATGCAATTTTGAAAATATAATTATATTTATTAAATTATAATAATGTGTTATATAGAAATATTAATACGAAATGTAATTGATGAAATTTCAAGAAATAGAAAAAAATAAAATTAACGGCTTAAATGATTCAAACTAGGATTTGAATATAATGTTAGTTATAGAGCTAACATATTAAAACATTAAAAAAAGAACTAATATAATTACGCAAAATATTAAAAAAATTACAAGAACTAAGATAGAAAATATGTTATAAAAAATTTGATAATTGTTAATGCTAAAATTATTTAATAATAGTGAGTATTAGATTGATAATTCATTATCGAAAAAAAAAGAAGAACGTAAAAATAATTAAATAGAAAAAAAAAGAAAAACATAAAAATATTTAAATGAAAAAGAAACATTTGAAAGTAATAAAATAAGATTATAAAAAAAAATCAATATATCTATCTTTATTTTATTATCTTAAATAAGATTTACAATTTTTGCTGGCACAAATCATTGTTTACATATAATATTCATTTTATGAATTAAAAGTGATTTAAATCATTTAAGATATTGAAATGATATTTCTATTAGAAAAAATTTGTAAAATTTCATAATTATAAGTTTCATAATAAAAGAATAAATATTTAATAAAAAGATCATAATTTGATTAATTTGACATAATTTTAAAATATTTAAAATATTTTTTTATATATCTTTTTTCCAGGTAAAATATTTCAAGGATTGAAAAGTATTCATTCGAAAGTTAACAAAATTCTTTTGATAAGAGTTGATAAAGTTCTTTCGAGAGTCAACTAAGTTCTTTTTAGTTCGAAATTTGAAAGAATTCGTTTGAGAATTAACAAAGTTTTGATTTTTCTTCAAAAGGAGTTTTAAAGAAAAACTGGTGCACTTTAAATTTTTTATACGTTCATCTTGAAAGATCATGGTTCTCTGCTGAAGCACATAAGCAACCAATGACACCAATTAGCCTCTTAATTGCACAACATCCTCAAGCTTAAGGAAAATTTCTCTATTTAAGCTAGGAAAGTTGTGTACAAAATTCATTATTCAGGAAAACTAATTCGCGAATATCTATCATAAATTTTCTCAACTGTAGAATGATATTGATTACCGTTGAGATTGATATGAAAAATGTTATTTTAAGTTTCAAGATTATTTCAACCCGAAGTCTTTTAAGAAATTTAAAAGATACAATATCTCTAAGAGATATAAAATACTATATAAAAACTTCTCTAAATACTTCTTTCAATTTTATTCTTCTTTCATTAAATACTTTAACAATTTTGAAACTTTTAAAATTGCAATATCTTCTCATATTTTGAATGAACTTTACTTGAGAACTTTTTTACAATAAGATGAACATTAAATTCTGAATATTTTGTAATTTTAATTTTTTTCTATTTCTTGTTGTTACAGATTATATTATATTTAAAAAATTTAAAAAAATATTAAAACTTTAAATTTTGATTTCATCTTCTTCAAATGATATATTAAATTAAAAAGAAATTGTATCATATATCATATATACTGAGTATAATCACAAAATTTTATTCTCATTTAAATATCCCTTTACATTATATGTTATGAATAAATAACAATTATAAATTTTTAATTAATTTAGAAATGATTGTACAATTATTTCATATATAGTTTATATATATACTTTATTTACAGATAATAACTGTTTTGAAATTTGAAATGTATAATACGTTAAATACTGATATAAAAAATTAATATAATTGTTGAAAGAACTTACATGATTATATAGGATTTAATAATAGTGATATTTTAATTACATTTATTATAAAAATGATGTGATTTGATTTTATATTGAAACGTTGAGAGTTGAAAATAATAATATTAACTATTTGTTTTAAAGACTTTTGATTATTTGAAATATCGAATAAAATAATAAAAATCAATTAATGATTTTATCTAATAATAATGGAAAATATTTCAAGCAATGATTTCACATTTAAGAACGAAAATTTTCATATAAACGTTTTATTCGTATAATTTTATTTTATCATTTTCATATTTGATTATATTATAATTATAAATGAAGGACCGTTATAATTGTATTATGATTAATAATAAAATTATAAGACAATTAAATAAAATAAGATAACAAATAAATAAGTTTAATAAATAAAATAAATCATTACTTGAATAGTTAATTTTAGACTATCATTACAACAGGACATCTATTCATAAACCGCTGTTAAAGTATTTTGATATAAACAATTCAATGCCATATGTGTATAATGTATAATATATCAATATATAATATAATATGTGTATAGGAATCAATTATAATTTAATTTCATGTAAAATTAATGAGCTAGCATAAAATGAATAGAAAAATAATTCTAAATCCATGATTCTATCTTATCCATGCTTAATCTAACAACTCTTTTTGTAACCTAAAAAAAGAATTATAATATATATTATAAACTTAGAATATAAACTTATATAGATATAAGATAGTCGTAGAAACGAATATACAGAGATAATTATATATTTTCCAAAAAAATTGTTATAAAATAAAACCTAATTCCTATTTTTATTTATTTATCTTCCATTCTTGCATATAAATTTTTAGAAAATATTTTGAAAAAAAATTACAATACAGAATTTTTTCAGAATTTTGTATTTTAAGAAGATAAATATATATAAATTCAGAAGATAATAAAAAATTTTTTCAAATTCTTTTATTATTATATATGAAGAAGGATATAAAAAATATTTATAACAAAATATCAAATAATCATAAATAACAATAATATTATTTTTATTATAATGATTTGTATTCATTTTTTTGTATTCATAATAAAGATTTCATTATAGAAAGTAAAAAAGAATGAAAATGATTTCATTGATATATAAAATTTTTTATTATTATAAATAATAAATTATAAATAAAAGAATTTGTTTTGCAGAATAATAAGGCATAAAAAACTCAATTACGATTACAAATAATAATTACGTTGAATTTATACATGTAAGAATGTGATTCATATCTTATATATTTATGTGTGAATTGGATTTCTGACGCGATTTCTGTTTCGATTTTGTTTTGCCTATTGCCCTTTTTCAACTATTATACGACACACAGTGAGTTCAGAATAATAGAACAAAAGCATCAGCACGATCGACATCTATATAATATAGTTTATTCTTATTTCCTTTATTAAATATGTTATTTCTTATTGTATATTCTTTATATTAATCAAATCACTTCACAACTTCTCTAATAAACATGATATCATTTCTAAAGAATTATTCTTCAGTTAAAAAACAAAACTATTAAATACAGAAAAATTAATATCGAATCATATAATCTATTGAAAATTATTGAAATATTTGAAACGGTTGAATTCTCAAGCATCAAATTTTAAACAAACCTGATAGAAAATTATGAAATATACAATTTAGATATATCCTAAATATTCTCAAAATATTGGAAACATTTCTCTGTATGAAATGTTATACTATTATATATATAATAAAATTTAAATTTCTTTCTTCATTTATTTCAACTAAAAATTCTAATCAATTGATAATTATAAGTTAGATCATATGCTTTAAAGAAACTACTTTTAAATCACAGCAATCGATTACATCTTAAGAACTGCGAGACCTATATTAAAAATCAGAATTTATCAATTAGCAAAAGAACTTCTATTAAAGTCGAAAATTGAACGATTTTGTATTGCACAAATGTGGTGCCTAAACTGATGCTACTGCTTAAAGAATCACGTATCGTAGAATTGAATAATCGCTTATATTACGAGCATTGAACGAACAATGGTATTTTAACTCTTTTCAGTTAACTGTAATGTTTTTAACTGTATTTTTGATGCGAATGTATCGTCACTGAATTCTATCTGATCTATTCTATTTCTAATTGATCTAAAAGACTTGATTTTTCCTCCAATTTTTGCTTTTCATGTAAATGTTCACTAAGAGAGAATCAGAGGGACCAATTGTCGCATTGGAGAGCGATTTCGATGGATTGGCCTTCGCGCGATCGCGTCCCAGCGCGTGGGAATCAGGATTTTTATGCTCGCTTTCACAGTGATCCATTGCAAAGCGTGTATGTAGCTGTTATATCTCTGTTTAAATTGAGGATTTTGAAAGCGTTAGAAAACTATATCCTCTTATAAATTATTGATAGGTTATTGAAATACTCGTTGAAAACAAAAACCAAGCTATCCGATCACCTTAAAAGTTCTCGGATTATTCTTAACATGCTGCTTGCCGTGAAATCGCTGGCGACTTCAACATTGTAATATATGCTACTAACGCTGACATATTAACTTTGCAAAATATCTCTATAACGTCCTAATCCGAAGTATACTAATCCGCTTCTCCTTGATCATTGCTTGGATTCGATAATGATTCGTTGTCTTCGTAAACAAGATACACAACTTCTCTGGCCACTTGAAGATGGCGATTTATGATGCGTGGAATATCGTCTATTCCAAGATTAAAACTTACTCATGCATTGGAAAAGATTTTTCTCTTATATTATTAACAAGTCGTTTTCTTGCAGGATGCTTATTAACTTGTATCATTTGTTCTTCTGCTGTAACTATTCTTTACTCCCGCGCTGCCAAAAATGCTGGAACATTTTTTGAATTAGCGGATATCGGCCGAGGCGATTCACTTTGATTTCTTACAAATCGTTCTCTGCCATTGCAGTTAATGCATCGCCGATTAGGAAATAACATGAAGTCAAAGGATTCAAATCATCGGATGATAAAGGGATGATAGATCGGAAATTTAGACAAGATTCTATTTACGTTAGCAGAGTGTTATAACTTTTCGAATGTTAATTTTTGTTCATCAACGATACGTTGCAATGTTTGGTGGATTTTATTGCACTTTACCATAACCCATCAAAATATGGCGCGTGCAGAGAGTTCAGGTGTCATTCAATGGTATACTTTCTTCACGCACTTGACATCTTTGTATTATGTTCCTTGTTCTTCAAGAGCACGCCTAATTCGTGAAGCTTATTTCGCGCGCCTATAAAAGTTGTTTCATTATCTAAAAATATTGTCCTGCATAATCCTCTGCGAGCTATAAATTCACGCAAATAAAAAAGCTTTAATGGAGAGGTCCGTGGTTAATTCTAGGTGTATGGTTTTCATGAGCATATTAAAATGCATAAATAGGATTTTTATGATCTTGCTACAAGCTCTCTTACGTGTTAAAAATCTGCGTAATCAAGACTCCAAGTAAAAAATAGCCGGGACAGCGTTACTCGAGCCGCAGATAACTGACCCATTACATATTCTAGGATCATGGCCTTGCCTTAGAACTTTATATTTTATAAATTTATAATGTATTATATTTTTCTTTATATATTTATATATTTTCGCACGATTTTCTTTATAGACTTTGCAAACTATAGGCCAATGTCGCTCTTGCAATGATGTTATTATTTGTTTGCACGTAATAATCTAATATGCTTGTTTCTTATTATGATTTCTGTAAACAGATACTTGGAGAGTAATGTTACAAAGTGTCTTTTCTCAAAGTATATGGGCGCATTTCGCAATTTGCCACCTACTCTTATGTAATTTCATCCCCGTCTAAAAATACGTACAATGGAAGTAATTTGCTGGCTTTTGGCAACAGCTTGCCCGTTCTTAGATACAATAATTTGGCTGAAAAGGCTTCCTCCTAAACGAGACATTCTAATGTTTCACGAGCTTGCGTCAATTCGGTAATAGTCAAATTTCTAAGTTCTCTCTAAGTTTCCGAATGTTTGTTGTTTATTTTTATGCGCGAATTGCTAATAAATCCAATGCAGTGAACCATAGTGCGAAGCAGACGCGTGTAGTCAAAGTATCTCCGCAATAAGTCGCTTTCTTGTCTCTACAACTCATCGAAGAATTTTTACCACCCTTTCCTCTGGTATAATAGTCGGTTTATTCGCTGAAACAGGCCATTGATTAGCATTTGCTGCTAATCAAGTGTACTCTGACCACCACAAGAGCTTGATTTGTAGAGCTTAGGAATTCGCATCGCGAGATATAAGATCGGCCGGATTATCGCGTGAAATTATATGGTGCCATGATCGCATGCAGCTTGTATTTTCACAACTCTATTAGCTACGAAAGTCTGCTGGATGAATCATTTATCCACGTGGAGCATGATCTGACCACTAATATTCGCGAACAGTGTTTAAGTGAATGCAGTTTTAATTTTTGACATCAATTGCGATAAGTAAGAATCCATCACAAAGTTCTAATCGGAAGGAAACTGATGTGAGGAAAGCTATTCTTGATTTCGCGCGAAGTAATCGTGCTTCCCATTTATCTGCTCGACGAGCGCAGATAAACTCATCCTCTGCTAAGTTTTTTCGGAGGTGTTATAGAGACGGCGAACATTCTCCTCGAATTTCCCTATGTTCAGTAATAAACAACAAAGAGCGGCCGCTGCTTTCTTCAGTCAGGACACCAACAGATATCTAAAATGATTCTAATTGTATTTTCGTGCAAATTATATCGTCGCTGAATTCTGTCTGATCTGTATTCTATTTCTATTCCAATCTGAATTACAAACAAGCCTTGGCTTTTTCTCTTTCATTAATTCTTGTTTTTTGTGAAAGTGCATACTGAGAGAGGATTAAAGGAACCAATCGTCGCGTTGGAGAGCAGTTTCGAAGGATGGGCCTTTGCATCGCAGAGCGTGGAGATCAGGATCTTTGCATTCGCTTCCACAATGGTTTGTCACAAGGCGGGCAACTGTGACTTGTGAAGTATTTCCAAGTAATTGCCATTGCTGTAATATCTTTGTTTAAATCGAGGATCTGGAAACAGTTAGAAAACTATATTCGCATATAAATTATGGTTAGGTTATTGAAGATACTCGAGATGTTGAAAGCAAAAGCCAGGCTATCCTGCTTCACAAATTTTGGGTTTTTTATTAAAAGATTCTAGAGAGAACAATTACATTGTTGAAGAATTAAGCAAGATTCTTTCTTTATATTAAAACTAATTTTAACAATTTTTATTCTAAATTGCACCTACATTAATTAGTATGGAATCCAATATATATGTAATGGATTTGTAATTGATATGGTTATGGTATGGATATAATCATGACAAAAGATTGAAAAATATATAGTAAACATATGTTATTCTATTTTCAAATTGTTATATTTTTAAAGAAACACTTTTAATTCAAAATTTCATTAGATTAGCAATTAGAATTAGCAATTTCTTATCGCAATATAGAAATAGAAAGCAAAACTTTATAAAGATCAATTTCAAATATTATACTGATCATCATAAATGATGTCATTTATACCATTTTCAATTAAAGCTTATTTTTTACCGGTGATTTTTTAATCGTTTTCTTTGTAATAGAAAATGATAATACAATCAAGAATAAAACATAAAAATAATTTAAATTTACAACTTATAAATAAATTCTTAATTTATTGATCAAACTTCAAATTTTTGCAAATTAAATCCAAAATCATTATTTTTATCAAACAAAAAAAAAAACAAAACAATGTTTCAAAATTATACTTAAATAATTTTGAAATTTAATTTTAATAATAAAACTAAAATTATTTGTTAAATAATTTTGAAACTTCAAAGAAATATATATAATGATTCTAAAAAAGAATATATCATAAGAATCAATGATCTATGACTTTGTTTTTTAACAATTAAGATTCTTGATTGTGCATCATTTGATACATTGTGAATAATTGCAGAAACATTTAGATTTAATCCAATTATACCAATAAATCAATTTTTATAACTCTTCTAAAAAGAAATTAATGAAATGATCTTATCTATATATATATATATATATATATATATATATAAGAAAATATATAATTAAAATTTCAAACTATCTAGCAAATTCTCATTCTTATGAATCGATTCAACGAAACACTATCATGATTTTCTTTCAAAATAATAAAATATAAAATAAAATAAGAACTAAATGATAAGTTTTTTTAGCATAGAGAATACTACTGAAATTATAGATGATTGCACCGAAATCAATTTAAATTTAGATTTAGATCTTTCTATTCAAAATTCAAGACATAAAACCTGAAATATTTACTACTTTAAGCAACGATTTTTGCAACAAATACCAAGAAAATATCAAGAATTCCCTAGATATCAACAAGGTGATATATCATATGAGGTCATTTTCCCATAACTTTAGAGTCAGACTCTAGAACTTAGCTATTAAGCATTAAATATTCTCTTGCGGAGAAAAACTATTAAAATACAGTTATTATTCTTCAATTTCAAAAAATTATTATATCATATTATATCATATATTATTAACTGTTAAGTTTCATTAATGCTATTATATTTCAAATAGACAGTTTATAAAATTATAACAAAAAAACATATATTAATAAATATACTTATCTCTTTTCACTTAAATTAAAATCGAGAAATGAAAGAACTGAGCAAGAAAGCAGTTGTAGAAATTATTATAGATTTATCTTCAGATCAACTCATAAATCATCAGTATAAGGATTTATAAAATAATGTCAAAAAAAAAGTTATAACGAAATAATTGACTGATTTGAGACTAAAACTGCTTTTCTTCTTTCTTTCTATATTAACTTTATCATTCTAATTCTACTAGTTTTTATCTTCAACTTATTGAAAATTTTTGCAAACTATCAAGGAAAAAAACAGAATCGATTATTTAACAAAAATTATATACTCATGTTTATTATAAAAAATTGATATTTATTTATAGCAATTTATAGCAATTTATAACATGGCAATTACAATAAGTTATTTATTATGTTTTGTATACACGTACAAATTTTATATTTTTTTATTAATTTTTTAGATTTTTTTATAATAATGCAATATAATATTATTGTAAGATTATATAATATTGTATTTTATTATAATATAAATTTAATGAAAGTATATCTACATTTTAAAATCACATTATCTTTTTATTTATTAATAACTATAAATAATTCTAGATATTATGTTAATTTCTTTTAAAAATTTATCAACAAAATTTATTTATTTATTTTGTCTTATTCAATATTAAAGAGCTTTCAATGATTTCCGCACTTTGAACAATACAACAGTAGAATTTAATAAAGAGATAAAGAGTATTTAATATTTAATATTGAACTGTTATTACAAAACAATTTCTAATAAAACAAAGTAAACAATATAAATGCAGATTTTTATTAAATTTATATATAATAATATATTAATATATTTGTATATTATATATATTTATATATTTTTTGCTAATATTACAATAACTAATCTAAAATCATTTATATCTCATCAGGAACTAGCTAATTTTATTTATACTTTTTTAATTTATTCTTTTTTTCTAATTTAATTTACTCGAAAATGAAGTCTTAGTGAAGTAATTTTATTTTAGTTTTTTTTTTCTTATTTTTTTATAAAATTTATAATCATCATATGTTTTCTTGTACATGTTATTCATATGTTTATAAATGAAAATAATATTCGTTTATAATATTGTTTGAAAATTTTCTTATTTTATATATTTTATTATCTCTCGTATATCGTAATCTATCTTTTTCTATTCTGTTTATTATTCTGTTTCTGTTTATTTCTATATTAATTGCTCAGAAATAATTAATTATTATTAACTTATATTTTTCTAATATTTAATTATCCAATCTTATTTTCGTATTTTTCATCGATAGTTCCAAAAATAATATAATATGTTAGTTATATTTTAACGTGCATATATATTTTTATTAAAAATTGTTTATGCATATTTTGTTTCTTGTACTTATATGTATATTCAAGAATGTGTATTTAGATTAATAATGAAAATTTATATCTTAGATATAAAAGAATTATGATACATCGTGTACTTTTATATTTGTGCTTTAGACTTCTATTTTTTATGTCATGTTAAGACAAATCCAAGGCTGAAGCAAATAAATAGCCTGGCTTTTATTTTCAACTCGAGTATCTTCGATAGACTAACAATAATAATTATGAATGGGTATAATTTGCTAATTTTTTCTAGATCCTCAATATAAATAGTGATACCATAGCAACGGCCATTTCACAAATCTCACTTACACGAGTTAGCGACGGATCATCGTGGAAACGAGCGCAAAAATCCTGACCTCCATGCGCTCCCGCGAAAATCCATCCTTCGAAACGGCTCTCCAACGCGACGATTGGTCTCTCTAACCCACTCTCAGTGTGCATTTTTACGAGAAGCAAGAATTGGAGGAAAAATTAAAGCTCGCGACAATCTTGTAGTTTTAGTTAGAATAGAAATAGAATACAGATCAGATAGAATTCAGCTACAATATAATTTGTATCAATATACAGTTAAAGGCATTACAGTTAACTGCAAAGAGTTAAAGTATCACTATTCGTTCATTCAAAGCGTAATATAAACTTATTATAGTCCTACAGTAATAAGTGATTCTTTGAGTAACATTAGTTTAGTTTACCACATTTGTGCAAAAAACTTGTCATTTTGATATTTGTTTTTTTTTTTTTTTAATATTTTTCATATTCTATTTTAATTATAATTTTTTATTATTTGTTCAGTTATATTAACAAATTCAATTAAAAAATTGCAATTCTATTATATAGATATATATTATATTAATATTATATAATATAAACGTTATTATGAAAGAAAGGATTATTTTAAATAAATAAAGAAAAAAATACTGTTTCTTATTTTAAAACAAATATTGAATTTGATTTTGTATTGAATTGAAATTTATTAAGATTGAAATCGTTAACATTAACATTAACTGAATTAATTTTTATATATACTGAATAATAAAGTGGATAAGTTATTTGATAAGAAAATAATAACAGTAAAATAAATTTTTTCTCAAGAAGTATGGAAAAAAGAAGAAATGCATATTTAACTCATTTATATTTAATAATATTATGCATTGCCATTATTTTGATATCTTTCAACCATCCATTTTTCTTTTGAGATGATTAAAACAAACTTTAAAGAAATAATCCATCAAATCGACGAATGCCCTTGTCAAAATATTGTTTTACGTTTCAATTCCATTCTCTCGACATCTGAATATATTATACGTAAATGTATGAATCTCAAAGTTTGAAATTCAATCTTCCAGTACGTAAATCCATCACAACTATGAAACTATAAAACAGGTAAGCCTAGAATGTAGGTAGTTGTAAGTGGATAGCAGAAATAACAATACCTAAAGGAATTATCTATTAAATTCTTTAAATTACATAAATTTACTACTATTATTGAATCATAATATAATATTTTTTGTTTTCTATCTTATTTACAATGATTAATACATTGAATTAAATAAATTTTATTAACATACAAAATATTAACATTCAAGATTTAAGAAATTTTTGATTTTTCTATAACTAACGAGGTTTTTTTATTAATAAAAAACGTCTTTAATTATGAATATATAAGTGTTAACTAATAATAAATACATATTAAATATGTAATTTAAGAAATAATTATTATATAAATATCAAATATCGTTCAAATTGATTTATATTATATTTAATCATATAAAAACATCTATTATGAAAATTAATTTAATTTGCAGTATGACAATATTGATATTATTGCGAATAATAAAACACAAAAAAGCAATTAATTTAGTTAAATTTAAATTTTAATCCAAACTAAAATTTAATAAATTATTTTAGAATCGAATCGAATACGAATAAAATATATAAAATTTAATAGTGCATACAATTAAGTCACAATAGTATATAATTAAAATTGTATATAAATAAAATTGTAGAGAAATTATTTATTTTATTTGCTTTCAGTAGAAAATTCTTTTATTATATTTTAACAATATAATAATAATTTCTATATTAAAAATAATTTTTTATTTTTTTCGATAAAAGAATATTTTTTTATATTTAACACACTTTCTTTGATATATATTATTTATATATATTTTGTGATATATAAATATATTATTTGAACTTGTTTGTCAAATTTAGCCACTTGAATATATATCCAACATTATATTTAGCTTGATTAGCTCCGTGATTGGCCAACTTTTTTAATAATTCGTAACGAAAGTTTTTAAAAAGGAAAATATTACTTGATTCTTTTATCTCAGGAATGATCAGTTAATCAATATTCCTTATTTTTGGATTTTCATATTTTATACGTAAATAATAAATATATTTAATTATAATATACAATAATGTATTTTTACAATTTCTAATGAAATTATTATTCAAAAACAATTATATATTGTATTAATTATAAATATTTAATTCAAGTTTTTCAAGACATCAAGGAAAAAAAATTGTAGACAATCAAAAATATATACTTTATATGCATTTTTTCTTATAATTCTTTGTCTAATGCAAGATATTTTATTTACATCAATCAATTTAACTATTTTACTTAAAGATTTATCATTCTCAATTCCAATTCAAAGATGATTTTACGATAAAAATTTTGTCGTTACAAAACTCTAATAAATAAAGCTAATAAAACTTTTGATTGTCGTTTATTAATTAATCAAAAATCAATACACTTTAATAAATTGCGAATAGAATTATTAAATTATAATATTAAAATTAAATTCTAAATAATATAATATATTATAGAATTAAAATAATACTTTATTTTATCCTGATTATTCTATTTAAGTATTAAAAATTTGTTGGATGAAAGATTTATCACATTGACTCAACATTTCAATAAACAGTTAATTGCTCTTATTAATTTTTCAATTGTTAATTATTAATAATTCTTTTGTATGTATAGATATATGTACACAATGTTCGCGTACTTATTGCTTGCAAGATTTATGACTAACTTATTTTGAAAAATTTTTCACAAACTTTTTCTTTATTATTATCGATTGCCGATCTCCATTAAGAATGATGTTACCTAACAAGATTGTCGTTTTTGAGAAGAATTAGTCGACATTTATACTTGTATACTTCGATACTTCGAGTTTGGCTGGAGCGCAATTCGATCCCAAGAGTGACTCCAAACACAGTTGATTAAACAGCAACCAACATCATCTTAGTTCAATGAAATCTTGATTACAATACTACAACAAATATACGATATTCCTGATTGTCGTCTTGATATTTTTGTACGACACTGATCACCAGTTCAATTCGAGGAATTTTATATAATTTTATAATTTTAGCTTGAACTTGGATAATTTCAGGTTTATCGCAAGTCAGACAATGATCGCGATATTATTGACTATTATCACTTGGAATAGGTTTCTGGGAATACGAGCTTTTAAAAAGGTCTAATTATAAGTATTTATAGTATTTAGCAAGAGAAGTAAAAAATGTTGAATTAATATAATTTCTATAAACAAGTTTTTTATAAATCTTTATTATTTAATTTATTAATTTAATTTGTAATCAATTTTTATTGTTTAAAATTGCTTCTCTTAATAGTAATTAAATTTATATTTATTTATCATTTCTATAATAAAATAAATGGAAATTGTTTAAAAATAATATTTATCGTGAAGATGTATTGAATCTTTTTTTTTTTATCATCCTGTTTATGTTACATATTCATCCAACTATGCTATACAATTTAAATGATAATATCCATTTGTATAAGTTTTGCATTATATCTATTCTGATATTAAGATAGTAAATATATTTCTCCCTAATTAACATAAATTAGTTAATATCAATAACAATGGAAATATGCAAATTTTTTTATTAAATATGCTAAAACTATAATAGCATTGTTGTTATTTATAATTATATGTTTTTTATTTCAATTTTTTTTCGAATATTTCTACGAGATCGTAAAAATGTTTCAATGTTATTAAATATTTTTAAACAGAAATGATGTCAGAATTTGAATATGTTGTATAAAGAATTGTAGCTTTATATGTATTTTTTTGGCATTCATAAAGAATATCAAACTTTTCATTAAAACATTTTTGGAGAACATTGCTACAATATTTATACTTTAACTGCACTAAGCTATGACTATAAATATAATATTTGAATTGCAATACACATCGTGATTAAATAAAATACTAGTATATAGTTTGAATTTCAGATGGTTACATTCAATTGTGTTCTCTCTATTTGAATATTTAGAGAGAATTATTCAGGAATTCGATAACAAGTTCAGTATTATGAAAGATATTTATCATGATTTGATGCTGAAAATTTTACTCAAGAAAAAAATATCAACATAATTTATGAATCAATAATATTAAGATCAATAACAATCAGCTTGAACTAATTTTAAAGCTTTTATTTTTATAATTATTTCATTTCTTTTTTCATTTCAATTTTTTTAAATATGTTTTTATATTATATAGTAAATAGAAAAATAAAAGTACTTTTCTGCTTAAAAATTTAAAAAATTTTTGGTTATAAAGACCGAAAATCAAATCGATTTAAAGACTTAAATCTCTTTTTATGTCTCTTTACAATGATTTTTGTTGAATGATTTTTTTTTTTAGAAGTTATTGAATTTTTAACATAACTAAAAGTGATGAAAATTAAAAAAAAATTAAATTCTCATCATTTTCAAATATATTCATAACTCAGGAAAAATTGTACAATATATTTTAGAAAAAAACACTTCACTTTTCACAAAAAAAGATTTCAATTTTCAACTCCATTGAATTTATTGTGGCAAAAAATTTTTTAACATCTTCATTGCCGATTGAATTTTTAAAAAGAAAAGTATCTTTACTTTTTTATTTATTACATGTTATAATGAAATTAGTGAAAGTAGAAATTTCACATTCTAAAATGAATTGAGAATTATTGTACAACTTTTTTTCTTACGAGGTTATAATAATATTGCCTAAATATATAATTTAAAATATTGAATTTTTTATTAAGTATTAGCTCACTTATGTTCTTTATTATATATGCATACCAATTCTAAAACGGTTCTATATCAATTCTATATTCTATAAATAGGATTTTATATTCATTACACATCGATATTAAATCACAATCACATATTAAAATCATCAATTGTTTATTTATTTAATAATAAATAATATTTAATAATAAATTTATAATATTTAATAATAATATTTAATAATAAATTTTGCTAAACATTTTATTGTTATTATTCAAATAAATAAACTATTATCATTTATATATAAAGTAAATTTTAATCTGCATGCAAACAAAATAAACTTAAATTATTAGTATTAATATTATTGTACTAATTAATGCAATTAAATTTAATAATAATAATAAATTTAACAATCCGTTAGTTTCAAACTTATTGTTCTCCTCTTATTTATAATTATAAGACATAACGAATGAAGAAACTTTATTTAGCATCAAGTTATCAAGAAAACAAAAGAAAAACAGAAAAACAAAATGATAAAATCGATTTAAAATATAACTGATATGGAATTGAAAGATAGAAAACAAAATGATAAAATCAATATACATGTAACCGATATAGAATGGTTTCCGCTTTGTAGAATTAAAATATTCGATATGGACTAGCACTTCAAAGTCAATTTCTAATGATATATATATATGAATAATAATTAATTAGTTTATTTATTGAATTCACCAATTCAATATAATTTTGCCCAATAATTATTCAACATGCTTATTTTGACACATGATATTGTATGTATACGCGATATTGTATTTTTATTCTACATAACGACTAAAATAGTCGATATTTTCAATATTTAATGCTTGCAGATATCGTGTGTTCGTGCATATAATAGTTTTTTTAAAAGTGTTTGTTGATTATGAAGATCAATTCATATTGGAATTTTCTAGCTAACAATTGTCATAAAATTTCATTATGTATTAATCGGGGTCATTAATGAAACTTTATATAATCGAGAAAACAATTATATTAGAAAATATCTTAATTTATGAACGTGTGTTCTGTATAAAATTATGACAACAGATATAATAGAAATAATTAATATTAATAATATTAATAATATTAATAATAATAATTGCCGTAATTAGACAGTAACACATGTTAAATATAAAATTAAATGCAAAAATTAATGCAAAAATAAATTTATTCCCAGATTTAATTTTCACGTTCAATCCTCATTTCCAAAAGAATTATTTTGAGGAAATGTATAGTCAATTTTGATTTTTCAATGAAAGTAATTAATCCGTTGTTTCTCAACGAAATAATTGAAAAGAGTTAACTCCAAATGGGAAAAACTTGTTACGATGTATCATTGTTAATATAAGTCCAAGGATATGTGATACGTCAAAGTCAACGAATTGTGTTCTCTTTTTTAGAATTGAAAATAAAAAGAAAGTTTCTTTTTCAATTTAAAATTCTGTAACAAAAAATCTTAATTAAATTTTAGAATAGCAATAATAATTTGAGATAATTTTTTTATATCTCTCATTCTTATAAATAATTTATAATATATTTATAATTATTTATAATTATATAAATAATTTTAAGAATATAAAATATAATGTTTTTCGATTTATATTGATCATAAATAATTTATAAAATTATTTATATATATATATATATATATATATATATATATATATATATATATATATGTATAGGAACTTTTACATAAATTTACAAAGACTCAAATCCGTATTTTTTTTCTTTTTATAATTAAATCTTCGAAGATCCTCGATTACTTAAAACTGTCAAATCTCTTATTTTTCTGTCATAACCATTTGTCTATTTCTAATTACGATAAAATTTTCAGATCGAGTATTCTTTTTATCATGAGAAATTAAAAAAAATTTGATGTATTTTCATCATTGGAATAGGTTTAGAAGATTATCTATTTTTATATATTTTATTGATTTTTCATTAATCATTAAAATCATTCTTATTTGAATGATAGTTGATTATATTCATATCAATAGGCAACGTTTCGTGTAAATTGAGTCAATTATTCATTTTCGAAAACAGAAATATAATTAAGTTTCACAACGAAACATTGTTGTATCACAGACAATACTGAAATTCAGTTTCTGCTTTCATAGTTGATTCGTTGTTCATTAAAATTGTTCATTCGATGTAATTGAATTTCTTTAGTTTCAATTGGTCCGTTTCCTCTCCCTCAAGCGTATATGTATTTAAATCTCGTAATCGATTTAAGCTGCTTCCAGCTTTGATCGATTGCATAACAATATTTCATTGATTTGCAATACCTTAGTTTTCTGCGTTCATCGGAATTAGTTAGAATTGAAATTAATAAAATCACATGTGAACATCAAAGACAAAAAATAAATTGATAAATTAATAAATTTGAATAATATGGAAATATATTCTTCGAATCTGTTGTAATCTTCATTACTATATTAATTCTAAAAAGATAATTTTAAGATTACTTTTATGGAATATCTTTGGATGGAAAATCGATTTCAGAGATTTCAAACATACATAAAATTTAATATAGAAAAATATGGCTTATTTATTAAATTATTATTTATTATTATTAAATTTATATTAGATTAATTAGACGAAATATAAATAGTGCTGTTCAACTTAAACTCTTTTTAAACTATAACTCTTTGTCTTATTTCATACCTTGAATACATACATTATATATAAAATTTTGTGTTCGTTTTATCTTTTAAAATCGATTAAGATAAATCGACTAAAGATATTTTACAAATATATTAACATCTATAGAATATTTTTGTATTTTCATTAATTAATATTTTGACAAATTAATATTAATATTTATTAAGATTAAATAAATAAAAAAATATAAGAAAAATTATCATTAAATTATTTTTAATAAACAATTTTAATAAATGTATTTTAATAAACAAATATTATTATTCTTTACAATAATATCGTTTTTATTTAAAATATTGATAGATATTTATTTTAAAAATAATGATCATTGATATGTGAATATTTTAAATTTAAACGTTATATATTTAAACGAATCACGTAATTATGATATAAACAAAATTAATAAATAAATCATAGAATTCAATTTAATTTATCTTTAATGGCTCTAGGATCAAATTTATTACACGTTTTGAATGCTATATAAAAGTTTAATCGCTTAAAATTCAACTTGTTACAAATATTAGCATATTCATTAATATTTTTAAAGTGCATCTATATAACTTCATCATTTTTTAATATCCGATCTTCTGGATTTTCTTCCTGGAACAGGGTTTAATCAATTTTCCCATATTTTTCCATGAATTAAATTCTTAAAACAATATAGAAACTTCTAAATATTCGTTATGTTGAATAAAAATTCTAAAATAAAGTAAATTGTAGTTATCGAATTTATTTTATTATTTTTATTGCAAATATTGTCACATTGATTTAGTTTTTAATATCATAATTGTTACTTCCTCAACATATATTGATAATAATATTGATATTTATGATATATATGATATTGATAATTCTGGTAAGAGATTAAATGATAATAATAAAATAAACTGTTATCGAAATAATTATGTCATGTTAATTTTTAAAATATGGATAATATTAGGTAACATTAGATAAAATCACTAATTTCATTTAAAAATATACTTTCTTCTATTTAATTCCCTTATATATTGTCAAAAATTGTCAATATTATAAATATTACTTTTTAAGTATATATATATATATATATTATATATTGTATATTCCAATAATACAATAATACAATCAATAAGTATAAGTAAAGATTTATTTTAGATGACAAAAATAAATTGAAAATATAAAATAATTTTTTTTTTATTTATGAAAAAACGGATATTCTTTGACTTTGACATTTTATTTATATTGATATTGAAGAAGTTTCAATATCAGCTATATGTGATTTATACAATGTATCATATTATTAAATAATTTATAATATAAATAAATAATATTAATTTTTTGTCAATATTCTATTGTTTATTTCGATCTATTGATTATTTATTAGTGAAAATGAAATATAATTTTTAAGATATATTTACTTTATTTATACATTTTTATAGTATTATTACGAATTAATGAAAATTGAAAATCAAATCAAGTTTAAAAAATATTAGTAAGGCAATGTTGTGTAAATACTAATTTGTATTAATATAGTTATGTAAATAGAAAAATAAAGTTTAATGTTAAGTAGTCTGTATGCAGATTCGTTGAAAAAGTCAATTTTCTCCAAAATGAAACCTCAAATGAAAAAAGTTGCTATATTTTTGATTATTTTTTCACATAAAATTACTTAATTCTTATTTTTCGAATGAGTTCTCAATGAAATTTTTATATTGGCGTTTTGTTAAATTTTAATATTATTTAATAAATTCAAATTTTTTAAAATATTTTTTAAGTTCTTGGCTCAACATTTTTATAATATACAGATTATTAAATGAATGATTTTTTTTCGATTATAAATCTTTTTTGATAACTGTTTACTCTTTAAAATAAAAAAATTAAATTTCGTATGTATTAAGGAATGATTTTTAATATATATATTTTTTTTTACTTACTCGAAATTAAAATCAGAAATTTTTTATATTAAATTCTCATAGATAGTAAGATAAATAAATATAATTATTACGTCAGAGTTTTACGTTATAAAATAATAATTACATTAATAGTATTTAATAAATTAAACGCAAATTGAACGGAAAATTGAAAACGAAACATAGTTAGATTACTTCGAAACTGTACCTTGGTGAACTCGTCGTCTCGAAATAAATTCGAAATCCTTAAAAACAATTGTTCTGCTCGCGCGACATTTCACTGTCCTACATTTGGAAACTCGTGGGAATTCGTCTTGTTCCTTTAGAGATTGAATCTAGGACAGCTGGTTCATTTTCCGTGAAGGAAAAGCGTTCCCTATCTCTTTTTCTTCTTTTCTTTCCTGGTTTATCGCTTTATAGTGACGCCATTGGATACATCTTTGAGAAGTCCCCAGAGCCGCGAACGTACGCTAACTTCACGATCATAAATACTATTTGAATATGCATCTAAATAAAAACGAAAAAGTAAAAATCTGAGTAAAAGCTGCATCAACAGTATATATAGAAATATATGTCAGAAGCAAATGGTATAAAATTTTGCAATTTTAATTTCGTTTCGAAGAAAAGCCATAAGTAATGTTTTTTAATGAAATAAAAATATTCAGGATTATTTGTTATTACAAAATATATATCACAAAATGTTTAAATTTATGTAATTATACGTAATTTTATAAATATAATCAATTTTTTTTAACATATTTTTATTAAATATTTAATGTTCTATTTATTTCTATAATACAAATGTACAAGATATTTGTATTATTATTAGTTATTATATAATAATAATAATAAAGAATATAAGAGAAATTATGCATTGTAATGCATATATAATGCATTGATTTGGATTTTTATTAAATTGGATTTGCAATATTTTTAGTAAAATAAATCTAATTTTATTTTTATTTTATCAGATTTCGAAAATAATTATTTAACATATGAATGAAATAATGTAACACACGACATGACATAAAAAAATATATAGAATTTCATTTAAAATATTAAAGCATTTCATTAAAGAAATTAAATTATTTTTTTGTTTCTTCAAAAATTTAAAACTTGTACTTTTTCATTTTTTCGTTATTTTTACTTACTAATTATGAGATAAATTATATATATAATATATATATTAACTGTATATATTTTGAAATTTAATATAATACGATAATATGTTGACATTATAATTTCTAAAATGATCTAAAAAAAAAAAATTCACATAAATCAAATTATCAATTTTTTCCATTATCAATTTTATACATAAAGAAAAAGTTTATTTATATATATAAAACAAAATATGTTTTGTAAAATTAATTTTACATGAAAAAATAATTAAAAATTAATAAATTTATGCACAATATATAATATATATGAATTTAATTTGAAAAATTCAATTTATTTACTACATTATATGTATGTAACAAAACTATATTTACAATAATTATTTAATTTTTATATAAAATGTTTATTGTATAGTATTATTTTAGAGTTTTATTAAAATTCAGAAAACAATGTCTCGTTATTATACGCGAACACAATCGTGTAATAATTTTTAATTATGAAATAAAATTATGTTAGCCATAATTGCAAATTCAAACACAAATAGCGTCATGCAATTTCAAATTACGAAATAATGTGAAATACAAAGTTGAAATACAATATAATTTAAAAAATACATTGTAACCATATCTTCATCGTTATTTCGAAAGCTCATTTCCAAGCGCGAATGCAAACGCTCTGTAATATAGAGTAATATGCAAAAATGGTTTTCTACGTAATGAGAGCAGAAACGCGAGTAGAAAGCTAATATACTTTGCATTATTTTTTATCTTCGAGCGTTACAGTCAAATATTTTTTCAAAGGTATAATTAATTAAAACTGATTATAAAATTAATTTAAATTTCTTTGTGTATATTATTTTTTAAAATATTCAACAGATTCTTCCATTCTTGCAAATTTCCTCAAAGTTTCTCTCTCTCTCTTTCTCTCTCTCTCATGTGTGTGTGTTTGTGTTTTCAATTAATAATTCTTTTCGTACAATATACTTTTATGGCCTTTATTATATCCACCATTATTGAAAGCATTTACAAGTTTACTGATAAGTTCAATAATGCAAGTCTTGAACAAAATGAATTCTTTCTTTTTTTTTACTTATTCTTTTTTCCTTCTTTCTGTGTAAAATTTTTATTTTATATCGCAATATTTATATTATATAATTACAAAATTGAAAAATAATCATATTTACTTACTTTATTCATTTTATTTAATTTTAATTTTGAATAATTAATTTATAATTAGATATAAGGATTTAACACGTTCGTCGCCAAGCGTGATTTCGTTGAGTTCCTCATGGGGCCCAAATGTTACTGTCGGAAGACCGTAAAATCGTAAACAGAGCGATAAACGGAAATAGTTTTAATGTTTTTATTATAATTTATATAATATATATATATAATTATAAAATATAAAATATATATTTTAATATAAAATTTAGTTGGGATATATTTATATATATTAGTTCTTCATTAACTAACTCTGTAATACCGATTCTGAATTAGTTGTTTTCAATGCCTCTACTTCGCTCCCTATTTCGTTCGTTTCCAAAATCAAGTTTAAGTATTTTGATGAATATAAATCTTTAATTGGCAACTTAAACTCAGTTCTATATTATCGATAGTAATAACAGCCTCCTATATTACCATATATAATTTTAGATTTAAAATTCTATAAAAATGCAGAATGATTCGTTAACAAATCATATTTGTCCCTCTTTTCTGTTTCTATTATTTTTAAATTTTAAATTCTGTGATTCCAAAGTATATTTTATTTATATTTCAGTGCTTATTCCATTAAATTACTTTTAAAATTCCGCTTTAACTCTTTGCATTCATATGTCGCCACATAATCGCTATCCTATATTTTATTTACATTAATAAATATATGTATAAATATATATATTTAATATATAATAAATATATGTGTTTATATTATTAAATATATGTATAAATATATATATTTACATTAGTAAATGTATAATATAATTATATATAATATAATATAACATTTTAGAGGGCTCTTCTTACTTGATTGATAACTTTCTTAATTATAAATACAAATATAAATGGTTAAAATCTTTTTTTTTTTGAAGAAGAAGAAAGCGTCACCCATATGATATGAGGAAAGCATGCCCATCATCCATATGTGGGTGCCTTGGCAACAAACGTGTTAAGTAATTTTAAGTAAATAAAACTATTTAAATAATATATATATATTACAATTCTATCGATTTTATTTCAAAAGAATGTAATGTAAAGAAATTTCAATACATCAGAGTACTATAAAAAATATTCCAAAATATATATTTTAATTCATTAAAAGAAAACAAAAGATTAAACCAAGTTCAATTGAGAAATATATTTCTGTTGAAATTTGCATGTTAAAAGATCGCTTTAATTATTTTTTGTTCTTTGAATAATAAAGATTTCAAATAAATTTCCAATTCTAAGTTTGAAATTTCCCAAGACGAGAATCCATCTAACTAACAAATTCAAACAGATTTGCCGAAATAGAACGCGTCTTGCAATGAGCCTGGAAATGCCTCTTAAGTCGCTGATAAATGCGCCGACAAGTAACGAGTGTGGAGGAGCAGGTGGAAACAAGTAACGTTGCGAAATTTATGATGACATCAATCAGTAGCGTAGAGAAATAACTATGTATGTTTCTACTATTGCATTATACGTGTGAATGTAAACTATATTATTACTTTGTCATTTGAAATTTAAATTAATATAAATTTAAATAATATACGATTTTATGTTTACTTAAATTTATTAGTCTTATACTATAATGTTTTAGTTTACTTTGTCTATAAATATTATAAATGATGAATTATGAACTGTATTACTATTAATTATTTTTACAGAAAATTTTAAATTCTATTCTTATTATCAATGATTTAAAATATAATAATAATATAAATAATAAATAAAAAATAATATATAAATAATAAAAAAATAATGAAATTATAATTCATATAATTTTTTAAACTATAATATAATGTTACATCTAATATTGAAAATATTTTATTTTGAATTTCTTAAAAAGAATATACATTTTGGTTAAAATTTGATAAAATATGTTATATGTATCTGTAATAAATAAATATATTATATATTTTTTATAAAATTTTATTTAATTTTCGAAATGCATCATATTAAGATCTAAATATTTTTATACTATTAATTTATAATACTTATTATTGGTAAAAGAATTATATGCAAGATCAATCGTTAAAATGAAAACAGTTTTAACAAAAATTTAATATTTCGAATGTATCATATTGAAATATAAATATTTTCATACTGTAATTTACAATGTTTATTAGCGAAAGGATTAATAAGCAGGAAAGATAAATAGATTAATCAATTTAAACAACTTTTATTGATAAGTATATAGTTAATTTTAATTTACGAGACATTTTCAATGATCAAGAACTATTTTTGCGTATTTTTCATTGTAATGTATGTGATGCTCAAAAGAGTTCCAAATGAGTGATGCTCCAAAAGAGAGAATATGAAAAGGTTTTATTAAAAGTTTTTTATTAAATATCAAATTTTATTAATGATCAGTATTACTAGTAACAGAATATTTCTTCATGAAACATGAACTATAAAAAAATAAAATAAAATTAAAATTATAAATCAAAATAGCATATTCAATAATTTAATCTTATAAATAAAGGAGTCAATATTTAAAATAATAAAAACATAAATAAATAACATAAATTTTTCATTTTTATTTTTCTATATTTGATTCAAGTATTAATTTTCAGAGGAAAGTTTTAAATTTTAAATATGTGTAAAAAAGTTTTCATATAAAAAGCGTATATGAATGACCTAAATATACTATAATTTCACATTTAAATAAGTTAATAGCTAAACAATAAATTACTACGATCTAGAAATATAAAAAAAAGTAAGCTAAAAATTTTCTTCCTGGTATTTCGCAAACTTCGTAAAAACCATAGTAGCAGTTTATATTTCGTTAAAGAAAATTTATATGTATATCTCTATTTCAAATTATATCCATTAATGAAGCAAAGCAATATAAGACAAAGATAAAAAAACATAAAAACTAGAAAATTTTTCAAAAGATTTTTCGGTATTTCAAGAAAAATTATTCAGTATTTGAGTTAGATGTAATATTAAAAGCATATATTTATTTAAATAACACAACTTCAATAATTAAATGTTATTTCGCATTAATTTTTTTTCTACAATAAATTATTTAATTATTATTTATTTAATTATTTTATTAATTATATTCATATTTTACATTTGCAAAATTTATATCTTAATAATAATTTAAAAAATTTTGAGTTTAAATTTTTAATAAATATTTTTTCTAGTTTCTTTAAATATTGCATTTTAAGAATATTATTTTCTTATATTTTATAAAATTTTAAATTTTATTGACATTATTATAATAACTCGCTTACAATTAATCCATGCCAATAAATTTTTTGAAGGTGAAATAAATACAAAATGAACGAAAATGAATTCTTTTAAATGATATTTCATGACAAATTAAAGTATTTTAAAATGAGAGAATAAAATGAACATTTAAAAATTATTCAAAATGATGAAATGTAATTTCATTGATTATTGACCAAATATTGTGGAAAATGCAAACAAATTATTAGGATGATCAATGGTCCACATATAAACACATTTAGTACACAATGTATAATATTTCACGCTAATATTGTTCACAACTAATATTGTTCTAATGAAACAGAAACATAAAATCCGACATATTTATATAAACATAAAAGATTAGGATTTAATCATTGGTAATTTACAATGATCTCAAAAATAAATATATCGAATAAATATTAGCAAATTTTATTCTGTATTGAATAAAAAATCAGTCACTTCATATTTTTGTAATAATTTTTTTAATTTTTTTAAAAGTATTTATGAACTTATATTATGAACATTATACATTTATATAATGTTTCTAATTTTTTTTCTTATTTTTATTTATAAAATATATATTTTATATTTTAAAAATATAAATTAAAAATATATTTTTTATAAAAGTTTTCTGAAAAATTCTGTTCTTATTTCTTAATTAATAGCATACATATCATAAACTTGACATTTCTAATTAATTTTTTGCAATATAAGATTCGAATACTTCTGTTTCTGACTGCAATAGTTATCAATTCGTTCTTTTATTTTAATTAATTAATTAATATTTAATTGATCAGCAACAAATCATTAACGAAATAATTATATATCAATTGGCAAATGATGATATTTACAAATATTATCAAGAAAAGTTACAAATATCAAGAAAAATAGTGTGAATAATTTAAAATAATTTTAATTTTTTTAAAAAGATTGGATACAATGTATAGGTACATTGAAGACCGAAGAATAGAACTTCGATATCATTTTCGATATCTAATTTGTTAATTCAAATTAAAGATCATTTAATATATACAATTTTATATATCGGACAAAATTAGAAAAAATAAAAATTTTGTTTTATTGTTATTTTAAATATTTAAATAGAGTTTTTCAATTTTATTTTTTTTATTTTTTATTCATTATAAAAAAGAATGATTATTAAAATATTATTGTTACACATCGCATTCTATTATTATGTATTCCTTTCTTCTCGTTTATTATATGATTTAATTTTTTCTTCATCGATTTTTATTTTTTAGTTATTATTCTTTTAAATTTGAAGTGCTATTACTATTTTGAATAAATGTATGCCAATTTATGCACGAATATGCTAGAATACACGAATATAATTTTTTATTTACAATTAAATGCGAAAATGAAAATAATTAAAATATTTTTGAAATATGATGTTAATGATCGTTAAATATTACCATGTTATTTAGTTATCAAAACACTATAGTATACTTAAAAATAGCCGAATATAAAATCAGAACACTTGAGAATATAATAAACTTTATAATTTTTTAAAATGTACATCTTTGACAAATACCAATATGAATTCAAAAAGAAATTGTACTCAAAGAATTTTTTAAATTAATTCATATAAAAATGAATATGGTAAACGATTTTATTCAAATATATAATTTTTTGGTTTCTCTTACATAATATAAATGTATCGTTATATTTTAATAATTTCATCAGAATATTTAAAAAATTTTTTAAATTATTTATACATATTTAAAAGCAATTTATATTCAAATATATATTTTAAACATTGAATAATATTTCGAAATATTACTTATAAAGGTGTAAATTGTTGCATGAATAAACAGTTTCATTGAAAATATAATCAAAATACTTTGTGGTTAAACAACTATAGCACAACTGTATAAAAAATATATCTTTAACGCAAAATGTTGTATGAAACAAATTTTTATATCTTCCTATAAATTGAATTATTTGGAAATGCTCTATTATATATTTTTATACTTTTGAATAAATTTAAAATCAAATAAAAATAAATTTTTGTTTAGTTTTAAAGTCATTGATATATTTTATTTGTTAAAATTATTATTAGAAATTAGCTAAATCATTCAAATGAAAAAATATATACGTATTATATTATTAAATATGTTTTTAAAATTAATTAATTCAATTTTTTTAAATTAAATGTTGGATTACCTATTTATATTATATCTCACATTTTGCATGTTATCTTTTGTATATATCTATCTCTGTATGTATGTAAATGTGTTACATATTCTTTTATCATAACATTTACTAAAAAATTTTCCTATATTATTGCACTATCTTAATTATTTTATGAGATGTTAATTAATAGAAGAAAAGAATGATTTTTCTTTCATTTATTAAATAAATTTTTAATATCTTCATTATTAAATTTTCCAATTTTTCTACGAATAAGAAAAAAATCTTTTCAATAATTATGATGCAGCATCGCAAAGAACTTCCATCATTAAAAGCGATAAATGAATTCGCTAATTTCTTGAAAATGAATTTCAATGAAAATTTATCGATGACAAAAAAAAAATTATGGGAAAATTATAGGAAAGTGATGAAAAGATTAAAAAATATTGATAATATATTGATAATGTATAAATACTCGTGGCTTTCTATATAACTTTTTGAATAATATTTCTTTAGGTTTTGTATATGTATATGATTGTTTTACAAAATAATAAGAAACAAGTTGAAATGTAAGCTTCTTGGCCTCAGAAAATGTTTTTGTATTAGACGAATTATTGATGCCAATTATTAATGCTGATTCTAATTTACCGATTTTTTAAAAATTGAAAATGTTCTAGAATGATAATTTATTTAAATTGATTTTTTCAAATATCTGTCCAATCATTGATGATACAAAAAAATATTTCAAATAAAAATTTAATAATTTTAGAAAACACATAACTTAGTATAATTAATATATTTTATTATACGCAATTGGGTGTAGATTTTTTTTATATCTTTATAACTATATTACGTCTTTATAACTTTTTATGTCTTATAATTATAGAATTAATTATTCAAAAAGTATTTATTCATTAAAAAAAAAAAATATTCTCTACACATTCTATACTTACAAAAAAATTAATTATATTAAATTATGTCTCTTCTAAAATTATTAAAATTTTACTTTATAAAAGTTTTTTTGTATTAACAACAGTTTGATAAATATTTAAGTGAATCAATCTAATATTGTATTTTTATATCAGAGAATTACAATCATTTATGATAATTTTGATTCATAGATAATCTGCTTAATAATTATCATAATTAACAGGTAATATATATTTTATTTTCATTTGAGGATTATTCTTTTTTAATTTTATAAAATGTGTTCTAATTATGATGCAAAATGTCAATAAAGTAAAAAAAAGTATTAACGAACATTGAGAATAATAATTTGTTTTCATTCGATTTTCTTTCTACATCTTTCCCTTTTATATTACTTTTCCGATATTTTAAAGTCTTTCTTTCACAACGTATTTTTATGCATAATGTATATATAAGTTTCTGAACGTTCTAGAAGATGATTCAGTCAAGAATAAAATTATAATAGTGTTCAGAAGGCAAATACAAAAATACAGACATTATTTTCTTTTAGATAATTTTTTTCTTAAAGAAAAATTCTTTATTCTTTAAATATTTAGAATAATAAATATTAAAATTAAATTGTTTTATGATTTAAATATAATTTAATGAAAAAAATAGATAAAATATTGCATTATTATTATAAATTAGATATTTCAAGAAATATAACAACCATCTATAATACATATTTTTATTGTTAATTTACTTAATCTAATGAATGTCTTTTTTTAATTATCTAGTCTATCTTATTTTATTTATCTAAAAAAATAGGTAATAGATCAAAACAACTATAATAAATAATGAATAGAATTAAACAATTATTACAAAACAAATAAATTAATTTTTAGTCATTATTGCTTTTGAATTGAATAATTGCTTTTAAATCATTAATCCATTAGATCAATTTTTTAATATTCTACATATACTTCCTACATAATTAAAATTTGAAGTGCACTTCTCATACATGTGCACTTCACAACATATGGAAAACTTTAATGTGTATGAAACTTAATTAAAAACTTTAATCAATCGCTATTGATTTAAATTTCAACTTTGTTTCAAAAGCTATGTTCACCTCCCCTTTTTTCCATTTT